>NC_000072.6:5642500-6242500 GCF_000001635.26 Mus musculus | reverse complement strand
CTCGAAATGCATTGACACGAGCCAAGAGAAGCACATTTTTTACATAACTGCAACAAGGATGAAGGAGCCCAGGGACAAATGGTGACCTCGTACCCAGGTCTCAGAAACACTGCTTAAGGCTGAGCTCTGCACAGCTAGTATGTCATTCCACAGCTAAAGGACAGAAGGCACTGCACCCTGGGTTTACATACCCTGGGAACAACTTAGATCTCCAAGCTCAGTATCACAGAACATCTTGTTCTAGGGGAATGAGAACACTGCCTGGCTGTCCCTGCATTTCCTCTTCAGTTTCGAATGTTGCATTCTCTGTACACTGAGCACTAGGGATACAAGCGAGAAGAGCTCATTCAGCCCGGATCATCTGCCGACCTAGCTTCCTGCATTCTACAACCTCCAGGAATGCCACAATCCCCCTGACTTCTCACTTCAATCTGTAAGATCCAGTGTGGACTTCCGGAAGTGAAAGATGATAATGGTGTTCCTTTAATATTCTAATCTTGTAGCAATTTCTTACAGCAGTAAAAGAAAGCTAGTACACCAAGATGCCTACATAATTTTCTGCCATATTTATTTCTAGCTAGTACTGTTGCTTGTTTGCCTGCTTCTTCTCACCACTCCATCCCATACCTGAGGGTATAAGAAGAAGGGCGTCCTCAGATTGGACCCATTCTCTCGTAGGAGCTCTACAAATATATGGATCTTTGTGTAATCACATGAATGCCTGGCTGAGGTGCCAGAGATTCTGAGCACAGTGTCCTTCTGCTGTAATCATGGAATTTGGCGATGTGCACAAGAGATACTGGGCACCAGTGGCCTGCCCTACAGAAGAGCCCAATAACATGGGAACTGGGTTCCATTTATTGTGTTACCCAGACTTTACTCTTCTACTTAAAAGGGCTTCCTTGTTACCCAGATTGGCCTCAGACAGGCAGCTTTGCCTCTGCCGCCTGAATGCTGGGATTACAGGTGTGTGCCACTATACTCAGAAAGATTCCATTAAATATGAGAGTGCTTTTTACCTCTTTCCATGAGAGTGAGTAGGTATGGAATTTTGCTAGTATGTTTAAATATTTGGGATTCCGGAACTCTAGAAGAGAGCACTATGGGTTAAGGAGAGGAGTTTTGGGCAAATATCCACTTATCAGTGAGTACATATTGTGTGAGTTCCTTTGTGAGTGGATACCCAAGATATAAGATACAATTTGCTAAACACATGAAACTCAAGAAAAATGAAGACTGAAGTGTGGACACCTCCTTAGAATTGGGAACAAAACACCCATGGAAGGAGTTACAGAGACAAAGTTTGGAGCTGAGACGAAAGGATGGACCATCTAGAGACTGCCATATCCAGGGATCCACCCCATAATCAGCTTCCAAACGCTGACACCATTGCATACACTAGCAAGATTTTATCGAAAGGACCCAGATGTAGCTGTCTCTTGTGAGACTATTCCAGGGCCTAGCAAACACAGAAGTGGATGCTCACAGTCAGCTATTGGATAGATCACAGGGCTCCCAATGGAGGAGCTAGAGAAAGTACCCAAGGAGCTAAAGGGATCTGCAACCCTATAGGTGGAACAACATTATGAACTAACCAGTACCCCGGAGCTCTTGACTCTAGCTGCATATGTATCAAAAGATGGCCTAGTCGGCCATCACTGGAAAGAGAGGCCCATTGGACATGCAAACTGTATATGCCCCAGTACAGGGGAACGCCAGGGCCAAAAAAATGGGAATCGGTGGGTAGGGAAGTGGGGGGGAGGATATGGGGGACTTTTGGGATAGCATTGGAAATGTAATTGAGGAAAATATGTAATAAAAAATATTTAAAAAAAAAAAGGAGAGGAGTTTTGGACTCAGTGGATTGCATTGAGATCCTGACTCCACTACTTTGGTGTCATAAGATAATATCTCTAGACATCGTTTCTTCATTAGAAAATGAGAATGATAAAGGTTATGTCTAGAGGTTATGACCATTCAATGAGAAGATTCCTTGCAAGAGACTTTAATGTAGTGCCTGGCACAGAGTAACAGCTCAATAAACAATAACTAGTAGTCTGATTCATTCATGTATATGCAGCAGTGGTTTTTTTCTGTAAGTCTATGGATTCCCAACTTTCCCTCACCAGGAAGTGCTGGAGCTGAGTTTCTTACTGTGATGAGCCTAGCACACATCTCCACATTCCCGATTCCACAGTGTCTGCTCAGCACTGAAATGATGCGCCAAACCAGAGTCTGCCGGCTAGGGTTTCCCTTTGCCTATTTCCATCAAAGGTTGGACCTCATCCACTGAGGGCAGTTAGGAGCCACTCCAAGTAAAAACACAAATGTGGTTTCTGGGGTATGGTAAGGGAACAGAAATATAAGGACAGAATGATTCTTTGTGGTCGGATAGATCAACTACATTCATGAGGACAATTTTGTTTGCCTATGTTTGGGGATTTTTTTTGATACTATATATGTAAGTATAAAATTCTCGTTCATTTCTACTGGATTCTTCTCAATGTGACTTCTGCTATTTGATGTCCCACATCTCATGACCAAGCAGAGGGGAGAGACAGTTATTCTAGTTGCTAAAAGTTAAATTGTGAAGTTATAAACACATGCCGGATTCACTGTTTACTGATACATTGATACTCGTTGTCTTTTTTTTCTTCCATATAACTATACACACACACACACACACACACACACCTCTCTCCATCTCATGTGGTAATAGCGAGTGAAATTAGCATTGATCAAATTTCCTGATACCTTGGAGATCTAAGTGATGTGTTAGCACAATGTGGAGCATACATGCCTCCTTGTCTATCTATTAGTAGGACCTTTAAAAACCTGGATCTGTGAGTATGGTTATCTTCGGGAATCCTTTTGGAAAGATCCTCCCACTGAGTGAAGGGCTTCAGCAAATATGGCATCTCTTCCTGCTGATTTGTGCCAATATTCTGTCTCAATGGACGCATAAAGTAGGTAGAGATCCTTTACAGAAAAAAAAGGAGTCTTGTTTTGTCTTTCCTTTCTTTTCTTTCTAGAGACCTACTGTGGTCCTTGCCTCAACTCTTACATCATTACAACCACTGGCATTTTTTATTCCCTTCTCTCTGGCTCTTATTTTTCCTACCTACACATCTACTGCCCTATTAAGATCACACTGGGTCTACATAACTATCAGGATCCTATTTTAACCGTATATGCCGAGTCCTTTTTTTGTCCTGCAGACATTTACAAGCTTAAAGTTTGTAGGAGAAATCATTCTGATTCCATGCTTGTTGAGGGTGGCACAGGAGGAGAGGGCAGATGTCAACTTGGAGGTGAATATGACAGTTCTATTTTGGGATTCTAAGTAGTTTCAAATCTCCTACTAAGGTGGATCTTTAAAACCCTTCAGTAACCTCCAATTCTGAATTGATGGGAATCAAACAAATGTTTTCAGCAATGGCTTTAATTGGGAAAGAATGAAGAAAGGATGGAAAATATTTAAAGCCAGGCTACAAGAACAGCAACTGACTGCAAACCGTCTTCACCCTCCCAAGCAGGAGTCCTTGTATTCTTCCTCTCCCTTCCCACACACTCTCATTTATGTGAAAGGAAATAGATCCCCATACTTACTTCTTTCTTCCATTTTGTAAGCTCGGCAGATTTTGGCCCATCTAACTTTTGGGTGGAGGATGACACGGGATGATGGACAGCTGCCAGCTGTCTCTTCAACCTGCATCTCTAACTATGGTCCTTTATTTTGTTTTCATTCTGCTTTCTCCAGACACTTTAACCCACCTCACTTACATGCATTATTCCAAAATAGGTGGTGTGTTTCTCCATCTTCTGCTGTGGGGGGCCATTGTAGGCTCACAGGAAAGAATTCACCTTTCGAAATGTTTTCTAACAGCATAGACCCTTCCCCCAAACAATGCTTTGTTTTCCAAGAGACAAGCAAGGGAGGCTTAACCTGGGAAGACAGTTCACTTTGTTTGTAAATTAGGGCCTTCCTTGCCTTCAGCTAGGGGTTGCCACAGGCCTTGGATGGTTCCTAATCCTTTGAAGATCTATTCCATTAAAGACTTGTGAGAATTAAGATAAAACTGAAGATGTCTTAGCAGTCTTGGTTTGCATCACCAATGCCTCTACCCCTTTTGACAAATGCTAAGTTGGGTTCTGCTGCTCTGAAAAGTGGCCAGCTTCTGTCACTATCATCTCAGTCATCCAAGACAGCCTTCCGCGTGCTGCAGCCTGCACTTTCCGTGCAATGGTGCTCAGCTTTTGCAAATACACTCTCTCCCCCTTTCACTTTCAAAGCATCTTTTAGGCAAAATTTCTTAGACATTTTACCATTTTATCTTCAGCTCTTTGAAATTCTTGCCCTTTTTCTTCTGGGGGGTTTCTGTCTAGCTGGAAGCCCTCTTCACTCTCCTCTTTTTTTCTCTTTGATTTCTCCATGGCTCCAATTAGCTCCTGGCTACCCTGGAACATTTTCTGTAGACCAGATTAGCCTCAAACTCACACAGATCCACCTGCCTCTGCCTTCCCAGTGCTGAGATTAAAGGCATGCAAGAATCAAACTCTTTATAAAGAGAACTTGGGCAAATCTCAAGGGCATTATATATGAAAAAAATGAACCTCAAGGTAACATCATTCTATTCCAATTATATAGCACCTCAAAATGATGAGCTTGGAGAGACAGAGAAAATGAGTCGTTGGGGCTTAAGTGTGGCTGGAGATAGGTGAATGGCAGGACACGGCATAGATGCTGTTTGTGATCATGGACTAGATATTAATGTAATTTTTGAATTTTATTTACTACATGTGTGTGATGTACACATGTGCGTATAGGCCTGTATGTGGAAGTCAAAGAAGAAAATTTCAGAGTTGGTGGTTCTCACCTTCTGTAGCAGATGTCATAGGGCGTCCTTTAGGCTTTTTCTTTTTTTTTTTTTTTTTTTTTTTTTTGGTTTTTCGAGACAGTGTGCAGCCCTGGCTGTCCTGGAACTCACTCTGTAGACCAGGCTGGCCTCGAACTCAGAAATCCGCCTGCCTCTGCCTCCCAAGTGCTGGGATTAAAGGCGTGCACCACCACGCCCAGCAGGCTTTTTCTTCTTGAAGGGATGAATTCAGTCAAGGGACAGCGTTTAAGAAGCTTATTCAACAAGACAGCAGTTGAGTTGGTGCAGCTAAGCAACGTGTGCTACGAAGAGATTGCAGTGGGCTGCTTCAAGGTGGGAAGCAACCCAGGCAGCCTGCATTGAAGGTTTTAAGGATGCTGTGTGAATATTTATGATTAAGTGTGAGAACATTCATGCCCTTTGTCCCTAAGCAGGGAATGCTCTAGAAAAGCCCTTCCTCATCTCTGGGTGGCCATCAGGCAGAAGCCCAGCCCCTCCTGTGCCAGAGGCATCTCGAATTATAACCACCAGCCCTATCTTTTCTCTTATCTGGTCATCTTGGCTAGCTCATAGTTGGTTTCAAATCCTTCTGTTTGCTTTTCCTAGTATTTCCAACCTTGTTGTATAACATCAGTTTTAACTCAAATATTTGTTCTTACCTAATACCTCTACAGTGGGTACTGGAAACCAAGCTCAGGTTGGCAGAGTTGTGTAAGTGGTCCATCTCAACAGCCTACTTTTTTTTTTTTTTTAATTTTGATCACGCTGGTGGTGACATGACTCTATACATTCAATAAAATGGCATAGACATCAGATAGGTTTTACCAGAATAAACTTTCTGCTCTTGGTATTGGATTATTAATTATGTAAAATATAACCATTGATGAGAAATTGGATGAAGAGTATGCGGCAACTTCATGCACTTCTGCAAATAGTTCTAAAACCAAGCAGAAGCTAAATAACTATGATAGTTTTAATTCTCAACTTGATGCAACCTAGAGGCACCCAAGAAGTGAGTTTGGTGGAAAGCCTGCGTAGATGAGGCTGGCCTCTGGGCATCTTGGGGACTGTTGAGCTTGTTAACTGATATGGGAGGACACCGCCCACTAAGGACAGCCTCTTTCCCTGAGGTTGGGTCCTGGAGTGGAGGGCTAGAAAAAGTGGTCTGAATAGTCGCATACATTCATTTCTCTCTGCCCATTAATATGGATGTGACGGGATTGGCTGCTTCAGGTGCCCACTACCTTGACTTTCCAATGCTGGACCATAACCTGAAGTTATGAAATAGAACAATCCCGAGTTTGAGGCCAGATTGAGCTGCGCAGCAAGACCTTGACTCAAAAAAAAATAATAATCAGGAAAAGAATTTAAACATTCCACATGTCAGAATCAATTCTATGGATATGCTTACACAGGACCACAAGGATGTAAGTATATTCTCTCCCATTTAGTCTTTCTAAAACACTTAATTGTAGTTTATGTACCATAAAATTTTCTCATTTAAACCACACAAATTAATGGCTGTTAGTAAATTTAGTCATAAAAACCATTACGAAAAATTCAATTTTAGAATATTTTATTTCCGCTCCGTAAGATTCCTTCTTTCTATTTGAAGTTCTCTGTTTTTGCTTGCAGCTCTGCATAGCGCCTCTGCTTTACTTTGGTCCCTGTGTCTTCCTTCACAGCTTTCTATCATTTCTCTTTTTTGGAGGGAGAAGGAATTTGACAAATTTCACATTTCTGAATCTGTGGAACAAGTCTTTTTTTTTTTTCTCTTTTTTATTTTTAAAAAAACGAAATAGGTTTTCATTGTGATATTCTCAAACAAATATCACTATATGGTATTTTTATTCACCTTCTCATTGCAATCCCTTGTCCCTCTTATGAGTGTTCCTCCTCTTTGCAATAACCCGTCTGCTTTGTGACATTAGATTCTCTCTCTCTCTCTCTCTCTCTCTCTCTCTCTCTCTCTCTCTCTCTCTCTCGTGTGTGTGTGTGTACTGGTGGAAGGAATGAGAGAATAAGAGAAAGGGAGAAAGGAAGAAAAGGAGGGTGAGAGAGGAAGAGAGAAGAGGAGGAGGAGGAACGGAGAGAGAGAGAGAGAGAGAGAGAACATTTCTATGTAGCCCAGGCTAGCCTCAAACATGAGATTACCTCATCTCAGCCTCCTTCATGCTGGAATTACAGATGTGCCTCTCCATGTCTACTTTGCATTTTTGTATAATTGGGATGTTTCTAACAGTCAACATCACACATTATTTTCACCAGTCCTGTGGTAGTAGCTGTGGCTAAGCTTTGCAATCATGCTCAAATGTAGCTTAAAAGCATGAAGTGTACAGCTTAAATGATGGGAGACTAAAGGACATTAAATGGCATATAAAAATTGGTATTAACACATTTACATGCATAGTGTCTTTCTTCAAAATTTGATAAGCACAATCAATTGAACTTGGTCATGGGGTAATACCATTCTGCTGGCATCCATTCTCCATCTTTAGAGTGATAAAAAATTGATCTGTGCATTTTCAAAGCAGGAGGCATTGGTACTTTGACAGAGTTCTATTACAGCGACAGTATTTCCATTATGCCAAATGTCTAATGTACACCTAATGATTGTATTATACACAGGGAGCTGTTATGCACTGATTACCAACTGCTGTTTGTAATCTTTGGAATGCATTTTTCTGATGCTGAGAAGAATGATGGAGAAAGTCACAGAGGGAGAGAATGGAAACGAAGTGATCCATAAACAATGGGGCTTCATATAGCTCCATGTGGTTGCATCAAACCTCACCAGGCTGAGAACCACTGACAAGTTCTAGGAGCATGACAAATGCCTAGGCTAACAGCTAGGAGGCAAATAGTAGCCTCAGATTTCATGTGCCCATGGGTGCCAGGACTGTGGGAACACTTGATACCTTGAGTCCCATGTTACTTGTGTTGAAGAACTGACTAAATCCCAAACATCCATCACTGGGCATCCTAATCGGTCAGGGATCAATTTTCTTATGGAGAAACCATTGGTTTACATTGTTTTTTCTTAGCTAGTTTTTTTCTTGTAACAATCCAATGATATTTTAAAATAGCTGAATGCTTTAGCACAGAAGACAATATGAAGGCATGGTTTCTCTGAGCATGGTAGTTGGTGTAGAAAATTGGAAACAGATCCAATCTGATAGAAAGCATAGAGTTCAGGGAGTTTCCAAAATGGGACTGGATGCTGGAGCTCTGCCATCTTCGTAGCATCAGAAAGCATCTAGGTAGGAAGAAAGGTCAGCAAGTTCAAGGAAGAATAAGCATGCCAGCTGCTCAAAAAGCCCAACAGAATTTGTGACACACTTCCAAATGCCACTTCTAGGTATATATCTCGAAGAACCAAAAATTCGGTCTCAAACGAAGGATGTTCACTGAGGTTTATAGCAGCTTTCCTAAAAAGAGCCAAAAGGTAGAAAAACTCAAGTGTCTATCAACACATGAACCGATAAATAAGATTTGTCATATACATACAAGAGAGTATTTATTCTTGGAGAGGAAGTTCCTACATGTGCTATTATATAGATGAACCTTTAAAATATTATGCTAAGTGGAATCACCTAAACATGAAGACACCTATAGGACAACTGTACTTGTAAGAAGCCCCTAGACTAGGCAAATCAGAAAGGTGGGAAAGAGAAGGTGGGTTTCAGGACTGAAGTGGGGGGAGCAGGGAGCTAGCATTTAACAGCTGCCTCTGTTTGGGACAATGTCACAGCTCTGGAAATGGTTCTTGTTCTTATGGTCATATGACACAGTAAATATCATGCCACAGCACTGTATCACACTTGAAATGGTTAAATCTTGGGGTACATGTATTTTATTATGCTCAAAAGGACAAGAAAAAAAAGAGTAGTTGTACCACTCAAAGATAAATGCAAATGTGAGGTCCTGTTGTCTTAAGTTTCAAAGAAATAGGAACAGCTAGTTCTGGCCAAGTTTTAATTCGTCTGGAAAGAAAAGGTTAGCTGCTTTAAACTTCTAGATTGTAATTAATTTCTTCCTTCATGACTTCAGCAGTGGTTGAAGGCATCCTACCTGCCAGCAACTGTGCCAGATGTGAACAAAGAAAAAGGCAGAGCTCTCAAAGGGCCTTAGTGGGGGGAGAAACATACAGAAACGGAAAGCTTCAAGGGAGCAGAAGAATGTCTGAAAGCAGGGGAGTAACAGAAGATGAGGGCAGAGGAGCGGGAATGCGGACAGAGGAGCGGGGATGCCCCCTTCCAGACGGGAATCAGGGACATTGAGGCTGCAACAGTAGGGGCTTCAGGAGAG
This sequence comes from Mus musculus, assembly GCF_000001635.26. Classification (NCBI taxonomy): domain Eukaryota; kingdom Metazoa; phylum Chordata; class Mammalia; order Rodentia; family Muridae; genus Mus; species Mus musculus. The sequence continues at coordinate 6,233,315 of NC_000072.6, read as the reverse complement.
CATGTTAGTTAGCAACCTGGTGGTAGGAAACTGATTGACATTCAGGAAGCACAAGGAAAGCTGAGGTTAACAATCTTAGTGTGTGTGTGTGTGTGTGTGTGTGTGTGTGTGTGTGTGTGTGTGTGTGTGTGGTGTGTGTGTGTGTGTGTGTGTGTGTGTGTGTGTGTGTGTGTGTGTGTGAGAGAGAGAGAGAGAGAGAGAGAGAGAGAGAGAGAGAGAGAAAGAGAGAATACGAATGGAGAATGAGGGTCTTGTGCACCCTAACAAGGAGCGTGCAAAGGGAGTACATTGGAGAGTTTTAAGCAAGCACGGTGACATGGTCCAGGTTATAAATTAAAGGACAAAAATGACGGTAATTGATAATATTAATTCTCAATTGATTCCGTTGACAGACAGCTAGAGGGTTAGTCAAGCATGTTTCCAAGCTGTATGTGTGAGGGTTTATTCGAGATGTAATCCAGTGAAAGACTTACACTGCATGTGGACAGCACCACCACCTGCCAGCTCACACAGAGCAAAGGAAGAGTTTCCCGGCAGAATCTTCTCCCTGCTTCCTGGCCTCTGTGCAGTGAGCGCCCTTACTGCATTTACCTGTTATGTGAGGGTTGTACCTTGTATTAAGCCCAAAGGGAAGGAGCGCACTGCTATCTTTGAAACCCATGAACAAGAACTAGATTTCCTCTCTGTTATTTCTCTCGGGATATTTGTCATGGTAAGGAAAACCTAATGAGGAGTCCTGCTAGCTACATAGAAGCTAGCCTAAGACTGTGTCAGCGATGAGAATGCAGAGAGCACTTAACCGTGGACATCCCATTGAGTCCCTGCACTAGACCAGGATCAGGTGGCTTGAATCACAGAAGGGAATGAAAGACTGAATTGCAGCTGTGAATACAACTAAGTCAGGAAACTTTTAAAGCTCTTAGCTTATTTCTTTAATTTGTAATCTAAATTACTCAACACAGAATATTAGTTGGTTAATAGTCTTCAAAATAAGCCTATACTTTAATAGAAAAGAAATAAATAATTGGGTAAGTCTCCAAGTTTATGTGACCATCTTGCTATATAATTTAACAATTGAACACCACTTGGTGACAATTAAAATGGCATATATAAGATACTAAAGAAATATTTGGTGATTAGAGAATGTGCCTAAGTAACTGACATTTGATTTAAAGATTATTTTTTTTCCCTGCAGTACTGGAGAGTGAGTCCAGAACCTTCCAGATATCAGGGCAGAGCTCTACCGAGAGGTTTAAATGCCATACTATCCATTTAATCAGATAGAAAACGATTTCATTCCACAGTGTTTGTTCACAATATGTATATGTATATGTATATGTATATGTATATGTATATGTATATGTATATGTATATGTATATGTATATGTATACATATTATCTATATATAAAGTTATGCCTTATTTGAGCAATACTATCAGAAAACTTTTTATTTCTGCATATATTATTATTGTACCCTGCTGCATACGAAGTTCTAAGAATGGAAAATTAAATAAGAACATTTCTTTTCTTGTAAACCCTATGAACTTTGAAAATCATATTTTGAATTGAAATGATTATTCAAACGAGCATTTATTTGTTTATTCATTTATCCTTGTGTTGTTAATCTGGGGCCTTTGGCACATTAGGCAAATGCTCCACCAGTGAGCTACAACTTCAGGTTCTCAAGGAAGCTTCTACTTGCCTGGTCCTCAGTTTCCTGTTGTGATTGCAGGTATGTACCTTGATGCTTAATTTAAAACACTATTATTTCCAGAACAATTTCAAGGCACTTTGTTCACTCTCAAATACATTTCTCACTTGGTAAAACAAGGCTAAAATCTCAGTCTGCATATGTTAGCTTGCAAAAGGGAGATAGTTCAGTGTAACTCTTTGAAAGGACCCAAAGAACCTCTTTTGAGGAGCGTTACCTATGCAGTACTCAATCCTTACACAGGGCGGGAGGGCCTTTCTTCTTGCCCATTTGGGGCTATAGTTTATTTTTAGAGCCAAAGTGTCTGAGTTCTCCTTTCTCCATTATGAATCATTTTCTGTGAAAGTTTGCCTCTTGGTAACTAGTTTCTGACCTTCACAAGTTAAATATAACCCGCTTGCTGGATTGGTCAATTGTCAGTGCATCACTGCTCTCAGATAGACTCCTTTCGAGACAAATATGCTTCCTCTATCGCTGTAGGATCAATCTGACCAAAGAAATTACCCATATTGTTCTCTGTGACTCATGAGGACCATAATCTTTGAGATCAGAAAAAAAAGTGGTTTTAAGTCACCACTCCCCAGATTTTTCAGTGCTCTGAGTCATCTCAAGAATTTTAAAATAATACAACATCTCTGGATATATCCCTATTTATAATTTATTCCAAATAATATTCCAAAATGATTTTGATGTTACTAGATATTAGCTACATTTAATTCAATTCTATTTCCTTCTGTCTTCAAATTAGGAGTAGGGATAAACTGAATATTAAAAATTCTTGTATTTGTTTACTTTTATAGGTTTTTTAAATGTTTTCTTAAACATTTTATAGCATCCTCCAAATTCTCTAAGGTTTAAGCAGGGCAGGTGTTGCTTATAGTTTGCACTCTAGTAATGAAAATTGCAACCTGTTCAGGAACAGTAGGTCATGTTGTTTCCTGGCGGAACTTTCAAGATCATTGATTTATTCTTCATACTCTATCGCAGAGGGGGAACAGGCAGTAATGAGAACATGCTTAGCAAAGGCAGCTGTATGGGAAGTGAGGATTCTCTCAAGCAAGGCTAGTGACTCAAACGCTAACTAGAAATAAACAGAAGTGGAAAAGTAAGATAGTGTGATGGTTTGAATATCATTGGGCCAGGGTGTGGCCTTGTTGGAGTAGGTGTGAGTCACTGTGGGTGTGGCCTTTAATCCCTTAGTCCTAGCTGCCTGGAAGTCAGTAGTTTGCTCAACAGCCTTCAGATGAAGATGTAGAACTCTCAGTTCCTCCTGCACAATGTTTACCTGGATGCTGCTATGTTCCCACCTTGATGATAATGGACTGAATTTCTGAACCTGTAAGCCAGCCCCAATTAAATGTTGTTCTTAGAAGAGTTGCCTTGGTCATGGTGTCTGTTCACAGCAGTGAAACCCTACTAAAACAGTTAGGAAGGTGTAACTCAGATTGACATAAATAAAAAAATAAATGTGAACAGAATGGAGAAGAGAGAGAAGTAGAGAGCAAAAGTAAAAGAAATGTTTAAGAAACAAATTAGTTTGGATTGACTTAGAGGAATTTCAGGGAAGAATGTGGTTCAAAGCAAGCTAAAGTGGTAAGCAGGAGCTATCAAGCAATGTTAAAGGCCTGAGGTCTAAAGGAACTATGGGAAGATTCTGGGCAGAGTGGTACCTGATGTGATCTGTGTTTTCCAACATTTGGTTCAAAGCAGAGAGTGGTGTGAAGCAGACTATGCCAGAGAGTGAGGAGATGGGCTAAGGGACTCTGAATCAGAACTCCTCCTCAACACATGATCATGCCCGAACCCTGATGCTCGGCATGGGAAGAAGAGGTGTACACTGAGGAAGGTTGGTGGAACCATTTTTTGAGATAGAGATCCATATAAGAGGAGGTGGTTGGGATAGGATCTGCTCGGGAGATGTTAGAATGTAAATTGTATGCGTCTGGAGATCAAGGAGAGAGAAAAGGAATAAAATAAGATTTGGGCATCATACATTGGAGCCATCAGGGAAGGAGATGAAGGTATGGGAAAACCAGTGCTAAGAAAGAATAAAGACAACTGCATAGCATTACTAGACCTGGGATGATAGCCTGGGTCTGGTCACTCGTAGCAATTAAGAGCCCTGGCCTGGGGAGGTGATAGAGCCCAGTGACACAACAACAGTGGTGCAGTCCTTCTATGCCTTGTTTTCTGACCCTACAGTCAGGAAGTGATGCTATCAACTTCAAAGCCATTGTAAAAATAAAATAAAAGAGCTTATCTAAAGTACTCCCCTGATAAGGATGTGGTAAGGGATTCATAAATGGTAGCTATTACTATCACGTTCATCAATAGAAGGCACAAGTTTCTTCTTCTTCTTCTTCTTCTTCTTCTTCTTCTTCTTCTTCTTCTTCTTCTTCTTCTTCTTCTTCTTCTTCTTCTTCTTCTTCTTCTTCTTCTTCTTTTCCAAGACAGGGTCTCTCCGTCTAGCTCTGGCTGTCCTGGAACTCACTTTGTAGACCATGTTGGCCTCGAACTCAGAAATCCACCTGCCTCTGCCTCCCGAGTGCTGGGATTAAAGGCGTGTGCCACCACGCCCCGCTTAAGGCACAAGTTTCACTTGAAGATCATTACATATAGATTGTTGAAGACTATTGAGTTTAATATTTCAATTTAAATCTAGCTACTTTGTCACACTAGATTTAATGTCTAATGTTAATTTACACAAGTTATCACTTGTGTTTGAGCAGTATTCAAACAATTCAGGATAGTTGAAAAGTCAAACTTGATGTGGTCAAAGGAAGCCATTAGCTTTCTATTTTGGAGTATTTTTTCCTAAGGTTGTGGGAGATGAAAGAATCAGAATATATATATATATATATACATATATATACATATATATATATTCCCCTCCACAAAAAGAGTGTATTGGATGGGAAATTGCCAAACGTATGGCCCTTGATATAATATAATCTCTTCTGGGGAAGAAAGATTCCACACAGAAAGAATATGATAAATATGCTGGTTACCCAATACATGCTCTGTGATAAATATTCTAAGCATGTACTTCAATAATTCCCTCATCAGAGCAGCCTTCTTAGCCAACCCCCCCTTCAACAGATACTGATAATTAATCAACTGAAATGAATCTTTACAGAATAAACAAATCTGTTATACATGAATGGTGATTATGTCTTTTCCAGTCGTGAAAGCTTTGCATAACTTATCCATGCCAACGTTAGAATGACATCTCCCTCAGAGCATAACATCTAAGATCTCTTTTCAGAAGTTTGGGCCACTAGGAACAGTTCAGCCATATCCAGTGGGTGAGTCTGTTGTAGGAAGCAAACAGGAGTGCCAGGTTAGGCTTCCATTTCAGCCTCAACAGGGACAGAGCGAGTCCCTCATTTTCTGTGCACATTTGCAATGGTGCTGGCAGAGTCCCCTGACTGTGCTCATGGAAGGAGACCTGACACAGCCCACACAGGAACAAACAGCTCCACCACAGAAGGATCTCTGTCTGGGCTTCTCTGTAGATTATGCATTAAGCTCTGTGGTAAAGGAATGTGGAATGAAAGTTGATAGACTATGCAAGCACCACACAGGCCTCCATGTGAACATGAAGAAAGACATATCTCATGATAAATAAAGTATAAAGGAGGCTCTTAATTTAAAATTTTTATTAAAAGATAATTCTCCATGGATCATTGGATGTCTTACTGAAGCACTGACGGTCAGGCATCTGTCTCACAAATGGGCTCTGAAGTGCTCAGATGCAGAGCAGTATTAACACACAGGAGTTAGCTAACCTACCTCTTTCCCACTGCTACCCACGGCAGATGGAGGTAGCTTTTTAGATGCTCTCCTGTGGGAACTGAGGCTTGGAGTCCAAAAATTGTTTTCTGTCTATTGATGTCAACATTGCTTTAGCTTTAATCTGTCCTTTGTCTCCAAACTAGGATTCTCCAGGCTTCTGTCAGCATCCGTAGGCTTAATAGCTTGCTGGGAAGATAAAATCTCAGGCTTTTCATAGGTCTGAAGGTTAGATTTCATCATATATAATATTTCTTATGAATTACCTCAAGTTTTAATCTTTCCTAGCTTAAATATATATCTTTCATGATTTTGTCCTTTCTTAAGTGAGATTTGGGATAAAGAGAATAAGTGTTTAGATAGTCAGTAAAAATTAAATGTTTATGAAAGTGTTGTTGATAGTCAAGTAGCCAAAACAGGTTCTCAATGACCCATGGAGACTTAGAAAATACTACGGTGCCTGCTACTCTTCCTCCATTAAAACAAAACAAATACAACAAAAACAACAGCAAAATCGAACAAGGGCTAAATTTACTGAATTCCTTTCCAACTTTCCACAGTGACTAAAATATTCAAATTATTCTAACAGTATTAAGGGAATCACCTCGCCACTTACTTTCCTTCTTTTTAAATTTTCATGTGTGTGGTATATATGTGTGTTTGCACACCTGTGTGCAGCTGCTCTCGTCCATGTGTGCACTTGTGGAGACCAGAAGGTGATATTAATGTGGAGTGCCTTCCTCCACCACTTCCCACGTTATATTTTGAGACAGAGTGTCTCATTTGTTGGTCCTGAGTTCACCAATTGGCTAAACTGGCTGGCCAGGAAGTCCCCCGCATATCTATCTGTGTGTAGTCCGTTAATGCTCAGTGCAGAGGTAACTGCCACAGGCACCAGGCTGGGCTCCGTGGATGCTAGGACTTCACACTCAGATCCTACAACTGACAAGGCAGGTGCTACCCAGCCCTACCCATGTTCTTCTTGACGTGTCCTCTATGTTTTCAAAAATCCAAAATCAAAAAAATAAAGCTCCTATTCTGCTTACACTGGCTTTGAAGGCTCAGTCTCCCGTGTGCTCTTCCCATTTTATCATTCTTTCCTTTTCTTCATTTGTACCTCCTTTCCCCATTTGTGAGCAGGAGCAATGTGCCACCTGGTCTGTGCAGGGCTGCTTAGGACAGTGTCATCTGATCCCGTATCTCAGCTTCCTCCTCCACTATGGCTCTCAAACCTAATGACCACACCTTGCTTCATTCGAAGTCATAGAACTTAAAATTTTCACCTTTGACAATTCCAGGTACTTTCTTCACATTCTGGGGTTTTTTTGTTTGTTTTGTTTTGTTTTGTTTTTTTGTTTATCTTGCTGATGTATAGTGCAATCAACTCCAAACTGGGACATTCTTGATTCACTCAGAGAGCTGTAGCTCCTCTATGAATCACCCCTGCACATACATACATACATACACCCACACACACACACACACACACACACACACAAAGCTAGAGATAGATTAACATTTACAAAAGGTAAATATTTTGGAGACTTTAATTTAAAAACTTCTAACAAAAATTAAAATTTCACGAAACAGATGGAACAAACTTCAAAATGTATTTCATTTAAACCACATATTTAAAACAAACATTGTTATTTCAAAAGCAATCAGTGTAAAAGTTATTTAACGACTATTTAATGAATATTCTTTCTACACAAAACTGTGGGAATTGAGTGTTTATTTCACCTTCTCAGCACACTTCAGTTCTTATTACTATTCTTTAAGTGCTCTGTGATCTTAATAACAGGCCAGGAGAACCCAGGTCTGTTTCCTTCCATCTCTTTTGTTTGTTTGTTTGTTTGCTTGTCTTGTTTCCTTGTTTTGTTTTTTGTTTTGTTTTGAACCTTTAATAAGTCACACACACACACACAAACCCATACATACACACTATAGAGCTCAAGTACACAATGGTGAGTCATTGGGGGGAGTTTGGGGTCACACCTGAGACATCTAGTTTACAGACCACACAACAGATACACAAGGTCAGAAAATACCAAAGAAGTGGCTAGCAAGGTCATATCTCAGTTTCCTCCTCATTCAACAGCATATTGGGGATCCCGCGGCTGATGGGAAAAAGATTCTGGGCATTGCAGGGTGCCATCCAATACATCAACCTCAAGCAATGCATGGTAAATCTTCCTCAAAAACGTCTGGTTGTGCTCATAGTCTTCAGTCAGCTCTTTGGCTAGGCTACCTCGGCCAAGTTTATGGTGTCTGCTGCCTGCACAAACGCAGCCCATTCCACTTTGGGGATAATGTTTGCCACGATGTCCGCATGGAACTCCACGGGGTTGATGCAGACCTCGGTGGCCAGCAGGAACAGTGGGAAGCCATGCGTGCCCACTCCCTGAACATGAGAGCTCAGGAGATTGTGAGTGAGCCGTTACATGTTGTCACAGCCGAGCTCGCCGTTACATGTTGTCACAGCGGAGCTTGCAAGGCTGCAACCGTTCCATCTCTTCTGAATTCATTTTCCCACGTTGTTGTGACCCAGCATCTGGAGGGAAGATAGGCTTGCTTGTACTCATGGTTTCAGACATTTCTGTTGACCACAGAGAGGAGAACATTGCAGAGCATCTCAGAATGCAGTAGTGGGTGCACCTCGAGGTGGGTGCTTGTCACAGTGGGTGTTCAGGTCCCAGCTCCTAATGGTAGCACAACCCTCTAAAAAAAGTGGTCACCACCTAAGGAACAAGCATTAAAACTTAAGCTTGTGTGGGACATTTTAGATTCAAAGTCATTACGACTTCCATGATATGACCACGTAGTTTAGAGCTTCTAAAAATACAAAAGCCTGGTATTCTGTATTTTGGGACTGGCTCTACTAAGAAACTATTCCGAATCAGGTTTCAGGAGCAAATGGCTGTTATAGTTAACTTGTGACAAACAGGGAGGTAAGTGGCGTCTACTTTCCGTCATATAGACTAGAAACTCACCTATCTGACCTAGGAGACAGCTAGGGTAACTGCTAGGACACAGGGATATGTCCCTGGAGTGATTGAATGATAATGTCCTTCTTGATGAGCTTAAATATTTGGACAGCTGGTTCTCAGTAGATAATAACTGTTTTGGGAAGTTTATCAAATGTTGTGATTTGAATAGGAATGCCCCCCACCTCCTAGACTCACGTGTTTGAATGTTTGGCCACAAGGGAATAAGGATATTAGGAGGTGTGGCCTTGCTGGAGGAAGTGTGCCACTGTAGGGGCAAGGTTTTGAGGTCTTTTATGCTCAAACTATGCCCAGTGTGACATACTGTTCCTTCTGGTGCCTATCAATAAAGATGTAGAACTCTCAGCTCTCAAACCTGCCTGTGCGCTATCACGTTTCCCCGCCATGATGATAATGGACTAAACCTCTGAAACTGTTAGTCAGGCACAATTAAATGTTTTCCTTTATAAGAGTTACCATGGTCATGGTGTCTATTCTCAGTGATAGGGACCATAACAAAGACAGTAGGTGAGGCCTTGGTGGACGAAGTACATCACTGAGGGTAGAGTTTGAGATAAAAGTCTCATGCCGCTTTCACTTTGCTCTCTCTGCTCCGTGCTTTTAGTTCAAGATGTGAACTCTCAGCTTCCCGTCACCTCCCACCATGACTGGCTCTTAATTTTCTGGAACTGTGAGCCAGAATAAATTCTTTCTCCCTAACTTGCTTTTGGCCATGGTGTTTTATCACTGCAACAGAAAAGTAACTAATATGGTTCCTTATGAATGGACCCAGTTCACAGGTTAAACCCAAGGCCACCTCTCGTCTTACTCTCATGAGTCAATGCCTTTCCATTCTGTCCAAAGCTGGCTGTTTGTGTAAGCAAATTCAGGAAGAGAAATTAAGATGATAGTATTTGATTGTGTCTCGAGAAAATCAACCTAACTGAGATCATTGTTGGAGAAAATGAGTCAGAAAAAGATGAGAGTTAGAGTGGATCTTAATCTAGGTTAACTATGCCTAGTCTCAAGTCACTGTTGACAATGTGGAGAGGGTTCATGCATCAGGCCATTTACCAGGAGAGCACTCCAGGATCTAGACCATATTCATCTTTCCCACCAAACCTCAGCTTTGCTCTTCAGTATCATCTTCTGGTAGTGAAACTAAGAAAACTAAGTCAAAAAATACCTTTACAAGCCTTAAAAGATAGCAGCCTATTGCCAAGGACATAAAAGATGAGAGAGAGAGAGAGAGAGAGAGAGGAGAGAAGAGAGAAAGAGGAGTGAGGGAGGAGGGATAGAGAGAGGACAGAGGGAAGGAGGGAGGGAGGGAGAGAGAGAGGAGGAAGAGAGGGAGAGAGAGAGAGGAGGGAGGGAGGGAAGGAAAGAGGGAGGGAGAGAGAGAGGACAGAGGGAGAGAGAGAAGATGGAGAGAGGGAGGGAGGGAGGGAGGGAGGGAGGGAGGGAGGGAGGGAGGGAGGGAGGGAGAGAAGGGAGAGAGAGAGAGACAGAGACAGACAGAGACAGACAGACAGAGAGAGAGAGACCTGGGAGAGGGGCTAACAGAACTCCAGACAGAGGCTGGCAAGCCCTGATCCTACAATTAGCTTGGATTATAGAAACAGGGCATCCTGAGGTAGTGGACAGGGAAGCTGTAAAAGGTGGTCATGCCCCACAAGTAACAAGTTTATGGCAATGACCTAGACCTTTGGATCAACTAGAATTTGAATTTCCTTGTTTCTTTTGCTGTCTGGTTCCATTTTCACCCCACCTTTTGCTGCTTAAAGATCTTAGCGGCATTACAAATGAAACAGAATGAGCTTGGACGTCACATGTGCTGCCTGTTCCCAGCATTGGACTCCCAATCGACGTAGGCAGCAGAAGAATAAGTCAGCATGCTGCCAAGGCTGGTGGCCCTGAGGCGGGAGTCATGACTGTATCCACCTGGCAAGTTCAGACAGGGAAAGTCTGGTTCAGTATCTTCAAAATGGAAATCTAGAGCGAACATTAACAGGCTGTTCTTAAATACGAAAGTGCTTTCATGCTCTCTGCCTGTCCTGACTGTAAGTTTCCAGCATGTAATGTATTGGGGATGGAGGGATATAGCTCAGAGGTAGAGCAAGCGATAACATGTGTGTGGCTGGAGTCTGCTCATCAATGCACACACACACACACACACACACACACACACACACCAGTTACTAAGTTTCCCTACTTACTTTACTTCTTTCCACCCCCAGGTTTCCCTGCCTTTGAAGATCCTGAGATGGCAAGCCTTGGGCAGACATGGTCTTCATCCGTGTAGCAGAATAATGACAGGTTGGGCTTAGAGGTGGCTCAGGGGCTGTTCTGAACCTCTCTTTTCTAATGTCAGTATTGCTGTTAACATTTCCCCCATGTGCCATGTGATTTATATGCACCCAACTCTTACTGGTGAGATTTTTCCCTTGTAAAATGAGCACTGCTTTTAGACCCTAGCTCTACAAATCACAAGACAGTAGTTCTTCCTCCCCTCCCCTCACATTCCCCAGGCCTCAGACCACCCTCCTACTTTATCCTGTAAATCTCGCTAAACCTTTTCTGGGAGGAAGATTTGAGGCTGGCTTTCCTGTCTCCATAGGATTGGCCACCTGGTGAAATAAAGTTTTTCTTCTTCAAACAAAAACTTCTTTGGGTAAGACTGTTTCACCCAGCATCTAATTAATTAAAACACATGGCATTCTTGGTAAGGAGTTTGAGAAATTCTTCAGAAACACCAGCCATTCTTCAAAGGCACACCCCAACCGTAAGGTGGCCACAGGGCCAGGTGCTGGCTGTGAGCAGCATCCTACACTACTGCCACTTCTTGCTAGTCAGACGAGGGCTGCCAAAGCCTGCCGTTTCTGATGCGTGTCTCTGAGTGCCCCGGGGGACCAGGATGACCCAGGCTGGCTTTGCCTGTGCATTGAGTGTCATTGTTAGGCCCAGAGGACCTAACAATGGGATTCACAACCACAGACTTTGACTTGGTGCAAGACCAAGGGTATTCGGCTTCATCTGGGCTCAATCTGAGGGGTTTTGATATAATTACCGTGAGTAACCATCTTTGCTTTACATGGTGTATATGGGACTATTGCTAGAGCTACTGCATAATGTACTCTAAGAACTAGCTGGGCAGTGGTGGCGCATGTCTTTAATCTCAGCACTTGGAAGGCAGAATAAGGTGGATCACTGTGAGTTCGAGGCCAGCCCAGTCTACAAAGTGAGTTCTAGAAATGCAGGGAGAGAAAAACCAACCAACCAAACAAACAAACAAACAAAAATAACAACAAAATCCCTCTAACCAACCAACCAAAAGAACTAGTGCTTCTAAAATCTGTGACTTGGTAAAAACATTTCCAATGCAAGAGAATTAAGGTAAGAGATGGAGCTAAATCTGCCAGATTTACAGGTTAAACATCCCACCCTCTCTTCTTGTCTTGATGTTCTAACTTGACATTCAGAAGGAGAGTGAACTTTGGTCCTTAAAAAGCATCATTAGTTTATAATGAATTCAGATGAATTTAGTATTTATCCAATAGGACTAGTGACCTCATATTAAAAATAACAAGACAAACATACAGAGGAAAGACATAAGAAGAAGATGGCTCTCAGCAACCAAGAAGTGAAGTTCAGAAGGAACCAGCTCTGCTAACAACTTGATTAAAGAATCCTAAGAAAATAGATTGCTGATGTTTAGAGGCACCGAATCTGTATTGTTTTCCTTTCTTGCTCCTTCTGGCTCTTTCTCTCCTTCCTTCTTTCCCTTCTGCCTGCCTCTCTCTGTTTCTCCCTTGACCAAGTCTCACTATACAGCCCTGGTTGGCTTGGAACTGGTTATGTAGATGTAGACCAGGTTTGCCTTGAACTCACAGAGATTCGGCTTCTTGAGTGCTGGGTTTAAAGTTATGCACTACTGCAACAGCTCTGGTATTTTCTTTTGGCAGCTTTAGTAAGCTAATGTAAGTTACTGAGCTTGTTATAGGGATGGGGCTGTCCTAGAATCATCCAGGGATTACAATGTAGCTATAAACATCCTCAAATGAGGAAGAGAAAGAGGCCAAAGATGAGGTCAGTGTGCTATGGAACTGGACCCTAGGCTTTAAAGTTGTACAAAGACGTGGTCTGAGTCACCGGGAAGGTGACCCAAGGGATGTGGGTGGATTCTAGAAGTGTTACTAAGAAAATGGATGTACTCAAATGATCTCCAGAAGGCAGCAGCCTTGCTGTTTTATAGAGACATGCTCTGAAAGTCTTTTCAAGCCTGGCATGGTGGCACACACCATTGGTCCCAGTAAAGGCAGGCAAATTTCCTCTTAGAGTTCCAGGCCAGCCAGGAATACGTAGAGAAACCCTTCTTAGAGAAAACAAAGAAATCAAGACAGCTTTGCTCACAGAGTATAATACCCCAACATTTTGGGGACTTGTTTTTAGTCACACTTTCCTAAGGTGTCTCATGCTTCCTTCCTTCCTTCCTGACTCACTTCCTCGTTCCCCTCCTTTCTTAACTCTAAAAATGTTGGCAGTTTTCTCATCTGTGTCTATTAAGAACAGGTTATTTTTGACCTATCATTAGGGCACTCTTCGGGAAGGCACGTGCAACCCTCTGCTGTGTCCTGACGTGGCCCCAGTCCCAGATATAAACATCTGGAAACTTCTCGTTATTATGATGCTTGCTTTATTCTGTCATAAGTACAATCCACCTTGCAGTTTGTAGTCACCCAGCTAACACCTCCTGGAGCTAGTGTGCATGGCCTGCGTTCTGACTGGCCAGCAATCCAATCTGGCATGCTAGCAGTACTAGGGGAGACCTTTGCTTGCTTGTTTGTTATTAACTGAGCAGAACAAATCGGATCATTAAAGGTCATGGGTCAAAGGGCATCCCCAAGGCCTAGGTGTGCTGGGAACAGTGAAATCTCAGACCTGGCCACGTCACACTCTCTTCTGAACTTGAACTCATGCTCACACTACGTGCTTTTGAGTCAGTGAGCTTTCCCCAATGTTTGGGTTGGCTGCTTGCCTAGCCAGCAAGGTTGGCAAAATGTGCTATAAAGCACAGGTGGTTAGGAGACCTGGATTCGTTCCCGAGGGCCGTCAGAATGAAATACCACAAGATGTGTGGCTTCAAACAACAGAAGTTTGATCTTTCACATTCCTGGGGGGATGCAAAGTCTTAAACAAAAGAGTCAGTGGGGCTGTGTCCTTTCCTATTCCTTGCTAGGCACCGGAGCCTTCAAGGTGGTGGGTGCAGATTCTTCACGCTCCTTGGCTTGTAGCTCCATCAATCTAATATCTACTTTTATCATATGAAATATATACAGAGTGTTTCTGTGTCTTCTTCGCTGTTGTTTGCATCGTCTGGGCCTGGCTGGCTGAGATTCGAGGTATAGATTAAGCCTGCTTCTGCAGAGTGCTGGGATTAAAAGCATGACTCATCATACCTGATCTGCGCCTCCTAATGAGAACTCCAGTCATGTCAGATTAAGGTCCTCCTTACTTGAGTGTGACCTCATCTTAATTGATTGTACCTCCAGTTTCCAAATAATGGTCCAGTCTGAGACACTGGGGTCAGGAATCTTGTGGTCACCGTTCAACCTTGCCAGCTACTTTCAAATGATGGTGGTGGGAAGACTGTTCTGGGATAGAGAAGGCATCAATGCGACATGTCACTTATGTCATTGTGAGAATTAACTGAGAATGAAATAACTTAAACTCAAGTTTACAATCTATTTTTACAGTATGATGTGTTTAGTGGGTTAAAAGATGTCTACTTCGTAGGTCCTATTGATCATATTCCTTTTTATGACAGAAAGCTCAGAAGTGGGATTGAGGATTGGAGGTGGGGGCGCGAGCTTGGATTCTCTGAGTGGTCTCTCACTGTTAAATGCCATTGAAAGTGCTTTTTCATGTTTGTTTCTTGTGGGCAAGATCTTATCATGTATCCCAGGCAGCCTTGAGCTTTCCCAACCATCCAAATTCTAGAATAGCCTTACAGATGGTGCCACCATGACTTTCTAAATGGGAGACAGGGAGATTACAGACAGCAGTGAACTCACACTCCAGAAGCAGAGTTAGAGAAAAACGGGATGCTCACTGTCTCCTGAGACAGGAGCACCGCGAGCCCTCGGGAAGGCAAATGCTTCTTTCTTGGGCTTTTCATACACTAGACAGAGTCCTGTCTCACTCCAACCCATCTTGTTGGAATATTCTGATAGTTTAGTCCTGACTCATGCCCAGTGTTATCATACCAGTGTTAGCCTGGTTCATGTTGCTACCACACAGTGCCTGAGAGTAAGGCTAAAAACGTATTCCTCGTAGTTGTCACCCTGGCTATGGACTCTAGGATCACAATTTCAACAAGTCAAGGTCTTGTCTCTGTTTCCGAGATGTTTCTCTGAGTACTGTATCTTCCAGAGAGAGGAAAGCTCTAGCTTCGCACGGCAGAGGACAATGAGAGTAGACTTACTTCTATGAGCTTGTTTCTTCTCTTTCTTTTTTGACACGTCTCCTTATATAGATAAGGGTGGCCTGGAACTCTTGGTTCACCAGCTCTCACCTTTCTGGAGCTGAGAATGGAAGGGTTACAAGCCCCTTTTTATGAAGCCATTGATGCAGACCTTAGGGCAGAGCCCATAGGACTTGAGTGTTTCATACTCCTGATTTAGTTTCTAACTTGTGAATCTGGGATACATTATGGCAACTGAGTGGAACCCTAACGACATTAGTACTTACAGTATACTGATTCCAGCCTTAGAAGGCACCTTCAGGTCTTTCCTGTTGCCCATACTCTTCCTCCAGCAGTCCCTAAATTTAGGTTGCCTTCTCTGACTAAACCCTTGGGTTCCTCAGCAATTCTGGGTCTCCTGTCTCCTCTCATTCGTCATGGTTGGAGCATCTCTTGCTATCTACGCATTGGACTGACAGTCTTACCTCAGGAGTAATCTCTGAGAGCCTTTCCTGTTTTCATTGTTCTTATGGTGTCCTGAGAGCAAACAATAGCTCGTAGGGTTTTTTTTTGTTTTTGTTTTTTTGTTTTTTTTTTAAGTTTGTCACCTCTTTGAGGCCTTGACCTCTTTTGTCCTCATATAGTTGTTGCAAAATAGAGTTGTTACAAATGTGTGTTCTATACCATATTCAAGAGTTTATCAAGTTAGAGCCACAAAGGAGGCTAGTCACCTGCTTGTTATCTTTTCTTCTATTAGTCAATACTTCAGGGATTTCATGATGGCATTAAAGTGGGGTCCATCTTGAAGCAAAAACCAAGGTGAATCTGGCAAGAACCTGACCCAATGTGTGCATCTATGAGAGTATGTATGTCAACGTCCAGGTGTTGTGTGGTAACCACTCTTACTTGGCTCTCTCATGGACACTGACCTAGCCAGCCCTTGGCCTCAGCCCAAGCTGCAGCTTCAGCTCACCAAGTCCCCGGTCTTTTGAGACAGTGGCTTGCATTTCTCCCTTGCCCCCGGGGTATACACGACAATGGCTACTAAAGCTGGACAGCACAGTCTGAGTCACGTGTCCTGGCCCCTCAGTAGCTCCCATACTGAGGCCCTCCCTGGCTACAGGGCAGAGGCCTTTAGATCACGCGCGCCCGGGAGGCCCTGGCCGGGCCCAGCCAATGGGCTGACGGCACCCGCATGACCCGCGCCAGGAGGGCGTGGGGAAGCAGGCCAGGCGCGCACGCTGCCGGGCAGAATCACCGCCCCCACCTCTGCTCGGGACGGGAAGTGAGTCGCCGGGGTCCCCGGTGCAATCCAACCAGAGAGCAGGTCTCAAAGCCGCCTGTACCCCGGCCGAAGCATGGCGGCCGCCAAGGTAAGAACGGCGGGCCGGGGCGATCTGGAGCCCAGAGGGGTCCAGCCGGGGTAGTAGATGCGAGGTTCCACCTTGCAGCTGAGGGAGGAAGGGGCACAGGGGACTGCACTTGTGGCCGCGTGGGTACCGCGGCCCGATCGTGCTACAGAAACTTTGCCAGCCGGACACTCCCACTTGGTCTGGCCAGGAGCGGTGTCCCGCGGGACCGAGCCCTGGCCAGCAAGGAGGAGCGCGCGAATGGGGCCAGGTAGCCTGGGGCAGGGAAGAGCCCAGGGACACACAAACCCTTCTGCTACTTTGGGGTTCTCCTGCTTCTGACCCGACTGTTGTTGACCTGAGTTTCTCCTTCCAGGGGCCCCAACTGGGCCTGAAGCCTATCCTATTACATTTCAAGGGTTCCGCCCTCCCGCTGGTAGGGAAGTCACCTTGACTTCCGTTTTGGAAACTGGGAGACTTGGCCTGCGTCTGTGCGCAGCTAGCCCTGGACCCTTCCCCACCCCCACCCCCACCTCCCATCTTCCATCCTTCCCCTTTCTCTCTCCATCTGACAACACTTACAAGGCAGCCTCTGAGCCTCAGAGAGGCTTCTTTTTGAAAATGACAAAACAGATTGTGCTGGGAGCATGTCACTCCTGTGAAGTTCTACTTAAAAGGAATTCTGTGTAATGTGAATCGTTCACGAACCCAGGGAGAAGGCAGCTCTGACAGGTTGACCTTTCCTCTTTCACCGGTTCTTCAAACCTGCACACCATTTCAGCCTCTCTGGACTGCATTTCAACTTTTCTGGCAGAATACCATATTCAGTCCCAATCACTCGAGTCATTGGAATTTATTGCTTTTAATTTTAAGTTCACGAAGGCAGCCCTTTAATCAAGCCTATACAACTTCTTAGATCATTTTAAGTGCAGTGAACTTAAATATACCCAACATTTCAAACATTTGTCCTTAATCAAAACTCTGTGATAACCCTGAAGAGGAAAACATGGCCACCACATCATATTCTGATTTATTCAGGCAAACTAATCACATTTGCAATGGAAATTGTAAGCAGACAAATATATTTAAATAGTGTTCTATGACTAGTCTCTCCAGGCTCCCCAAATCCTCAGTTTTCTTGTTCCTAGACTCAGTGCCTTAAGTGGCCTTCCTTCCTCTGTAACCCTCAGGAGTGTGCACTGGGTGTATTTGCGCATGAGTCTGTGGATGGGCACTTTGATTTATTTCTGAAGCTACTTTAGTTCTTTCAAGCCAATAGCCCCTTTCTTTGCATTAACTTTGCATGATATAACGATTGGTATAAATCAGTTCTCTGGAGTAAATACCCACTCATCATTTATATACCTGTGTGGGAGTTTTGTCACTTGATTTACGTTACTTTAATTGGAGATGCAGTATTGATGGGCACTAAATTGAGACATATGCCTAGAAACAGAATAGAAGACTGGGCAGATACGAAGTAACAAGTGAAGAAGCAGGCTCAACTTTTTAGTTGCATTTTTTGTAATTGAGACACATCCTATCAGGGAGAGTTGGTTTTTATCCAAATCAGGAGGCCAAGGAAACTGAAACATTCCTGTCACCTTTACCCTTTGAAACCTGCCTTCTTTGTTATTTATTCACTGACAGTCACCTCTCTTCAGTTCGGATGGCTGACATATATAGATATAGAATACCTTCCAATAGGATATAACAAAACCAACTGTAAGTGGATGAGAAAGTCAGGATAAAGAGAAGGTAAGGAGAAGCTGGGCATTGTGGCACACAGGTTTAATCCCAGTGCATTGGAGGCAGGGGCCAGCTTGCTCTATAAAGTGAATTCCAGGATAGACACGAGCTGTTAAACTAAAAAACCCTGTCTTCAACAACAACAGCAACAACAAACAAATAACGAGAAAGTAAGATGAACTTAGATTAATAGAAACCAAACGTGTGCTTGGCACAGGTGACAGCATTGTCTAGCTGCCAAAACAAAGATAGACCAGTTGCTTGGAGAGACTTCACTTTGAACTGTTATCTGGGCAGTTACTCTCTATGTCTTTTGTCTTTTTTCTTTTTCTTTTTTTGGCTGAGTCTTACTAAGTAGCCTTGGCTGATCTGGAGTTTGCTGTGTATATCAGGGTGGCATGGAGATTCCATTGCCTCTTCTTCCCAAGGGCAGGGATAAAGAAATATGACCATACCAGGCTCAACTTTGTCCTTGTTTATGATATATCTGAACTGGATTCGAAAACCACTGAGAGCCACACACAAATCCACATCTGTGGATTCCATAAGACCATTTTTTTGTAATGTCTTTAATTATAGGTCAAGGACAGTATACTCAGTGTACAGTTAAAAGGTCCCAGGTGAAGGTGTTGTGGGTCCATCCTAGTCCAAGAATGAATGTGTCCCATTGAGCTGCATTTGCCTATCATTTTTATTGATCGCTTCTTCCAGCTTCCAGTTAGTTCTGCCCAATGCTGACTTAAAATCTGTGTGTCTTACTTTTTCCTTGGAGTGTAATAAGCCATGTTGACAGTTAGTTGAACACTGAGCGATAGACTGGAAAAATCTCAGCTAGGGGTAGAAATAACATACTTGTAAAGGATTTGAGGAGCTTGTGAGAAAGAAAAGCCCACCCCAGTGAAGTAGCACAAAACTGGCCTGTGAGCTTGGGAACCCAACAGATATGAGAGAATTCGATGTGTTCTATTTTGCTATAGTAAACCACTGGAATGTTTAAGTAGACAGACTGGAAAGATGTAGCCAGAGCAATTTACTGATCTTATCCTAATTCCTGGGTCTTTGTAGTGACTCAAATGTAATAATTTATTTCTTCTGTATCTTTCTATTTTGGCTTTCCCCATCAAATCACTGCCCAGCAGTAAAAGAGTTACTTTTTTTTTTTCTTCATGAAATAATGATCTGAATTAGCATGGTCGAGATTATCTCAGAAGCGTCTTTGGCACTGGTTAAGTTTCTGCATTAAGGATGATTGAATTAAACTACTTGAAACTGAAAACTTAGAAAATGCTCATTTAAGTTCAGCCCTAAGACTCAGGGATGCTCATGTGTAAATCCAGACATCAGTACATTGCTGGGTTTAAATTAGCCTCGGACTAAAGAAAATAATCTGATGATAAAATGCAAGCACCAATTTAGAAAAGTGAGTGCTCTGTCGGGGACCAGAGTTTATGTTGCTGATGTTGTCTTCTGTCTTAGGGTGTGTTGTTGCTGTGACAAGTCATTCAATTGGAATTGTGTGCTGTGATCTGACTACTTGTTACAAGTGATACTATCTATCCCCAATGTTAATACCAACTGGACCTCAGCTTCAGAACAACTAAACCTAAACAAACAAACCAACCAACCCCACAGTAGGAGCCCATTCCTCCTAATCTGAGGGAATCTGAGGGAAGACTTCTTATAAGTGTGACTACCTCCCAGAAGGAATGAATGGCAATTGGAAAGACACACACACACACACACACACACACACACACACACACACACACATACACACACACACACAGAGTCAGGAACAGCAAACCGGAAGCTGGATAATGAGAACACGTGCTACATTGGGAAATAGCATCGGCTTAAAAAAATAATGGCTATCAATAAGGAATGGCTGCTAGATACCAAGTTCCACTGCAAATGTGTTTTCCCTCTGTGAATGAGCCTGTCTTTTGAGTTAGATGTTAGTACTGCCATCCCTGCAGTAGATAAAGACTCAGAATCCCTGAGCTGTGCTGTGAGAGACCTAAGACCTACTAATTAGGAAGCTCGAAATCTGGCATTCCAATTCTGCCATGCTGGCTCCAGAGTGTGTCCTTGCTCTGTCTGCCTGCCATACTGTCTGTCCCTACTGCAGCAGAGTGTGTCCTTGCTCTGTCTGCCATACTGTCCCTACTGCAGCAGAGTGTGTCCTTGCTCTGTCTGCCTGCCATACTGTCTGTCCCTACTGCAGCAGAGTGTGTCCTTGCTCTGTCTGCCTGCCATACTGTCCCTACTGCAGCAGAGCATCTGGCAAGAGCACACTTGGGAGGCAGCAAGGGAGGACCGGAATGGCAGACTTAGAACTGGAGGTGGGAGCGATGACTCAGGAGAAGTCAGACTCCTCCCTGAAAATCAGACTTTCAATGAAGGATTGTTTACAGAGTGCATCCTGTGTGCCGGGTGGGTTTTGTCTTCATTTTACAGTTGGAGAAGAAAAAACAAACAACAAATAAACCACCTTACGTGGGTGAATTCTTCAGTTTTTCAGTTCATAAGAGAGCCAGCCTGGATTTTAAGTTTGCTGGTGGGTCTTCAGAACTGCTGCTAGATCTTTGGTAGTGCAGTAATAAAACAGACTGATCTTTGTGCTATGTAGGAAGGAAAGAATTGTTGGGTGCCACGGCTCAGGTAGCTGAGGATGACCTTGAACTCTATGCAGATCAGGATGACCTTGAGTTGATCAGCCCTCTCCCTACCAGACCCCCTCCAGGTGCTGAGATTACAACAAGCATTAGTCACCACATCCTGCATAAAGTGAGCTGTCATTAGGATGCCAGGACAGATTTTAAGAAAGCAGATTCCTCCGATGCCTTTCATGTTTGGCTTTTTAGAGTTTTCGAAATCATTAGGGATGGGTGTACCTTGAGATTTATGAAGTATAAGATCTTATTATTCCTGCCCTTGATCCTGCCTTCTACCAGATGAAGATATGAAGTCCCAGGAAAGTTTGCAGTTGATCTCAGTTAACTTGAACTCCTTTGCTCTTTAAGACTGTTCTTGGGCTCCCAGGCACTCTGAGAGCTGCCGATTCAGGGCTCCCACCCCCATTTCGGGACTGTTGACATCTGGTGTGTCCGACAGCCACTGTTCAAGTGGTCTGTCTTGTGATTCACTGTTGGCTTTGAGGACAAAGACAGAAGTAGTGAGACCCATAGGCCATGTAACTGGGAGGGAATGGTGTTCTAACTCAGAGGAGGGTCAGGTGGGGACACTTGATTCTTTTACAAAAAGTTTAATCTTGCTTGTGATTCCTGCTGCTTAGGTATCAAGGTCCTATAGTTTTATAATTACCTGAGAGTTTAGATTTTAGCACCCAGATCTCCTGGAAGCTCTTTGGATTCTTGTAATGTGTCAGTGGTTTTCTGTGGCCAGAATAGGTGCTCCCCCTATCCCCCGGGCTGGGGGTATCTGAACTTCTAGCCCCTTCACTTCCCTCATCCCGTTCTGGTACGTGAGGGTTCTAGTATTCCCTCATTAAGGGCCTACATGTCTTCAGGCACTGGTCCGCAGATAGAGGACTGGAGGGTAGGTGTCTTAGTTAGGGTTTCTGTTGCTGTAACCAAACACCATGACCATAAAATGAGTTGTGGGAGGAAGGTTCATTCGGCTTACACCTCACCACTGACTGAAATCAGGACAGGAACTCAAAAAGTCAGGAGCCTGGAGGCAGGAGCTGATGCAGAAGCCATGGAGGGGTGCTGCTTACTGGCTCTCTTCCCATGGCTTGCTCAGCCTGTTTTCCTTTGGAACCCAGGACTGCCAGCCCAGGGATGGCACCCACAGTGGGCTGAGCCTTCCCCCATTGAGCACTAATTGAGAAAATGCCTTACAGCTGGATTTCATTGAATGAAGCATTTCCTCAACTGAGGCTTCCTCCCCTCTGATGACTCTAGCTTGTGTCAAGTTGACACAAACCCAGCCAGTACGGTAGGTGAGGAGGGCAGTGTGTAGTATAATAAGAAAATCAGCTGGCGCGGTGTGTTTATGGACATTGAGGTTTTTTTTAGAAGATGTCAGAGGATCATTGACTTCCTTTCCCAGGGCCAACTCTTGGGCCTCTTGCCCAGGTGACCAGCTCTGCCACACTGAGCCATTTCTTTATCTTCCACTTTCTGTGAGGATTAGGCCCAATGAACTGTTTGCGCTGGCGCCTCCTGCTCGTTGTTTGCACGCCCCCCTGCTTCATGTATCCTTGGATTTAGGGTGGGCTTTAGGACTGAAGACTCTGGCCTGCTGGAGCTGTGGGTTGGTTCTATGTGGGGAGGAGGATGGACTTGTTGAAGTAGCTATGGAAACCTGCTAGTAGCTAAGCAGGTCTGTCCTTAGGACTTGTCCACCCAGACGCTTCCTGTGGCTCCAGCCAACTAACTCACTTAAGTGATCGCCTTAGCCACAGCCCTCTGCCGAGGCGGGAATTCCCCGATGCATGTGTGGCGCGTGGTCTGATGCTTCTGTTCATTGCTCTGCTTATTCAGTAGAGCAGTTTTGTGTTACCCAGGAATACTGTTGATGGCTGTCTTAGTTAGGGCTTTACTGCTGTGATCAGACACCATGACCAAGGCAACTCTTATAAGGACAACATTTAATTGGGGCTGGATTACAGGTTCAGAGGTTCAGTCCCTTATCATCAAGGTGGGAGTGTAGCCAGGTCCAGGCAGGCAGGGTGCAGGAGCCATACCTCCTAATACTGCCACTCCCTAGGCCAAGCATATAGAACCCATCACAATGGGAGAGTCAGATATTTCATGACATACTTACTGTTCATGCCAAGATAGTTCTTGTATAAGAGCTGTGTAGTACCATGGGTAAGGAAGCTGTGTAAGGGAGACTAACTTGAAGAGATGGGTGGTGCGTGTTCAGGAGTTATCAGGATTATACAGGATCGGGTTTGCCTGTTCTTAGTACTGGTCACTGTGTGAATGGAGCTGGTGGCATGGTAGCATTTCTGCAGAGAACTGGCTAGCTCCCGAGTTGACTTTCCTTAAGTAGGAAGAAGCTACCAGGGCCCTTCTTCGACAATCCTTATTCAGTGACTAGAAAGTTGGAGAACCCACTTCTGCTACTGGAATTTGGACATTGATCTCTCTGGGTACTCTGTACCACCCTATGGGAAACAGGGGACCATTCATGGCTGAGTCAGTCCCATGGCATGCAGCATGTGAGTTCATTTTGGAAATCATGATGTTTAATAGGAATATCAAAACATGTCTGTTGGAGCCTGTGGGGCATTCTACGTAACTGTAAACAACGGGACGGGTACCTGAGCCATACAGGAGCTTTACTGAAACTTACCGTAGAGGCTGAAACATGGCTGCCTTAGTGGCGTGCCCACGTGGTCCACTTGGGCAGCCTTGCTACTGAAATTCCCATGGTGCCCATCCAGAGCGCAGGCAGACACATTTCCTCAGATGCTTGCCTTGGGCCCTTGTTA
This sequence comes from Mus musculus, assembly GCF_000001635.26. Classification (NCBI taxonomy): domain Eukaryota; kingdom Metazoa; phylum Chordata; class Mammalia; order Rodentia; family Muridae; genus Mus; species Mus musculus. The sequence goes on along the minus strand of NC_000072.6, from coordinate 6,209,806 downwards.
CAGGTGCAGCGCATGGAGCTAGGCCCCAGGTCTGTGGCGTCTGCATCTGCACTTTACTGAGATCCCAGGAAATCCTGTCCCCGTGGAAGTTTGAATGGTATGCATACGGAGTGCTCATTACCATGTAGTTAAAGGCCTTTCTTTAATAAGGACGCAACAACTTTGGACTCGTTGTTAGTCCAACCTTTTGCAGAACTAAATACACAGTGTCGAAATCCTGTATACATTTATGGTCTTTGCTTTGAGTATCTTCCCTTGGGGCCCAGGAGTTATTTTGTAGCACATCTCAGGGGGATTATTTAAGGGTGCTATGTAAGGGTTGTGCTTTTTGTCCATGTCTTCACTTCTTCTCCTGCCTGTTGATTTTTGACATTCTCTCCAGTGCTCACAGGTGAACTAAGTCCCCATTCCATTCGCAGTGTTAGCTGTTTGGTGTCCGGGACACCACTAAAGACTGAGGTGCACGTTTTACAGATCAAAGCAGGCCTGGCCTCCAGGTTCTCTCAGCATCCTTCAGTCTCTACCTGGCCCCAATCCTGAACTATCCAGGCTAAGAGCTTGGCTGTATTTTCACCAGAGGCTCCCCCTATATAATCTAGACAGTTTGGTCTCTATCCCTTTCTACCTCTCTCTCTCTCTCTGCACACATGCTAATTTTTCCTCTCTTCTCCACTCCTCTCTCCCTATCTTCCCTTGGCGACTTCCCTGGCCTTCTTCCTTGATGCCAGTGAATTTGCCTTCTCAATAAACCTGGATTACATATGATCTAATCTGGCTTGGATTGGCTCATTTCCCTATTGAAGAAGTTATTTATCACTAGCCTCAGGTGAGCCCATGTTTTGTAGATTTAGTGGCAAACTCTCAGACTTGATGTCTCTTCTCACTCTCTCTACTTCTCCCTTGTGGGTGTCTCTCCAGATTCCCTGACTGTGGTAGGAGGTTGGTGTCTCCTGGGCTCTGCCTCTCCTCCCTTTAGTGCCTGTTATCTGCCTTTCAAAGAGTGGCCATCCATGCCTGTGGAGCTGAGCTCCAGCCTGTACTATTCAATATTTGCTGTAAAACTCAATTTGGGGACCTCAGAGATATTTCAAACTTTGCTCAGCTAGAACTTCTCTGGTTCCTCCAAGAAGTTTTTTTTTTTCCTAAGGTCAGACCTTTAGACAAAAGCCAACATTCTCAGGGGCCTGAAGCAAGTTCCTACTTGCTAAAGAAGGGAGTCACTCTTCTTATCTCTGGCTAGAGGAACACTTGGCTCTCAATTAACAAATGACTGTGGTGACTTGTCAGTGTCAGTGCTGATGTCTGTCTCCTGTTGTTTCTCTTTGCTTCCCGAGAGATAGCCTTGACAGTGTGAAATGAACTTTTTAACCCGTGGAGCAGCGATTTTGGTTTCTGCCTCCCATTCTCGTTCAGACCTGAGTACATCTTCTTGGTGTTCCTTGCTTTCTGCCTGCTGTCTCGTTTCTTTTCGGGGAGCTCTGGGAGGCTATCTGCAGGCATTTGTCTGTGTCGGTTAAACCCATGTCCTATCCTGGAGTGGGATGTCCTTTTCCATCAAGTCATTATTTTTTCTTAGTTACACAGTCACCGTGGCTTCCATGCTGCCTTTGTGTCCCTTTCCACAGCTCCCAGAGTAATCCTCAGAGATTGGTTCATGCTGCCATGATGGTAACAACAGTGTATCCACAGGCACAGCACTTAACAGCTTGAAAACTGCATTCCGAAGTATATGGAGCTGGCACCCACTGTTTGCCAGCCCTGTTCCAAGTGCTGTTTGTTTGGAGTGGGGGGAGGGACACTTGGCTTAGCTTGTTTTCATGATGACCTTAGAGCCTAGGGAAAGCAAAGACACAAGCTCCAGTGTTTGATCTTTCCATTCATCCTGCAACAAACAGGGAAGGCACCGCTAATGTCATTTGGCAGGTCAGAGAGTTGAGTCCCTGAAAGATGATGTGAAAGTGATGTCTCTGCTATATCACCTCCATAACACTTAGAAGAGTGAGGCACATCAATAAACACTATAAATCATGTAACTTAATCCACACAGTAGGCATAGGTTCTGCTGTTATTATCTCTATTCAGATAATAGGGGGAAACTTATATGGTACAGAAGAGTTAAATTTCATAAGGTAGAAATTATCCTCTCTAGGGTCACACAGCTTGTAAATGGCTGAGTCATGGTTGGAACACAGGCAGCTTGACTCTAGAGCTGACGCTATCTGTGGTAGTTTGCATATGCTTGACCCTGGGAGTGGTACTATTTGGAGGTGTGGCCTTGTTGGAGTAGTTGTGGCCTTATTGGAGGAAGTGTGTCACTGTAGGCATGGGCTCTAAGACCTTCATTTTAGCTTCCTGGAAGTCAGTCTTCTCCTAGCTGCCTTTGGAACAAGAGGTGGAACTCAGCTCCTCCAGTCCCATGTCTGCAATGCTTCCACCTTGATGATAATGCACTAAAATGAACCTCTGAACCTGTAAGCCAGCCCCAATTAAATGTTGTCCTTAATAAGAGTTGCCTTGGTCATGGAGTCTCTTCACAGCAGTAAAACCCTAACTAAGACATCATCCATTCATCCATCCATCCATCCTTCATCTTTATTTTGAGACAAGGTCCTTTTACATACGCCTGGCTGTCCTGAAACTCACTATATAGAACAGTCTGGTCTTTAGGTTTTGGAGATTGCCTGCCTCTGCCTTTGCAGAGCTGGAATCAAGAAAGATGCTTCCCTCCAGCTTTCCTGGGAGAGAGCCAATGGCAGTTTGGAATGAACCTTTTCCTTTTTAACCCATACAGCAGCTATTTTGGTTTCCTTACTGTGCCGTTTTCATTCAGAATTGACTCTGTCTTCAGAGTTGTATTTTTGTTTGTTTTGATTACTCACTGTAGTTTATAGATAGTCTTTCAAGTTTTGTCAATCTTTAGGTTATCCCTTCTTTATTTGTTTCTTTGATATTTATTTTTTGAGGGAAATTTTATTATTTTTCCCCGCACTTACCCATAACTTCTAGTTTACTGACTACAGGCATCCCTTTCATGCTTCTTATTCTTGATGTTTTCTGACAGCAACCGTTCAAAAAACTTGATCAAATTAGGGTCCTGCGTTTAGTTTTGCCTAGCGTGCTAGATGATACCAAGTGCTCCCCGCCGAGTGCTGGGCCTCCCCTGGCCTATGGTTCTTGGCTGCTTGTTTAGGTTATGTTTGATGAGTGGGTTCAGATATTGCGATCCAGGTTCATCTGCAGTTTGTTAATGGCTGATTACTAAACTTTAATATTAACTCCATGCTCAGCAAGGAGTGTGAAAGGCTAGTTTTCATTCTTTAAGTACTCAGACTTATTCATATACCTGGTGGCTATTACAAACAAGATGAGTGTTAACGATGGGTGTAGTTTGTGATAAGATAATGCTGGTGGAGTAAAACATTTGAATATGCAAATGTACCGAACTGTTTACTTAAAAAAAAAATGGTACCTTTAATGTAATGTGCTAGATTACCAAAACGAAACCAAATGAGGTAGAAACAGACAGAACATATTGGATAAAAAGAATTCTATTAGTCCATGGGGGCCGATTACTACTTCTCAAAGGGAGTCAAATTGAGACAGAGTAGAAAAGTACAGGTTTTTTATTTTATTGTATTGTTTTTAGTTCTGTTGACCAAGATATATCACCTAGGAAAATGTAAAAGAAGATTTCAGAATTAGAAACAAGAGAAGAACCATTATGTAATTTGCAAATAATCATTGACTCAGGGAGGATTATCTACAGATTCCAAAGGTTTTGGTGAATAATTGCTGGAATTCCCTTCTTCTCAGTGTTTCCTGGTAAATGGCTTACTTCTTATGAGAGAGCAAAGGACTTTCACAAGGGGGAGTTATAGTTCAATGTAGTGGTCCTAAGTGTGTGGAGAAGCTAGCATTTTGTATCTACTGAAGTGGTGCAATGGGAAGTGTCCAAGAAGATCTCTAAAGTTCTTTCATCGAACTTCAAACATGGATTATGAGTGCAAAAGGCTGAAGTTGCAAAATCTGTGAATGAAGCAAGAGTTGGCTCAGTTGGAACAGCTGTGCATTTATTGACGTATATACATTTGCTAGGGCTCCCATAACAACACGCCAAAGACCAGTCAGATTAAAGAGTTGGGATCAATTTTCACAATTAATTGGAGAGCTAACAGTCTGATATCAAGATTCAGGAGAGGTGGGCTGTCCCTATGGGCTCTCTCCTTGGCTGGTAGTGAGTTGTCTTCCTATATCTTCATGTGCTCCTATGCTTGGTTATATTTTAATGTCCAGACCACTCACCCTCTCTCCTTCCCTCTTTCATTCCTTACCTTTATCCCCCTTCCCTCCCTCCCTCCCTCCCTCCCTCCCTCCCTCCCTCCCTCCTCCTTCTTTTTTTCTTATTATTGGGACCTTGTTGAGGAACAAGATAGAGGTAAAAGTATAACTTGTAGTCGTGAGAACATCTTTATTGTATCAATTGAATAACCTCATTACAGATCTTCATTTACAACAAATCATTTTCTGAGCTGCTAGGATTAGGGTTAGGATTTAGGGAGACACAGTTCAGCTCATGACAGAAATGACTCATATTCAAGATGCCTTAGGTGAGACTGTCTTGTTGAGGTTCTAAGGAAATGGGTCCTCATGGTCTTTGTTGTTTTGTTTCTTGTTAAATTTTAAGCTCCTGTGACAGGGACCTTTTTCTCTCAACCCTGATGTCTGTCAAAATATCTGACACATGACATTTTAATGCATTGTTCATTGATTTACACATTGCTTTGACACACCAACCCTTGGCAAAGTGAGTAGGGGAAATTTTTCTGCTGTATATTCATCATCTGTTGGGAACTTCTTCACTGTTTAATGACACTTCCATCTAGTCCCCTCCATCTTTAAACAAAATAAGAATCTTTTGGAATTTCTGTAAATATGCATGAATGTTCTTCAAGAGAAAGCAGGGTGGAGAGCAAGCTGTTAACCCTATCTATCATGGAGGAGTTGAGACTGTCCTAAGGGAGATGAGCCTCTTGTGAGCACAGAAAGGCTTCTTCCAAAGGTGAAGCTTCGAGAAACACCCCCTTTGATTGTAAAAGTTCAGTGTCACTGTCAGGAGCAGTTGTCAGCAAGTTCCCCAGCAACACTTGAGGCTGCTTCCAAGTAACTGGGTCATCAGGTGGCTTGAGGCTTAGTGCTACTGTTACTGGAAATTTTGGAGAGCCCCCCTTAGGGAATTGATAGGAAAACTGGGGTTCCCTTAGGGTTTTTAGTCTTGTAAGAATTGACTTGAGGGCAACTATTATTGGAATTTAAGAGAAAAATCCCAGACCAGGAAAGCTATAACTCTCAGAAGCTACCGAGATAAGGAAGACAAGAAAGAAGCAAGCAAACCCTGCCTTTTGAGTTGGGGTCAGAGGTCAGCAACAGAGTTCTGAGGCAGACATCCATGGGGCAAGAGTGAGGTGTAGCATGGAGGGAGATTTAGAGGAAGGGAGAGAAATTCCAGAGTGTCTGGAAAGCATGTCCAGGCCATGGCCAGAATCTAGAGAAAAGAAAAAGGGAAAGTTATGCTGGTGTGAATAGTTCAGAAAAACTGGCTTGCATGCTCCAGCTGCATGGCATGGAATATGGCTGCCGTGAGGGTGGGAATTTTTGGAAGGAGAAATACGTGATCTCATCAAAGGAATAATTATTCCTCACTTGACCTTGGCTTAAAGTGAATTGGCCTTCCTAAGGTGTGGTTTCTTGGCCTGGTGATTGGGCCCAGTTGGATAACTCTTTTGTATTGGTTAGTTTAGAAAGTTAGGTGTCTACCCCATGTCAGAGACAGATTGCACTCTTCGGAGCAGGAAGACACATCTTTCCCCAGTAGTGCACATCAGAGCCCTGGTCAGGGCTACTGTGACATTCCTTAGTCTGAAGTAGTAACTCTACTAGTTACTACTAATCTAAGAGATGGGCTGAAATAAAAAGATAGATGTAATCCATTTCGGTCATAACAATCTAGACACTTGGCCCCAAAGCTGTTCACCAGAAGGGATTAATGTTTGTGTTTGAATCACACCCACATATATAGCTGTCAAGTCCAAAGCCCCTCTTCTCCCCCAAACCACAATGCTGCTGACATCGTCCTAAACTGAAGGACTTTGGCTTGGTAAACAAGCCTAAATAAACTTTTCTGTTCACAAGAAAACCAGATCTCTTAAGGGTGTTGAGTTCACCAGCAACTTCCCTTAATCCTCTAGGAATCCCCCTTAATCTTTTCCCAAAGGCCTGGCCAAGGCACCTAGCTCCAGATCAGTCCAGATGGCCTGTATTAGCACACATCCCCAACCTACGCACCATCAAATAAAGTCTACTTTGTCCTTCTAAGAGATGGGCTTCATAATTTGATCCCAACCAGTATTTCCTTCTGCCTGCTGAGCAGTCTAGTCTGGGAGTTTCTCTGAATCATCAGTTACATCCTTCAGGCATGGTGGCCTGAGGAGATGAGAAACCAGACTGCAGACCCAACACTCATAGCTGGAGAATCAGATGATAGTCTCAGAATTGCTGCCTTTGGGGACCCTTCCCTAAGCTGTATGTACAGTTTCTGTCTCTTGCTTTCATATTCAGTTTTTAAAATCTTAATTAATTAGTTAATTAATTATTAATTTGTGTACATGCTTGTGGAGGCCAGAGGTAATGCTAGGTATCTTTCTCAGTTATACTCAGAAAACAGATATATTCTTCATGGAACCTGAGATCTCCTATTCAGTCAGGCTGTTGGGCCAGCAAACTTGCAGAATCCACCCATGTCTGCTTCTGAGTGCTGAAACTGCATACGTGTGCGACCTCACTTGGCATTTTATGTGGGTGCTGGGGATGGGATCTTAGATTCTCAAGCTTGCCTGGTGTTAAACACCTTATCGACTGAGCCATCCCCCTCCCCAACCTCTCAGCCCCTCAGATCTCTTCTTTGACTGCTGTGCCCATCAACCAGAGATGCATTTACTTCTAAGCATTCACATGAACATCATCTTTCCCCTGAGTTGGAGGATTCCACCTTCTTTTGCCAAACTCAGGCCCAGGTTCTCTGTCCAGCGTGGCTCATGGACATATTTGGTCTCATCAGCAACTTGAACAGAGACCTTTAGCCTGATTTTCTCCCCGGTCGTTTGCCTTCCACATTGATTTGTTCCGAGAGGATAGTTAAATCAAAAACCTTGCCCCTTTGCCCTGTTTGAATCTTGTTTTTGTTCCCTCTGCTGCTTGATATTTAACTGGATCGTACACACCTCATGTTGGTTTTCCTCTATGTATTCTCATTTGTGCCATGTTTAAAACCAGACTTCTCGATTAAGATTACAGAAGCTATGAACACCCGTGTGTTTTTCTAGTGCCTTTTTTAGTCTCCTTCTCTCACTCAGCTGGGGTCGTTTCATTGTGAGAGTTCACTAGTCATCACTGGTGCCCCGTGGTCAACAGTGTGACCTGCTGCCATTTGGATCAAATCTTCTGATTCAGAGAACGCTTTTGTCGTCTCCCTGCTCAGATATCTTGTGCTGATCCATCCAGGTGGGCTGTTCTGACCTTGAAAGGCTCAGGAGGCTGAAAGCCAAGCATGGCTACCTCTGTCCCAGGCTGTGCATTTTCCTCAAGTCTTTGTTCTCTTTCTCCCTTTTAACAGGTGGGGGTGAGGGGGACAACCAACCAAACAACAAACCCGGGGTTCCTGTTGCTTGGTAGTGAAAGAGTCGGAGTTGTACACATGCCCTTGCAGAGACCATAAGAAAGCTCCAAGTAACACCAAAGGAGGAGAATCTGCAGAGGTGGGAAGTCTTCCTGGAGAAAGAGGAGTTTGACTCCATTGTTTACAATTCCCCTTGTGGGTATTTCCCATAATCTGTGCAGTAGTACATGAGCCCTTATTCCTATTGAGCCAGTAATACGTATTCATTTATAGCCAGTAGTTTATCCCTTCCAGTCTTAGTCTTAAATATGAATGTTAGATCCCACAGGATCATTGTAAGCACTTTACTTTAGAATGTATTTGTACATGGAAATTTTTCTTCCTCCTCTTTCATCTGTTTTTTTTTTTTTTTTTAACTCCTTTCCCTTTTCTTTTGTCTCTTTTCCTTTGTACTGCAAGGTGTACTCTCTATTACTGACCTACATCTAAACAAGATTTCTGACTATTATTTATTGTTTGCTTTTCCTTCTTTCCCTTTCCTTCCCTTCCTTACCCCCTCTCTCCTCCCTCCCTCCCTCCCTCCCTCCCTCCCTCCCTCCCTCCCTCCCTCCCTCCCTCCCTCTCTTCCTTCCTTCTTTCCTTCTTTCCTTCTTTCCTTCCTTTCTTCCTTTTCTTTTCCCCCTTTTCATTCTTTTTCTTGAGACAGTGCCACATTCCAGAGCCTTGCTGCAGTCTGGAACTCACTGTGTGGGCCACGGTGGCCTGGCTGGAGTCACAGGTTGTGAGATGCCCTTTGCATGCTGGGAATCAGATGTAATGCTCTGGAAGGGCAGCCAGTGCCCTTAACTGCTGAGTGTCTCCAGTCCCTCTAGGATCATCCCCCTTCCCTCCCCTCCCTTACACTCCTCCCCCTTCCCTGGGATTCACTATATAGATACCAGGCTGGCTTTGAACTTACCAAGCCCTAAATAATATTTCTTAAAAGCAGGAGGATCCACGATGTCATTTTAATACCTGAATTACTTTACAGTAATTGGATATCTATAACTGACCACTCTTGTATACATTTTACCACTTCCCTTTTGTGTTCAGCAGTTATTAAATTGCCGGATAAATGAACCTTTGTTTTGACCCGAGTTCTCTTGCTTTCTTCATCTCATGATGGTTCTATGTATCTGAAAACCTTGAATTGTGTGCCTAGTAAGACTCTGCCATATGCGATGGGACATCCCTTCCCGTTACTCTATAGTTAGGGTTTCTGTTGCTGCAACAAAACACCATGACCAAAAGGCAGGTTGGAAAGGAAAGGGTTTATTCAACTTACACTTCCATATTGTTGTTTGTCATCACAGGATGTCAGGGTAGGAATTCAAACAGGGCAGGAACCTGGAGGCAGGAACTGATGCAGACCATGGAGGAATGCTGCTTACTGGCTTGCTCCTCAGCCTGCTTTCTTACAGAACCTAAGAGCTGGTGGCCCCAGGCTGGCACTTAACAACAGTGGTTGGGCTTTCCCCATCAATCACTAGTCCAGAAAATGCCTTACAGCCAGATGTTAGGGAGACATTTTCTCACCTGAGGTATTTTCTTTTCATATGACTTTGGCTCCTGTCAGGTTGATATAAAATGACTGAGCGTGCAAATACACACCCACTATATCTATATCCTCTATATCTATATCCTCTATCTATCTACACCTATATTTCAATTTCTTTATCTACAAAAGGTACGTAATAATTTCACCTATTTGGGGAGCAGTTAGAAAGCTCCATTGTGTTTATGCTTGCAAAGCTTAGAAGAAAGCTAGGGGCATTCTAAGTTTTATGGGAGCATCAGCTGTGGCCTTGGAGCTGGAAAAGTTGCTTTGAATGCTGTAAAAAGTCCCTGGGGGTATGCCAAAGGGTGGTGGAGTGCTCAGCTGTGTAGGAAGGTGTCGTTCGCAGGATGGGTTTTTGCCTGTTTGAACATCCTTCGGTTTTGTTTCCATCTGGGTTTTTGACTCAGCTGCATTTTGAAGAGGTTGGTGCCCAGTAGAATTTTGGACAGAGAATGTGTTGCTCAGTGGAAGCCGTTTCTCTGCTGGCCCTTTGTGTTTGACTTGTTGTCAGGGCTCTGGTAACTTGTGATAGCTTAAGTAGGGCCTTTCAGTACTTTAGAAACGTGTTCTATGCTTTTCTGCTGCTTTGTTCCCCAACAGGAATATGCATTCCCGTCTTCAGGACAGCGCAATTAGGTTTTATTCATTTAAGGAGCAGTGGTAATTTGACACTTGCTAATAGGTAACAAATTATATTGTGAGGGATAATTACAATTGCAGCTGGTTCCTAATTATACCGTGATCTCTATGATTTTAAAAAATTGAGACTAACTTCAGCTAATAATACCGGAGAGTAATATTCTTCATTAGGCAGGCCATGATACTAAGCGACAAAGACTTAATTGGCATGTCCGGTGTTATCCTGTGCATGATTCATTGGAGGGCTTTGGGCTACTCCTCCCACATCTCTCAGTTAAAATGAATATCTGAATGACCTGATTCTGGGCTCCGTTCTGATTTGGTAATGTAGAGCTACCCATTTAAGAATCTGAAATACCTGTTTCCTCCTCTGGAAAATAGATGAATGAATGACTTTTCACCTTAGAGAGCTCAAGTGCTGTGAAGTGAGATCTGCTTTGAAGCATTGAGTACTAGGCTGGCCGCGGGAAAACTGCCAGCATCTTGCCATGGCTAAAACTAAACAGTCCAGTCAGTACCTTCTGCTTCTGGTACACTATGTGTCCTCATACAATACATGCCGGTCACTCACCACTAAGTATGTCCTTATTCCTTGGAGAGGGTTCTGGCAGTGCCTGGCAGTAGGCCTGAGTGATCCTGGGTTTATAGGTGAGAGAAGTGTGTAAGTGAGCAAGTGGAACGTCACTAGTTACCATGTTCATGACAGCTGGGGCCGAATAGATGCCCTCTACCACATGCAGTTAAGCTGACAGTATCTGGAGAAATTGTTTTGGTTCTCCCAGCCTGATGCTGTTGACTTGCTTTGAGTATTATATTGGCTTCTTACCAAGCCATTCTAGGCAGCTGAGGGTATTGTTGGTGGCTCTTTGGTCTTGGCTGATTCTCCAGCTTTCCTCATGACACAGCAGAGATTGCACAGTATCTTTTCTTCATTCATTCCTTCATTCCTTTCTTCCTTCCCCACTCGATCCCTCCCACCTTCTTTGTCTCCATCTCTCTGTCTCTGTCTTTTGTGACAGGGTCTCATGTAGTCCAGATTAGCCTTGAACTCACACTGTAGCTGAAGGATCCTATCTTCTCAGTTCTAGGGCTATAGGTGTGAGCTACTATGCTTGGTCTATGCAGTGCTGGGAACAGAAAGCCCAACCTTTTGTGCCTGATAGCAACATAGTGTATCAATGGAGCTATGCTTTCAGTCCTCCAAAAGCATTGTATGCAAACCATTTTTCTTCTTATCATGTTATCTTTTGTCACCTAGTATTCTGGACCCCCTCAGCTTTCATTTGTATTTGGGAGCAGAAGTGTCCTGTAGTCTCATTATCAGCCTATTTGTTTGATTTGGGGATAGTCAACTTTTGGGGCCAGCCAGCGGTTCATATGTCCAGGTTCGAGCCTGCAAGGCATCTTGGAACTGAAAGAAAAGAGGGAGCCTAGGCGGGTTGAGAAATAATGGAACCAAGACATGCTAGTCTGCTCAAGGTTCAAATGTTTAATGGCGGACACGCTTTTTAAAAGAGGGGGGAAAGTCCATTGCCGCCAATTCATCCTTGGAGCCCAGAACCAGCTGCAGGTGATGATGTGCAGGATAGGGTGTAGTCTCTGGAATAGCTCTGGGCCCTCTCAGCAGGTAGCAGTATCTTGAAGTGGAACAGTGACAGTGGCTCAACAATAGAGTGATCTAGGGAGGAAGGCTCCACCCTAGATAATCATCTTAGTGGCAGCAAGGTCAAGGTCTGGATCAGCCTGCTTCAGGTTTATGGGAGTCAACATCAACATTAACAGTTGAAGGTTTGAGGATGTTTCTCCTTCATTCTAATTGCCTGTCAGGTACCAATAGGAAAGCTAGAAGGTAGGTTTTCTTATCATTTTGTAAGTGCAGATTTAAGACTCCGAAATGATAACTGATATGATCAAGATCACTAGGTGTGGCCGGGTCCCTGGATTTTCTTGTAAACTTCGTCCATGGACCCCAGGCAGTGGCAGCGGCTCCTGGTGTTTCTATAAGGCAAGAGCACATAGATAGAAAAGTGTGTATTTTAGAAAAGATTCTTAGTGTCTCTTGTCAGTTTTTTTTTTTCTCTCCTGGGAACATTTACTGGCATGCTAGCTTCAGGGTAACGACAATAACAGAGCTGCAAGCTGTGTTTGAAGCCTTTTTGGCATAACAGAACCCAGAACATAAGACACCATCGATTGCTTAACTGTTACAATCTGCTTCTTAATGCCAGATTTTTAATCGTGATGGTTTTAGGGTTGTTTAATGGGCGTCTGTGGCAGAGCAGAGTCATAAGTTACTGAGTTGTTCTAATAAGCGTCTCTAGCCAGCATGCCTGAAGTGTCCTGCTCCGGCCCTGGATGCTTTAGAAGTGAGTCCTTGAGTGATAGGGACATTGAAGGTTGATTGCCCAGAAGTGTGTGGTTGGAAGAATGCTTATCAGGGCATTTTGTCTGTGTACTGATTTATATTTTAGTAACTCCCTGTATAATTACAGCTCCTCACTAAGAGAACCTAAGGAAACTTAACATAAGGCGTGAGTGACTGATTTGGGGACCTCAGTAAAAAATGGATTTTGTCATTTGATGAGATGCCTCTTTCTCTCTCTCTCTTCCCTCAAGGCAATGGTAACTGTGGTTTCAGGGATTCCAAACTTTCTTTTGCAATAACTGATTGTATCAGTCCAGGTTGACTTGCAGAAAACTGAGTCCTCACTAGCTGGTTTCAGCAGAGGGAGATTTATTGAAGGCTATTAAATGGGTTATAGAATTTGTTGGGTGGGTAAAGAAACAGACTTGAGGTTGAGCCCTTAGGAATGACTCCAGAGCCTCACAGCAGACCAGACCACCAAGGGAGCAGTGGCCTCCTATGCAGCCAGGATGTCTGCTGCCAAGTGAAGGGGGTTTTGGAGGTTATGCTATGAACGATGTGGGAGGTCAGGACAGTGTCACAGGAGAAAATGGGACACTTTCAGCAAAGGTGTCTGCTCGCAGAAGCAGCAGGGGTATGGTCCACAGCCTCCAAATCTTTTCTTTGTAAATGTGAACACATTTCTCCTGACTGATAGTTCCTGGGCCATATAGCTGCAAAGGATTCTGAGAAGTGGAATTTTAACTATGTGCTCTGCCATACAGCAAGATGGAGAGAGAATGTGGGCTGCAGCTGCTGAGTTGCTAAGCAATACCCACGGGCAGTTTTGCTTCAGGATTTAGGTCCTCTTACACTTGGTTCCTCAGGGAAAAGGGCTGTGTGTCACCCGTTCTCCTGGCTCCTTTATTCTTACCACCGTATGCTGACTTTCACACATACACATGGTGGCCTGCTTTTGATGAGTCACCTTTCCTGGTTTTTATATCAAAGATACACAGTCATTATATCAGGAAATTTTTGGGTAAGCAATCCCACCAGTGTTGTGAGCTCAGGGCTCACTCAGAATGCGGAAGTGAGTTAGAGAAGGGGGCCTGTGATGATGGTGATGCTGCAGCTGGCTTTCAGCGAGGGGCTCTGCCCAACGACCCATTGCAACCTTTTAAAGATATGCTGTATTTGTCATTTTATAGCTTTATGTTATACTTGTTACTTTTCTTATCACTATCATAAATTATGCAGTTAAAGCAGCTAAAGGGAGGGAGCACTTTCTGTCTCATGAAGATGAAAAATTTGGTTTTGTTTAAATTGATTGTAGCAGATAATAGCTCAATACACACACACACACACACACACAAGCACACAGAAGCACACACAGACACACCCTCAAAATCAGCATCCTAAGCCCACAAGGGAGGGAGCACTTGTGTTATTTCATGTTAAAAGGAATAGACTCCATGGTGGGAAAGCTGTGGCAGCAGGAGGGACTCTTGGCTGTGGAGGTAGAAGCTTGCCCTTGTCAAAAAACGAACCCTAGACAGGAGGCAGGGCCAGGCTATAACCTTCAGAGTCTTCCCTATGAGTGACCACTTCCTCCAACTAGACCTCTGCCCCCAAACAGCACCACCTCTACCCGGGCTCAAGTCTTCAAACACATGAGCCTACCAGAGGTATTTTGTATTCAAACTATAATGTATCCACTACAGAGATTCAGAACTCAGGTCTGAGGTAGCTCTTTTTGGTTTTGAGTGCTCCCTTCATTTTTTTCACAGATATTTTTATTACATGTATGTTTGTGCATCTGCATGTGGGGATATACATGTGAACGCACGTGCCCAGCTCACCTCAGTATTTTGAGAGCATGGACCTGAAGAGAGCCACCAGTGTAGACCTCACATCTTACTCATCAAGACTCTCTCTCTCTCTCTCTCTCTCTCTCTCTCTCAAAGATTAATTATTTTATGTAGATGAGTACACTGTAGCTGTCTTCAGACACACCAGAGGAGGACATCGGATTCCATTACAGATGGCTGTGAGCCACCATGTGGTTGCTGAGAATCAAACTCAGGACTTCTGGAAGAGCAGTCAGTGCTCTTAGCTGCTGAGCCATCTCTCCAGCCCCATCACCTAGACGCTTTAATTGTCAGTTGAGGAGTCCCTTAAGCTCTTTGTAGGGACTGGCATGGTCTGTGGAAGCCCCCAGGGAGATCCAGCTGGGTCTCACATTTTCAGAGCTTCCAGAGAGGAGTGACCCAATTTTATTTCTCCCGCCGCCTTTCCCTCCTAAGACAAGGTCTCCTCCGTCTCAAGATGGTCCCAAACACACTGGCTAAATGCCAAGAAGGCTCTGGAACTCCTGATCTTCCCGACTCTAGGTTCTAGGATCTTCCCTAGGGCTGGGATTTCCGTCCCCAGCTACGTTGGATTTCTTATTTGTCCCTACTGCCATCTGTCACACCTACCAACTATTTTGAGTGCACAAATGTGTGCTGCTGCAATTTGTGAAAGTAATGAGCCTGGTACTGTGGCTTAATTCCAGGGTAAGCAAGCTGACTGAAAAAAAAATTACTCGCATGCGTAGGAATCTTTCCCCTGCAGTTGGCAACTCTAACTCGTGTTAGAGTGAATTTATTTGTTCTAAAAGACACCTTTCTGGTTCTTCCTGTTATATTTTTATTCCCTTTATGAAAAAAGCCAGTTACTAAAGTTGGGTTATTATCTTACTGGTTTTTAGCTTCTTAACCTAGTTTGTGTATATTTCTCAGATGGCTGTTGATGACCGCCTCATATGGCTATAACTGGCATTTATCTTGTTAAAGTAAAATCCATATTTCATGATTCTCTAATTTTACCATTTAGTATCATGGACTTTAGGAATATACCTGAAATTTCCATTCTAAGTTAAATCAAATTAGATGTTCCCCAGTGTGTGGCGGTAACAGACATGCAGCCCCTTGCTTCATCTCCTCGTTAGTTTGGAATCAACTGCAACGTGTTACCTGACTGAGTACAAAACTCTCTATTGTGTTGACTTAAATACCAAGTGATATTTCATTAGTCACTTGCAAAGAATCTCTTCCTTCGTAGATTTGGAAATCAATTACTTCATTTATTGAAGCCATAGTGCATCTTTTGTTTTAAAGCTAGACTGTATTATACTCTGGTTTCTAAGTACAGATGATGAAGAATAAGAAAATAAGTAATTATTAAATGACCAGCACATGTACATATTTACATGTTATTATCTAAGATGCACACACCCATGTGTGTATGTACATCTGGAAACTACCTAAGGTTTGATGGAGCTCCTGTACCCAAGAATAAGCTCGGTCTAATAACGCCAGGCTCCTCGGCTGTAAAGCGCAAGCACTGAACAGCTGCTCTGTGTTGGCTTACAAAGCACAGCTCCGTTTCTTTGGCTCGCTTTCCTCAGCACGCATCTTCTTTCGTGTTGCTCTTGCCACCAGCTAGACTCTTATCTCAGTGCACCTTCAGGACATCGCAGCTCTCTCTCCAACTTTCTGCAGTCGTCACTGTGATTGTCCTTCCACTGCTGAGGACAACACGGGGCTGAGAATGGAAGCCAAAATGGAAATTCCGAATAGCTACCTATCATTTCCCGAGTAGGCAGTAGATAGATGGAGGACAGATGTTAGGAAGTTCTAGGAAGCCATCTTCTGGCTCCATCGTTCTCTGTGCCTAAGATGGGATATAGTATCAGTGGCTCTCAGTCTTAGGCAAATCCCCATGTGATTACTATCCCCTTACTCCTCCTGAAGCTTTGGGGCTGTTTGCAAGAGTAGTGTTATACGGGCTAGGAGAGCTAGGGGTGGACCGGTGTGTTAGGATGGCCTTGAGGCGTTGGGAGGGGCTTTGGTGAGTGTCTTTAAGAGCCTCAACTTCCCTTCCTCTCTCCTAGTTCTCCCTTCTGTTCAAGGACAGTCTTGATATTAAAACCCTCTTCCTTTTTACTGGTTGGGTGATTTGAGAATGGATCTTACTAGTAACCTGGCCTAGTCTCAAACTCTGGGTCTTTCTGCCTCAGTTTCTGCAGTTCTGGGATTTCAGGTACATACCATCTTGCTAGTCAAATTTCATATAGAGTGTTGATTTTCACTCTTGTGCCGTATATTTTCTGTAAGCCTGTAATGTGGGGGGAATGGGAGATTTGAGACGGAGAAAACTCAAATGCCAGGGGGAATCTAGCTTTTCTTCTGACTTAGGGAATGGAGGTACATGACTGGTTTTGAGCCTTGATTTTCCCTTCTGTAAAATGGGGAAAATAGTATGTGTTCTGACTTTCAGACTTGCTGTGAGGACCTGGCCATGTTTTGTAAACTGTGGGGTCCATTCTTGGTGGCATAAATTTGAAGCATTGCCCCCACCCCCCACCCCCAGATGGCCTTTTCCCTTTGTGCTCTTCCGTGCCTAGACCCTGTGAGGGAAGAGTTTGCTTTTTCTCTCAAAGATGTCCAGCTCTGACTAGGAGCATTGAATGACTTGTGTGCTTGGGGAGCAGGAGAAGGTGATGTGGTGGAAACTTGGGCCAAGGAGGGACATCCTAAATAGCCGTGTCTGGTATTGTTCATACAAATTGTGTAGCATACTGAACTAAGCAGGTGTGCGAATATGTATTCACACAGAGCAAGCATAGCTCATTCTGTAAAAAATCTCTTTACCTTTCAAAGAAAAAAACCCTAGGAACTTAAGGCTAACATATGTGTAGCCCCTCTTCCTATGCCTAGTAAATGGCCTGTCAAAGGGTGTAGGATTTTTACTAAGGTGGAAGAAAGGCCTCCGCTCTGCCAGTGGAGACAGAGGCACTTTGGTGATGCCGTTTTTAGGAATGTTCATTTTAGCTTCCTCTTTCCACCAACAGGGCCTGCTCTTCTAAAACCTGGAGGTCTATAGTGTCATTAATCATGGCTGTGTTGGCTAGTGCTCAGGAGTATCGTTAATCATGACTGGGCTGGTTAGCGGTCTTAGTTTCCCTTCGTTATTGAACAGCAGAGAACATCAGCCAATTCTGGGTTTAAGGCACTGATAGTGTCAGATAGTCAGCGGAAGTGGAAAGAGCCTATCAGATAGTCAGCGGAAGTGGAAAGAGTCTATCAGAGGTAGCAAACCAAGGTGACCAATCAGCAGCTTTCAGAGAGACTACCACCCGTTCCAGCGACTGGTTAATAAATATATTCCTGATAGTGGTGGGCTAACAAGCTCTGGTAGGTTCATATTGAAGGACAGAAAAGCCATTGTCTAAAGATCTCAGAAGAGCCTTTGCAAGCACACCGAAGGGATTTACAACAATTTGCATAAATCTCCTGGTGGATAGAGACATGATTCCAGTGTTGGGGTGGTTCCAGGACCCCCGCCTTGCTTGTATCATGGGGTGACACTGGGCTTGCTGAGAACTTCGTCTTCTGACCACTTTTGCCAGCAGGACTGGGTGATGGCCAGTGAATAAGCCCACTGTTTGCTTCTGCATAAGGGTTCTTTTGTGTTGGCCTGGGGCAGTCGTGTTCAAGTTTGTCTTGCTTTTCCCCCCAGTGATGTTTTTGGACTTTGTGGCCTGGAGAATTAAGCACAACACCTATTCTGAGCTAATCTGTCAAGTTTTCCTGGTGGAAGGTAACCACGGTCCCTTGAGTTTCTAGAATGTGAAGAATAATAGTCACACCTTTGGAGACTTATGATTTATTAAGGCTGGGGAGAGGTGGAGGAGTTCCTTGGCGTGACTGGGTCGCTGGGTGTACGTGCTGCTCATGGTGGAGCTGTGGGAAGCAGTTCTCCCTGGGCCCTTAATATGATTTACTAGTTCACTGACTTTTAAGAAATGTGCTCCTATGCAGGACTGGCAAACAGGTTATACTTAATATTTAGTATTCCCAGGAGAAGGTATGAGTTACTCTTGGGTGTGGTTTAAAAGCCAGGTGTTCACTAATCTGTTTCAACTTTCCCCCTGCCTTTCATACATCGAATACTAGATATTAAAGCGTTTCTGGTTTCTCACACAGAATGTTATCATTTTAGAAGCCACACGGAGTCTACCTTAGAATCAGGGGATGGGTTTACATACTGGAACAGTTTGGTACTTTAAGTTAAAAAAAAAAAAAAAAGAAAGAAATGTACTAATTTCTAACCCAAAGTTTATTTTCCCTCCTGCTAGCTTGATTTCTCCACTTTGTTCTAATAATATAAACATTTTCTGTGTATTTATAGGTGGCTTTAACCAAGAGAGCCGATCCAGCTGAGCTTAAAGCAATATTTTTGAAGGTCAGTATAAAGGAATCTATTTGTTTCTTGTTTGGTTTGTGTTCTATAACTTTAGAAGATTATTTCAAACAGCTCTTTATTTCATTGTTGAAAAATTTAAAAACATACCCTAAAGTATCTTAATGTAGGAGTCATGAAAGGTATCCTTTATTCTTTTGGTTTTAAAAAATATATGGGGACCATGTATGTGATTTCTGGTGATGGGGATATGGCTTCTATTTGAATTTCTTTCACGTCATGCAGTTCAACTGAAAAGGACTTGGAGGACTGAAGGGTGACTCGTTACCCCTTGAGGACTGGCCTCTGAAGGTCCGGAGTGGTAGCTTTTCTCCTACGAAGTTTCAGGATTTGTACCAGCATCCTGGTAAATTCTCTATTGTGCCAGAAAGGACTGTCCTCCCTTTTAAGCTAGAAGAAGCCCATTGTTTTTTTTTTAGCCATTATCCCCATCGTTGGGTATCGCTGGATGCTCACAGACACGTGCGATTCTCCAGGTACTCTAAGAACTTAGTGCTTTGATTTCTTGTACATTCCCAACTCTGTGATTCTGGACAGGGAACACTTAGTGCAACAAAAAAAACAAAAGTCTTCCTCCGGTCTCCAACCATTTTTTGGGGGGGGGTGGCTCAATATAGTAAAAAAAAGAAAAGGCCTGTTTTTAAAAGACAATAGAAACAAACTATGTGGGCATTCTCTATACATTGAAAAGACTGTTCGTGCAAATCAAGTGAACCGGGTGTGTAGAGATAACAAGGGGAAGTTTAGTGGTCTGTGTTAGAATGGTTGGGATGTTAGTACTTGGTTTGCAGCATGCCTGGCTAAGACATTGGAGTTCTCTTTGAAGGCTGTACTAAGAGAAAGTGCTCGCCAGTAAGTTCCAGAACGCTCAGTTCTATATGATAGAGACTCCATCTCAAAAGACAAGATGGAAGTGCCGTCTTTTGGAGGGGTACACTGGAGCATTTATAGATGACAGTATGGTAGTAGAATTTACCTTAAAATCTGATTTGGGGGAGGAGGAGATAGGTAGTATTATGAAAAATATTTAAAGTTAGGAAATGCAATATTAGCCTTATTACACTTTTATTTGTCTACTTAGTGCGTTTGAATATTTTCCTAATGAAAAGTTAGGAGAAATTCTAGAGATTCAGTACATTGGCCGGTGTGCACTGCCCAGCACCTGGCCTGCTTCAGGTTGACTCAGTAATGTGCCTGTGCTTGTATTTAAATGATGCAAATATTGGGAAGACAGACTGAAGAGCTGGCTTAGTCTTTAGGAGGGTTAGGTGTGCTCACAGCTTTTTCAGAGGACCCGGGTTCGGTTCCCACCTGGTTTATCAGGCAGCACAACACTGCCTGTAACTCTCTGAAGTTCTCTGGCCATTGAGGGCGTGTGCTGCACATAAACTCATGTAGGCACAGAGACGTGCACATAATAAATAAAACAAGAACAAAAGCAGGAAAGACAAAGATCCCAAGAGGTAATATAGGAGGAAGTTTTCGGAGGAGGAAAGAGGGTTCAATTTTTAAGGATGCCTGGACTTTACATATACACAGACACATATACACAGACACATAGACACACAGACACACTTTTCCAAATTCCTTTTAGCTAAGAAGGGCCAAAACAGAATACTGTAAGGTAGAAACGGGTCCCCAATGATTGAAATCAAGGAAATGGATGCTCTTCATGTCTTCCTTAAGTTACTGTTTTAGGGCTGGAGAGATGGCTCCATTTGGCACAAGGAAGCACAGAGAGAGAGAAGGAATTTGGTGTGGGTCTCTGCACAGCCGCTTGGGCTGTTTCTGTGTGGGTGACCTCAAAGTCCGGCTCAGAATCTTTGGCACTAAATAGGGGACTACGTGACTTTTGAGAGAGGTTTGTTTTTTGTTTTTTGGTTTTTTTTAATGGCTTAGAGTCTGAGGTGATGCGGGGGAGGAGGTGGGTATGTGAAGGAAACTGAATCAGCAGTTTGTAGACAGGATCTGGATCTGCATCTGGCACAGGGTCTGCTGACCTCACCAGGCCTGAAGAGTGTGGGACCAACCTAAATCTACTCCGCCTCAGCGTGCGGAGGCTCTCTTGTTTACTGTCTAGCATAGATGATGGTTGTGGCTAAGGGATGAAAGGAGACTGAGACGCAGAGGGGGCCTGCTAAGTAGGCACAAACAGTCACCAGTCTGCAAACCTGTCTCCTCTGTTGTTTCCTGTTCGTTAATGTAACTTGATTTTTCTCTCTCATAAAAACTCCATGTGAAATAGGCCAGCCAGCTCTCTGAAGAATGAGGCAGAAGGAAGGATTCATCTGCAGCCCGGGAGGGATACAAAGGAGCCTTTGGTACTAGGTGTCTGGGTCATGGGGGAGGTGGTTGCCCTGGAGGTCAGAGAGCCATGAAGCTGAGCAGATGGGGAGAGAGTCACCTAGAGACTGAAGAGGGCACCCTTCTGGATTCTTAACTGCATGCTTTTGAGAAGGAGACTCAGTCTCACCCTGCTCACCTGACTCTGAGGTTCTCTTAGATGTTGGGCATCTAGTAACGATGCCTAAACCATGACTTCTGCCCCGAAATATTTCTCTGTCTGTAAGTAAAAAAACAGAGCCACGATACGGTTCGTAAGTATGACGTAACATTAATGTGTAGGGAGATTATGGCAGACCAATTACGACTTCCTATGGAAATGTAGTTTGAAAGGAACTTTGAGCTGAAATGGAAAAAGAATAGAGTAGTACGTGCAAAGTGGAGTGTACCCCATGTATGGAGGGAACTACCTTCAACTCTAGAATGAATAGAGAATGAGTGGAATGTTGGTTCTTGGTTTGCAACAGGCCGGGCTAAAACAATGGCGTCCACTTTGAAGGCTGTTCTTGGGAAAAGGCTCGCCAATGCTTTATGTGTGTGTGAAGCTGAACTCCACACAGTTTTAATCTCAATATGATGACGTTTTTCTACCTAGTATATTTGCTGAAGCTTCATGTTCATTTAAAAGGATTTGTGATTTAAATGAAGGGCAGGGATGCTCTGTTACAAGTGGGATGAGCAAAGAGGACCGAGAGTAAATGAAGGCTGTCTCAGGAGCTCAGGTTTAGCACAGGCCGGTTTTTCAGGAATACCGCAGGAAAAGAGACTGAGTAAACCCGCTCCAAAGATTCCGTTGTGTGGAGGGAGAAGCTGGTGGGGAGAGCATGGGGGAGCAATAGGAGAGCAAGGAGGACCCTGTGGAAGCCTGGAGATGGGTCGAGACTGTCAGGAAGGGTGCTGTGCAGAGCAGGATGTGATAGAAACCTTGGGGGTGAGCATCTCGAAAGCCTGCCATGTCTGTAAATAGGTAGAAAGCCCTGACGGCTTTCCGAGTACTGCAAAGACAGGGAGGGTGGGCTTGGGGTTCGTGAGAGATGCTTTCGGAGATCTCTGATTCCAGTGGTGTTTGCAGGAGCAGTGGGCAATGAACTGCTCAGGGGGTACTTTGAAGGGGTGTCTGGTGAAAGTGTCTGGTCTTTTTGTTGGTTTGTTTGTTATTTTTGAGACCTAGTCTCTCTCCATAGCCCTGGCTATCCTGGAACTCACTACGTAGATCAGGTTGACCTTGAACTCAACAGATCTACTTGTTTCTGCTTCCCAAGGGCTGGATTGAGGCACGCTCAAGGGTGCGGAGCCTAATCAATCTTTGATAATGGTGGGGGCTGGCTGTGTGAATATGGCCACAGTGTACATGCCCTGAGTGTTCAGTAGCAGAACAGACACACACACACACACACACACACACACACACACACACACACACACACACACACAGAGGGCAGGGCAGGATGAGACCAGTACCTCCAGAGTGTGGAGTGTGGGAGAGGTGTAATCTTTATGAGTAAGAGTCTAGAGCGATTCCATTTCTGATGTGGCAGGGGCCAGGCACAGCAGGGAGGATGTGAGCTCTTTGTGGAGTTTCAGGTCTGGGCTGGCAACTGAAGCATGGCACACACCAGGAAACGTTTGTAGGAAAACTCCATTTAGTTCCCGTTTGAGGGACTTTTTTCTTACGATCAATTTTTTTCATTGTTGAAGATTCAGAAGGCAGATGCATAAAGACAACTGTCTTGGATTTCCGCACAGACACGGATGTCTCTCTTTCTCCTCTGCCCTTCTTTCTTTTCCCTCTTCATCTCTTGCTCTCTCTTTCAGTTGTTTTTCTTAACAGGAGGAAAACTATACAAATACTGCCTTGTTAAGGTCCCTCCGTCTAACATAACACGGGTTAAGTTATAACTATTTTTCTATAAGTTTTAAAACTACGACATTCTTAATTTTCGTCGTTGTATGCTGCTTTATCTAGTCATTCTTCATTACTGTCTATTTAGTTGCCATTTCTGATTAACTATCATGCAACATTGTAATGAGTAGGTCTTCCCCACTCCTCATTTTTATGGTGCCTGGTATTGAAGTCTGCCCAAAACATTCCTGGCAAGCACCTTACCAAAGGAGTGCTAGCCCTCGCTCCTGTTGCATGGCCTCCTATCTGCAGGTTTCCTTTAGCTTGCACTAGTGTTCTTTTTGTAGTTCTTGTTTTGTTTGGTTTTGGTTTTGGTTTTGGTTTTGGTTTTGGTTTTGGTTTTTCCAGACAGGGTTTCAAAACCCTATAGCTCTGGCTGTCCTAGAGCTCACTCTGTAGAGCGCCTGCCTCAGAGAGATCAGCTGCCTCTGCCTCCCAAGTGCTGGGATTAACGATGTCTTCACTCCTGGCTTTTGCACTATATTTTTAAGAGAAATTTTTAGATGTAGCTCATGGCGGGCTCTGAAGCTTGGGTCGCTCTTGTCTGTGTATTTTGGTTGGAATGTGGAAGTGTATTTCTCACATTTATGCGAGCAATTGAGACTTATTTTTATAAAACAACACCCCTTTTTTCTGGTTAGTTGAAAAATTATTTAAATTTAAAATTTTTAATAATAGAAATTTGTTTAAATTAAAGCTTCAGGATTCTTAGATTTTTCATTTTTTATTGTGACAATTTCAAACAGAAATAAGATTATAAAGCAAATGTGTACATGATTAGCCCTTAATCTAACTGAGTATTTGCCACACTGGGTTGTACATTTTCACATGTACTTTCCTTATCTCTTTGTTGAGTATTTACTGTAATTCACCTACATGCTGTAATACGCATCTTCAGTTAATGTAAGTTTTAAATTATTAATTTTTTTTATTCCCTGTTTTGTGTTATTCTGTCCTTGGAACAGGGAATCAAGGTAAAGGCTGGCCGGTGACAGGACCTGGTGTACGGTGTGTCCAGGGAGTCTCTGACTGAAAGGGTGTCCAGGAGAATTTGTCTTTCAGCCCCAGGGTTCAGTGAATGACACCTGGTAAACACAAGTGGCCAGATGATAAGGGCTCTGACCCAGGTCACCACTCACAGGCTTTGTTAAAATTACTAGTGGAGAGCAAGCTAGATAGGACTCCAGTCCTGGTGGAATCGGCACTGCAGGGACAGGTTCCTTTTCTGAGTCTGTCTGCTACTATCCTCATTCAGTGTTACCACAGTTGATGAGTGTTTAAAGAATTAGAAAAGCCTTCCGAAGAATATCGTCAGAGGTATTGAAAGGTATTCTAGAGCTGTGGCAGCTGGAAGTGTGTCTTCCCCAGCAGTGACCCTTGTTCCTTGCTTCAAGGACAACCAAGCTGCCTTGTCAACATCCCTAGTTTATGCTTTTATCGTAGTTGGCCTCTGTCCATGAGTCCAAGAGACAACCTTTGATGTATTTACTTGAACCCCAGAGTGGGTCATTCCTGCTTTGGTGGACTGCTTTGTTCTAAACTGAGCACAACTGTATTCTGCATCCAAATTAACATGTCATTTAAGAGGAGACCTCTTTTATCACCTCTAAACAAGTGAGGGCAATACAAATTCCTCAGTGATAGTGTGACAGTTGGTCTGAGTCTGGTTCATGTATCCTCAGCACACATCGCCGTGGTTATTTACAGAGTGAGCGTTCAGCCCATGGCACTAGCACCCAGAAGTTCCTTGCTCCCTGTGCTAGTCAGTCACCACGCCCCCAAAGCTAACTGGCTGGATTCTCTCATGACACCTTAGTTCAGGCCTTTATTTCATTGCAGGATAAGTATAGTAATGTGGTCTGTGTCTACTCTGTTACTTCTTGCTGAGCTCTAGGCCTGTGTCAACACAGGCTTTCACTCTTCCACTGACCTCTACCTCCAACCCTGATTTTATGTGTGGTGGGTGGTGGAGTGAGTTAGTTTATTGCTGCATTGTATTTTATTGTGTGACTATATGACAGTCAATTAAGTATCCAGTCATTGAGTGATCTCTGGACTGTTGCTTTTTTGTTTTTGTTTTTGTTTTTTTAAGATTTATTTATTTATTTATTATATGTAAGTACACTGTAGCTGTCTTCAGACACTCCAGAAGAGGGAGTCAGATCTCGTGATCGGATGGTTGTGAGCCACCATGTGGTTGCTGGGATTTGAACTCCTGACCTTCGGAAGAGCAGTCGGGTGCTCTTACCCACTGAGCCATCTCACCAGCCCCCTTGTTTTTGTTTTTAAAGCATTTTTGTCATCCTAAGATAAGTTGCTGTGAATACTCAAACTTTTTGGTATTATAGTCCATGTACATTTTGTTATAGATTTCCTTATGATTGAAATTGCTGTCTATAGTCATGTTAGCACAGTTACAGTAGATATTGCTTAGCAGTTTTCTAAAATGGTTTGTCAGTTTATTCACATATATAAATACACACATATGTATACACATATACATGCATGTATATACATATACATATACATACACACACAAGTATAATATTTTTAAAAAATATTATATTTTTAAAATATTTTTAAAAAATATCCATTTTTGTGTGCATTGGTATTTTTGCTTGCATGCATGTCTGTGATTCTCTAAACTTGAGTTACAGAGAGTTGTGAGCTGGCATGTAGGTTCTGGGAATTGAACCCGGGTCCTGCGGAAGAGCAGCCAGTGCTCCTGGCCGCTGAGCCACCTCACCAGCTCCATCAGTTTCTTCTTACACCTCCAGCATGTGGGAATGTTCTGTGTTTTTGCCAACTTTCATTATCCCTCATTATCTTGAGAGTGAGCGGCTTGAGCTTGCATTTCCGGGGACGATTGAGTTTCCGGTTCACAACTTGACAATGATTCCCAGGATCATTTGGAGAAAATGCAAAGGATAACCATCAGGCTAAGAAAAGCTCCAGGAGAAAAGTGATGCAGCGTTCTGAACCCTTCTCTCATCGGGAAAGGGTTTCTCGAGCCCCATTCAGCAGTCTGGGAATCTGCGGAAACAACAGTGGGAAAGAACACAGCCAAAAAAAGTCCTGTCCTGACAGGGCCCTCCCTGCAGTTGCCGCAAGCAAGAGTCATTGTTATCTTGCAAGGACAGACAGGTCAACAAGATAGGGTGGTCTTGGACTGTCTCCCATCGCTCAGAACTGCCGATCCATGACACATTCTTGGTGCTGTGCCTGGCGGCCCCAGAGTACACTCCGGCCCCAGGAAGCCTTTCCAGCCTCTGAGAACTGAAGCTGCAGGTGGAGTCAGCTTCTCACTGTGCTCCCTGGTGGTCATCTGTTAATTTATCAGTGAAAAGCCTGCATCTTAAAGAGCAGGGCAGGGTCGGGGAAGACATGGTTTGTGGGCCTGGAATAGCCAATATAGATTGGGAAAAGTCGGAATATTCTCATGTCACAAAACATACAGAAACAGAGCTCTGATATCCGGGAGCCTAATGCTAAATACGGATCTGGTCAAAGGTCAGGAGAGAAACTGTGTTGGGATTTCTTCTTGACATGAGAAGGGACTGCGTTTCCAAGGTCAGGAAAGCAATGGAAGGATTGGCAAAGGAAAAAAAAAAGCCCTCTAGACTGAATTACATAAAAATGTCAAACTGGAAAAGTATTTGAAACAAATATGACCTCAGAAGGGACGAGAGCACGTTCTGGCGCTGTGGGTGGCAGAGCGATTGGTACAATCGTTTCCGGAGAACAGCGTGATAATAAGCGACGAGCGCCTGAAGGTTCCTGTCCTTTAACTCAACAATTTCTTCTTTCAGGGAGTCTGTTCTTTGAAAATAGGAATTGGGACAAATGTTATATATAAGAATGGCTATCTTAGGTTTTTGTACAAAATAACCCAGACTGGAAAGAATCTAAATGTGTACCAGCAGGGGAAAAGTTAAGTTGTATTCTAAGGTAAATTAATCACTATCATAGGGAAACCTCGTATAACCAACCATAGGATTGCTATCATTCTCGATGACAGGCCACTTCCATTTCAAGCTTGTTTGTCCTCATTTAGGGAAAAAAATAACAATGAATTCTTTCTTCTGTCCATTCCCTGCAAATTAAAGTAAATGCCAGTGAAGGATGGTGGCATCGCTGGGCTGTCTCTGTTTTGTACTGTTATCTGAGAAATATACTTCGAAGATAGTATCCTAGCATTTTGCCATGACTTCCCTTAGGCAGTGCCTCGGACCAGGTCGCTAGCGATGGAAGAAAACCCTCATTGCATCCTTGACCTGGTTTGATACCAGCAGCAGATCTCACTCAGTGAAACGGTGGGTTAAAGAAATGAATTAGATAAGCAAAAAAGTGGGCCAGCAGAATGGATCAGCAGGTAAAGGTGTTTGATACAAAGGCACAGTCTGAGTTCCACCCCCCAACTCTACATGGTGGAAAGGAGACAACGGACTTCCACGAGTTCTCCTCCAACCTCCATATGAGTGCTGTGGCATGCATCTATGTGCATACATATGTGGATACATATGCACATAGATGCATACATACATATATGTAATAAAAAAGCAAAACCAGAAGTGTGCTTACTGTGTTCTGGGCATCGTTCATAGTGTGTGTTGTTATCTCATCCGCTCCATGCATCAGCCATATGGGGCTGGTAATATTATTACACCCATTCTGCACATGAATCATCAGAGCCCAGAAAGCTTTATTTAACTCCCAGTATGTTCAGGTGGAATCGGGTAGAGCCAGACCCCGCAGCCTACACAACCTGGTACTGCTCTTCATTACACCGTGCCCCTCATCACCCTGCTGCTGCCAGTGTGATTCTGGTCACTTAGTAACCCCTGCCCTCAGGTACCTTATGCTCCTCTCTTTCATCTTGAAAATCAGGAGGTCTGGTTCTCCTCATCGAGGATGCTGCATCCTCGTGTTTATTTTCAGCATTTCCCACAAGCTGGGTGTGCCCAGAAACAAGACACAGCCTGCTCCTTTTGGCCTAAAGTGAACCGAGTCCTAGAACACCATGAAGGGAGTCCCGTGCTTGCGAG
Organism: Mus musculus; assembly: GCF_000001635.26. Taxonomy (NCBI): domain Eukaryota; kingdom Metazoa; phylum Chordata; class Mammalia; order Rodentia; family Muridae; genus Mus; species Mus musculus. The sequence goes on along the minus strand of NC_000072.6, from coordinate 6,181,954 downwards.
CCCCTGTGTGATGCTGAGACTAGGGCATTGCCTAGTGCAGCAATCTAAACCTGCTTCCAACATCACAGAGGATGCCCGTGGCTCCACGGCAGCTCCTCAGCCCAGTTTGTCTTCTTTTCTCAGGGACTGTAAGCATTTGAGTGAATTATTTGAGCAGCCATGGACTTAGGGATTGGGTAGCATCTGACCCCAAGCCATCTGGGGCTCCACATCTATAAATTGCTTGGTAGGAGCCAAAATAAACAAAATACATTTGAAGGGCTAAAATAGAAAACCAGAGTAAGAGGTCGCTCTGACGGCTTCAGGTCGGCTGAACATCAGTTTTGTTTCTCTTTGCATTGAATTGGGCTTTGTTACACAGGAATGCAAGACGTTCACTGCCAGCTCTATGGAAGGATAGTTAATACCTCACAATTGATCTCACTTTAACAAGGACACATCCTTAAGCTTAGTGCGCATGCCTGTAATCGCGATGGAGGACTGAGGTAGAGAGGTCTTGAGGTTGGGGTCACCTGGGCTTCCTAATGAGACCTCTGTCGGGCATTATTTTATATTTGCTAGTGACAAATTCCCTCTCTCCAAGTCATAACAATGAAAACTGTTACCAGACATTGCCACAGGTCCCCCAAAAGCCATTGTTGAGAGCTTCTGGTGAGCATAAAATTTGACTCCTTAAATTTTTTTCTTTAAAGTGACAGATGATAATTGAAGATGTTACTAGGCTGTATGATTTTTATCTTTTGAATGGTCATGGCCTTCCACTATTGGTTGTGTGGTCATATATGTTTAAGAATCGGAGATACTAAATAACTTTCTTACCTCTTCCCTCCTCTTTCGACAGTATGCGAGCATTGAAAAAAATGGTGAATTTTTTATGTCTCCTCATGACTTTGTCACTCGGTATTTGAATATTTTTGGAGAAAGCCAGCCCAACCCGAAAACTGTGGAACTTTTAAGTGGTGTAGTGGATCAGACCAAAGATGGGTATGTGTACTTCTAAATACCTTCCTTTTGCTCACACCAACTTTCTTTTGCTTAATGGTAAAGAAGTCACTATATGTATGCACCCTCTATATGACCAAAACTGTTTCTTCTACCTATTAATCCATCATTTTAGACATGATATCTCAGTATTTCTTCAAGCATTGTTTCAGAGTTGTGGACTCTATGTTTGTAAGACTTGTTTATAGCTTGATGAGGCTGTTGTAATTGATGAGATGTTATGAGACCTAGGAATTTATATGTGTCTGTTTGTATATCTCAAGATAGCTGTAAAGTTATGAACTTCAACATGACTCTATGGACATAACTTCTATGATTGTCTCTTTGTCTAAATTGTCTTTAAAGTTTCATGTATGCTTAAATGGTATGAAAATGAGAGATAGAAAATTCTGATGATTCCAAGTTACCAAGTCAGGCTGGCTAGAGTTGAGTCTCTACTGCATAGAACCAATCAGGCAAAAGTTTGCAGGGCACCCTTTGCTTTGTCCCAATGACCAGTTTCCTCTGTGTTTCCTCTGGAATTGGCAAATCTTACCATATTTGGAGGCAGAATCTAGGGGACTGGTATAGTTAAGCATTTTGACAGGAAAATGTTATCTTGTGTTATCTGGGTGGACCTAATTTCCATTACAAGAGCCTTTGATGATGGGGGCAGCGGGAGATTTGACACAGGGACCAGGTGTGATATTACTACGAGGCTGGAGTCTGAGTGGTACACTCACAACCGAGTGTCTGCAGCCACTCAAGCCTGCCTCAGATGGAGTTCCCAAAGAGCCTCAGGAGAGAGGTTCTGGATGGCCTTGTTGACACCTTCATTTAGAAATTCTGGGTTTCTCAACTGTAATATACACTTTTGCTCTGTCTTGTCTTCAAATATGTAGTAAAGTTTATTCTATTTATTATTATTTTTTGAGAGAAGATTTCCATGTTTGTAAGACTTGTTTATAGCTTGATGAGGCTGTTGTAATTGGTGAGATGTTATGAGACCTAGGAATTTATATGTGTCTGTCTGTATATCTTATTATTTTTTGAGAGAAGATTTCTCTGTGTAGCCAGGCTGACTGGAACTCACCCTGTAGACCAGGCTGGCTTCGATCTCAGAGATCCTCCTGCCTCTGCCTGCTTAGTGGTGGGTTAATTTATATTTAATTGATTAAAGAATATTATTATTTATAACATATGCTAAAGTACATATTGATTGTAGAAACTAACATATCTATTACACTATGTGCATATTTTGTTTTGCATTCAGAATATTTAAATCTCCCTTAGCAATTTTCAAGTACACTTGTGGCTTTCTTAACCATAACGCCACAGTGCCCAAAACCGTCTTTAGAAACTGTTTTGTTCTTTGAAGAGTGTCAACTCACCTCCCGCTTGCCAGCCTGTGTGTGCATCATTCCACTCCATGCTCCGCCAGCCTGTGTGTGCATCATTCCACTTCATGCTCCGCCAGCCTGTGTGTGCATCATTCCACTCCATGCTCCGCCAGCCTGTGTGTGCATCATTCCGCTCCATGCTCCGCCAGCCTGTGTGTGCATCATTCCGCTCCATGCTCCGCCAGCCTGTGTGTGCATCATTCCGCTCCATGCTTTTGTGGATTCCGAATGTCTTTAGATTCTGCTTATAGGTCAGAACACGTGTCCTTTGTTTTTCTATGCCTGGCTTAATTCACTTAATATAAGATTTTCTGAGTTCATCTGCATCGCCACATGTGACAGAATTTTATTGTTAAAGGCTGAGTACTGTTTTATTAGGTGTACATAGCACATTCTTAATTTACTCCTGTATGGATACCTGCATGAGTTGACATCATCATCATGGCTGCTGTGGTGAGCATGGGGCGGCAGGCATTTCTTTAATACATTGATCTTTCTCTGTGTTATAATTGACTGTAGCAGCTCTTTTCTTGTTGCGGGGAAATATTAAAAAATAAACAGGCCTTTCCTGCTTTTGTGCCAGCAACTCTCTGTTCCAGCAGCCTGGCTGGCCATGTACTGGAGGGCAATGGCCAACCTGTTTTTATCTCGTGGAGACTCTGACTCAAAACTCCATAATCGCTACACCCAACTCGCTAGGTTCCCACTGGCGGGTTGCTACCATGTCAATCCCATGCTTCAAACCCTCCACCCCCAGACCTTTGTGGAACACCTCAGGCTTTCTCTCATGAACCCAGATGAGCCTCAGTGTGAAGGAAAATGCAGCATAAACTTAATTCAGAAACAACAGTAACTCAATCGCTGGGTGCAACAACTAAACTTGTAATATTAAATCTAAATCCTCTGCTGGCGAATCCTGACACATCCGCCTAGGGACCCGAGAGACACTTAAAGCTACATCTTGACCTCATGCTATCTTCCTCCATCCAACCCGGAAGTCCCTCCTACTCGCCCAGTGATTGGCTCCTTTATTCATTAGGGGATTGGTTCACAAGAACAGCACCGGGCCCGTCCACAACATTTTCTCTGGGGCATTAGAAAGCTCATAGTTGCCGGGCAGTGGTGGCGCACGCCTTTAATCCCAGCACTTGGGAGGCAGAGAAGGGCGGATTTCTGAGTTCGAGGCCAGCTTGGTCTACAGCGTGAGTTACAGGACAGCCACGGCTACAGAGAGAAACCCTGTCTCAAAGACCAAAAAAAAAAAAAAAAAAAAAAAAAAGGAAAGCTCATAGTTGTAAGGAATTTTTTAGAGTCAGTGACCAGTTTATGAAAAACATCTGTTTCTTCTTCCAGTGGTACCTTTGGTCTGATCCAGAGATCTACTAGGCTGTGACACTACTGCCTGTGTCCTACTTGGACATGGTGTTGTTTTATAGCTGAGGCTGCCCTCACACTCAGCAATCCTCTTGCCTCAGCCTCATGCTGGGATTACAGGAGTGTGCCATCATATCCAGTGAGCTGTATTTACCATTTTTCCTTTATAAAGTGTGACTTTTTTTGTTTACATTGGTGATAGCTGTCCATGTGTGAGCCAAATGTTTTCAGGGTTTGGTTTCTCTCCCTCCCTCCCTCCCTCCCTCCCTCCCTCCCTCCCTCCCTCCCTCCCTCCCTCCCTCCCCTTTCTCCCTTCTTTTCTTTGCTTTCGTTTGATTGTGGTTTGTTTTGTTTTGGTTTTCTTTGTTTTTGTTTGTCTGCTTCTCCATACAGGGCTGCTCTGGCACTCTCTCTGTAGACCAGGCTGGCATTGAACTCAGGTATCTTCCTGCCTCTGCTGAACTTAAAGGTGTGCCCCACCTCTCCCTACCACGCCCCTAACCATCCACCCTTGGCATTGTTTGGTTCCTTATTTAAGGAATTTAAATAAAAGCCCACAGAGATTGCAAAGTAGTAAAGAAACTGTATTTAAAGCAAAGCAGTAGAAATGATCAGAATATACTTCAAGAGAGAATACATACACTTCAAAGAGTCAAGAATGAAGGTACTCAAGGTCCTTGGCTACTGAAACTTTTTTGTGGGGTTTGATAGAAGAAGGAGTTGCGTTATTAAGGGGCTGTAGTGGGTGTGCCTCTCTGTTTCTTTTGATGGATTAACTCATGTAATTCTGCTGCACATATCTTCTTCTCACAATGCATCTGATTTTAATCACATGCATGCCCAGTCATGCATAGGCATAAGATGGTAAACAGGGGATTCTAAAAGTTCACTTGAGGACAGAGCATTACCTTACTGCTTATGCTTCCCAAACTAGTCTAGGCTAGGTCAGACTTTCCATTCTATTATGTGGATACATTAGGGATATATCTGAATAGAAACTATGTAAGTTTCTATTGTTGATTGTTTATAGGGGAGGAGAAACTTACTCCATTATTCTGAGAAGGGTATGGCTGGCCTGCTGCAAGTGGGGCTCCAAGGTTGCTACCTGCATTATTCAATGAGAGTTGTGTGTGCTCAGTATATGAAGGAAAAGAAGCTGTCTGCCATTTGTACTATTAGAAGAGAAGAGTGTTCACAATTCAAATTAAATAGAGGATCTATGGCTTGCTTGCGTCAGGTTGGTTTGCTTTGCTTTGGCTTTTGAGTCATTCTTGCTAGCCCAATTTGGCTGAAATACTCTATGCAGTTCAGGTTGTTCTTCTTGTTCTTGTTCTTGTTCTTGTTCTTGTTCTTGTTCTTGTTCTGTTCTTCTTGTTCTGTTCTTCTTGTTCTGTTCTTCTTGTTCTTGTTCTTGTTCTTCTTCTTCTTCTTCTTGTTCTTCTTCCTCTTCTCCTCCCTCCTCCCCCTCCCCTTCCCCCTTCCCCCTCTCCTCCTCCTCCTCTTCCTTTTCCTCCTTTTGTTGTTGTTGTTCTCTTCCTCCTTCTCCTTTCCTCCTCTTCTTCTTCTTGTTTTTTGAAACAGGTCTTCTCTGTATAGCCTTGGCTGGCCTGGCAAACTGTAGACTAGGCTGGTCTCAAACTCAGAGATCTGCCTCTGCCTTCCAAGTGCTGGGATTAAAGCCATGTACCAGCACTGCCTGGCTCAGTTTGGGACTTCTAACGATGGATTTAATCAGTGTGTGAAGTTAGTCTGAGAAGCACAAGCAAATGCATGTGAACTCATTGGCTCTAAGTTCCATCATTGGAGTCTTTAAACAAACACAATTTTTTTTTTGGTAATATTTTATGTGTATGAGTGTCCTGCCTACGTTTATGTTTGTGTCCCACATTCATGCTTAGTGCCCAAGGAAGTTAGAAGAGGAAAACGATCTGAGAGTGTTAGGAGCAGAAATGGAGATTTTTGCAAGATCAACAAGTACTCTTAACTGCTAAGCTGACTGTCCAGTCCCATGGGGTCTTTCTACATACAAACAGGGCTATTCCAGATAGCCAGAGGGGTATTTGTTATAGCACAAGAAGAGACCTTGTTAAAGACAGCCCTGGATGAGGAATAGAGTGTGAGAGACAGTAAATCAAATTTTCATGCCCACTGAAAGGTCAGTGAAGACATCCCATGAGTGACATGTGGGACATGAGTGACATGGGATGTCGGTCCTGGGGTCAGGAACAGGAGACAGAACATTTAGTGCCGGAAGAACAGGTTCTGGAGAAGCCCTACATTTTGTGATTTGATTCTAGCATGTCTGGGTCTAGAAATGCAGGACGTGGTGGGAAGGATAGGCCATGTGTAGACCATATAAGGGTGAGGATGAGGACATTTATCTTAGGCTGTGGAGAGCCACCCAAGGCTGGTTTGAATCAGGAAGTTGGCAGAGTTTCCTGTGGGGCAGCATAATCCTTATTGATCTTCTTTGTTGTGTGTAGGGGTTCCTTTGTTCTACTGTCTTAATCAATTTGAGGACGGATTTAATCAATTCATGAAGGCTCTTGAGGGAGAGGAATAGAAATTTTGAATGCCTGGGGCTGGAAGCCGCTGGCTCTCTGGCTTCCTGAGGGAGGGGGGGTGGCTTACCTTCCATCTAAGGAGGAGGAATTTCTCAGGCACAGACCCACTTACAAAGCCATGTAACTGAGCAGTGTGAATGGTCCCCTGGTTGTTAATTGTGCATGGCTTCGGATGTATCTTTAGAGTTTTGGTGGTGACTGTAGCCTTTATTTATTTATTTGTTTATTTATTTTTTTATAGAGTTAAAGGCAGATCTTTATTTCAAACTCTGATGTGACTGTAGTTTTTAATTAAGATGGAAACCATGCTGTGTCTATCAAAATACAATTTCCATATACAGCTCATACCACTTACCTACTAAAAAGCAGGTGGAAGTCTCATGCTAGTCCATATGAGCTTTGCCAAGCACATTTCCTGTTTGTTTTTAATGATTATCATGCTCATGAGGGCAAGCTAAGACCAAAGAAACTTTGCGACTAAGTGGGGCTTGGATGAGCTGGGGCTTTTGAGTTCTTAGCTGGCCACTTGCCAAGGTACTGAACCCTGTCTGTCAGGGGGCTCCTTTGGCTGGAATATCTCATTGGCTTGCTAGGATCACATATAAGTTTTCCATAGACAGTTGTCTCTCTATGAACATGGTTGATTGGTTTCAGGACTCTCAGAGGATCCTGCCGAGATCTGCTCATGCCCAGGTGTCTTCTATACATTTTTGTGATTTTTTTTTTTTTTTTTTTTTTTTTGGTTTTTCAAGACAGGGCTTCTCTGTATAGCCCTGGCTGTCCTGGAACTCACTTTGTAGACCAGGCTGGCCTCGAACTCAGAAATCTGCCTGCCTCTGCCTCCTGAGTGCTGGGATTAAAGGCATGTGCCACCACGCCCAGCTCCATTTTTGTGATTCTTAAACCTGACCTATTGTGTTTTCCGCTCTGCTTTAGATCATCATTATAGTTAGTTAACCCAATATAATGCTGTGTGAAATGTTCTTCGTGTTATTCAGGGAGTGATGACAAGAAAGTGCCTGCTCGGTGCAGATCCATTTCTTTTTCTGACTGTTTTCTGGCTGTAGTTGGATAAATGTTTACATCTGGGGTCCGTGGACACAGCACATGCTTCCGACCTTGGGTATAGAACCCTTTTCACGCTGTGAAGACATGCGTTCTGTGAGGACAAACTTGAGAAGGGGAGTGTCAGATACCCTGTTGTTATTGATGAGCTGACAGGTACAGGGCACTGTCTTGTCAGCCCCCACCTTCCTGTATTGATCAGAGAGGATTATCACCACCCAGGAAGAAATCCTTTCTGTTCAGAGAACAAAGACTGAGTCCTGGGTCAGGCCTTCTGCCTGAGGACTATAGGGTGCCAAGAAATAAAAGCAGAAGACGAGGTTTTTAGACTTGTGGCCCGTGTGAAAGAGTGTAATGTTTTTTCCCTGTTCACTGCTTCATAGCAAGGAAACTTCAGCCCTCTAAATCCTTTCCAGGGTGAAGGGGATGTAACAGTGTTGATGATAAAATCATTTTATACCTGTTTTCACTTTGTGAGGCTGTGGTGAAGAAATCCAGGCCGTGGCCACATGCTGGGATTTAATGAGGTTTACAATTGGCAGTGCTTAAAGAGCATTAGGGTAATGTATTTAAACATCAGCTGTTCACAGGCTGAGCTGCTCATCATTTGTGGAGTACAGTCGCCATCCGGCAGAGGAGGCCTTTCTGTCGGCTAATGAGCCAAGTTTTCCACCGTGCTACGGTGGACATGCATTTCAGGTAAACACCTGAAATTCATAATCTAGAGAATTAACCAGAGGCATCTCTTTAATTAAGAAGGAAAAAAAAAGCCTTGCTAATCATCAACAGCAGCCAAAGCAAGGAGCTTAAATGTTCTTCGTAGTCATCAGACTCCCAAATTAATCTACCAAAACAAAAGGCCTCATTAACCGCTCTCATTGAATCAGGGTTATTTTCTTTCTCTTTCTGCGGATGTCTGATTAACCCCCTTTCCTTTTGCATTACTCACCGCGTGTTTAATATCTGATGTCTGAAATCATAGGAAGGGGGTGCATGCAATGTGGTGGCTAGACACTGTCAACGAGGAGTAAATTCAAAAGAATTTTTAAAAAGGTTGGTATTATGTTGCTGATGCATTTGAAAAATCTTTAGGAATGTCAGATGCCTGGGTTGTATTTTTCTTTTTAATTCCAGAAAGGGTTGATTAGCGACTAGGTACTGATTTCACATCTCATTCATATGTGCCTGCCCCTCCCCCCCACCTCCTCTTCTGCTCCAAGCCCTCTTTGGGAGAGTTTTGTTGAAAGGACAAGAAATGGACATCGTCAGATCGGGGAAGGGAAGGTCACAGGGGTTTCTTTTGCGTATAGACTGCTAAGGGGAGGCATGCTGACAGACAGGACTCTGGAAGGCGGAGAGAATCGATCCTGTAGGTAGGAAAGGGAAGACAATTGGCTCTAGACTAAGAGATTTGCTTCTTGTGAGAGCATGGGGAGATCTAGAGCAGCAGTGCTCAGAGTGTGGTCAGTGGACCCCTGGAAGCTCAATGACCTCAGAAGCCTGGGAGGTCAGACTGTTCCTGCACAGATATACAAGTGCAGCCTACTCTCATTACAGCTGCGATGTTTGAGCAGGTGTCTCTAAGACTGAAGATGGCTAACTTGCTAGTTTTGCCACCAGTTGTTGGTGTCCCCAGATTCCTGCTGAAACCTGACCCCAACAACTATGAATTTAAGAGGTGGGTCTTTCAGGAAGTGGCTAAGTCAGTGGGGCTATGTCTCCTGGATGGGGTTAGTGATTTATAAAGAAAGGCTTGAAGGAACCTGTCTACTCCTCCCACCGTGTGAGAAGGTATCAACCGTCTGTGTGGAACAGGTCTCTTCTAGACACTAAATCTACTGGTGTCCCTTAATCTTCCAGAATTGTGAGCAAAATGTTTCTGTTGTTTAGCAGTGTGAATGAAGTGAGTTGTCATTGTCTTCTTTACCACACACTAACAACAACAGCAATAATATTTTTTGCTTCGTGAAGTATAAAAGTTAACTGACTTCTTAAATTCTTGAACATACACTGGGTGACTAAGTAGGAAGTACACATAAGAATTTACATACTTATGTTTTGATAGTTGAGAGAAAATGATCAGTTAATAGCTGAATTAAATTTTTATAGGATTTTTTTACCCCAAGAATAAATTATTTAAAATAATTAAGTTTTTTTTTCATGTGACAGATTCCCGATATTAAAGATTTTCCTAATGTAACTGGCAATAACTAATGAAATTAGCTTTTTAAATGTGGTAATGAGCCATCCCCAATGTTTGGAAGATCTACATAACTTCAGGGGACAGTATTTTCAGTTGCTCAGAAAGAAACCCAGACGCATAGAGGATCTACCCAAGCCGTCAGCACTCGTGGGTTTTTCTACTCAAGCCATCAACACGTGTGGGTTTTTAAAGTAACAGTGGGGAAAGGCCCACAGAGCTTCCACTAATCCCTAGGAAAGGTTTGCTTGTTGATGCTGGTGTTAGAGTGAAGAATAACATCCCAGGTCCTGAAAGGGCTGTTACAACTCGACTTTCTTTTCTTTGTGTGAATCCGTATGAGCCTGTAGTGTTCATAGTCATCAAAACAGCTTATCTCTCAGATTGAATGCAGTAGTTTTCGACTGAGGTGTTAAAAAAATTTTCAGATAGAAACATACTTTTTCACTAATTGTTTTGTTTAAAACTATAGATATCTTTCAAACAAATATTTATATGACCGTTTTATAGATTTCTTTAATGGAGTAATAGACAACTTAAAACTTCTCAGATTTGATTTCTAATCGTATGGTAGATATTGTCTTTATAAATTAAAGCTTAGTGGGGTCTAAGAAATCTATAGGCTGCTGAGTTGTCCCAGGACAGATTTGATGATTGCTGACCTAGGGGAAAAATGGAAAGGAGGGTAGAGACTAGAGGTCTGTACTGGGGACCTGCTGGGTAGATTTAGAAAGAAGTTTTCTTCTGATTTCAGTGTTTTTTTTTTTTTTGTCCTGGAAATTCATGAGTGGGAGGTGTAGGTTGAGATATTGGTTGTTTATGGAGAGAATGACACACTAGAGTCATCTTGACTAGGATCAGTGGATAAGGGAACAGCAAGACTTGACAGAAGCCATCTGAGGCCCCAGCCAGGACTGACATAAAACTGAACCTGAGACCAGTGAGTGTGTGCACTGAGAAGACCAGTGAGTGTGTGCACTGAGACCAGTGAGTGTATGCACTGAGAAGACCAGTGAGTGTGTGTACTGAGAAGACCAGTGAGTGTATGCACTGAGACCAGTGATTGTTTGCACTGAGAAGACCAGTGATTGTTTGCACTGAGAAGACCAGTGAGTGTGTGCACTGAGACCGGTGAGTGTGTGCACTGAGAAGACCAGTGAGTGTATGCACTGAGAAGACCAGTGAGTGTGTGCACTGAGACCAGTGAGTGTATACACTGAGACCAGTGAGTGTATGCACTGAGGCCAGTGAGTGTGTGCACTGAGAAGACCAGTGAGTGTGTGCACTGAGACCAGTGAGTGTGTGCACTGAGACAGACCAGTGAGTGTATGCACTGAGAAGACCAGTGAGTGTATGCACTGAGACCAGTGAGTGTGTGCATTGAGACCAGTGAGTGTGCGCACTGAAAAGACCAGTGAGTGTATGCACTGAGAAGACCAGTGAGTGTATGCACTGAGACCAGTGAGTGTGCACTGAGAAGACCAGTGAGTGTGTGCACTGAGGAGACCAGTGAGTGTGCACTGAGAAGACCAGTGAGTGTATGCACTGAGAAGACCAGTGAGTGTGTGCACTGAGAAGACCAGTGAGTGTATATATTGAGAAGACCAGTGAGTGTGTGCACTGAGAAGACCAGTGAGTGTGTGCACTGAGAAGACCAGTGAGTGTGTGCACTGAGACAGACCAGTGAGTGTGCACTGAGAAGACCAGTGAGTGTGTGCACTGAGACCAGTGAGTGTGTGCACTGAGACCAGTGAGTGTGTGCACTGAGACCAGTGAATGTATGCACTGAGAAGTCCAGTGAGTGTGCGCACTGAGAAGACCAGTGAGTGTGTGCACTGAGAAGACCAGTGAGTGTGTGCACTGAGAAGACAAGTGAGTGTATGTATTGAGAAGACCAGTGAGTGTGTGCACTGAGAAGACCAGTGAGTGTGTGCACTGAGACAGACCAGTGAGTGTGCACTGAGAAGACCAGTGAGTGTGTGCACTGGGAAGACCAGTGAGTGTGTGCACTGGGTGTCCTTTTCATAACTTGAACAGAAGCAGCTTACTTCTTCTGTTGGGAAGGAAGACAGGAGGAAGGACTTACTTTTGTTTGTTTCAGGAGATAGCACCCATTTGTTAGGGAGGATAAAGGAGATGAGCCTCTGACGGGCTGTGGTGGCAGGAGCTCAAGGCATAGCACGCTCGCAAGTTGACGGGTCAGCATGTAGAATGATGGTAGAAGCTTAGATGTGGTTGCCACCTTCGAGGTATGCCACAGTTACTCAAGCTAGGTAGTCAGTCAGTCAACATCCCAAAGGTTCCATGACCTTCCAAAACGGCACCCCCCCCCCCCACCCCCAACCTGGTGACCAAGTGTTTAAACACACAAGCCTGTGGGAATCACTCCACCTTCAAACAATATAGTAAGTAGTGCTAGACGTTTCCTTCAAATTTAGCTGTTCCAGCCCTGGCGTGGATTTGGGTATAGTAAGGGTTGAGGTCTTTCCTGTAAAAAAATCTAGAGTATGGGATATTTCATAGAGGTATAGGACACATAGGGAACAATTTTAATATAGTATATATTTTCCGGGTTTTTTTTTTTTTTTTTTTTGGTAGGAGGGCTACGACTGGGCATTGAACACAGGACCTTGTGGGTGCTAAGCAAACACTCCATCTCTGAGCTACACCCCCAGGTGGATTTATTTTCTGTAGGGGGCAAAGTGAATGTTGGGGACAGAGAACTTAGATGTGATACTGAAGTGTCAGCTTAATGACTTACATTGTTCAGTGTGGATGGAAGTTGCTGAGGTTGGGGCACAGAGGGAGAGAGCAAGAAGACGCAGAGACGGTGCTTGCAAAGCAAGAAGCAGAACATGAGATTAAGGAGTTACTGGTACTGTTAAAAGTCTAGTTCTGACCATGGGCTGGGCAGCTAAGAAGGGGGAGAAAGAGATCCTAGCAATGTGACTCGGAGGGCCTTGGTGAGGGAAGTGTCCGGGTTTTAAAGAATCAATAATGCATTGCAACTACTTTGATTTGAAGGTTAATATATTAAAAATTTTGAGGACTCGGGTTGGAGTGGGTGCAGAGGGGAGCTGAGGGTGATGAGGTGTTGCAAACAAGGAGGGAGGGTGCTGAGAGCCACCGTGGGCTGTAGCGATTCCTCGGGGCCGCACGCACTGGAATAGCAATGCAAACTTCTAAAAGAAAGGCAAGCAAATGGAACCACTTTAAATAAAGCTAGCCATGCATCTGTTACTCGGCCATTGTCAGTGTTCGAGCAGGATGGGACAGTCGCGTCATTAAAAATGACCTTCACTGAAGCTGTGAGGAGGAGGAGGTCCTGAAGCCAACTGCTCAGGTTTGCATGTGTCCCCCAAAGCTCATGTGTTGGAAATGTATACCCAAGGCGACAGTATTGAGGGGCGGGCTCCTGAAGCGTGGGACTCTCTGGAGTGGGCTAACGATGCTAGCGTGGGAAGGTGGTTTTCATAAAATAATCAGACTGGCCTTCCCCGTCTTGTTGGTGTGATGCCATCTCATATATTAGAATGCAGCAGAGGCCTTAACAGGCGCCCCTCCCCCTCCTGTCCACAGCCTGCAGCACTGGAAGTACAAATCTGCTGTTTATAGATGGCCCAGTGCCACAAAAGATGGAAACCACTAGGGGATTTAGGGCTTATTAACATTCCCTCTGGTTCATGAGTCACCTCCCAGAATAAACTGTACACTTTGGGCTTTAGTAAGGCCTGAGTTGCAACCTGATGTGAAAGTTTGAGGGTTGTCAGTTTTGAGTGGAAAAAAGGTAAGAGCTGAAAGCTCTTTCTGCCTCAGCCTCCCAAGTGTTGGGCTTTTAGCAGTCTATCCCTTTGTCTAGCCTCTTCATCTTTATCATGAGCAGTAAGTAGTATAGAAACTTAGCTGACAAGTAGGTTGCCATTAACTTTGACTGCCTATGATCTCTTCAGTGAGTGGGTGGAGGTGAGTTTTCAGCTCACGTTAATAGCTCTAACTCACAGATAAAATTACATTGATCCACTAAATTCAAAGTAGTTTTATCTCTTTGGTCCTCTTTCTCTCTTTCATTGAAAATCCTGGTTGCTGGCAGCCTTCATGTAACTGCATCTTTGTGTTATGCAGATGTTCAAAATAGTAACACCTGTGTGGCTTCTAACAATTAGATATTGGATGAAGATTAAGATTTCTTTTCAGCTGTTTGTGCTTATACTGTATTCCACAAAATGTCCACAGTTAAAGCGTTGTGTTCTAGAGCATTTGAAATAATCCATTGCTCTGTGCATTTTGTCACTGGGTTGATAAATGATTAGGTCCATTCGTTTCATTTTGTTTTCAATTTTTAGTCATTCTTTTCTTTCTTTCTTTTTTCTTTGGGGGTGGGGGGGCTTTGGACTTAATTGCATTTTTTTTGTATGTAAAACATATGGTCCCAGAGTCCAGACTGTGAAACAGAAGGGATGTCTGCTGGGAAGCCTGGCTTGCTTCTCTTCTCCCCTGAGTGCCTTCCTCGCTGGAGTTACCCATTCTCTGGAGACTTTCCTGCCACAGAATCCTTCTCTTCCTCAATAAGTGAGGTGATACTAATATTCGCGTTTACGCTGGCTTCTTAAACAGGACAGACAGCTAATAAATGATCTTTCTCCATCCCTTCCCCACAGACACACACTCTAGGAAGAATATGCATTTGTGTGTGAATTACATTCTCCAAAGACAGTCAGTAGGTTTTACTATGTGGAATCAGCTCTTAGTATAGTCCCCTGAGCCGCCCCTCTGTCCTGCCTGTGTGCTGGCTGGAGCCTGAGGAGAGCCACTGGGGTTGTGGTAGTTTCTATTCTGAGACCAGAGGAGATCTGTGAACTGACACACAGGCTCAGGACCGCAGTGAGTACGGGATCCTGTGCCCGAGTACAAAGCCGGATAGGGTGCTATGTCTGTAATGCCAATACCAGGAAGGCAGAGAGAGACAAGGTTTCCTACACTTGCTGGCTACCTAGTCTCCATGAACATCAGTGTAGGTTAGTCTAAGCTCTAGGTTTAGTGAGAGGTCCTGTCTCATAAAAGATGTGGAGAAGAATTGAGGAGGGCACCCAGTGTCCTCTGACTTTTACTGGTGTATAAGCCTTGCACACAGATGATACACTTGAAAACGCACGCACACGCGCACACACACACAGTAGCTCTCCATCTGTGGTGAGTCCATGTTGCAGCTCAAGTGCTCAGCCAAGAAACCATAATCTTCTCTTTTGCTCTTAAGTATTTGTTCCATTCAAGCCTTGGTAATTGAATAATGCCCACCATACTAGGAGCAGGCCCACCTAGGAAGATGACAGTGTTATCATTAGATACACCTCAAAGCAGTGTTTTGTCTTGGGTCCCCATTATCCTAGTCAAGTTGATATATAAAACAAACAGTTGTTAGAGAGAAACCTGGACACAACATGACACGTACTGAATTGCCCTTCAGAGGTGCTCATATGTGCCCATATTTGTGCACCAAACACTTCTTAGGGTTGCTTTGATGTTTTGTTTCTTTCTGTTTTTGTAACATACATGTATGTAAGTATGTATGTATGCATGCATGTATATGTAACTTCTGATAACTCCTGCCATCAGGCATAATGGCTCTTTCTCATACGAAAAGCATTGCATAGTGGAAGGAACAGTAGTGGTGGCTGACACAGCATTTGTCTTTTACTAGGTCTCTTAAAACCTCTGAGACCTTAGGCGAATGACCTGCTCTCTCTGAGCCTGTGTTGGCACTGAGAAGGTTGTGCTACATCCTGCTCTTTGGATGCTTGATGGTTGCTACCCAGGGAATGACATCTGTGGGTGTTCCGTTACCTTCCACTTCGGTTGACTCAGAGATACTATTCCCCTCTTCCTTCCCCAGTTCGTGCTATGGCCACATCTTCTACATCTCCCTGATTTTGAGGGTCCTTCTACATGATTCTTAGAGCCTTTCTTTCACATAAAGAGCAACAGTCTTTCCTGATTATACCCACTGCCTGCCAGCTTCTGTCTAGCTTCTCCTTCTGTAGCTCTCAGCTACAGTTAATGTCTCTGCCCATTCATTCTTCAGCCGCTCTCTGCAGGTTTCCCTTGTTGCTGGACTGAATTTGCCCTTGTTAAGTAGCACGGCGGACTCCAGTGATAATATTAGCCTGCAGGTCAGCATGGGTGGTCCACCATCCCTTCTCGGACCACTTTCTCTCTTTACTCTCCGCACACCTTGCTTGCCGCTTTCCTCCAGCCTCTCTGCCTGCTCCATCTCAGACTCCATTTTCCTGGTTTTTCTCCATCTCCTTAGTTTTCACTCATACTTTCTGGGGTTTGTTTTTCTGTGTCACATCTTACATACTTAATACTTTCTACTTCAGTCCACTTAACTATAGTTCTTTTGAGGCTCCTGTCCTGTTCCCAGCACCCCTGCAAGGGACGCAACTTGGGAGCCCCTTGAGGATGTTTCATCCTGACATCCCCAGCACATCCCTGCTAATTGTCCAGCTATGGTTTATATTTGCTTAGTTGCTGCCTTCTATAGACGTAAATGCAGCAACTTCTCCTCATACACATCATGGTTCAGGTGTTAATTTCAAATTAGTTTTTAGATTCATTCAAAGTAGTAGATTTTTTTTTTCTTCAGAAACAAACTAGCCAAGCCTCGAAAGGACCCGAGAGCTGAAATGCAGTTCACGTTCGGATCGAGTATCTGCCTGACTTGGTACTTGATTTACTTTTAAGACAGGAAGTGAAGAGTCACTAACATCAGGAAGGGGGAAAAAGCATAAAAAGGCTGAGGTGTCTCCTCTGTAGAACCTTTATCTAGGGAAGGCTACAGAGCCTTGTAGCTTAATTTATTTTGCAAAGATGGCGGGAAGCACACTCAACAGCTTCTACTGCTGCTCATGCTGGGGCTGCTCAGCGTTGTAGTTGCCGGCCTTGAGGAAAGCGACATCCTTAGAAACGCTGGTGAAGTAATGCTAGGTAGTGAGGGGCGGGGCTGAGCACGCGTGTCAGGTGGGCAGCCGCATTTCCTCCTCCTCTTCTTTGCCCTTCATGGAATATAATAAAAAGGAAACTTAAATAGACCCAGGTTGAAGACAGTCCTAGTAAACTCCTGTGATGCTTTTAAATGAAATCTACATCTCAGGGTGACCCCTGTTATAACCAGAGATTCTCATAACATTTTGTTGAGATTCTTTGTGTAATAAAACATAATTTTGTGTGGAAAATTCACACTTTGGGGCCCCGATTTCTGTCAATCTTAAAGCAAAATTTGTTCCTATAGTGAAATGATAATCCTTATGAGACCTAGGAGCAGAGTAGAAGGAATGTTTTCTTTATTTCGAAGTTTAGGTAAAAATCTAGAAATAACTACTTAATCAGAATTTTATAAACATAAACCACTTTTTAATTTCACTTTTCATTCCTAATTTTTTTAGGTTGTTGGGCTACCTACCCTTCCCAGCTGTTCCAGCTGATGCAGTTCAGCTTTGACTTGATTTAAAACTATAGCTTGTCCTGTGACACCATTTAGGGGGGTGTGGCCATCGCGCCATCTGACTTGGTTGGGCCCTATACTCCTTGGCTGCGTTTTTGTTCAGAAGTGTATTTATCTTTGTAGTAAGTTTGTTCCTCCTTTTTCCATTAATTAATTAATTGATTAATTGTTTAACTTTACATCTGAATTGCAGCGTCCCCTCCCACCTCTCCTCACAGTCGCTCCCTCTCATCTCTTCAACAGTTTGTTTCCTATTAATTGCTTTGTAGAAACCTCCATGCAAAGTAGATACTGTGTATCTTTCTTGTGGTAGCTCTTTACAGTGCAGTGACAGAGAAACAATCGTGGTTGTGGGTAGGCTGAGAGGCTGAGTTTATGTGCAATCATGATCTGTCTCAAAAGCCCCATCACTCTCTGATTTGGGAGGGGTAGGCCAATTGGGAAGAGGTGTCTGTGTAATCGGAGACAGTTTGCAGCAAGAAACACTGTTTCTGTAGACACAGATGCTTGCTCCTGGTGTTGTAGGGTGACTTTTTTTTTTTTTTTTTTAACATATTATGCAGGATGGCTACTTACATTAAGTAAGGCATTTTTCTAGAACACTCTGCACAAACCAGTTATTCCTGTAATTGAAACTATATGGTGCTTCACTACATTTTGAGTATTTAAAATATTTTAACTATGTGAGATAATTGAGATGAATTAGTTTCATTATGTTAATGATTTCAGAATGTGTCTGCATTGGGAAATAAGTTGTCTGCCTTCAGGGCGTGCAGGTTAGGAGTCAGTTATGCCTTCGTCCATGGAGAAGCATGCTTTAGGTGATGCATGAAACAGCTCACACTTTCTATTTGCTTGGAAACCTCTTGCTATCTAAGCACGGTCTTTAAATTTCTTTTGTTGCTGAAGGTGGGGGCATCCTCTCTTTCATTCCTGCTAGAAAAGAATATAACGCTTTGAGAGGAGAATTAGTATTTTTTTTCCTTTGCAACTCGGAGTAAATTGAAAGCACCTCAGCCGTCTCTGTTTACCTGGGATGCTATGACAGTGCTGATGAGAAGTATTGTCCCTGAAACTAAGTCTCATTTTTCATTTGACCAGAAATTTGTGCAAATTCAATTTAGGATCAACATGTACCCAGTTTTTCATGTTCTTAAATATAGAAAATCATAATCTGTTTTAAACTTACTGTAACTGATGGGACACTTGTTTACATGGGTAAAATGACTCTACGCAAGTCGTATATTGAAGTTCATGTTAATGTTTGCTATTTAATGACACCTAATGATATTCAATGAAGGGTTATGCTGAACTGGAGAGAAAATGTGTTACCCAGGCAACTGCCTCTGGCAGGCTAGAGACTCGGGCATATGGCTCTATAGTACACATTATTTCAGCATCTTTAAGCATAAAGAGCCACACATGTAATTGACTGTGAAAAATTACTGCTCAGTTACTGTATTGTATGGTCACAATAGAAGTAAATGAATACGTCATTGTTGTTGGAACCAGTCTGTTGGGAATCACTCCTAGACTCTACTATTTAAGAAGCAAAAATACAATAAGAAGAAAATAGCTGGTTTAATTAACATGTAAAAATTGGGTTAATTTGAATTCAGCTGGCGCAGCAGATATGAATGTGAGATTTGGGGTGGTGTTCTGGCTTTTTGTCCACACCATGCATCACTGTATGGTTTTAGGGGCTTTTCCCGTCGTTTACAGTTTGCTTTTCCTGGGGTTTATATTACGTCACCCCAAAAGGGAGTTTGGTGTACTTTTATCCCAAACATAGAAATTACAATTGAATGACAGAAAATGCTAAAATATTTGTAAGCAATTAAAAAATGCTTCTCATGGGAAATCGGTGTAACTTGATTTAATATGTCGAAGCATGATTTCAGTTAATGCTTATTATTTATACTCTGTAAAGCTGAGTGAGGAAACAGAAACTCACCATTGGCAAAGGCAAAACCAGAACAGAACAAAACAAAACAAAACCCAACCCACCCATCAACCAAAAACCCCAGCCTATTTGCCCTTGTGACTTCCTGTGTGAGCTTAGGGGACTTTTATTAGTTTTAGAGTATTGTTTTAATTATTATTACCTGAGTTCAGACATTCAGAAAAATCCACTGAGAACAGCAGTCAGTGTCGTCCAATAAAACTCATCCTGCTCAATTTGGATTTTTGTTAAATGCGGTTTGAGCAGAGGCACAACCGTCTTGTACTGAAATTCTCCATGAAGAAAATCACTGCTCGGTGGGCCGCACCTGCCTGAGAGCCTTGGACGCTTTAGGGGACTCTGCCTCTGAGCCCAGGGAGCTGCAGTTTGGTGAGCTAAGAGTTTGCAGCCTGTGCTCTGCATGTTGCTTGGTCTGGTCTCTGTGCATTTAAAAGGACTGATTATTCAGAGTTCATCTGGGTACAGGAACAGCCTCAGCCGGTACACCAGTGGCCATGGAAAAGCTCCTCGTGTCCCTGCCTTCCCACTTGAGCTGCTCGGTCCCTACTGTATTCTTTTTCCCTCGTTTGTTCGCCCTTCACTGCCTGACCACTCCATTTTTTGGAGGGAAGGCAAGACAAGAACCGGAGACTGGAGAATCAACAGCCTTAGTGGCCACTTAGAGCAGCTGACAGATGGCTCACCTGCTGGCTTTTCAGTGAGTGATTGCTTTTCTGTGCCTTAATCTTCCCATTATCCTTCATTTGCTATTTTAATAAAGTCGAAGCCTTCTCAACCAGCCTTAACTAAAGGAGCAGAAAAGATGTAGGAATCAGTGCTTTAAAAACCCTGCAGTTAGGGTAAATCATTATTCCAACAGGCTGCCCAGTTACCCTCCCCCCTTCCTTAATGTCTTCTTAAAGACAATATAGAAATTAACATAAGGGCTTCGTAGTAAGCTGTTTTTCTTTTTTCCCTTCCCTGTTAACCTCAGTACATTTTTCCTTAAAAAAATCTTTGGGTAATCTTAAAATATTAATAATGTAACATATATACATATATATGTTTGTGATATACACGTATCACTCTCAGTATTTGTAAGTGTATGGTATGCAATTGGTATAGGTGATAAGGTAACTTTTCAGGGTTTTTTCAAAAGCATCTTTAAGTTTTTATATGTTGTGTGTGACAGTTTGCCTGCACGTATGTATGTGCACCATGTGCATGCTTGATGCCCGAGGCGGCCAGAAGAGGGTTCTGAGCCATCTCTCTGGCCCCAAATTTTCAGGTTTTAGAGACATTTTCTACCATTGATGCCTATTTATGTAGAGATGGTGGAGACAGAATTTGCCTCTAGTTCAGAAGGCTTTCGGTGTTCTTTTTTTAGGGTGAAATTGGCCACAGTCAGACCTTTATTATATCTCAACGTTTGAAAGGTAGAATGTTGGTGATGTGGCTTAGACATGGAAACAGATTCCCCCAAGACCACTGGGCAGTAGTTACCTAATAGGGAAAGAAAGAGAGGATGGGGTATAAAAATTGAGTTGGCAGTAGGTATGATTTAGTGTTAACTATTGACAAAGGAGAATCATGAGAGAGATGAGTCATATTGGTCTAAGTGCTTGGTTACCAGCCTCAGTCATGGAAGCCAATGTTGAAGGTGAAGGTAGGAATGCCATACCCCCTGGTTGACACTGTCAGTCTGAGTAGCTTGAATGCTACTTATAGTGACCTATAAGGCTGTGGCCACATAGTTAGGGTTAGCAGTATAGACGAGTCACTCTCTGTGGTAAGCTCACAGTTAGGAAAGCTTAAATATTTTTTGTCGTTGTCAACATGAAGGCAGTGATGTATGCAGAGGTGGTATTTATAGGCCAAATTCATGATAGCAACTCAGTAAAATCAGTAATAAAAATCTTTAATAGCTTTTTAGAGCCAGGCAGTAGCCTGCCTGATTGAATGGTATGCGATCTGCCAGGTTTCTCTGGAGCCAATGGATTTAAATAGGCCCTTGGCAAACACCCCAGTGAGGTTTGAACCAGAGTTCAGTTGAGCTGTGAGCCAATCACACTGGCCTCCAGCCGGATCAGGCCAAGCCCATGCTGGATCCGGGGTGGACCTGGGAAGATTCCCTGAGACCAGAGGATCCCACATGGGGCGGGGGAAAGACAGGCAAGACAGACACACCCCTCATAGCCCAGGAAAGGAGGCCACTGGATGGTGAAGCTAAGGTAAGGCAAGAACTTGGTCTAGTCTCCACCTAACTCCCGCTGCCTTGAAACATGAAACCAGAGCACTGTTTCTTCTTCTGTTTATGTGTGATCTCCCTTGTCACCTATGTAAGGGGCAGTTCGAATATCCTTGGTGACCTTAAGCCCTTATCAGTCTTCTGACTGCCACTGTCCCTGCAGCCATAGGCTTCCAGGTGTCATTGAAGGGGACGGAGCCCTAATTGGACTTCTAGTACACGCTCCACCAGACTGTCTTTGGCCACATTCTCTCTGCTGCTATCAACTAGAACTGCTTGGTCTATGCGCTACGCGGTACTGGCTCAAGGGGTCTTTCTGGCAAGACATGGCACTCCCCTGCATTCATTTTGCAGCGATGCCATGTGTAGGTACATGGGTATAAAAGTCTGAATGGCCCTGCCACTCCATGGCTGTCATTTTACCCCAGGGAGGCTAGCTAGTCTTGGATTTTCTTAGCCCCCTTGCATGGTTCCTGCACGCCTTTGCTAACCATTCACACAAAGCATCCCGCCTCTCCTCTGAATTGCTTGTTGATTCCGTCCCTACAGTCTAGAAGCACTGGAGTTGGGGCTAACCACACCAGTGAAGAAGTCTCCAGGCCTGGGGCTCCAGCACAGCTCTCAGGCATCTGTCTTCTTTATTCTTTGCATTTTGTCACCTGATTCTGGGGTGCCCTTTGTGCGCATTGCTTTACCCAGCCACTGAAGAGCGGTTCCTTGATTACCCAGATTCGTGTAGTTGTCATCATTTATGTCTAGAACATACATAGCCTAGAGTGGAAACACCCTACCTGTCCACTGGATTATTTGCAAGGCATTCAAGGAACAGAGCTGGGAAAGCCAAAAAGTTATTAAAAGACATTATAGAGCCCATGGCTCTTTACTGGGGAACACAGAGTCAGATGCTGGCGGCTGCTGCTGCTGCTTCCTCTCCCTCCTCCTCCTGCCCCTCCTCCTCCTTTTCAGAACCGCAGTACTTGCACATGGGTGGTCTTGGAAGCTCTGTTTCTGGACTTAGATTTTACTCTTTCACTTTTATCTCTGCCACTAATCCTGGACAATCGCCTGACTTCTGTTGCAGCTCACAGAAGGGGGTAATAAGCAAAAGTTATTTTTGGGAAGGCCTCTTGTGGTTAGGAATTGGAGTAAAGTGGTAATTGGATTTTGATATGGTGCATTGTCTACACTCAAACTTCCTAAAGTCTGAGCAGATCAGAGCCTCCTGCGCAGCTGTGTAAATTCTCATAGCCACAGAACTGGCCTGGAGATAGGGCCCGGAGATGATGAAAGGACCACGTGGGGTCTCAGCCTCTGCGGGGCTGGAATGAGCCACAGCAGGGAGGAAGAGGAGAGTTACCCACCTTGGATAACTGAAGTCCCTGTGCTACCTCCAAGCCTCTGCCTCTTTTCTCAGTCTTGTCTTCTTGCACCTCTCTCTCTCTCTCTCTCTCTCTCTCTCTCTCTCTTCCACCCCCCCCCCCCATCAAGGCTTGGACTTTTGCTGTTTGATTTTGTATAAATTTTAATTTTTTTTCCTTGTTGCAAAACTCAGTATGGTCTATATGTTATTGGGAGAGAAATAGAAAATATGAGCAAAAATAAAGAACAAAGCCTTATATTTTAAATAATTCAATGAAAGAGATGCACGGTTAACACTTTGACAGGCATGGTTCAGATTTTGTTCAGAATTTGTGCTCATATAAATATTTTTGTTTATTTTCAGCAAAATGGAGTAACTTGGCTTTGTTATCTTGTTTTTAGTTTTAGAGCATTTTTTGATTATGGCTATTTTGGGGAATGTGCGTGTGAGCATACGCATGAGTGCATGTGCTGAGGGCACAGGAAAACCCTGTATGAATCTCTTGGGCTTGGAGCAAACACTATCAACGTGTTGAGCTCACTGGAGCTGGGTTTTTGAGTTAAGGTGTCTCACCCTATAGCTCAAACTATCCTGGGATTCCCCCTAGAGTCCAGGCCAAGATCCTCCTGCCTTGGCCTCCTAAATGCTCGGGTGGCACACAGGTACCAACAGGCCCTGCTGATGGAATCAGTTACTTCTCATTATGTGTAAGGGATTTTTAACTTAATGCCATGGGTTTGTTTATATCACTTTGGGTGGGTAGGTAGTACTGTATATATAAAAGTTCTTTTAGTAAACCTAGCACATATTGTATGTTGAGTTTTTGCTTTGTTTTGTTTTTAGTTTTTTCCACTAATATCAGTGAGTGTTCTGTGAGGCTTCCTAAGAGTAAAAGCTTGTATACATTCACTAACTTTTCTCCTATGATAAATCCCTAGAAGTGAGATTATGATGTCAAAGAATGTGCTGGACAGTTTTAGGTCAACTTGACACATGTAAGAGGAAGAAACCTCAACTAAGAAAATGCCTCCATAAGATCTGGCCGTAGGCAAGCCTGTAGAGCAATCTCTCAGTTAGTGATTGGTGTAGGAGGACCCAGCGATTGTGGGTGGTACCGTTCCTGGGCTGAAAATCCTGGATTCTTTAAGAAGGAAGGCTGAGCAAGCCATGGAGAGCAAGGCAGTAAGCAGCACTCCTCCGTGGCCTCTGCATCAGCTCCTGCCTCCAGATTCCTGCCCTGTGTGAGTTCCTGACCTGACTTCCTTCAGTGATGAAAAGCAATGTGAAAGTGTCAGTCAGCAAACCCTTTTCCTCCTCAACTTGCTTTGCTCATGGTGCTTCATCACAGTAGAAACTGTAACTATGACAAAGAATAATGACATTTTAAGACTTTTGTTCTGTTTCCAAATTGTTCTTAAGAGATGAGTACTTGCCGGGCGGTGGTGGCACACGCCTTTAATTCCCAGCACTTGGGAAAGCAGAGGCAGGCAGATTTCTGAGTTCGAGGCCAGCCTGGTGTACAGAGTGAGTTCCAGGACAGACAGGGCTATACAGAGAAACCCTGTCTCAAAAAACCAAAAAAAATAAAAATAAAAAAAGAGAGATGAGTACTTGATATTGGCTACCTTTCTTTGTCATCTAAGCCTCTCTGGTTCTTTGGATCCTACCAAGACATCCTTACATCTGGTCCTTTTCCTTTCAACTCATTTGCATATTATGGACTTGTCAATAAAACTGTCAGGCCTTGGCTACTAGCTCTGATGTGCGCATTACAGCTCTCCGTACTTGCCTACATGAGCAAGCTGATTCCCTGTGTGCCTCTCCATCGAGGCCTTGCTTCTTTGGCTCCTGGCTTACTTGTTGCTCCTCTGGTGCACCCATCATCCCTGTGTCCTCAGCACTTGCGTCTGCCTACCTCACAAGCAAGAAGGCGTAGAAGCCATGCCACAGTGTGTCCCCCACTTCCCAGCTTTGTGCTTCATCTCTCCTCAGCTCTGCCACAGACAGGCTCACTATCCTGCAGTGTCTCATTTCCCTGCCTCTTCACACTGAGACCAACCCCATGCTTCCCCATCCCATCTTTCCTCAGATTTCAGCAAGATTTTTCTCTGTCTCCTCTCTCAACACAACTCTAGTCGTCTTCTGTGAACACACTGACCTGTCTCTAGTTCTCTGATGTTACTGCCTTCCTTTCTCCTTTTTCAGAACAACATAGCTTTCGATCCGAGCTCTTATATGAGACTGAGACCTGTTTATTGCACAGTTAGGATTGTTTGCAAGACCTAAAGTTGTACTTCTCAGATTTTAAAAAAGGTGGTTGTATTTTGGTAGGTAGCCATCTACTATCTGTTTATGTGATAGTGTCTGCTTCCTCATAAACCGGAACAATGGATTCTACTACATTCTTTTAGCATGTGCCAATTAAAACAGAAATGGGGCTCCATTTTGACCTGTTCAGATGCAATCCATATTTCAAACTGATTTTTAAAAAAGATTTATTTATAAACGATTGTGTGTGTTTGGATGTCTTGCCTGCATGTGTGTGCACCATGTGGGGGTTTGGTGAGCAGGAGGTTAGAAGAGGCCATCAGATTGCCTGGGGCTGAAGTTACAGATGGTTGTGTGCTGTTATGTGCGTGCTGAGAATTAAAACCCTTGTATTGGACAAGAGTGACAGATATTTTAGCCCCCAAGCCGATCTTGCCTGACTCAATCTCTTCTTATACCCAGTTCCTCTTGGGCCGAGTGTTCTATAATGGTACACAGTGTCTGGGCTGTTTCATCTGGACTTTGAGCAGCTATAGAGTTGCCACTGTTGTAAGTGGTTGCAAAGAACAGTGGCTCTGATGCTCTAGAAATTCCAAATGACATGCTAGAAAAATGTACTGGTTATTTAGACAGACACCTATTGTCCCCTAAGCTATGTAGCCGAGTCATGAGAGGTCACTTCTGTGTTTCTTTCCACATTCATTGGCTGGGTCCTACTGTTAGCTGTGAGTTAGTGGAGACAGAATACCTCTCAATATATAGTGGTTCTAGAGTTACTCAGAGCTATGTGGTTATTTTAAAGGGCATCTGATATACTGAAAGAAGGTTTGGCAGTTGTGGGAGGTGGAAAAGGAAGCCAGTGAGCACAGCAGCCAGGTCTGAACTTGATGAAGCTTGTATGCTTCCTTATAACTTATGTTAATACCCATTAAACCTGTAAAGTAAGGTTGAAGCAGTGTTTATATGAAAATATAGATGTTTGTGGAAACCATTCAGTAAGTGCATATAGTACTGTGTAATTATTCCCATGGCCTTCTAGTCAGATTACCTGGAAAATCCAGAATGATCTTGATGAACAATAGTACATTATGATTTCATGGTTCCTCTGTATACCTCCTACATAGAGGTATAATGCTTGTATCTAATAGGATTACCAAATTACATACCTTTTTGGTATCAGTAACATGCCTAAAATACCAGTCTTTACTGGCCAGTTATGGTTTTGAAGTGACATTAAGACAGCCGAGAAGAACCTGTTACAACCTTATAGAGTCTCCAGGCTTTTAAATCATCTGGAAGCAGGCGAGATGCTCTTTTTATTGAATGTTAAGCCTTCTCCAGTCCACAGAGCAAGAGTATCTTTTCTACACCCCACACAGTGTGGCTCTCTTGATGAGCTCGGTGCCTTTGCTGGCTGATTTAACACTGTGCTTGCTGGCTGGCTCAGCACGATAACCACCCTCCTCCTGCTGCCCAATTGGCCTTCCCCTGGTGAACAGACAGGGTGGATGCAGAGCTTCTGGTAACTTCCCAACAAGTCGAGGGGCCAAGGAGTGATGCACACAGCGAGGAGGAAGCAGACAGAGACAGTTTACCCCACTCCCTATAGTCCTTTGGGAGGGAGGGGCCAATCGCTGAGTTCCTCAGAGGTGTCCTCTATTAGAACATTCTAAGGAGGATGACCAGAGCCGCTTATCACAGTTTCAGCCCAGCCTTCAGTAACTCTTTAACCCCTTTTCACCCAGTTCTTTGTTTCCAATCTTTGCTTCTCTATTAAGTGTTCTCAGGTACTGTAACCAAGTACTAAAATCGGTATGTCTCAAACTTTTTCAAAGTTTAATTTTTTTATGCCCTGGACGGTGGAAGGCATGAAGGTTGCTGGTGAGGCTCTTCTATCCTGGAGGAAATGAGAGAGAACCTGCTCTGTGCCTTTCTCCAGCTCCTGGAAGATGGGGCTGGTGTGTCGGCAATCTCTGGTGCTCCTTGACTTAGTGTAGACCCATAACTATGACCTCTTCCTCCATCCTCACACAGTGTTTCCCTCACCCCTGACCATGTGTGTCCAAGATTCTAATCATTAGGTCAGCTCCTCACCCTACCCCAGTAGCTCCTCATCTCAGCTAACCACAGTGGCCAGAGCCCTTGTCCAGGTAAGCTCATATGCTAGGCTCTGCGGATTAGCATTGTGGAGAGACACCATTCATTCCATACCCCCAGCATCCGCACTGCCTGCACTCAGGTGATGGCGTCACGGAACTGCAGAGCCCCTTCTCCTCCAGAGCTCCTGTGGTCATTGTCCTTTGGTAGTGTTTCTGTCACCTCACTCAATTCACAGTTTACAGGGAGGCATGGGAGGTTCCTGGTTTCCATCCTTCGGCTTCTCCTCTGACATCGCCTCCTGACTAGCATGGTCACTGTGTGGCCCCAGCTCATGTCTTAGTTCTGTCCTCTATTCCTGCTTCCACAAGACCCTATGTGGCTCAGACCTACTCAAGCCTACCACTACTTCTGTCCTTTAAATTCATTCTCTTCATTGGTCCTTCGTAAACAGAAATATCACCTTGATTTTAATCTAAAAACCTTGGGTGATATCTCTCTGTCGGTGACCCACAGAGGTCCATCTCCTGACTTGGACCTTTGGTACTACTCAAACTGGTCTCTGGCTCTTCACCATGTCCTCTCTATGCAGTTAGATCTGTTTCCATCTGCTGCCCTCCCTGTGTGGAAATGCCAGAGGCCAATAAATTTCAGTTTATTTCTTCAAAAGTAGAAGGAGTTTGAGATAAGTGATCTCTAAAATCTAGTTACTTTTAAAGTGTATGTTTTAGATACCATGACTTGGTGAAGCCCTTTCGAGTTCTTCCATGGCAAAAAAAAAGTACCCTTCATTGGACTCCTTATGCATTATTTTGCTTGCTTTTTATACACAACTCTTGTACTCACCGGATTATGTATGCTCTGACTATCTCCTGACTTTAACCAAGAATGCTTGAGTCCTGCCTACTCCCCTTCCCATCCCCCACCTTGCCCTGGTGTGTTCCTGTGAGACCTATTCTGGACACGTATTCTCTTGGAATGCTTGTTATTCCTGAACGTTCAGCCTGTTCCATAAGATGTGTTTTGGGGAGATGCTGTATGGGACACACTCGGAGTTTTCCTTTCTTTGTAGCATTGTGGTGACATTCTAGGAAGCAACTAAGTCAGCTTTGTAGACAAATGTATTTCTCTATAGACGTTTCAGAGGAATTCCTGTTCTGAGAAACATGGAAAGTCTCCGATTTTCTTCTCCCATAGCCTCCAGAGACTTGGACTGTCCCAGTAGATTACTGAAATATTTGAACCTTTATAATACAACATAGACCTTTGTTCCTAGGAAGTCCTTTGTGGAGCCCTTTCCTCTGTGCGAGTTCTGGCATGTGGCCTGTCATGCTCTTCCTCAAGCGTGGGATTGATCACGTGACATTCCTCTGCAGTCTCACTCTCTGCTTTTTATGCAGAAGGACGTTGTGGCCTTTTCCTGCCTTTAAGGCCGCCTCTGGCCCTCTAGCACACTATTCTTTTATGTGCTTCATCCTCCAGGTATAAATCAATTACAATTCCCGTTTTCTCGTGCATGCCCTCGCTTTGTCGTCTCGGATTCCTTCATCTCCCTGAGCAGCTGAATTTGTCCTCCCTTTTTAAGGTCCAGTTTTTGTTTCACTTCCATCCCAAAGCTTTTTGTACAAAAATATTTTAATGAGTGTGTGTGTATTTGTGTGTGTGTGTGTCTGTGTGTGTGTGTGTGTGTGTATGCCCACACATGTGGGTGAGAGACCAGAAGAGGCCATTGGATCCTTTGGACTGAAAGGCCATTGAGAGACACTTGATGTGGGTGCTGGGAACTGAGCTTTAGTCTCTGCAACATGAGAAGATCTCTTCGCTGCTGAGATATTGCAGTCCCCTCCCCCTTTTCACTTTCTGCCCGGAGTCTGTTCTCACTGAATCGGTATCGTACTGCATTGTATTGGTCCCTGCATTTGGATTTGTCTTTCCTGTGTACTGGTACAGAAGTTCCGAGAGTCCCGTGACCTGCCTGATCCAGCTGCAGCTCCCTGTGTAGCATCCCTACCTCATGTGTGCTCAGGAGCTGCTACAATGAATGGGGACTTATGAGGTCCTTGTGTGTGGTGTATAAGGCTGTTTATAAGGAACGGGACTGCTCCTGGGTTTTGCCATTGCTTTATAAAGTATCTAAGCTCCAGTCACAGAACCCAACAATGTACCGAGGGAAAACTGAGGCCTGAGGCTTGGAGGATAGTTAGGTTAGAACTCCCAGGCCCGTCAGGGTTTACCCTTGGGCTCCCAGCTCCCCTTCATTGATTTCCTCACAGTGGATGCCCAAGCAAGCACTGCGTGCTGCTGCTAGCTGTGTGAAGTGGGAATCCACGGTTCTACCAGGGCATCTGATTTTGTGACTTTAGTGTATGATTGTACAGTTTTATTTTCTATAGGGGACTAACTTTGTATATTTGCTTATTTTCTGTTGCAGGTTAATATCCTTCCAAGAGTTTGTAGCCTTTGAGTCTGTCCTGTGTGCTCCGGATGCCTTGTTTATGGTGGCGTTCCAGCTGTTTGACAAAGCTGGCAAAGGAGAGGTTACTTTTGGTAAGGAAGGTGGTTGGGGAGCATTGCTTTGTTTTAGGAATGAAAAACACCCACATTCTCATTCTCTCCCTCTCCCTCTCCCTCTCCCTCCCTCCCTCCCTCCCCCACTCTCTAATAGACTTTCCCCCTTCACATAATATATCCTGATTATGGTTTCCCCTTTACCCATCCAGTTTCCCCCACCTCCCTTCACATCCAGACCTACTCCCTTTTTCTGTCTCAATAGAGAACAAACAGGCTTCTAAGGGACAAAAATAAACGATAATATAAAAATAACACCTCATATAGAAGACCTCAAGGGAAGACTCAAGAGAGAAAAAGCCACTCAATCATGCCCCTGATATATACTAAACTTGATATCACACTACACTAGCCCTGATTATCTATATCTATATCTATATCTATATCTATATCTATATCTATATCTATATCTATATCTATATCTATATCTATATCTATACACACACACATATATATACATACATTCACACACATATATGTACACACACACATACACACACACACACACACACACACACACATACACACATGCTGCCTCAGTCTCTGACCTCACCTCACATGAGCTCTAACCATGTTGATTTAGAGGGCATTGTTTTCTCAGTGTCCTCGGTCCCCTCTGACTCTTAAGCCCCCTCTTCCTCCGTGTTCTCGGAGCCCTGTGGGGACGGGTTTGATGGAGACATAGCATTTAGAGCTGAGTGTTCCAAGGCCTCTCACTCTGCACATGGTCTGGCTGTAGGTCTCTGTATTTGTTCCCATGCGCAACAGGAGGAAACTTCTCTGATGATGGTTGAGCAAGGCACTGACTGACCTATGGGTATAACATGATTGTCATTAGGGGTCAAGAGTCACTTTGTCATTTCACTAGTTTTTTTTTTTTTTTTTAGAACAGTGGTTTGGTTTTACCCTAAGTCACTGGGACATCTATTCTCAGGCTTTTTTGTCTCACAAGCAGTGTTGAATATGGGTTCCATATCTCGGAATGAACCTTAAGTCAAAGCAGTTATTAGTCGGTCACTCCCACAAGCTTTGTGCCACCGTTGCCCTAGCCTATCTCGAAGGCAGGACACCACGGTAGATCAAAGGGCTTGTGGCGTGGCTGGCCCACACATTCCTTGAAGAAGTTAGCATGTCCCTTTGAACTGAACTGCATTTGGGGCTATGGCTCACATATCTTCTCTTTGCAGAGGATGGACTCTGCTCTGGTTTAG
Source organism: Mus musculus (assembly GCF_000001635.26). NCBI lineage: Eukaryota > Metazoa > Chordata > Mammalia > Rodentia > Muridae > Mus > Mus musculus. The sequence continues at coordinate 6,151,175 of NC_000072.6, read as the reverse complement.
CTTTCATACTCTGTTTTAGTTAGGTAGACTCCTTGGACAGTCGCAGAGGGTGACCACTAGAAAGGACTTGTGTCCCCTTTTCTCTCTCTGTGAACCATGCTTTCCACTGCCTGGGGCAATGGCGGTTATAGGCCACCCACACCAGAGGTTCCCACACTCCCAGTACTTCTTGTGGTCGCCTGGTCTTCATGGAACAGTTTGCTGCTTTCGGTTGCATGGTTCCGGATCCCTTGAGCTTTGAACTGGTTCTTTCCATCTGTTGTGCACATGGAGCTTGTCCAGTGGCAGCCTTTAATATGAAAAGGCAGGAGCATCTTCATCAAAGTTTGCTGCAAAGCTACAGAAAACCCCGAAATCTAAGTATAGAAGACAAAGACCTGGAAATTCTGAGGCTGGAGTAAACTCATTTTAAAAGAGTTTTTTAGTGAGGTTCTGGAGAGGTTCTGTGATGGCTTCTGATAAAGGTTCCTGCAACCCTGCTCCACTCTTGCTTAGAAACAAGCCTGGAGCTCTTTGAGCATGGAAGTTGTGCTTTAAAGGAGATGGCCAACGTGTGTGTATCAGTTTTCTTGTTGCTATGACCACATATCCAATAGAAGGCAACTGAAGAGAGAAAGCACCTGCTTTATTTACACTTTGAAATATTAGACCTTATGAGGAAGGCATGGAGAGGGGAGCACAAAGCAGGAACATGAGACAGCTCATCATATTGTGCGAATAATTGCACATTGACACTCCACTGGTTTTCCCCTTCTTGTTCGGTCTGAATCTTCAGCCACTGGGACATTGCCACCCAGATTCAAGGTGGGTCATCCCCTTTTCAGTTAGACCTTTCTGGAAACACCTTTGAGATAGTGATACATCCCAAAGTGTGTCTGCATGGTGATTCTAAGGGCAGTCAAGTTGTTAGGAAGATTAACCCCTTCACGATGCCCTCTTTAAATGTTTGGATTCTGTTTCTAATTTGTTCAGACATCTTGTGTTGTTTTAGTGTGTTGTGGGAAGTTCACAGACCAGGGACAAATGCAGATGATGTCACACAGCACAATCAAACACACGTAGCCACCATGAGCTCTGCTCTTTTTGTCCCCATGCCCAGTTGTTCCCATTGTCTTATCACAAGTGGAGATAAGCACTCCATAGGTAAGCTAGGCTAATTGATTTATTGTATTGGCTTTTTGCCCTATTCATTCCTGCATGGCGAGACACCCAGTTCCCCCAGCAGCTCTGTAAACACAGCTTCTAGTAGAAGGGCTCTGAAGTGGCTCTGGGAGCAGCTAGCTCAGGGTGGCATGCAAGCCAGTAGAAGCTGCTCTAAGGACAGTGTTACCTTGTAGGTTCCATGGAGTGTGGCACCTCTTCTACTTGCTTTGCTCTACACATCTGAGTAGAAATGGAAGGAGCTGGGCTGGGGTGAAAAGAGTTAAGAAATGAACTCCTTGATACATGGCACTCTTTTCAGCACAGGGACAAATTGGCAAGGGAGATTGGCAGTGACATCTGGGCTCGGGGCCCCACTGGAGAAGCACCAGGTGTTCCTCCTTTGTTGTTGTGACCACATACTTGACTGAAAGAGAGTTAAGGGAGGAGAGAGTTACTCTGGTCTACAGTTCTGGGGGTATAGTCTACAGCAGGGAACAGGACAGGAAAGTGTGGCAGGACACGATGTGGCTAGATAAACTGTGACCACAGTGAAGAGGCAGAGGGTTGATCGGAAGTGAGGTTGTGGTATAAGTTCCAAGGCCTACCCTGAGTGATTTACTTCCTCCAGTGAGTTTCTACTTCTCACAAGTTTTACAAGCTTCCAGAACAGCACCACCAACTGGAGTCACATGTTAAAACCCAGGAGCCTGTGAAGGGCGTTTCACATGAAATCAACAGACCCAGACTTTCAGCCATGTAGGGCGAGGGGTTAAGGCAGGAGAAGCGAGTATAGCAGACACGAGTTAGCTATGAATTTTAAAAGGACAGCAGCATGAGGATTGGCTCCCTCAGCTCTTTTCAAGCTGTTTAAAAGCTGTTTACGGATGGGTGATGACGTTAGCTTTGCTGTGTGTGTGTTCTTTTTATTTGTTTGTTTATTTGTATTTTGAGACAGGGTTTTTTTGATCTAGTTGCCTGCCACTCCCAAGTCATGTGCCACCACCACACAGCTGATTTTAGCTCTCTGAATTTATTTTCTAATCTATAAAATAGAGGCAATGCCTCCGTTCTGAGACCACACGAAAATACCACTACATATCAGGGCGATGTCTGAAAAGCAAAGGTCTTTATAAAAGTGGTAATAGAAGAATGAGGAAGCTCCTCCCCTACCTGTTGCTGTCTTAGTTTCTTTTCTATTTCTGTGATAAGACCCTATGATCAAAGCAAGATATAGAAGAGTTTCATTTGGGGCATATGGTCTCAGAGGTTAGAGTCTGTGATGTCATCACAAGGACATGGTGGAAGGACCAACTGAGCACTGACATCTTGATCCCCAAGCACGAGGTGGTGTGTATGACCTGTGGACATTTATGATAAAACCACAGATAGATCACCCTACAGGTCTCATTAAAATGATGGCTTTGGGTCTGCTGAGCCATTCACCTCCAGATAATTCAGCTGGGGAAATGCACAGTACGAAACTATCCAAATGACTACGGAACTGCAGATTAATATACACGTTCTAAGATTTTTCATAGGGTAGCACACAGTTATCAAGTGTAGGCGTGGCTAACAGCTCTTTTGAGTCAACGAAGTCAAATGGGACATGGTAGCCTAAGGACTTTTGGAAGACGGGTGCTATAAGAAGTTAGCAAAGTGTTATGGGAAATTCATCAGAGACATGAAGAAATAAAAACAGCCAGGCATCTATCTACACAACAGTGGAATTGGATGAACCAAGAGGACTCCCCTACTCAGTCCTGCTGTCATGAGTACAGTCTTCAGGAGCAGAAGCCCAGTGCACAGCCTGACTGACTGCCTCCACGAGGCTGTCTTGTAGCGCAGGCACTGGCTCTCATTCATGTCCTTACAGCTCTTCTAGGTTTCCTGGTCTAGGATGGCACCTTTGCATGTCTGGAAGACCATGTGCATCTTTACAAGTGATGAGTAACTCTGGTGAGAAAAGCTGGAGACACCGTGTTGACCTCCCAGCTCTACTACCTCTGTCTACTGTGGTGATCTTAAAGGGGACTCACACTCACACTGTGCTGGGGTCACTTGGAGCTTCCCCTGAACACAGGGAAGGCTCGAGAGTGACCTTATTCTCCTACCCTGGACCCCAGCCTTGCATGTTATACAGGGTGAGAGCGTGTGCTCTTCATTTGTGTGTGGATTCACAGACGGTCAGGTGAGTGCAGGGCGCTTCCGTTTTGTGCACCTGACTTCATGACTGTGGTCCCTGAACTCACCAGACAAAAGTCAGATGGAAAGAGGGAGAAGCAATCAGAGGTTGTTTCCAGAAAGCCTTTCCCTACTTGGGGGGTGGGGGGCTTGTTTGCATTTTCTCATATTTTCTGACTTTTGTTTTGAGAGAAGAGTAACTTGGGTAGCAAAAAAGATCTTGTGTTGGCAGGGACAGAGCGCTAGAGGTGGTGGTGGAGAGAGGGGGCCTGGTTAGCTTCTGGGTCTCTTTTGTTACGTCTGTGTGTACACACGCATACATACCAGTGCCACAGGAGACTTTCCGGAGCCATCTCTCTCCTTTTACCATATGATTCTCGGGGATGAAACTCACGACGTTGCGTGCCAATGTCTGCTGATCCATCATGGTGACCTGGGTACATTTTTGAAAAGAGATGATTATATGGGGTTCTTTGATAAGTTGGATGTGATGCATCAAGAAGACAACTGTGAGGAAAAAGGAGAGAGAGAGAGAAAGAGACAGAGAGACAGAGAATATTCAGAATAGAATGATTGTGCAGTCTGGCCAGATCCAGGGGAACGGCAGACTTTTTAACTGAAAGAGGGAAGACTGGATTGAGGCTCGGTGCGAGAAGCAGGGCTCCGTTTTGAGGTTTTGGTTTTTGTTCTTTCTATATAGTGGTCCCTGCCTATTGTTTACTGAGCAAGAGCATAGGCACTTGGACCCTGAGTGTGGGGGTTGAGAGGTGGGTTTGTGGGTTTTTTACTTGCAAGTAAATGGCTGAAGCCACTCAACCAGATTCTATGAGTGGATAGAACAGGTGATAGAGCAATGAACAAGACAGAAACACTCCCTCTTCGCAGAACTTGCATTCCAATGGAATGGAGAAAGCACTCTACAATAGGTTAGTGCCTGTAATTGCATGAAAAAGATGGAGGCTATCCAAGCAGGCTGCCTGGGTATGGGGAGAGAGAGTGTGGGGAAGGTGGATTTTGACACAGGATGAGGAGGAGATTAAAAGATAAAGATTTTGAAATGAGAATGGTCTTGTTGGGGCAGAGAAACCATGTAATGTCAACTTCAGGACCCCTGGTAAAATTCTGTCTGATAAGAAAGCAGTTAGGAGTGGGTGTAGGTCTTTTACAGCACTGGTTGCAGACCATGGTGATGCTTAGAGTGGGGGAGTTTTGAGTGGGGCAAGGCCTCACACACGTCTGTCCATGAAGCAAGGGAATGAGTGCCTTATTGTGTGACTAGAACAGCCAGCTTACATTGTAAGGTCCCAGCCAGAGAGTGAGACCCTGCCTCACACCCAGAACAAAACAAGCCCAGAAACCAGTCCAGTCTTGCTGTTATTAGAAAGTACAGTGACTCTGTCCTTTAATTTTTACATCAAAAGATGTTTAATTTTGTGCAATATTTCCTGTGCATGTTAACAAAGGTTGTGAGAAAAAGACCATTAGGTGGTCGTAAAGCATAAAAGCTTAAGTTTATTAAGGCACTGACAAGTCCTTCAGGAAAAGGAATCTTTTTAACACTCAAACTAGCATTTGGGAGACAAGTCAGAACGTGAGCTTTCTGTCTTATGTTTGTAGCATACTACGCAAAACCCACACAGCGGAAATGACTGCTGGGTTAGTTTGTTCTTAATTCCAGAATGTTTCTTTTCAGCCAGCTGCTTCCGTGACACGCGTGACGCTCCCTGGTCTGGATTCACGGTTAGAGTCTGTCTATCAATTCCTATAGTGACAAATGTAATTCTGTGTACACTTGGGAAAACAGGCAGACTAGATGACATAAGGAAGTACATTGAAACAGCCTGTTCCAGTCCTGGGCTGGGGAAGTGTCAGGAAGGGGTGAGAGTTAACTGTGTGGGGACACAAACTGTCAAAGCAAAGCACACCATTCAGGTAAAGGCCGATTTGCCAAAAGCCTGGGACAAACTCGGTATGAAACTAGATAAAAACTGGACGCATTTTTTTTTTTAAGCTCAGTGGAAAAGAGTCATTTGTTAATACTGATTTTCGATATGGCATTTCACAAAGGTAATGTTATATTGTTAAAAGAAACCTAGTGTACTATAGGAAGTAGATTTTAGTTTGAGGTGAACATTTCCACTCTCAGGCACATTGTAGCGGGGCTGAGACCCCAGGTAAGAAGGACCTGAGCTCTGTAAGCCGACTCTGCACGTTGATAGCGAACGAGCCCAAGCTGGAGCATCCTGTCAGAGAGCCCGAGCTGGAGCATCCTGTCAGAGAGAGAGCCCGAGCTGGAGCATCCTGTCAGAGTGCAGGCGCTGTTCAGAAGCTGTTCCAGTTCATTGGGTCAAAAATCCGCTATTTACGAGAAGCTAAACACGGATTTGCACGATTGACCATAATGGCTTCAATTTTGAAAGATAGTAGTATCAGAGAGCACTTCCAGTTGGTGGGATAATTTGAGAATCGTCCATGCTCAAATTGCTAAAATATTGTACTCTTTGCTACTTCATCACTCCATTTTAAAAATGGGGCTTTTATTTATTTATTTGTTTTTTTTAAAGGGCAGACTTGTTGAGAAGGTGATGTCAATTGAAGAGTAAATCACACCAGCCACGTGAAGTCACTCTTAGTTAACCACAGGCCCAGAGGTCAACCATTCTCCACATGGATATAGAGTGATTAGATTGAGAGCTCCTACTGTCTGTCCGTCCATCCACCTATTTATCTGTGTGTATGTGTCTACCTTTTTTTCTGCTTGTCTCTGTGTGTGTGTATGTGTGTGTGTGTATCTGTATGTGTGTGTGTGTGTGTGTCTGTCTGAATGTCTCTGTGTGTCTTTCTGCATGTCTTTGTGTTTGTGTGTATCTGTGTGTGTGTGTGTGTGTGTGTGTGTGTGTCTGTGTGTGCACATGCCTCATGCCTGTGTTTGTTCAAAATGAAAGCTGAAGAAAACTTGTTCATAAAAAGGTGCAGAGGACGGGCAGCTAAGCTGCTAGCATTAAATCCTGGAGCTTTGAGCTGTGGGAAAATTTGACTATTTTAAACTGTACAGCTCATTTAAAAATAGTAAAATTATACCATTATTCTTTCAGTATGAGAGAGAGATAAAAATACAGTTTTTCTAAATTGGAAAATTCACTGTAATCTTGCTGCTAATGACTGATTTCTTCCAACAGTTGCAAGGCAGATTTGTTCTGATAGGTTGATAAAGGAAACAAAAATCAAGAGCATATTGGAAGTTCTTAGAGAAAATTACAGTTTAGGTATATGTTGGGGGTGGATAGTTAGACATTTTAATTGAAATAAAACAGTTTCATACTAATATGGGCTCGCTGTGGGTGTGCTTTCCCAACACATCTGCTCTTGAAGCCGTTAAGTAGGGTTAAATGTATGTTAATGCTTTTGTGAGAAAATTATTTTTGATAACATCCGTCTAAGGAAACTAGCTTAGGAATTTTCTTAAACAATATAGATATTATGCTTGCATTTACAGCATGAATTAGGATTCTTAACACTGTTTAAGAATTTTGGAGCTTTGGAGGTGCTTGGTTGTGCTCCTTCTAGGAGATGAAAGAAAATGATAATTGACCCAGCAGATGATTAAAGCAAGCACATCTGGGGGTGGACCCCAGTCGGCTGTTTGCCTCCAAACACTTTTTAAGTGACTTGCTTCACATGTGACGGCTGACGACCTTGTCGTTCCACTGTATGAAAAACACTTTTTCGAGCAGACACATGGAAAGCCTTCAAGTTGGCCTCTCTACTGTTGATTGAGTTAGAAATTGTGAGAGGCCATTTATATCTTATGCTAAATCTCTGCTGGCCTTTTGGCCACATTGCTTACCAGCATCCACTCTGGTGATTTATGGTGCTATGCCTAAGCATTAGAGATCTCAGATCTTAGAGTAGGGTGGTTCTTATCCACGGGGCTGACCCTAGGGTCTTACAGTGATTGCATGTGACATTTGTTAAAACCGTGGCTACTCTGGCTCCACCTTCCTCCTGCTGATTCAGAACGTTGAGGCATGAGGCTTGGGAATGTGTTTTAAACAAGCTCTCCTGGGAAACATAGCTCATTCTTCAGGTGAACAATAGCTCGTGGCACTTATTCTTCCGTGCGTGAGCTGGCTCAGTGGGGAAAGGTGACTGGCTGCATAGAAACCACAGCTTGTCTTCTGGCACGACAAGAGCATGCTTTCCAGAATGTCACATGACCTTCTGTTAGGGCAGCTCTATTCCTCTCAAAGTGTAAACCTGGAAGAGTTTTAAATTACACATTCTGTTAAGTACACTGACATCATATATGGCTTCAGTAGAGCTCAACTGGGCTACTCGCATGCTACCTGTCTGTCTGTCTATTTGACTGTCTACCTTAAGATCCTCATCACCACTGTCTGTGTGTATTCAAAATAACAATAAAAAACTTTATAAGATCTTAGAGAAAACTCCTTTGTAATGTGACACAGTCTATGCTTACTGTTTTAATGACATCCATTTTCTCGCAGACTTTTCTTGAGGGAGCCTCAATTGTAGCCAGTATTCCCGTTTTTTCTCCTCCTCAGACCCTTCACTATGATTAACATAAAAAGGTACTCATTAGAAGGGTCTGAAATGGCAACCTTGACACTGGGGCACAGGACACAGGCTGTCTGCATCCACTTAGTCTATTGTTCTTTAACTTTCTATTCAAGTTCATCTTTTATGCGATGCTTGGAAACTCTGCCCATATAAGCTGCTGTTAGCTGTATCAGCAGGTGAAATATGACTTCTCATAGAAAACACACAAATTTCCTTTGAGAAATAAGACTTAGAGGAAGTGGGAAACTCTTCCGAGAGAAGGCGAGTGCAGTCTATATAGTCCTCCTGCCTCCTTAGAAGACTCACTCGGGTGTTTAACAGAAGCATCCTTTTTGCATTTATTGTATTAATAGACTTTGTAAGATCAATAGGAGAGATATTATGCTTTAGTGTTTGCAATAGCTTGATGAATCTTTTCTATCTTAATAGGAAACTCGTTTTCACTGATTTGAAGCTGCGAAAAGTGAATTTTCTAGAAATTAAAGAGCATTAATTTAGTTATTCTGTATGGAAACAAAGATGTAGAAGTTAAAATTTGCATAAGTGAAGACCTTGATGATTTCAGATTATAGTGTGGTAGAGGTTAAGAAATAAGAGCCCATAGAATTTGTAAAAACAAATTCAGTCTAACCACTTAATGGCATGTGCAAGTAATTTGCCAATTAAATATTTCTAGTATTTGAAACATCTTCAAAGTAAAGAGTGGAGGTTCTTAATCTTTCTTAATTTCATACTTTAAGAAACATAATAGAAAATTACGTAGATTTTGATCACTTTTCATTCAAGATTTCAGCATGTGAGCTCAAGGAAGGATGGATTTTAAGTGTTGCAGGAAAACTGATGCCTTTTGAGAGACGATGAGCTATGATATTTCCAAATCGCACTCTGCTTACTATTTAAAAAATCCTCTGTAAGTATTTTGTGCTTAAATAATAATTCCCCGTATAGTTAAGACCTTTGGTCTTATCTCAGTGGTCACCTCACCTACTATGTGCAGAACATTAGGCACACTCAACTCAAATAACTCTCCAAGTCAGGTATTTTATTCCTTTTTAATGACTAAGTGTTGAGTCAAGCACTTTGCTCAGTTGTTGGAAGTGAATCTATAGTAGTCATTTAGGTTTAAAGTGCTTTATGGAGATTTTAAAATGGCCCCATTTACTCTTCCTAGCTGCAAAGTTCTTTAGTTTTAAGTATAGTCACAGATTTGCACAGCCATTAGCACTTTGAAATTTAGGACACTTCATTATCCTAACAAGGGATTCATTACCAGTCAAGCATTTCCTCTCAATACCCCATTGTTTGTTTGTTTGTTTGTTTTTGGTACCTTCTAGGCCAAGGCAACCCTAATCTACTGTCTGTCTATATTAATTTGTCTGTTCGCAGCATTGTTTTTAACGTTTACTGTACTGTTTACTGTATTTAATGTTACTGTGTGTGTGTGTGCGCGCGCGCGTATGTGTAGGTCAGAGGACAGCTTACTGGACTTACTTCTCCCCTTCTGAGGGTGTGGCAGAAGGCACCTTTACCTGCTGAGCAATCTTGCTGAAAGTTTATAAAAATTAACTAATATTTTATGTCGTCTGTTAGTATAGACTTTTTGCATAATGTTTACAAGGTTCATACATGATATTAGCACACTTTTCCACATATTAAGATTCATTTATTACTTTTTTGTATTTGGATAATAGTCTATTATATGGATTTAGTGTATATTGTCTAGCTCATCAGATCCCGAGTGTGTACACATAGTTTGTTACTGTTTTTTGGCAATGACTAATATTGTTATAAACATTCACCTGCGTACTTTTTGTGGCTATGTGGTTCCCTTTCTTGTGGCTGCACATTTGGAATGAACACTGTTAAGTCATACAGTAAATCTGAGTGTCCTGTTTTCCAAAGTTGCATTTCATATTTGCAGTAGTGCCTGTGGGTCCCAGTGTCTTCACATTCCCAACAACACTTGTCACATTCTTCTATGCCCACGTTAAGTGGTAGCCATTAGTCTTCATCTGCCCTGGCAATGCTAATGCTGTGCGACACCTCTTTAGGTACTTGTGGGCCATTTTTATTTTAGAAAAATGTCTCCTTAGTTTCTATTTTTTCCCATTTGAAAACTGTCCTTTTATCTTTTGTCCATCTTAAGTAGAATTGTCAGGTCTGAAGAGATGGCTCAGCGGTTAAGAGCACATATTGTTCCTGAATATGCCCCAAGTTTGCCAAGCACAGACCTTGGCATGAAGGGGGATTCTGAAAGAAGGGGTGTCTGGGAGCGGTGAAAAGAATGACTTGAAGTCAAATCATGAATCCAAGCTGTGTTCTTCTTGATCCAGTCTGTTGCTATGTTCTGCTTTCTCTCTATAAGTTGTCCTCTGGCACACACACACACACACACACACACACACACACACACACACACACACACGACCCACGCCATACTGTGACATGCACGCACACAATAATTTTTATCCTAAAAACTTCTCTAGATAGCTTGTATCTTGCCGAACTCAGGTCCAGTGTTTCATTTTCCTTATCAACCTAGTCTTTTGCTCCAGGGTTGCTTTTGATTATCTTATGAATCATCTCATCACCCCACCTTTTGATTAGAAAGAGACAGCAAGCATACATTTTGTTCTTAACATTGCAAAAGAATTTAGTGATCTGTCTACCTTTGTTAAGCATAGATGTTAAACTAGTTGGGTGGGACCCTGCCCGGAAATTACCATTACACGTGGGCCTAACCTCACTCTGTCCTAGGCTGACCTTGAACTCAGGAATCTGCCTGCCTTTTTATCTTTCTGACAAGCTGGCTCTTAGTGTAGCTGCCTTTGTTGCTTTAGATTCATGAAGCCCATCATAATTCATATTGCATCCTTATATTTTGCATAATTGAGAAATATATCATATATTTGGAGCTCTTTTCCATAGTCCTAAAGATTGTCCTGAAGGTTCCAGTCTTGCCAAGATATTAGTCACATCCTCAACTCCTGGACTCCTGCTATCTCAGATTATCACGGCATCACTATATTAACAGGGAGGACATGTCTTGGAGGAATGAGGAAATATGTACATTAATACATAAACAAGCTTTATGCCCACTGCAGCCATTGACACTAGCAGAGCCTCATCCCAGGGGCCTGTCCCAGGGGCAGGAACCATGTCACTCTGCCGCCACCAAGGCCATGCTGGGCTCAACACAAGTTTAATTACCAGTAACGGCCATGGAGCTCTCAATTGCCTGTAGCTTCAGCTCTAGGGGATATGACAGCACTCCAACCTCCTCGTACAAACACACACACATACACATAATTGTGAAAAACTAGTCTTTTGCAGGGCAGTGGTGGCGCACGCCTTTAATCCCAGCACTTGGGAGGCAGAGGCAGGCAAATTTCTGAGTTCGAGGCCAGCCTGGTTTACAGAGTGAGTTCCAGGACAGCCAGGACTACACAGAGAAACCCTGTCTCAGGGAAAAAAACAAAGCAAACAAACAAACAAAAACTAGTCTTATTTCTGAGTTGTGAGAACCCTTTCTATATTCCAGAGTTTATCATACACGATTTCCTCCTACCCACCACCTCTAGACTATAAGAGATCTTTTACTCTCTTGATGTTACACTTTACAAAAACAACTTTGGTGATGTTTAATTTGTCTGTTTTTTTTTCTTTTTTCTTTTTTTCTTTTTTATTTTTCATATTCAGTCAGCGTTTTCCTCATCCAAGGCTACAGTATCATGCCTCTATTTTTTATATTCATATCTTTATCTCTTAACTTCATAGATACATTTGTTAGGGGTTTTGTTTATCTTGGGTTAGTAGTAGGTGGCCAAGGCTGGACTTGACATTTTGCCTGTAGAGATTGAAGAGGTCAGCTCAGCTGTTAGAAAATTCCACAGGACCTCCTCCCCTCCTGGGGGGGGGGGGATATAGGTCATAAAGAACATAGGTACCCCTCCGCTCCAGAAGGGAGGGGCTAATTACATTCCTCAGACCACAGGAAGGAGGGACCAACCACCAGAGCTCCAAGACACATTCCGAGACCGTTGGCCACCCACTTCATTCCCTATAGACCAATCAGTTTAAAAGTCACACTGTTCTGCTAATCATATTTTGCCTAATGGCGGTGGCCCTGAGAACTGTATAAAGGCTCCCTGGATGGGCAGCCCGGCATCACTCTGCCTATGTGCAGGGTGACCCCAGCATGCTGGATTAAATAAAATTCCTCTTGCTTTTGCATTGATTCTGGCTCCACGTGGTTCACTAAGGGGATTCCCGGTAAGCTAAGGCTCAACAGAGTCTTACAAGATCATTTGTTTTACAAGCTAAGGGCTCATGTTTCTTGGTGCATTATCAGCCATACTTGTTGGAAATCTCCGGGCAGCAAACACACATGCTTGAGTTTGCCTCTTGCCTAGCTTGGGTCATTTTTAGCCTATGTTATGTTGGAACCACAGTTCTGAGTTGCAGTCACTTTGTACTGACTGAAGGCCAGCTCTGTTCTTGTATTTCAAAATTTCCTGGGCTCCCTGGATGGTGATGGTGCGTGCTTTTAATTTCAGTACTTGGGAGGCAGAGACAGGCAGATCTCTGTGAGTTCTGGCCCAGCTTAGTCTACAAGGTAAGTTCCAGGACATCAGGGGCTACACAGAAAATCCCTATCTTGAAAACAACAAAACAAAAACTACAAATTTCCAGATCACCAGACAAAATCTTGGCTTTTCTGGGTTCCTTGAGTTCTTGTATGCATTTGAGAAGCAGGTTGTCTCCAGCTTGTCTCTTTCCTCAAGAAGCCAGCTAGGTGTATGTCACTTTGGGGTGTCTGACCATTCAACACCAACTTTGGAATGTACTTCTGCCACCCACCATAAATTTTATGTCACCATTTATTTCGAGCCAGGGTCTCACATTGTAGCTCAGGCCAACCTAAAACTCACTACGTGGCCCAGGCTGGCTGGCCCACATCTGCTTCTGACTCCTGAATACTGGATTCAAGGGATAAGCCACAATTCTTATTTTTATTTATTTTGCCATATAAATAATACTGATTATTCTAATGAATAGCATTTTATGGCATTTGAAGAGTAGATGTATTTCATATTTGTTATTAAATTCGTGGCTTTTTGAGGACGTTGCATATGGGATTGTTTCTTCAAACTTATATTTAGATTGCTATTTCATATATGTAAAACTACAACTGACAGGTTTTTATGCTGAACTCCCATATTCTGATCTGGCTGACTGCTTACTAATACGATTTTTCTTTTTTTCAGTAGAATCCTTGAGATTCTGTGTGTGTGTGTGTAAGAGAAATTTATTTGACACAGCTTATAAAAGTTTGAAATCTTCTATCATAGGCTACTGTGTTTCTACAAGAAGCCAGCTTGTATTTTGGAGCAAATCAATGTTTCTTTGGAGGGGAAGTCTGGACATTCGTCTTCCAGAAAGAAACAGTTGCTACTTTGTAATTATTTCCATCGCTTTTAAAACCAGATCTTACTCTGTAGCCTAAGCTGGCCTGAAATTTACAGTCCTCCTATCTCTGTCTCCTGAACACTGGGCTTAGAGGTCAACTCCGCCCTGTCCATTGTAATTACGCTTTTACGATATATAAAGTATAGTCGACTTTCAGGTGGGAAAACAGTGGAGAAAACAAAGTCTTGCAGATAAAGTCAGAGGAAAATGAGCTTGTTTGGTAAAGTCTTGGCTTAAGTAGCATCACCGTTCCTGGGGGGTGACTGATGGAAGAAGCAGGCCTTCCTAACACAGCTTAGCTCAAAGTGAAGTAATGCTGACTATGCTTGAAAAGGTAAGCATTGCATTCGCTTTCCTTTCTGGAAGAGTAAGGGAGCTTAGAAACGCATGCCTCTGCCTCTCTAAACCCTGTTTCCAGCACTGCCATCCCGTTGGTGGGCAGTGCAGCTTGCCTCCTCCCTGCGTGGCCTTACTCCACGAATAGGACTCCAGGATCTTACTTTTTATGCCAGGAGAAGCCTTTACCTTTTTCTCACTCCTTTTAAGTCAGTGATGGGGCTAGGAACATGCCAGAAAGTTCTCAGCTGTTGAGTTATAAGCTAAGAAAGCAACGAAATGGCAGAAAAAAGAAAGCTTTCTCTTCTTTCCTAAGACTTCAGGTTAGGGACTTGAGACGGGGCACAGTGATTAAGGGCTCTGGTACTGTTCTTCCACAGGACCTGGGTTCCATTCCCAGAGCCCACATGGGAGCTCACAGCTATCTGGACCTCCAGTCCCACAGGATCCAGTGCCCTCTTCTGGCCTCTGTGGGTACTGCATGCACATAATACACAAAATACTCATGCACATGAAATTTTAAAAAAATGTAAAAAAGCAAACAAACAAAAACACCTTTAGCTTAGCTCTAGAGAATTCTGGAAAGGTATGGATATAGTGAGAGCTTAGCTTGGTCATAGGAAAGTCCCGAGTTTTAACTCCTGGAGTCTCTATGATAAAGGTCATTTGCCTTTGAAAGGCAAAATGTGGAGCTTAGCCAGGCATGGATGTTGCTTTGTTTCTTAGTTTCCCATTTTTTAGCTGCTAGTTGAGGCACACTCTTCTGGTTGTCTCAGAAGGCGCAGGACACTTCTTAAACACTAAAAAAAAGATACTGTCTGGGGCAGCATGTTCTTGTTTTCTAAAGTAAGGGATGGGTACCACTGAGGGATGAGCACCACAGAGGGATGAGCACTACAGAGGGATGAGCACCACAGAGGGATGAGCACCACTGAGGGATGAGCACTACTAACTGTTGTGATATTTTTTCACTTATAGCGATTTCTTCAGTTCGTAAACCTGAAGGCAAAAATTTTATAAAATGAGTGTGTCCCCAAGCCCTTTGTTGAAACAGAACAAAAAGTTCAGATTTATGACCCCCCCCAAAAATTTTGGGGAAAATATGTGTGTTTTTTAGTATGACATTAATTTTTGAAGGTTTTGTAGCAGTTCATTGGCTGGGACAATAAATAGAAATGTCCTTCTGTGCTCTGGACGTCACTGGCTGTGGCCCGTCTACTGGCTTGACAATTTCCTGGGTAAGTGACAATCCTGGTAGAAAGGTCAGAGAGTGACTGAAATGTAGAAGCTGTGCCACCTGGCAAACGACTCTAGGCCTTGCCTACCCCACCCTCTACACAGCAAGGGGCTCTATGCTCTTCCTCCCTTCTGGAAATGCAGCATTGAGTCTTAGGAATTTAAATTGAATAGTACTTACCCCTGGCAGGTTATGGAAATACCTCGGGTATCTGGAGCAGGATCTATCAGTCTTAGGGTGGCTTTGGACTCATATACTGTGTCTGAACCTTTGATTTGCCTCAGAAGAAGTGAACTTTGCTTTCTGCTTCAGAACTCCTGTGAAAGTTGTTGTTAACTGCACCCCCAACCCCCTCCTTCCCGGACAAACTTAGGGCCCACATCAAAGTTAAAAAAAAAAAAAAAACCTTTCTTAGCCGGGCATGGTGGCGCACGCCTTTAATCCCAGCACTTGGGAGGCAGAGGCAGGTGGATTTCTGAGTTCGAGGCCAGCCTGGTCTACAAAGTGAGTTCCAGGACAGCCAGGGCCAGAAACCCTGTCTCAAAAACAAAACAAAAAAAAAACAAAACAAAAAACAAAACAACAACAACAAAAAAAAAAACAAAACCTTTCTTTCTTATTTCTGTGTTTTCCTTCCTCAAATTTTGCTTCCGTGTTGTGGAGAACACCCCCACCCCAATGCTAGCTATTTCTTCAGTTCATAAACCCGAAGGCAAAGATTTTAGAAAATGAGTGATCCCAAGCCCTTTGTCAACCTGACCCTAATACACTGTTGTGGGGTTAGACTTGGCTATAGCTCCTTACCTCCTGTGGTCCACACTTCTCCCACAGCAGTGAGCACAGCATTTCTACTGTGTGCTGGTCTGGGGTTGCAGCCAGCTCTTCATAGCATCTGTATTACAAGAGCTGGTGTGTTAAAACATCTAAGAAGCAGGTGATTGGGCCACATTCTGAAGCTACCTGGTGTTTACACTGTGCAACTGCAGGGAGTTAACACTCAGGGACTGTGGAAGAAATGTATGGCAATGCAGTCACTATGTCCTTCAGGGTCCACGCATGACTGCTGTTACACGTGACTGTTGCGCTGGGTGATCTGGAAAGTACCACAGCTCTCCTTACATATTCATTGGCTGTTTCAATGGAGAGTTAACATTTAACAACCAGGGAATCTCTTCCATAGCTTAGTAAGCTGATTTTGGCAAAGTACAATCGTTTACCCTTGTGTCAGGAAAACTTAGGGGGGCTGGTAACCATAGAGATTATTTGTCCTGAAGGTCACTGAGAAGAGGGACTCGGGATAAGCTGGAGTACCAGTGAACTGTTGGTCACTGATTGCAGAAATTACTTTTCATGCTTCCAAAGCTACCTCCTGACCTGTTGACTGTTGTAAGCTTTTGCTGGTTGATTTCAGTCAAGTAAACTACTTAGAGAGAAGTTGTCCTCTGCCTTATATATAACCATGCCAGCCATGGAGAGAAATCACGTGTTGACAATGAGGCCTACGCCATCAAGTCATTAATAATCTGTTTGGAACGGATTTACAGTAAATCTGGGCAAATATACATATATAGACCACATAAATACTTTTTTTGCAACAACTAGGGTTGGCACGTTTTAGGATTGAGCAAATTCTTCCTAGTATCATAGCTTTTAAAAGGCAGCTTTAAAGTACTTTTCAGTGCTTCGAAAGTGAAGCTTTCTAGACTTGTGGGGAAACTGTACCTCCAGGGTTAAAGGTTCACAGTATTGGGTTTGGATCTGACCTCAAGGAAGTAGTAGATGACGGCTAACTATAGGGGAAATAATTATTGGCTAGAATGAAACTTATTTTAAATGCATTCACTAATTTAAGTCTTTAAAGCTCATACATATATGTAAATATGTATGTGTAAATATGAGTCTTGTATAGGGGTGTTAGTTGTTCAAAAAGTGTCGAAACCTTTAGCACACATTTCTTCAGTATCTCCAGACATCCTTCTTCCACATGCCACGTGACAACCAAATTCCTGGATGTCTTGACTGTATATTCTGTCTGTTTCATATTTTCTCTTACTTTCCATGAAACATGAAGTAAGGGCCAAGAAAAGATGTTATTGAAGCTGTCCTGCCATTAGTGCATTCAAATGATTTCCATGTACCGTGTGGCTGAAAGAAATCCTCAGCTACCCTGAGGGCCTTTGCTTGCCTGTCACGAGTAACTCACCTTGGGGTCTGTATTTGGGGTAGGGAAACAGTTCCCCTGTGGTTTTGATGCTGTCTTCGTTGTCTGTGTGTGGCGTTGTCTGTGTGTGGCTGTTCCTTTGAGCGTGGCTGCCCTTGGGTGTGGTGGGTTTGTTCAATCTCTTGGGCCTGCTCCATGCTGCGGTGTGAACACAGTGCTGAACAGGACTTGCGGATCTCCTAGGAAGTGTTGCTGCCAGGCAAAGTCTGCCTTCAGGCTAAGGGGCTTGACCCATCAGGAGAACAATCTTGTGACTTGGTAAGCACCCAAGGCCTGGTGGCTGTCTGTGCTGTAGTATTGGAGCCCTAGACATTTTAATTATAACTCAGACGCTTCTCGATGCAGAGGGAGTTTATGGTCAAGTTCACCTTAGTGACCCTTGGCTAGATGTTCCTGAGCCTCACATCTTCCTTTCCTCCACCATTTTTTCTTTAAAATGTTAATTCCTGGTTTATATTTTTTCTTTTATAGCTAGCCTTTTTTTTTGCCACCATTGATAAAATTGATGTCCAACATAATTTTGATTTTTTTCTTACCCCCTCAAAGCAAACACACACAAGCATATGCTGACAGTGGCCTTGCTATCTTCAGGACAAAGTAAAATTTTCCGGAACCTTAAAAAACATGGGATCAAAACTTTGTGGGCATAATTACGAGAAGGTAGAAGGAGGAACTTTGGGAGAAGCTGGAGAATCAGGGATGGTTGAGCTTTTTCTTTTGCCTCCTTCATAGATTAAAAGAAAGTGGAAGAGAAGGAGCCCGGCTTAGTGCAGTTATAAAAATGATGCCCTTTGACAAATATATTAAAGCAGGTGGAAAAACAAGGATTAAACTCACTAATGTGCTCATTTATTTTCCCATCAACCTCTGAAGGCACATGTTCATTATGGATAGAGACTAGTAAATAAAATAATGCTTTATCCAGAAAAGTAATTTCCATGTTATTTTGTGTCACTCTTCCTATACTGTGTGTGTGTGTGTGTGTGTGTGTGTGTGTGTGTGCACGTGCATAGATGCACATTCAGCCCCTCTCCATACCCCATGCAAATATTCTACAAGTGAACCACACTGTAGCCCCATTGTCTAAGGGTGAACAGAGAGGGGATGGGACACAGAGTCACGGAGTCACGCAACTTGACATGGAATTATTTGGACAAATTTCAAACTTCTGTCAAGCACCCTACCCCAATCACCCCCCAAAATTAAAGTTAAGCTGGGCAGTGGTGGCACACGCCTTTAATCCCAGCACTGGGGAGTCAGAGGCAGGCGGATTTCTGAGTTCAAGTCCAGCCTGGTCTACAGAGTGAGTTCCAGAATGGACAGAGTTAGACAGAAAAACCCTGTCTTGGGGCTGTGGGGTGGGGGTGTTGGTATTAAAGTTAAAACCTAGGACTGTTTGCTGCCCTGTTTTCTTGTCTTTTCCCACAAGCGCAGCTTGAGAGATTTATAATGGTCTCTGCTGAGATGGCGGCGTCTCAGGGTGTTGAACATTGATTTCCTCAGCTCTTCACTATATTCCAAATCTTTCAAAACATTTGCGAATGACTTGTATTTGTGTTACAGATAAGAGTAAAGGTTTGCTATGCATGGGTTGGTTTTCTGCTACTCTGTTAGACACTTTTTCGTTGCTGTGACAAAACACCATGACAAAAAGCATATTCCAGAAGAAAGCTTCTGGTTTATGATTCCAGATGGCTCTGCGTCTGAGGGGAAGGGGCAACAACAGATGGCAGGAGCAAGAAGCCTACCAGCCACATCAATCACACAGGAATATATCCACACAGGAAGCAGAGAGACAGAGAGGAAGTGAGGACAAGATATACATCGTCACAGCCGGACCCTGGTGGCTCACTTCTCTCAGCAAGGCTCCACTTTCTAAAAATTTCATAAGTTCCCCACACAGCATCACCAGTCAGGGACCAGGTGTTCAAGTACGGGAGCCTGTGAGGGACATTAACCATTCAAACCACAATAGCCACTAAAGATGAAATCTTGTCTTTAATTAGTCACTGTTTTATCCCAAACTAACAAATGGGATAAAATTTAGCTTTTTGCCTGTCTTCTAAGTTATCATCCTTAATATTTCAACTATTCCTATGAATATTCTGACTTGTGTTTCTGCCAAAATTTTGTGATATATACAGTCATAGATTTTTTTAATAACAAGTAGGAGTGCCTGTTTAAATTCATTTAACAAAGAAACCTACTTTCTTTTAATCACAAATTTATTCTTTTCCAGAGGATGTCAAGCAAATTTTTGGACAGACTACAATTCATCAACATATTCCATTTAACTGGGATTCAGAATTTGTGCAGCTACATTTTGGAAAAGAAAGAAAAAGGCACCTTACATATGCGGAGTTCACTCAGTTTTTGTTGGTAGGTGCAAGTCTCTTTTTCTTTCTGTTTTCTTTTTTCTTTTTCCTTTCTTAATTACCTGATGTTATCACCCCAAATTAATTTTCCTCACAGTTTCTGTTAGGCACACACCTTTAATCCCAGCACTTGGGAGGCAGAGACAGGCAGATTTCTGAGTTCGAGGCCAGCCTGGTCTACAAAGTGAGTTCCAGGACAGCCAGGGCTACACAGAGAAACCCTGTCTCGAAAAACCAAAAAAAAAAAAAAAAAAAAAAAAAAAGTCTCTTTTATAAAAAAGTCTTTTTTGTGTATGTTCTTCTAATTTTTAAAAAATCATTTTAGTTTATGTGTATGGCTGTTTTGCTTACATGTCTGTGCAATGGTATGCAGTGTTTAAGAAGGTGTTAGATCCCCTGGGACTGGAGTTACAGATGATTGTAAGCTGTCTGCCATGTGGGTGCTGGAATTGAACCTGGTTCCTCTGCCACAGCACCGAATGTTCTTAACCATCGAGCCATCTCTCCTGCTCCTGGTGTCTTATTCTTAAAAAGTGAAAAAAAGGTACGGAGTGAAGTATAGGTTCACTTTTGCCCTGAAGCCTGACTCAGCACAGGTTTGTAAGTTAGAAATTTAGAACGACTTCTTTTCAGCTTGTTGAAGTTGTAGAGTTACATAGTTTCTTAAAAGGTTGTGTAGGAGCTCTTCCTGTGAGAACGTGATCCTCTCATGGCTTCGGGGTCAATGAAGGCAAAACCATGGGCCTGGAGAGATGGCTCAGTGGCTAAGAGCATTCATTCTTCTTGCAGCTTTCTGAGAAGGCAAAATCAGAATTGTGACCGGGATCTGTGCCTGGTTGTCCCATGATGTACAAATACTGTGTTTTTCTTGAGAAAAGGCAGCTGTCTGTCTCTTAACTGTGAAATTGTTTCCGCCGAGATCTTTTATAGATTGAGCCACTGAGTTTCCAATTCCTGCATCTTTAAACCATCCCGGCTGCTTTGGAAACTGTTTCCCGGGTTGGTCTTTAGAGATGGTCACTGTGTGTGCGCCACATTTTGTGTGCTTGTGTGGCCTGCTGTGAGGGCCTTGGCTTTCCAGCACCTCTGCTAAGCTAGCTCTGTCCCTCCCATGCCTCCTCTTTCCCTCTACTGTGATTGGATCATTGGACCAATGATGAGATCAGCCCGACGATATTTTTAAATATGATTATACCGCTCTTATTCTATGATAATGATATAATGAATCTCATCTCTTCTAGAATAACTAAGAATGAATTAAAAAAATAAAATTATGATTATGTCTGGGTTTTCCTCTTCGAGTGTCCTTTAAAAATGTTTTAATTTACACCATTATGTTTAGTCACTGGGGATCAATATCTATTGGTAGACAAGTCTCTATAAAGAGTTCATTTCTTTTGGGTTTTTATTAACTCATTTACTTTCTTCAGCAATCTTACTTCTTTTACAAAAGCTATTAGGTAAAAAGCAATGTTGGATGTTATTCTCTTGGGTCATTCATCTCTGAGCCTGGAGGAAAGCTGCCTAGGAATTGCCCTCAGTTCTTTGTTACCAGAAGTGTTGTTAGGATCTCAGCGCCTCTGCTTGTTTGTTTGTTTGTTTAATTTTCCCAGGTTTTGCCAGATGCAGGGGATGGAGACAGAACTGGGATGGAGAGGTGGGGATGGTAACAGCCAAATCCCCTCTAGTGTTATAGACAGTTAGTGTTTAAAGGTGCTTTTCTTTTAGGCTTTTCAGTGTGTGTGTGTGTGTGTGTGTGTGTGTGTGTGTGTGTCTGTGTGTGGGTGTGTCTGTGGGTGTGTCTGTGTGTGTGTGTGTGTGTCTGTGGGTGTGTGTCTGTGTCTGTGTCTGTGTCTGTGTGTGACTGTGTCTAACAAGCCCAGGAATTTACCAAACTCCACCTCCTCAGCTGCTCACCAGACAACACCATGAACACCCTTAAGGCAGTACAGGAGCTCTTTATTTCTGGCCAGTGGCTACACAAGAAATCTTAACCAAATCATGCAGCTCACATCCTCAAAATTCTTTGTCTTTTATGCAAAAATAAATCCATATCTATCCTATTGCCACACTTCAGTTTGCAAGGAGCAGAACTACAAGAAGCAAAAGACAAGATTAGTATGTTTAGGGACTTTCCTGGATCCTGCACCTATCAGCCAGGTGATGGATTAGTCCTTGTTTGTTTTGGCAGGTGTCGGGGCCTACGTGCTGGGATTTAAGGTTAGATTGGTGCCTTTAACATGGTGTTGGTTGTGCTCAGGTCTGGGGTCAAGTGGGCCCCACTCTGCTGTACCTTATTAATTTTTTTCAAGGTTTTCTAGATATTGAATGAACTCAGAGCCATTGGATTGAGCCATCTCCTTGACTCTCTTTTAAATTTTTAATAATGCTACTAATATACACAGAATTCGTCAGCCCTTCAAGTTTGCTGTTACTTTCCGGACAAAGCTTCACAGATACTTTGAACAGGCCTGGTGGGTCAAATCCGTAATCTCAGAACCCCAGAGGCTGAGACAGGAAAAATGTTTGCTGCAGGTTCAAGGCCAGGCTGGGATAGGAGTGACACCACCACCCCGACCCCCCAACAAACACACATATTCATACCAAGAAAAGTAAAATGTAAAGACAAGATAGCTCACCTCTGGCTTTGTTCTTCCTTTGCTAAACATGTTAATGTCTGTGAATCTCCATTTCCAGTTCTATATACACAGAAACCTAGCTCAGTAATTCAGGTGGGGAATGGAATGTGAGGTGGTTTCTTACCACTGTTTACACAGGACTTGGACACATGGTAGGAGGCAGAGTTTATTTGATGAGGAATAATTGCAATAATGCTATTAAGAAAGATGCCTCAACTTAACTTTGTGGAACTAATTAACTTTTAGTTTTAGTGGGCTGTTAGCAGTAATAAGGATAATCTCATTACCACCTTTAAGTTAGTGTCAACCAGGCTGCATGCAGTCAACTGTAACTACGCACAGCAGCCTTTTGGTAGGGAGCCTCAAGAGGTAGGGAGCCTGAGTCCAAGATGAGATGATTCAGGAATTGCTTGTTCTCTTTCCAGCTGCAGCTTGTAGGCATTTGCTTAAACTTGACTCTAACCCATGGGGGTTCATGGGAACGTCCCACAGTGTCATGCATGCGTGGGATGATTTTATCTTTGTAGCAAGAAGAAATGCCTTAAACTTTTACTAATTTAAAGTGACTAACGCACCCAACGATGCTGACAAAGACTTTGCTTTAAGCCCAGCTCCAGCCTCAGAAGAGTGAGTAGATGAATGGAGATTGGCTTTTCCATCAGTGCTGGGTGCGAGGACTACTTCGAGTCACTTCTCTTCATTTTAGATGTTTCAGTGGCTCCAGGCAGCTTGAACTTCAAGCCCCTACTTCAGGCACTTTGCTTCCTTCCATGGGATTGGTACTGGACTCAGTTAGCTTCTGAAATGCATACGCGCATGTGCTTCCTGGTTTCATGCCAGCTTGATACAAGCTATAGTCAATGGAGAGGAGGGAACCGCAATTGAGAAGATGCCTCCAGTACATCAGGCCATAAGGCATTTTCTTAATTAGTGATGGATGTGCGGGGGAGGGGGCAGTCTAGTTTGGGTAAGGTACCCCTGAACTGGTAGTCCCGGGTTTTATAAAAAAGCAGGCTGAACAAGCCATGAGGAGAAAGCCATTAAGCAGCATTCCTCCATGGCCACTGCATCAGCTCCTGCCTCCAGGTTCCTGCCCAGTTCCAGTTCCTGTCGTGACTCCCTTCAGTGATGAAACCTTTTCTTTTCCAACTTGCCTCTTGGTCCTGGTATTTTATCACAGCAATGGACCCCCCCCCCCCCCACGGCAGTGAGCTTGGTCTCCTGTGTTTGAGACTTCCACTTTGTCAAGTACACCCATTTTCCTACTCTAAGGCTGAGCTCAGAAAGGTAGGCACTGCTTCCTGGCTGTAGTCAGTTGTACAAGCACAGAGATGCTTGGCTCTTTGAGATTTGAAAGCCATCACCACACACACTCTAGCCCATCTCTGATGAGGCAGAGGGAGCCTCAGGGACAGAGTGAAATACTGATGTTCCCAGGAAAGACGTCAGCTGGTTCAAGCCAGCAGGGATGGTAGCCATGCTTGTGTGCAGGTTGCTCAGCTTTACCACTCTCTGCGGGCTCCAGTTTTTTCTCCTTTATTTAATAAAATCTGTGCTCTATTGAAACAAATATGCCTGTTTTCATTAAGTGACTCACTGAGGTCATGCTGTCTGTCAGAGCTTATATGATGAGCTTATATGTTCTTGTCTGCACTTTGTGTATGGATTTTACAGATACAGGGTTGAACAGCAGGGACAGAAAACCCACTTTTTGGATTCTTGTTTCTCAATTCTGGGGAAGGACTTCGGAAGACACTAGGGGACACATATCTTCCTCCCTTTATACTAGGACAGGGATGGCTGATATATATGTAATTCTTTCATCTCCACTTCATGAATAATGGCATGCATGTGTAAATGTTTTAAAGTGAACATTTTTTTAAGTATGTGTTTTTTCAGGCTTCTTTCTGTGTCAGGGTAGTTCTGATAGGCTTAGAGTTTGCCATATCCACTAGGCTGGCCTTGAACTCAAGAGAATCTCCTGCCTCTGTCTCTCCAGCGCTAGGACTAAAGGCACACAGGCGTGTTTCTGTAAGATTTTCTGTTTGCCTCTGTTCTCCTCTCCTAAAGCAGAGCCTTGGGTTTATGTGTGCTTTATAGGGAGATTTTGATATTATATGAGATCGATAAGAAACACTTGGAAGCTGGTTGGTGACTATGCATTAATCCCAGCATTCAGGGGGCAAATCTCTGAGTTTGAGGCCATCCTGGTATGCAGAGTGAGTTCCAGGATAGCCATGGCTACACAGAGAAACCCTGTCTCGAAAAACAAACTACCACCACCAAAAAAGAAGAAAAGGAGGGGGAGGAGGAGGAAGAAGGAGGAGGGAGAAGGGAGGACACAAAAGGAAGGAAAGAAAGGAAGGAAGGAAGGAAGGAAGGAAGGAAGGAAGGAAGGAAGGAAGGAAGGAAGAAAGAAAGAAAGAAAGAAAGAAAGAAGAAAGAAAGGAAGGAAGGAAGGAAGGAAGGAAGGAAGGAAGGAAGGAAGGAAGGAAGGAAGGAAGGAAGGCAGGCAGGCAGACTCTGGAGAACTTGGAAATTGTGCTTTTCACCTGATTCGGTGTATAGATATTACCTACCTCTCTGTTTTCTACTTGTATTGTGCTGTTCTCACTCCTCATAGGAGACAGATCATTCATGAATACATTTTTGTTGAACAGGCAGAGCTGATAGGCACAGAGATGACGAGCCGTGAGAGACTCATGGACAGATGTGGGGATTGTTGCCATGTACATATACTTGATAGTGTCCTGAAACCGCAAGCAGATGTCAAATATTTACTGTTTGAAGTTGGGGTTAATGAAAGTATCAAGACTAGAAATTCTTGATAACCTGAGACCATATCGGGATTTTGGTTTGCACCGTGTGAACCTACTCCTATTGATTGTAAGTTGCTACTGGCAGACTATGTAATGCATGTTGGGTCTGGTTTATAATTGCAGTAACCTTAGTGTTCCAAAGATAAATAAGGAGTACAGAAAGCTGGCATTTGCTCTGCTCTACAGAAGATAGCTACTTTGGCATCCATGTGGAATCCAGCTCACTTGGATAGTTAGATTCCATTTTTCCGACACTTTTACGTTTGGGACAAAGGAAATCAAGCTTCACTGTTGTTGTGTCCAGGCTTGGTCAGCCTGCCCTCCTGTTGAACAGCTTGAGCTGGCTTTTACAGTAACACCCTGCTGAGAGCAAACACTTCATCTAGCATCTCACCAGCTGCCACTCACTGAGAAATTGAGCAGGAAATCATACAAGCAAGGGAACATAGAGACGCACTGGTCTTGTTTTCCATCATGGTATTGCCTTATATGAGAAGAAGGAGGTGGCATGGTTTCTAAGGACTCTTCTTGATGGTTCAACCCAAGGAACTAGGGACAGAATTTCACCTTAAGTCTTCAAATGGAACTGTGTGGCCAAATTCATGATTATGAGATGTGAAGAATGTGGCAGGATTTTTCAGGTCCAACTACATTAAAATATTAGTGCAGCAGGAGGCCTGTGATTGGACAGGGAAAAGGGAGGTGGAGCTAAAAGTGAGAGAGAGAGAGAGAGAGAGAGAGAGAGAGAGAGAGAGAGAGAGAGAGAGAGATGGAGGACAGACAGAAAGAAGATCCAGAACCAGCGTGGCTTTAAATAGCCACAGGTAGATATAATATCATAAAGGATATAAAGGATAGAATAATAGAATAATAGGGATAACTTGTCCAGTCTAGCTGGGCAGCTTGTACCATTATCAATTGGCCCTGAAATTATTGTGTGGGTATCTTGTGAATTGAGAATTTATTGATATATAAACCTGACTTGTTAATTATAAGCTTCTAGAGTTTTGTTTCTCACGGGTTGCTGGGTGTTATGGTGGCTGACCATGGGGTGGGCAGTTGTTATGTTGTGCTGACATGTCAGCAAAGATAACTCTGGTCCCACCGGAGAGTTCGCTGGCAGAGAGTAGTTGGATGGAACTCGGGAACGTGGCAGTTTCTGTTTTACTATTTCCCACAACAGAAGAATGAAAATGCCTTCACTCTCTATATACTCATTGCTCTGTTCCATTTCCCCCCTCATTTTAAAATGTGTGTAGATATGGGAGCTGGAGAGATGGATGGCTCAGTGGGTCAGAGTGTTTGCTGTGCAAAGATGACAACATGACTTCAGATCCCAGCACACATGACAAAGCCATGTGTAGCTGTGCATGTGGCGGTAATTTCAGTGTGGCAGGAACCAGAGACAAGAGGATCATGAAGGTTTGCTAAGGACCAGCCTAGGTACTGAGGGACCTTGTCTCTGAGGAATAAGCCAGTGAATGGTAGGGCAGGTACCTGTTATCTTCCTCTGACCTTTGTGCACGCATGTTCACACACATGTGTACACACACCACTCATGCATATGTGCACTTACATATGTTCATCCTTATCTTAATTCAGGTTATTTTCAAGCTAGCTTAAAATTATGAAAATTTAGGGGTACTTATGTTAAATAGTTTAGAGAGCTGGGTGAACATTCCTTATTCATTTTAGTCTTCATTTTTATAGTCACCTTCATTTTGACTGGAATTTTCTACCACCACAGATTTTTTTTTAAAAATTGATTCTGTTTTTATTAAAATTGAATGTATTTTTCAAGTTTTGAAAACACAAAAGTAAAAAATGAACTGGGTTTTAATTCGTTTCATTCTATCTTTCCATGGTCTTTGCTTTATAGTGCAAGTGAATCTGCTGTTTGTTTTGTAGACTTCTGTTGTTGTTGATGTTCTGCCGGATAAATTGTTCTCAGGCTTAAAGCACAAATGTACTGGCATGTCTGAATAGAGGTGAAAAGAATTTTTTACATTCAAAATATGCCCTCTTGAAAATTGGAGATTATTAAGGAAATGACAGGCCTGGAACTATTAGAAGTATGAATTTAGACCCAAAGCAGGGTAACCCCTGTATATGTTTATTTCTGTACAAGTAGCAATTCTGAAGAGTTTGACGTTTTCCCTACAGCACTCGGAGTGGGTGTGTTGAAGTCTTGGGAATCTGCTACAATAAAAGCCTGTTCCGTTACTCCTCATGCGGCAGAGCAGAGGAAACATCCACTGGGGCTTGAGTGGAAGGGCATTAGAGATGGCTGCAGATGGCCTGCCTGGAACCTTCTGGCCTTAGGTGACAGAGGTCCTGGTCTGTGTCGTGGGTCGTCTGGGTTCTGTCCCTCTGCTCCTGTCACAAACTGTCTGACATTAGCAAACATCCCTGGCCTGGCACAAGAGGAGTACTCCTCTCCCAGGCTGCCGTGCCTTCTCTCCCTGGCTTGCCACCTTCTCATATTGTTCAGTTTCTTTGATTCTTTGTTGTTTCCCCCTCCTCTAAGGCCTCTTGTTTCATTTTCTGTACTCAGTTTGATCTTTGTTGCCTCCTCTACCTGAGTATTGCGAGATAATCAACCTCTCTTTCTACAATTACAGTTTTTGCTTCTAGTTTTCTTTCTTTCTTTCTTTCTTTCTTTCTTTCTTTCTTTCTTTCTTTCTTTCTTCCTTCCTTCCTTCCTTCCTTCCTTCCTTCCTTCCTTTCTTTCTTTCTTTCTTTCTTTCTTTCTTTCTTTCTTTCTTTCTTTCATAGACATCCTTTCAAAACAAACAGCCAATTGCTTATCAAGACTGTGGCTCCCAGCCGGGCAGTGGTGGAGCACACCTTTAATCCCAGAGGCAGAGACAGGCGGATTTCTGAGTTCGAGGCCAGCCTGGTCTACAAAGTGAGTTCCAGGACAGCCAGGGCTACACAGAGAAACCCTGTCTCGAAAAAACCAAAAAAAGGGGGAAAAAAAAAAAAAAGAGTGTGGCTCCCAGTCAAGTGGTGTTAGCATACGTCTGACACCTTAGCACACAGGCAGAAACAGGAGGATTCTAAGTTTTAGAGTAGCTTGACACTACATAGCAAAAGACAGACAGACAGATAGACACGCGCTCATGCGCACACACACACGCACACATGCACACACACACACACACACACACACACACACACACACACACCAGACCCCAGGGCCTGACTTAGCGTCGAGCACTATACTTCGTGTTTCCATATGTAGAATGAAAGTCATGGCGTCTACAGTATCAGGTATTGAGAGTTTGAGAGGGCAAAGCCCTCAGCACAAGGTTTACCTTCTATTTCTCCTGACTTACAGCCCATATGACTTTCCCAGGGACTTTCGGTGTTCCTTTTATAGAGAGCTTAACTTTTGTTTTTAACATAAAGTGTCCACTCTGTTTCTCATTATGGCCACCCATTGCATCTCTCTCACAGATGAAAGTATTTTTAATCTGTGCTGGGGTCTTCTTTCTCCCTGTCATCCTAGGTGAGAATTCTCTAGAGATAGAGCCTGCTTCACTTTTTTAGCATCCGAATTATCATAATAGCGTCTCCCCATTTTGTGTGTGTGTGTGTGTGTGTGTGTGTGAGAGAGAGAGAGAGAGAGAGAGAGAGAGAGAGAGAGAGAGAGAGAATTTTGGGATGAGTAAAAATCACTTTTCCAACAGGGCTGTGTCAAAGCTCACTCAAAAGCTCACCTCAAGCTCTTCTGAAATTCTTTTTTCTAAGCTAACAAGGGTCCAAGTCAGCTTATGATCCCACTGTGATCCTCCCAGAGCAGAGTAGCCCAGCCATGAGGACTCGCAGTTTGGAGTCACACCGTCCTCAGTGTGCGTCTCAGCTCAGCTGCTGTGTGACTTTGAGTCAACTGCCCTCCCACCCCTGTGCTCCGCTTCATGTGTCTTTCTGTAAAATGAAGACGAGTTATTACAGGCTTCAATCAAACCCTACCTCAACCTTAGTCCAGCAGTAAATGGTTAGGGTTGAGCTGCTACTGTGATTCTCTGCCCTGTCCATGTGTCTCTATGTCCGTGTGTCCATCATCCTGTGCCTATGACTGGTTCTCATGACTCAGCAGTTCTGGATTAGAAAGGACTTTACAGGTGTTTTAGCCCTTCACCTGACAGAAATCAGAGCTACCACTTACCAAGTGTCTGAAAAAGCCTTGGGGCCTAAGACGCCAGCTAGCTCAGCTGAGCTCCGCCACATAGTGTCATGGTGCATTACAGTCTTCTGTCATTGGGGCTGCCACTCCCCTCCATCAACGGAAAGTGAAATGTGTGACAGGTGTCCCTTTGCCCAGAGTTAAAGTGTT
This sequence comes from Mus musculus, assembly GCF_000001635.26. Taxonomy (NCBI): domain Eukaryota; kingdom Metazoa; phylum Chordata; class Mammalia; order Rodentia; family Muridae; genus Mus; species Mus musculus. The sequence goes on along the minus strand of NC_000072.6, from coordinate 6,121,835 downwards.
ACCAGTGACACTTGCTTGTGGGAGATGTTTCATCACTCAATAGTTTTATAAGTGAGAGAGCAGTGTATTATGCTGCAGCCTACCCCAGTATCTTCTTCCCATTGATTCTCTTTTTAAAAGAAATACAGAAAGGTGACTTAGCTCCTTCCCTGGCTCTTTAACCTGCCAGTCTGTTAAGCTGTAAATACTTTATTATAATGACAGTTCTCCCATTGTTCCCTTCCCTTAGGAAATGAGTGTTATCACCTGTGTTCTCCTTCGCACTTTTGTCCCTTGTGCCACACACATAGGAAGCACCAACCTCTTGGTGGCCCTTACAGATAGCTGTGTTCGATACTCTTTAGTAGCTATAGAGATAGTGTCGAGGGATTTAAGCCGCTGTATCGTGGGCACTAAGCCCAGTCTTCATTTCGAAGCTAGCACACCATTGATTTTAACATTTGCAGAGTTCTCTGTACATTTCGCTCTACGGCTTCCCCACCCTCGCCCACCTCCACACCGCCATCCCTGACTCCCACCTCCTACCCCGTTCAGGGCTCTTAGGGCTGAAAGGAGAACCTGAGGGAAGAATCACCTTGTGTTGACTGCACGCCCTGTGATGATCAGTGAGGAGATCCAAGAGTTCTGGACACATCGGTTTTTGCCTCAAAGGAAACTCAGGAATGTTATCATATTCTCTCACAAAACCAGGCACAGACAAAATCTAGAGCATGCAGAGTAATACAGAAGCCTGCCCGGGGATGCAGCTCACTTGGTAGAGGCTTAGCTAACAGGCACGAGGCCCTCGCCCAGTCAGCATGGTCATAAACTGGGTCTGATGACACATGCTCATAATCTCAGTACTCAGCAGGAGGAGGAACTGGAAAGGAAGGTTAAGGTCATTCTTGGCTATGCAGAGAGTTTGAGCCCAGCCCAGGCTTAAATAAATACATAGAGTAACATAAAATAAAATTCTTATAGTTTTTAGATGGCCAAGTATCAGGTGTAGTTTTGGTCAAGTTCCCTAATGTAGGTTTTCCAGGGCTTCCTGTGCACCATGGTCAGGTAGCAAGCAGGCACTTTGTGTGTGTGTGTGTGTGTGTGTGTGTGTGTGTGTGTGTGTGTGTGTGTGTGTAAGGAACACCCGGACTTGAGTTCCAGCTCTGCTGCCCCTGGCAGGGGGACCTCAGCTCCCTCCCTGGATGGCGTAAGGTTAATGCTTATGACCTGTGTGCTGCATCCGATGGCACTACCTAAGGGAAGACGATTCCGAGGAGTCAAGGCTGGTCAAGCCTAGGTTCCACGTCAGGACCTGCCCTCACGTGCTGGGGTGGGAGCAGGCCCTGATTTTAGTGATGTAGCTTACATAGAAGAACCAGCCAAAACCATCTTCACGGGTATAGCTTCAATTTCAAGCATGGAATTTTAATGTCTCCAGTTTTTAGGAGTTGTTAAAAAATGAGCTCTCAATTTTCTCATCATCAGGATTAAAGGAGCTGTTTTTGTTGTTTTGTTTATTTTTTGTTTTAATTTTTGTTTTGTTTTGTTGCCTGTTTGTAGGATCCCTACTGCCAACTCTCCTATTGAGACTATGCAGTCAGCAAAGGAAACAATATCCTCTTCACAGATATGTTCCCACCACAAACACACCACCTCTTTTTTGGTGTGGCCGTCATGGGCCTTCTACAACCTTTGGTATCTATTTTTCCCTTTGCCATTTCAGACAGTCTGGTCTTCATGTGCTGGGTTTCTGCTGTGTGAGGAGAAGGGTTGGCTGTGCCATATGAAGCTGCTTCTGGATCCTAAAGACTGAGTTCTAACTAGGAAAATAGAAAATACCCACAGAGCACCTCTGCTGTTGCTCAGGGCAACCTTGGCTTTCTACAGCACTGACAGTGTGTCTGAGAACGGTGCCCCTTCATCTCCGTTCAATTGAATACCTACTATGGTCTTTGCTTGCAATGGAATACCTACTGAGGTCATTTTATCACTATGTGTCTTGAGCAGTTAGTCTTTTTTCCTCTTGAATTGGAGGTTCTTGGATAGACAACTCCATTTTTGTTGAATAGGTCCTGATTTGTTCATTCAGTTGGCTTTCCGGACTGCCTGTCATTGATAATGTCTGTGGCACAGAGTGTCCGTTGTATGTCCTAGAATGATGACAGCACAGCTTGGGAAAGACATAGGCAGAATGTGTCACTTCATCCATGGCAGAGGCAGGAAAGCCAACAGTGTCACCTCTATTTCTGATGTAAGGGGGAATCTCCAAACATGCTCATCTCCGGAACCACATGACAGGGTGCTGATGTTTAGTGCAGAGGCCAAGATGAGTTTTCCAGTTGTATAAAGCGTCTGTATGGCAGAGATGTTGCCCTGAGTGCTTCCCCCAGGATCCTGAGCACCTTCCGTCGGAGATCAGTCTCGGTGATTCAGACCACTGCATCTGTCCACTGAGGAAAGAGGAGGCTGGATCTGGGACTTTGAAAGGTGGCAGGATGCATGCGAGGCGGACTGCTGTGGTCAGAGACTGACAGTGAGGACAATCAGAGAACCTAGGCCAGGTCTGAGGAAGCGCTGAACCCCTGCTGTCAGAGAAGGAAAGATGCATTCGAGTGAACTTTTAAAGGCTCGGGGAACATAATTTGGCAACTGCTTCACACTTGGGAGGAAGGAAGCTTACAGAATTGAAAACGACAGCTTTTCAGGTGGTGTCACTGGGAAACCAACCTGCCAATAATTAAGCTTTGAAGCCAGCAAAGGGACAAGAGTTGAGTCCTAGGTGGGGACATTAATAGTGGGGTTGGTGATGTGTAATTTTATGGCCTTTGTAAGATACATCCAGGATATATCCTTAGAAATTCTGGTCTAGCAGGTAGGACTGGGAGATTTAGAAGCAGACAGTCATCCTTAGCTCCTAAGAAATTTTTGAAGTTTCGTGGCAGCGCTTTTCCTGAAAAGCAGAGAGACCTGCGGAGCAGGGCAGGATAGGGGCACATCTTAAGTAAAGATCAAGTACAGGGCTCTAGAAGGACCTGGGCCCACGAAGGATGAGTGTCATCTTGTTATCAAAGCTAAGAGATGGCTTCCTTACCAGTGAAACCCCATTTCATCTTAAATAATTTGAAATCCTTGATAGCCCTTTGGTGATACTTGTAAGTTTCATGCAGATTAGCTTTCTGAGGTCGGTTTGGAAGGTAGACAAGGTGCTGTGGAAAGTGATAACACGTCTTTCTGCAGAAGTAGTATGAAGGGAGCCCCAGTGGGAAGCAATGTTTGTTTTTTATGCCTACACTTGTCTCCTGGGCATAGCAGTAGAGAGCTATGACTCTTGTTGGAGTTTGGCCATATGAATTATATATCCAGTGTGCTGCTACGGTTTTTCCTCCTCTGATGCACAAACTCTCCAGCTTCTTATTCTAGAACACAGGGCTCTATGTGGCAGTTTTTGACCCTTATAGCCTTGGGTAGAGAAGTTACCAGCAGCTACTAGGAGGATCAACAGGCACGGGGCAGCCTTTTGTGACAATGACTTAACCTGCCGCATGTATGGGTAGTGCCAGTGGTAAGGATTAGCACCTTCCAGCAGAGAACATTCCTTCACTGTTGTTAAGTCCTGTGCTTACCTCTTAGCTTGTGGTCACATTTGCTTGCTGGATCTAGCCAGAGCTTTGAAGCTACTGAGCTAACTTCCTTCCTTCCTTCCTTCCTTCCTTCCTTCCTTCCTTCCTTCCTTCCTTCCTTCCTTCCTTTATTTATCTATTCACTCATTTATTTTTATTTTCTTCATATCTCAGATTCTAGAAGAAAGGGGCCTGATTTGATTCCTTTGAACTTTTTTTCCTCCTCCTCTTCCTCCTGCTCTTGCTTTCCTCCCTTTTCTTCCTTCTTTTGAAACATTGTGTGGTGGTTTGAATGAGAATGGCCCCCGTAGGCTCATGCCTGGTTCCCAGTTCCTGGAACTGTTTGAGAAGGATTAGGAGGTATGACCTTGTCAGAGGAGGTGTGTTGCTGGAGGTGGGCTTTGAGGTTTCAAAAGCCCATCCCTGGCTCCGTGCCTCTCTCGGCCTGCAGGTATGAATGTAAAGTCTCTCAGCTACTGCCCTGCTGCCATGACTGTCTGGACTGTCTGTTTTAGATTAACCCTCTAAAGCTGGAAACAAGCCTCTAATTAAATGCTTTTTTTTTTTTTTTAAATAAGAGTTGCCTTGGTGCCTCTTCATAGCATTAGAACAGTAACTTAGACACAGAGCTTTCTCATATAGCCCAGGTTGACATCAGAGTCACAATGTGTCTGTGACAATCTCTCAACTTGATCTCCCCACCCCTCCTCCCAAGGGCTGAGATCACAGACCTGTGCCACCATGCCTGGCTCTGTTCCTGCTGAGTGTAAGCTTTAAAATGCAGGGTACTTTATTAACTTTATATTCACTGCTCTGAAAAATGTTCTTTTCTTTCAAAGGAAAATGTAGTTTAGGGGGACGCATTTAAACAGGCAGGTGGGGCCTGTGAAATCACGATGTAGGCCTATTTCTTTTGTTTGATTTAAAAATGAGCAGTCATTTGCAGTAAGAAAGAGACATAAATTAACTGTCTTACCTTTTCTAACCGTAGGAAATACAGTTGGAGCACGCGAAGCAAGCCTTTGTGCAACGAGACAATGCCAAGACAGGCAAAGTCTCAGCCATTGACTTCCGGGACATCATGGTCACCATCCGTCCCCATGTCCTGACGCCTTTTGTTGAGGAATGTCTAGTAGCTGTAAGTTGTGCATTGTCCTAATGAAGTAGTTTATTCTCCCTAATTTGTGCCAAGTTAACGGGAATAATAAAGAGCAGTCCTTGTTTAACACCCTAACGTGATCATGTATATTATCACCCTTGCAAACCAAAATATATCTTGGTTCATTTTAGTGGGTAGGTTCATTGATTGTCTGCATTGTGTGTTTCAGGGATGTGTTCAGTGGTTTCTTACTGTCCCTGGAGGCTTGTACCGGGGTCCTATCAAATGCTAAAGTCTGCAGGCCCTCAGATCATTTCTTCACAGTGACATCTCTTTGGATATAATGTGCATGAATTTTCTCTTACTTTAAATCATGGCTAGATTATTCGTAATATCTAGTGCAGTATTTTTAAGTCTTTGTTTTGCTGTGCTGGTCAGGGAATAATGCCAACAGAAGACATCTGTGCATATTCAGTGCAGATGTAATCCCCGCCCAAAATCTTTGCAAAATTCTGTTTGGTTCCATTTGCATAGGTAGAATTCATAAATACATGGGGTCCATCTGTTAGTAACTAATTACAAAGAAAGAGGAACAACAAAAATAATTTATGACTTCATCTTCATTTTGCCTTATTTTTTAAGATATGTCAACTTGCTGATTTTGTGTTTCTAATTTAAGGAAAAAGAAACACACAGGCAGGCACCTCTGCAGACATGCACACTTGGCTGTCTGGTTGGAGTCACAGATAGATCCGAAGGTCTAAAGCTTACATTTCTCATTGTCACTTGGTGTCTGTTGGGGTTGCAGTAGTACTTGTGATAGGCAGATCCCTGCCATTGTGTGTCATAGTTATCCCATCCCAAAGGATGTCCAGCTGATGTCCTTACTGCCTCTTGGAACTCAGAGGTGTCATGAAGCATGCTCGGTAGTGGTTCCAGGCTTTGGCCACGGACAATCTAGACCACCAGGGAAGATCATTACAGATGGAATCCAGGTTTCCTGTAGGTCTCGCTTCACTACCGATGGGCAGCTACATCTCAGTATCTAAATGTTAAAGCTTCTAGCTGATTCCTGCGCTTTGGGAGCCACATCTCTGGAAACTCTCCCTTTGCTGGACTGTGAGTGCGTTCACAGCCATCTGGGTTCCCCACAGTGCTGACCTTTCAAGTCTCTCCGTTTCCTGGTGCTCCATTTCCAATACATGGCCCTTCCCATTCTGGCTCCATGTCAATCCCCTCCACCCCCCGCACCGCCCCTCCCAGGTGACCTCTCATGTCAGCTCTTTTGAATGATTACTAAGGGAAGATTTATGTGGCTGTTTTAAAAAAGCGCTTTCCTAATAAAAATATTTTGCCTTGTTAGGGACGGATAGAATTAGAAATCCCAAACTGAAGTTCCATTCACAGAGAAGAAAGATGTTTAAAAATTCTGATTATTAGAACTTCGATCAGTTTCGACCCCCATAGGCACATGGCATCTTCAAATATTACCAGAGCACACGTGTTCTTTTAGCTAGTCCACCAATGTAAAGTCTCGGGACTTAAGTGATTATTTATTGCTGGTTTAAGTATTAAGACAACTTTTGATATTAAGGATGCGTTAGCTGCTTCTCAGAGTATGTCTGCACCAACATAATGCAGTTTTGCATGCATGAACAAGTGGGTGCTATCATTTCTATGTTTAAGGCCTTAAGATTTGCTCATTAGATGAAATAAACCAACTTATAAAACATTTCCAACTGAAATTTGAACTCTGTAAATGACTACTGGTCCTGTTATAATCCTACACATGTATTTATTTAGTTTTCCAGGGCTTGTATAAGTCCTGGTCATGATTATCTGCAGTCACTTTTAAAATTCACTTCTAGCTTTTTTTTTTTTTCTAAAGTGAAAGAAAAATATTGTGATTTTTTTTTGTATATTCATTCCCCTTTAGTTCCAAAACAGTGATTAATATATGTACTTTTGTAACCTCTTGCCCTTTCTATCTTTTTTTTTTTCATCTCTCTCTTGTTTTCAACTTGGCAAGGCTGCTGGAGGCACTAGGTCCCATCAAGTTAGCTTCTCCTATTTTAATGGATTTAATTCGCTCCTTAACAACATGGAACTCATTAGGAAGATCTACAGTACTCTGGCTGGCAACAGGAAAGACGTGGAGGTGACTAAGGGTGAGTGAGCATAACAAAATGTTTGTTTCAAGTGTCTTAGGGAGCAGGGGACAGGGAGTGAAGAAGGCAGTCTGGAGTTTATAGTAGAATTTGCTATCCCATTCATACTGGTAAAATTGGTGATGTGTGTCCTCCAGACCTTGATCAGACAAACTAAAGCAAACAAAGCAATGTACACTCAGTTTTTGAAAAACAGAAAACAGCCTTTGAATGAAGTGAAGATATAGGATTTGTTGAATCTTTTTGTTTTTTACAAGAACTTAAGCTAAACGGTCAGTGGACCTCAAAAACACATGTGGGTCCCACAAACCTGTATTGATGATAGCATAATATGATCCATGAACTTGAAGAAGAAATTATCAGCATTTCAATAGGATTCACAAAAAAAAAAAAAAAAACCTAGAAAAATAACTTGGGTATCTGAAATGTCAGTGTAGTTTGAATCCCGTCCGGTGTCATTTGTTAGAGCATTCACATGGCTTTACTCCCAGTGGTGGTTGGAATGGAGTTCTGCATCCTTTGAACAAGTGGGAGAAAGAGCTGGGATGACTTCATGATAACTGTGGTGATGTGCACTCCTCCAGCGCTTTGGCTGAACACCGAATTTAGCGTCGATCTTTCTGAATCTCTCTCTCTCTCTTTTCCATACAGAGGAGTTCGCTTTGGCAGCCCAGAAGTTTGGTCAGGTTACACCCATGGAAGTTGACATCTTGTTTCAGTTAGCAGATTTATATGAGCCGAGGGGGTAAGTTGCTTTTTTTTTTTTTAAAGTTAGTTTAATAAAATAAGGTTAGGAGCTAGGTGTAGGGAGATTTCAGCAAGAAAGACAGAAACCAAATAATGAAGGCCCACACTGAAATATGGGAAGTGATAAAAGGAAAGTTCTAGAATTCCATAATGTAAATTTAAGAAATCTGGGACTTCATCATTGTTTGCTTTCCGTGCAGGCGCATGACCTTAGCAGACATTGAGCGGATCGCCCCTCTAGAGGAAGGAATGTTACCCTTCAACTTGGCCGAGGCCCAGAGGCAGGTGAGTGGTGGGAGTGACTTCTCTCCTGGTGCTTTCCAGAGATACCCAGGCCGCTAGCACGTCCATTGGATTCCCAGCATTGGTTTCTGACTTAACTGTTTTTCCAATTCTGGTCCCCAAATTCAGGCATTTTGAGGAGGCTGAAAGGGGAGTTGTTGAGCAACCTTCTGGTGAACAGATACGAGCATGTGTTTCTTAGAAAGACGGGGCTGTGGCCCCAACAATGGAAATCCCAACACTCCAAAAACAAGTAGTTCTTTTCTTCCTCACATCTGGTACTGAGGGATATGGGCATGAAGCACTTGCTCTTGTGACTGTCCCCAGCAGCATCTGGCATTGCTAAATGAACGATAACGTTGCACCTCAGTGGGGTACTGTCAGAGCGTTGTCTAACAGCCATGCCTTCCGTTTTTTTTCTGAGTATCGAAATGAGATAATTTTGTTTAGTCTGGAGTCATAGTTCAGAGGCTTTTAGACCTATTTTCTCTGTGAAAGGATTCATAAGCTATGTGGAAACAATGTTAGGAATGCTAGGTTTTATTTTATGGTTAACAGAAGCCCATGTCTCAAAGTTGTGGGAGTCAGAAACTTAAGACACAGGACCTCCTTGCTCTGTAGCTGGGCCTGAGAGAGCATGCCTTCATTGCATGGGCTATGCCTGCATGGTGCTTGTAAAATAAATCCATGAACAGACAGAATGTCTTTTTTTTTTTTTTCTTTTTTCTTTTTTAAGAAAAGGACTTCCTTTAAGGCAAAGCCATCTTCGAATCTTGTGAGACTTAACTGTTTTTGGCTTGGAGCTCTGGGTCTGAACAGCGACGCCAGTTTGACCACAATGGGTTGACGCTGGCTGCATTTTTAGGACTGTCAGGCCTGGAGCCAGGACCCCCACACACACCACCACCACCACTTTAGCTCCTTCCCACCCAAGGGCAGCAGCGAGTTGTGTGCGGCATGGAAATGGAAGGAGTGGGTGTGTGCTCGGTAAATCCTAACTAGGCACCTCTGGGAAACCAGCTGGCTGTGGTTAAAAGAGGAAGCCATTCCCCCTGGTGCAGGAGAACGAACTGTGTAATCCTGGGCAGAGGAGGAAGCAGCCTTGCTCTCTCCTCCCTTTGATTTCAGACACTGTGTCTGAGGTAATTATCTCTTCGTCTGCATGCCACCAGCTATTGTAGAAATTTGGGGATTAAGGAAAGTAGAGGGACTGTTTCAGATCTCCCCTGCTCTCCCCACTGGCAGCAGCACCTCTTCATTTCCCTGTGTGCCCTCTGCAGCTTTGAGGGGGCTTATAATGGGTGCTTGCTGGTACTGGCCTCGAAAGGGTTGGAGGAATTTGAAGAGATTTACAGTAGGAAGTGATTGGCCGGTGTTCAGAGGTTTAGAGCAATTTATGGCAAACCTACCTGAAATCTAGGGTGATTTTTTTTTTTAATACATGACCCCCACTGCACCTGGAAGATCAAGCAAGTCAGGTGCTCTACGCATGAGCATTTTGCATATCCTAGCACCCTACAGCCTGTGGGGAGCCATGCAGATGGACGCTTTTACCCTTCGTGTCATTTTAAGAACATATTTGTCCTTTCCAGGAAGAATTAGCAATAATGGCAGGTTCCTTCCTTTAACATCTTCAAAATACTCTCATTCATTATTTTGAGGCCAGAGCATCTTTAGTATGGCATGTTCTCATGCATGTAAATAAAATAGTGTGCTTTCTTTGAATGCATCTGTCACCATGAAGGTAGACTACAGGGGTGGAATTGGAGACAACGCATGGAATTTGTGGAAGAAATGTTTTCCCTTCTTAGACATGCATATTTCTCTGTAAAGCTGTTTTCAGTTAAATGACTGAAGATTTCAAATGATCTCATTGTATTGGAATTGTGTTGCCCTGACAGCAGTTAAAATTCAGTGGGTTGGTAGCTGAGGTTGGTGATTGTTTTCATTGTTCACTGATGTTAATTATCGAGCCTTCTGAAAACAAGTTTTATTAAATGCATTTATTCATTCAACAGGTGTTATTAGGTGCTGACTGAATGTCACTCTCACTCGACAACTCTGTGTGACAAAGTTAATATTTTATTTACACAGACAGGGTAGTACAATATTTAAAAGTAGTTTGGCCTCAGTAATACTAGTGATAACAGGTCAGAAAAGCAACAACAAACTATCTGGTTGCCTTGAAATATGAATTTTAGGAAGATGGCCAAAAAAAAAAAAAAAGGAAAATTCTATCAACTATAATTCATCTATTCAGTATGACCATCATAAACATTTTGAGTGTCACTGGGTGATAGAGATGCCAAAATATCATACTAGTTTCATATGTGTATATATACATATCTACATATACACATACATATATATATATATGTATGTATATATAGTACATATATATGTATATATACATATATATCCACAAACAATTTTAACACCATCAACAAAAGCCTTCATATTCTACTCTCTTAATTTTTTTTTAATACCATGAAGGGCTCAACTGTAAAGAAAACACTTGTTGCTCTTATAGAGAACTTGGGTTTAGTTCCCAGCACCCACTTGGTGGCTCACAACCATCTTTAACTCCTGCTTTGGAGATACTGCACCCTCATGGGCACTGGATACACATGTGGTATATATATATATATACAACAGGCAAAGCACTCACACACGTAAAGAAAATGCCATGAAATATTTCAAACACTTAATAAATACAAAAGGAATATAACAAACACCTACCCACCTGTCATGCGCCTTTAGCTCGTTTTCTTTCCTTTTTAAAATGTATTGCCTTCTTTGTATGTCCATGGGTGTAACACACGCATGCCTGTAAGCATCAGATCCCAAAGACTGGAGTTACACAAGGTTGTGAGCAGCCATGTGTGTGGGTGCCAGGAATTGAACCTGGATTCCCAGGAAGAGCAGCCTGTTCTCTTAAGTACTGAACCATCTTTCCCACTCCTCACATTTTCTTTATAAAAGAAGAGCAGGGTGGGGGTGGGGTGGGGGATGAGGGACTTTCGGGATAGCATTTGAAATGTAAATGAAGAAAATATCTTAAAAAAAAAATTTAAGAAAAAAAAGGAAGAGTTTTGTGAACGTTTTTCTTTACCAACATCTGATCTTTAAGGATACCATTTTAAATGATGTACTTTCGTTTTTAAGAGTGATGGTATTCTATTATTTAATTTTGAGTCTGTAGTTCTGGTTTGCTTGGCTTTGCTATGTAAATCAAGCTGGCCCAGATCGCAGAGATCTGACTGCCTCCTAAGCACTGGGAGTGAAGATGTGCCTCTGTGCTCACCACTACAGTATTTTAATCCTCTCTCATTGGTCATTTAGTGTAGCTCCAGAAGTTTTGCACTGAGTGCTGCTTTTGAAAGAGCCGACTCCTTTTTTCCCTGTGCTTCACTGTCATTCTCCAGTAACTTTAAGTAAGAATCGCAGCATCAGAGTTTAAATTCAACTTAAGTGTATGTCATTATAGTTTCAAAAGCTCATATTTGCTTTAACAGTGAGTTTGAGAACAACATTTTAATAATTCTTACTAATCCAAGTATTACCACTTAAAACAAAGACAAAAATTCAAATTAAAAAGCCAGTTTGATGAATCAAGAATGATGTCTCCTTGATAAGTTTTTACACTGACATTTTTATGATCGTTCTGAGAATTGAACACTTGAAAATTGGTTATAATGTTATTTTTCACGTGGTGATTATATGTCTCAGTATGATTTCAGCCATGCTTAGCAGCAAACACTTTTATTAATAAGGAATTGATGGACTTGCACCGAGTTCTCCTTTTTGTATTTGCTTTATATGAGACTGAGAGTCCAGCGAGTGATATTTTAAGTGACCGTATGCATTTCTGTTCTTTTCTCGGCTTGCTTGCTTCCTGCTTATGGCACGCGTGAAGCAGAAGGCCTCGGGTGATGCTGCTCGGCCCTTTCTTCTGCAGCTCGCAGAGTCAGCCTACAGGTTTGGACTGGGTTCTATTGCTGGAGGTCAGTCATGGCTAAGTGTCACTGTCACTGTTCCTTCGGTCTTCTCTCTCATTCTCCACCTTCTGCTGACCGTGGTTGTTCCCCAAGTCAGTTATCAACCTGCCTGTATCTGTTAGGTGTGGACGAGAGCCAAGGGGGCTTTTCCTAAACGTGGGCATGCTCGGCATCTTACAAGAGATCATTTTTGCTCCCTTCTGTGAGGTTAGCCATTCTTGATATGCTATTAATTTAAACTCTAGTGATATCCTCTTGTCAGAGGACATTAGAATAAAAATTAAAAGTCTGCAAAGGTAGTTTGGTAGATCTATGCATAAAAAAATACTTCTGCCGGGCGTGGTGGCACACACCCTTAATCCCAGCACTCGGGAGGCAGAGGCAGAGGCAGGCGGATTTCTTAGTTCAAGGCCAGCCTGGTCTACAGAGTGAGTTCCAGGACAGCCAGGGCTATACAGAGAAACCCTGTCTCGAAAAACAAACAAACAAAAAACAAAACAAAAACCCTTCTGTTTTCAGTCTTTTCTTTGATTTTTATCCACCTATTTCTTTCACTCAAATTACCTTACTTCTGGCTGAGCTACTGGTATCCCTTCATTTCAGCTGTCGGAGCCACTGCCGTGTATCCTATCGATCTTGTAAAGACTCGAATGCAGAACCAGAGATCAACCGGCTCTTTTGTGGGCGAGCTCATGTATAAAAACAGCTTTGACTGCTTTAAGAAGGTGCTCCGCTACGAAGGCTTCTTTGGACTGTACCGAGGTTAGTGTGGCACCGAGCGGGGCAGTGCGACGTTCGTGCAGATGGAGTGGGAGCCAAGGGTTTGCTTTCCCATCTCAGAGCCTGAAATGAATTAGAGAGCCTGTGTTCAAATGGAAATCCAGCGGATTCTCAATTATTCATGCTAATGGGTGTAGGCTGTAGGCATCTAGGGCATGGCTAATCAAAACAGCCCATAGTCTGAAAGCCATTTATATTGCTCCGTTGTGTTTGATTTCTTAAAATAATAAATTATTTTTATACACTTTTTTTAGTGAGTTTTTGAAAGGCTCCTTGTTTGTGTTGTTAAAGTATTCCACTCCCCATCTACCAGGGAGAGGTACCCTAGGAACAAGACACAGCTTGCTTCAGAGTTTTGAGTCTCCTGGAATGTCCTGTGATCTCCAATCCCGTAGTGTCACTTTCCATGATGCAGTTATTCATGGTCAGCCATGTTCTAAAAATACAGACTAGAAAATTCCAGAAAGGAGCAACTCACGAATTGTGAGTAGTGTACTAGCCTGTGAACTTGCTCATGGTTCTGCTACAAAATACAGCCATTGTTTTGCCTAAGTCTCTTCAGGTCGGTGGCATTGCATCTCCCAGCCACTCCCCTCTTTCCCTCCCATCACCAAGGCATTGTGTCCGCTTGCATTATCTATTATACGAAGAGTGAGGAAATACACTACCCTACTTTGAGAGAGGCCATGCTCATATGCCTTTAATTACTGTACATAGTTATGGTTGTTTTGTTAGTGTTATTGTTGTTTACCTCTTGCTGTGTCATATTTGGAAATTCCATTTTGCCCTGAGTATATACATATAGGGAAGAATGGAACAGCCAACGTTAGGACTGTCAAAGGTCAAGCACCCACTGAGGGTCTTGGAATGAGCCTAGCAGGATGGTGCTAAGACCACTGCATCAGGAAAATCCTGTCAGGCAGGTAACCCAGTGTTTACTGGAGCCTTGCTTGCACCTCATCCTGAATTAGTTGCCTCCTCCGTTCCTGTGAAAGGGTTGGACTCACACATTACAATAGCCACGATGGTCTCTCTGTCCACCTGCTTCTTTGACATGGAAGGTTCATTAAACAGTGTTAACAGGAGCAAGGAATGCCTGTGCCATTGAGCCAACAATCCCACAGACCTTCTATTCTGTTGTCTTCGCCTGAGGAAACATATGCTTACTCCCGACTTCCTGTCTATGCTTGCTTTTTGCAAAGAACAGATTCGTATGTTTTCATAAACTAAAATGTGGAGTTGCTAGGAGCTTCCTGTCGGTCCACTACTGTTTGTCCAGCTACAATTCTTCCCTCCTTTCGTAGTGCTTAGTCTTGGAAAAGAAAATAGTGCTTTGTGCTCCACTGAGGTACAATGAAAGTGACAGCCATGAGAGACCTCTAGACCTCTTCTGCCATCTGCTGACTATAGTCTCCAAAGTGAGCTGAGTTAATGAACAGAAACTGGGAGGCTTAATTCACCTTAGAATCTGGGAGGCTTCCAACTGCAGAGAGGCTCCATTCCACAGGTGCTATTGTGTAGGTAGATAACCCTCATCAAAGGCCTTTTGATCTTTTCTCTCCCTTCTTCCCCTTGCCCCCTGCCTCCTATTACAGTTTTGAAAGTCTTTGACCCCGGGTGATTAATGATGACCCCTGTAGGGTCACCACCTTCCATTTGAAATGCCTTTCCTCTTTGGTTGACAACAACCTTTCAAATAAAATGGCTTCTATGTAGTACAAGGTTAATGTCACAAAGCGTCTTTACAGTAGCTCAGGCAAAAATGACCAGATTACCGACTTCTATGTTTTTGTTTGTTTGTTTTTCTTTTAAGCTTTGAAGCTCTAGTGTGCGTAGATGTCCGAATCTTGGTGTTGCTCCGTGCACCACTTTTGTGGGCTTTCATGGTATTGAAATTAATGGCAAGGATGTCTTACAAGGTTTGAGACCCACCTAGCAGTGTTCAGTTTGCCTGTGTTGATTTGCTTTTAAAGTTTCTGTCCTTTCTCTCTTCAGTGACTACACCTGGCAGGTTCTGATTCCTGGTTATATCTAGGTCTTTCTGTGTGACCTCACCTTTTGACCCCGTGGACAGAGGAGCTCCTGGGGTCCTCGTGTTGAATGACTGACTGGGCTGTAAAGAGCAGTTCATTCCCCTTCAGGATGGAGCTGGGGATGGGTAGAGAAGAGACATGCTCCTTTTCACTTCCAGACCACAGACTGAGCAGGTGTAGAGAAAGAGCTCATTTCAGGTACCAAGAGATAGCTCTCACCTGTTTCCAGCTTCATAAATAGCCATTTATCCAACCTGCTTCGGCTGTGAGAACCCTCAGGGCAGGGGTTGAAGCTGTCTGTCGTGGGGATAAATAGAATGGGAATATACAAAGATTAGCATTGGGACTCACCTATGTTTTCTTCTTCCTGCCGCTTATCTTTGCGAGAGGGTGGATTTTAAAAGAAAAAGGTGACTGCAATAAGACTCTTGTTTAGTTCCTGTCTTTATTTTAGTTCATAAGCAAAGAGATGATAGACATTTATATAGTTAGATGGAAGACAGTATGCCCTGAAAATGCCTTATTCCTTTTCTGGATTGCCAAGGGACTAAGGGAACTCTTGAGTTCACTGTACACAATCATTGAGTGATTGTAAATGTGTGTCATTGGATCAGAGAGAGACCAGTGATACTGGAGGTAACCCAGAGGAAATGCTCACTATTAAAAAGGAAAGCAATTGGGATAAAAAGACAAGTATTTCTGAGACTCGGCCTTTATATGCAAAGTCATTATTATATATATAAAGCAAAGCCTTAAGCAGTTCTATTTGCATTTTTCTTTAAAGGTAAGGTAATTGGCTTTTGAAGTTTCATAATTATAGAGGACAGTGATCAAGTTTAGACTTAGAGAATATAAACTCACTGCTGTAGTACTCTACTGTCAGTAGTTGAAATACTGGAGTATATCTGATTCATAAAGGAGCTATAAAATATTGGGCATTCTCTCACATTTTAGAATTTGCATGAGATAAAAAATTTCTCCATTATATTTTCTAAATAGGATAATTTGAAAATTTGGTACAAATAAGGTTTCTCGCCTATTCGAAACTATCTCTGCAAATGCTCTCCCACACTGCGATGTTTGCTACTTTGACGGTGGCAAGCGCTGTCAAAGGAGGCATTTCTTCACCTTGTGTTTTTATGCCACGCTAAATGCCTCCCTGCTACATCTCCGACATCAAGAACACGGCAAGGTGTCTTTTATTTAGAAGTAGTTCCCATTCGAACCAGAGGGAACAAGCAGTGCTTTAGGACTCATTGGCTTTTTCTTCTTCGACTGGTGGCATCTGTACAGAGTGTGGCATGTTACCAGGCGGTAGTCAGAACACACATCAGAGTCACTGCCCATGGTCACCAGGAAGGCTGAGTGCCAGCGATGGAGTTCAGTGGAGTGCTTTTGAGAGTTGAGAAATCTAATGTTGTGAGCTCGTGAGCACTCATTCTTTGTGCCCAGTGTAGGGTCCTGTAGCTCCATCCCTAGGACCACTGTGGGTTTTTTACACAACTCTCGGTTGCTGGAAAAGATCCCCTTAGGAGTTCCAGGACTCTGACCTCAAACCCCTCTGTAGGGCAGGTGGCTTTCTTTACAAGAAAATGACTCAGGTATTTTTGTAAATTTTGAACATGTCACCCTTAGGCTAAGTAGATAATCCAGGATTCCCCAAAGTCACTCTAAAAATCTTTGTTTCCTCCCCGGTTTCCAGGCCGATTTAACTCACTCAAAGGTGTTTGAGACTTGAATGAATTCCCTGACAGGTCCCTTGATTTGAGGGGACTGCTTGAGTAAGTCAAGTAGCTCATTGGCCTGCAGAGTCTGAGCTGGTCGGAGAGAAACAATTGCTGGGTAGTCATCCATAAGCAAGTGTTCTTAACGTTCCAGAAACAGCTAATTGCTGCTCCTGGACTTACAGCGCCCTCCTCTCTTCTGCAGTGCCCAGGTGGTAACCTGAGGGGCCTCAGCCATGGGGAGAACTTTCAAGACAGCGAATATATTCAAGAGAAAGCAGAGTACATCACAAACATTTCTTAAAGGATTTCTGTTTCTATTGATTGGCAGGAGATTCCGAAAATCTGTTTTTGAAATAAAAAAAAAAAAAAAAAAAAAAAAAAAAAAAAAAAAAAAAAGAAGAAGAAGAAGAAGAAGAAGAAACATTCCAAAAAAGCAAATTAGATAAATTTTATGAGCCATACCTTAATTGGGCTAACTATTTATTGACAAATAAATAATAAAATGAAAATTAATGTCCACAAAATATAAAACATTTTCCAGTCAGCCTGTTGAATCCTGCATGCAAAATTTCAGGATTATTTATTTCAGGATTTTTTTTTTTTTTTTTTTTTTTTTTTTTGTGGTTCAAAGCAGTTATCCTCTATCCTGGCATGTTCTTAAGGTGACATCTAGAGGATGATGGGTTGATATTTCAGGAAGCCATTGATCTGTGTATGTTCTAGAAGAAAGTTGGGGGCCAGCTAGTTGGTTTAAACCATGACTCTTGCTATAGTGTATGGCTGAATCTAGATTCCATGAGGTTCTCATGAGAACCCTCCTTCATACTTAGCTCTTGTGGATAAAAATGAACCCAGAAATCTTCAAGCTAAAAATAAAACCATTGGCATTTTTTCATAACTCTTACTGGCATCATTTAATAGCACGTGCGTATTTGAAGACATCACAGTTCCTCTGTGACCGCCTTGAGCTGTGGGTCCACTCTGGTCCAGCAGAACGTCCATTTTGTGCAGAATGGGCTACCTTGAGTCGAATCTCCCTGCCCTGTTTCTTCACCTTTTCATGTGTGATGTTAAACTCTAGAACTCAGAGGACAGATAATTGATTGTGGGAAACCACGACTGAGCAGAAACCTTGGGCACCCCAAAGCTTAGGGAGCAGAGGCAGCTTATAGCACACACTGAGATGACCCGCACTGGATGGTGAGAAGTTGGTGAAGGCCTGGGAGCCCTGGGTAGGAGCAGTGATGAGCTCAGCAAACTTGGGAGGGTGACAAATTTTGGGAACCTGGAGGAGAGTTTAATGACAAATTTGTTTAAACTAATGAAGCTGTAGTATTTGAGCAGCTGCTGCCCTTGTTCAGATGGAAACAGTTGAAACTTCATAGTTTAGATACTTCCTGGCCAGCATCTGGAAAGTCACTAGAGAACAGAAGAGTGTTTGACACTTGGTAACAGTCTGGGAAGCCCCAGACAAAATAGAACCATCAAAAGATCGGCTTTTTCTTCTAGACCTTTATGGGTGCCATTGCTTTTTATGTTTTAATACTCAGACTCCCAAAAGAATGCTGAACCATAGTGTAGACTGTGGTCAAAACTTCTAATAAAGCATGGGACCCTGGAAACAGGTGTGGAAACCCCAACTACTTCTCGCTCCCCTTTCCTGGCCTCATAATCTAGCCACTGTAGAGTCCCTGCCGGAGAGCCTGTGGAGAAAGGGACTGAGTCTTTGAAACAGGATAGTGTGTTTGGGAAGGTGGAGGAGCCTGCTGCCTGGGGCAGTGTGAGTCAGAAGCAATAGACAATGCTTGGAGGAGGAGGAGGAGGAGGAGGAGGAGGAGGAGGAGGAAGAGGAGGGGGGAGGAAAGAATGCTTGAACTGGTGTGGAGAGAAAGGAATGAGAGTCAAAGCTGTAAGGCAGGCTACATGCAGGGATGGTAGCCAGTGGGGGTTAATCTGATTTTCAAAGCAAGGGGGTGCTCTCTGGGGACTTGGGGACAAGTGTAGTGGCCTCCACAGTGAGGTCAGGAGGGTAAGACAACACAAGAGGGTTGCCACTGGGTTCAAAGGGTTTACGGGTGTCATGTGTATTCATTTTCCCTACCAAATTCCACCCTGCATGCCTTCCTTCTTGTTGTAGGCTGCACCACCTTTCTCAGGGCAGAATGCCCCTGCAATGCTTTTGTTTGAACCTTTAGGTTTTGAGTTTCTTCCTTATTAGAGCCCCTGTTGCTTTGATGGACCTGCCTGACTTGTGTAGCATGGTTAGAAGAACACTTGCGTTGGCCACAGCTTCCATGCTTGATCAGCCCAACCACTGATCACTCACTGGCTTCTCCAGAGAGCCTGGTACTCATGACCCATCGGCAGAGTAGGAGGTGTGACGCCACCCACCCGGTGTTGTTGCACGAAGGGCTTCCTCTATAAAGGTTGAACAGTATGGTTACTAGAGAGGAAAGCTAAATATGAAAGGCTTAGATAGAACCTGCTGTGAGACTTGATACTGAACATGAAAAACCATGGGCGGATTGCTGCAGACAGTGCTGTGGAACAGGCTTCTTACTTAGCCTCTGTGTGGAGTCTGTCTCCCATGAAGAAAGAGGATGGAGAATAAATGTTCGGTGTTGTTATGATAGTACTGATAATGATGATTGAAGTCCACCTCTGAAGCATTTACTGTGTGCTTGGCAGTAATGAAGATTTGTATAAACTCATTTTTATCCTCATAACTACCCTAAGAAAGGGTAACTATGATCTTTCCCATGAAGGAAGGGATAAAATCAAAGGTTCAGAAAGATAAGCTTACCCTCAGACAACTTCACAGCCAATAAATAACAGTTGGAAGCTAAACCTTACAGTGGGAGCTTCAGACCCATGGCCCCAGTCACAT
Organism: Mus musculus; assembly: GCF_000001635.26. Classification (NCBI taxonomy): domain Eukaryota; kingdom Metazoa; phylum Chordata; class Mammalia; order Rodentia; family Muridae; genus Mus; species Mus musculus. Next base: position 6,102,515 of record NC_000072.6, on the reverse strand, counting down.
GGCTCCTCTGTCACCCAGGAGAAGCTACACTTTAAACAATTGCTTACCAGCAGAGGTCAAGAAGTGCTTAAATATTTAAATAAAAGATTTTACTTTAACATAAAATAAACAATTGAAGATTTGTCTTATTCCTGCACTATTTTTGTAGGTGGGGGCAGCTAGACACTCAGTCCAGGTGTCCCTGTTTAAGGCGAGCTCCTCCAAGGGCAGGCATGGTGTCCTGTGGGTAGTACTGTATTCCTTACCTACCTCTGAGTGAAAAGCGTTCTTCAGCCGGGATCGCCTCTTAGAAATCGGAAGCAGTGCAAGGCTGCAGCTTGAAAAGGAGGAGAGAAGCGCCCTCTTCGGAACATGTAAACACGAAGAGGTGCTTGTGCTTTGTAAACGTTTGTTCTCTGGATTATCCAAATAAACAGCAGCTAGCGTTGGTGTTTTACCAATGGGGAGCTCGACTTTGAGGCCAAATGTTATAATGGTATCTCAACCAGCAAGAGGTACAAACCCAGAATTGCAACCCAGATCTCTCTTTCTCTTTAAGGTTTGTGCCTCAGTATTCAGCTGCTACTAACTGTGTGGAATAAACAAACTTTAGTTGGGCTTGGATTGACAAGAAGTTTTTTTTCCCCAGTCTTGGCCAACTCTGAGATGCTTAAGAATTGCATAATATTTTGGAAGTATTCATGAAAATCTCTTTGGCACATGACTGTGGAGTTGGTCTCTAGTTGAGCACGATGTTCACAGGAACCTCCTTTTGGGGTGCTGTGTGAAGCTCAGGCTCCCGGGGAGGGCTCAGTGTCCTCGCCTCTAGCTCAGTTCTCATTGGCCTCTTTAAGGGAGAAGAAACTGTGTGAATTATATTTTCAGCCCGTGAAATTTGAAGAGAAAGCACTGCATTAATTCTGTGCCTTGTAAATCTTTTCTCGCATTAGCAGCCTTCTGGTAAAATGTGCCAAGGAAGAATTGCCATGTGTGCCGATGGAGCTAAACGAAAAAGAGAAGATTAGAGAAGTAACCACACTAATAAATTTCATCTGAGGCGACTGGAAAATGGACTGCTGTTTTGTCAAGTTAGAAACAACACACACACACACACACACACACACACACACACACACACACACACAGATCCCGTTTCTGTTCGGAGTGGTTTAAAATGAATTTCTGAGGGACCACCAGAGACATATTATTAGAAACCTGCTTTTTCTGCTGAGCTACCCAGATGTCAAGCACATCTGTTCTTGAGCTTTAAGTGTGGCTGTGATGAGGTGCTGTAACTGGGATGTCAGCTGGAGGCTTGCTAAGCCATCCTCTGCTCCTTCTCTGGGAACCACGCAGAAGCGGAGTTATTGGAATCTCCACCCCTGGGCTTTTCACAGTCTGGCACTTTATGATTCCTTCAGGAGACCTTTGCTCAGAGCTGATAGTGGCCAGGCCCGTTTGTAGCCTCTTATGATAACCCAGAATCACCAGTACTTTCCAGTGGAGTCATAGGAGAGTTAAGCGCAAGAATGGCAAGACTGGTTCCTTCCTGTTGCCTTGCTGAGCACCAGAACCCGTCCCAGGTCTTAGGGGTGGACGTGTAGCTTGTTTGTTTGTTTGTTTGTTTGTTTTGCTGGAGGTCTTCATTTAAAGGGAAGCTTGTGATCTCTGACTATTACTCTTTTTTTTTTTTTTTTTTACTACCTCTGGCCTTGACAGATATCTCCAACTGCCGCTAGAACTTCTTACTTCTTACACCTCACTCTTCATCTTAAAAGGCACCCCATGTGTCTGCAGAATTTGGTCCATGCTCCTTAGCGCCAATGTGTGAAGCAGTGTGCTACCTGCCCAGGTGAACTGTGCTGCCAATCCAGCAGTCAGGGGACCTGCAGCTCCTTGGAAGTCAGCCTCATTTTCTTCATGGTTTAAGAGATGATGATGATGACAAGGTGGAGGTGGAGGAGGAGGGGGAGGACCATGATGGTGGTGCTGTTGCACTGGGAAAGATTATCGTGTGAATTAATTGTATTAATTTATGTAAAACACCAGATGTAATACCTGGTGTGCAGTGAATGCCATAAACAGCACCATTGTTATTAGATCTGTGATTCCTCCACCATCTCCAGTTATCTCGCTGACTCTGAAAGGACCCAGATCTTGATATTTTGCATGTGTACTTTGGTAGACAAGTAGGCCTTTCTGTAAACTGAGATTTTTCACCCCAAGAAGCCACCCATCTCATTTGTGTTCTTCCCGGTTCATTCTATCAGACACAAGCAAAAAGTATTGGGAGATAGTTGCTCCACAAATACATATTTTTGCTCTATTTTTAGTCTTAAATTGAGATTTTCTGTTTTGTGTTTTGATGTTCAAAATGTGTCACTATATTTATAGCAAGAAGGACAAATTTCAGTCTGCTTCAAGGCTGACTGAAGTGACTGTAGGTAATACAACAGCCATTTGAGTCTAGCTGGGTTGTATTAGTCACTTAAAAGAACCATACGGACAAGGGGTAATCATTTTAATCACAGTGTGTTCAGGTTTGCTGTACAATTTAATGATGAGAAAAAAATACATGGAGCAAATAAATATTTAAACTTGGGGAGGGGTGGCTTGAATGAAAGAAGATAGTAAGATAGTAAGAATTAGCTTAAATGGCATTTGCCTATGTTTTCATAGGAGAAATTAATATATCACTGGGTGGTAACAGAGCCTTTCGTGGAATTGGAAGTTGCTTCTTCAGAGGCTGATAAACAAGTGCACCATAGACAAAGTGCTTGCTTGCATAGGGCATGAGCAGCAGCCTGTGTTCTCTTCCCACTCCCTCCTGTGCTGCTGTGCCTCATCTAGACTGTAGAGAGCCCAGCATCCCCCAAAGTAGCAAGTACGGGGGAGAGAGAGACTTCTAGTGCACATGAGAGCAGCTGCCTTAGGGATTTATTGTTGGGAAGAGACACTATGACCAATGCAGCTCTTAGAAAGACAAACATTTAACTGGGGATGGCTTACAGTTCCAGAAGTTTAGTCCATTATCATCATGGTGGGAAGCATGGAATCATGCAAGCAGACATGGTGCTGGAGGCACTGAGAGTTCTACATCTTGATCCAAAAGGAGCAAGGAGAAGACTCTAAGTCTACAGTGGGTAAAGCTTAAGTGTAGAGACCTCAAAGCTCCTACACCAGTGACACACTTTGTCCCACATGGCCACACTGCTTGATAGTGACACTTCCTATGGGCCAAGCATTCAAACACATGAGTCTATTTAAATCACCACACTGAGTAAAGGCAACTCTCCCAGCAAGTCAAGGACAGCAGTTAGCCTGAAGCCTGCCTGGCCCCGGGGCTCAGAAGGTGGTGGCTGTCTCTCAATCATCAAGGTTCTTGGTTATTTTTACACTGTTTTCTCCTCTTCCCATATTTTGTACACCACAGTCTCTTCACTGCCCCAACTGGGTTCCTTTGCTTATTATAGTCTCTGCCTCCTTGTGACCTTAGTACCTGCCTAGCATCCAGCCGGCCATTTTCCCTGTGCCATTTGAGGCAGCCTTTCATTTTTCTGCCCCTTTGCAAATTGGGGTGCATTACTTCGAGAACAGTGAGTCCTGTTTCTGGAGAGAGCTCCTTGATGGCCCGGTTCCCATTCACAGAGGTCAGGTTGCTAAGTCACTGGCTGCTTAGCTCTTCGTAGCCTGCATATTATCCTCTTAGCAGAAACCCCAGGAATAGAGTAAGATCTGAAAAATGTAGCCGTGTGGAGACTGTGTTAGAAATTCAAAGGCCGAGGGACCCCAGCAGGTGATGTCAGGGAACCGCAGAGGCTGGGTGGGAGATACTTATCAATGCCATGGCAGTTGAGTGGTGCCCACTAGAATAAGCTCTTGACTAGAAAGAACTTAGGGTTGACATCAGCTCACCATTTACCAAACACATGACATTAACCCCTGCAAATCCTAGTTTCCTCTCTCTAGGGGTGCTTATGGGGATTAAACGGGATAATAGAGACTTCAAATGGTGCCCCGCACATAGTGTGTCTTCAGTTTTCAATAATGTCAGCATCCTCATCGTTTACTTCCACAGTGAAATGGACTTCCTTTCCTTTTTCCTAAAACATGGCGTTATTATGGGGTGTTTAGTTCTTACCATCCCTTTTATATTGCCATGAGCTCAAAAAGAGGCTTATTTCTACTGTGAGAATGCCAGTGAAAACGTAAAATGAAAGCCAACACAGGGCACTGGTCTGTTGATGTCTGCCATGGGGTAGGGTTGGTACCTTCGAGATTGAATACATAGATTCTGTCTAAAGAATTGAGTGTCACCTGTCTTTAAACAGACATGACAAAGAGGCCCAAGGCTGTCAGATGTGTCATTCTGTCTTGGCAAAGAACTTAGATGGATTTTGTTTAAAAACTTGGGCTATTCAATCAAGCACATGCATAGGCCACAGGAACCATCCAGCCCCCAGGAAGCAAGCTCTGGCCTCAGGCCATGCCTTTAAGGATGGACACAGTAATATTCGTCCCCTAAGAAGAGGATGCAAATGGAGTTGATGTGTGCAACTTGTGGACTAAGGTGAACACGAAGCTCTTCTTAAGAAGAGAAGAAAGAAGCAGGCTGCAGGGCACCTAGGTGTGTTTCCAAGAGAAGGCTGATCTTTGATTTTTTTTTTTACTTATTTATTTTCTTAGAAAGAACAAATAAAAAGAGCTTGATTTTTGGTTTAGAAATGCAGAGCTACCCAGTCTTATTGACTATAATGTCAAAGGCATTACCTTCCCAAGCTGGGAATCCTGCATGTGGTCCCAACAGAATTCTTCATGTATTTCCTCAAACATCTTATTTTGGCTTCCTCAGTTCAGCCCAGTTGTTCGTGCTGTAAAGAACTGCAGCGACTGTAGTGTGTCCCAATGTCCTTTTCCCAGCTGTACACACACACACACACACACACACACACACACACACACGTGCGCGCACGTTATACTGTCTCTACAAAGCTAGAGTAGTTTTTTAAAACTATAAATTTGCCAGGCATAGTGGCAGGCACCTTTAGTCCCAGCACTTGTGAGAAAGAGGCAGGCAGATCTCCATGGATTGAAGGCCAGCCTGTCCTGCATAGAGTTTAGAGCCATGCAGAGCTACATAGTGAAAGCCTGTAAAGGACGAGAGAAGGAAAAATGTGTGTGTGTACACGTCTGTACATACATACATACACACATACATACATACGTGCTTCTCACCTAACAGAATGAGTAGGCAGTGTCTCCTGGCCTCTGATGTAAGCAGCAGCTGGTGGCCACCTGTGCCCCCCTCCTCTCACCGCCTCCTTGTGGAGACCCACGTTCTTCTCATTTCTAGAGCACAGGGCTTCCTCTCCCTTGTTTTCCATACCTGCTGTATTCACCTCCGGTTGTCAAGTTCCAGAAAGTTCCTTTGTAATATCAAGGCCCTGTATATTTGTTGGTGCTCATCACTGAATGACTGCACAGTGAGCATTTAGCAGGTCTGAGAAAGGTGTTGGGAGGAGAGGGGAAGGAGCAGACTCCGTGAGATAATGAGGTTTCCTGTATTACTAACACTGCTGACTTACCCAATGTGCAAATGGTCCGGAATGTGGAAGGGAATTTACTCGGGGCTGATGTGGCTTATTAGAAGTCGGTTCTTAAATTCCGTCACAAGTGTTCTCATTAAAGGTAATAGCAGAAAATTGCAGCAGAGATTGCCCCAGTTTTCAAGTGGTGATCCCCTCAACAGAGCTGTTGATTTGTGTAGTTAATGCTAATTTATTTAATACACTTCTGCTTCTTGTTGATTTTTAGGTTTGCTGCCACAGTTACTGGGAGTCGCCCCGGAGAAGGCCATAAAACTTACAGTAAGTCTTTGAATTGGGGCTTCTTATTAAGGAAATTTACACAGACGCAACAGTCTAGCAGGTATTCTTCTAGGATGCAGCAGGTTTGTGGTCCTTCCACCATGCTAATGAATTTGAGGGTCGGAACGATCAGCACACAGAGGTTCTCCTTGTTCTCCATGTAGCATTTAACATCCTAAAATGTAGTCCTGAGCAGAGAGATGATTACAGGTGGCTGCTATCATGACTTCTCATCCTAGCAGCAGCGTCAGTGACGTTCCTACAGAACCTACCATAGCAGGCACTTGATAGTCAGCTCAAGATGGGATTCATTGAGTCCGCACAGTAAGTGGGGCTGATAGGATTCAAGCAGCCTACACTCTCAGTCTCATGATTCACGAGTCAGAGACCCACAATGCTGAGTCAGGCTTGGGGACTGGTGACTGTGTCTTCCTGCTCTTATTCTCCATGCTGATGGAGTGCATGGTTAGGGTTTGTCCTCGGAGCATTCTAAGCCAAGGAAGGAGAGCTCTGGTTTCTAGCTGAAGTTTGCCCATCAGTGAGCTCACCTGCAGGTGGTCGGTACCCACTTTTAGTGTCTCTGGAGTGCATAAATCCTACATACACATCCATAAGGCCCAGAGCCCTAGAGAGTTAAACTCTGGTTTTTAGATAGGACCGTGTAGTCTTGGTCCCTGAAATGCTTCTGGTGGCACTTTATGGCATGACTGTGACATACCTAATCTCTGGCCCGGACCTGCCCAAGCGGTATAATCGTTGTTTCTTAAAATTGCTTATAGTACTTCCTCATCCAGAGACTATGATACTCAGCAAATATCTGTAAGTGTAGGACAGAGGGTTTTGGCTCGTTCTGGAGCTGGAATTACAGACAATTAGAAGGAACTTGAAATGGGTGCTGGGCATTCAACTGGAGTCTTCTAAAAGAGCGTAAGACACTGTTAATTGCTGAGCCATCTCTCTCTGGCCCTCTGAGGAAGGTTTAGATACTAAATATCTACTAAGCTGAAAAGAAAAAGGAAAAAAAAATAAAACCACTCAGCAGCCTAAATTTGTGTCAGTGAGGAGTGCTATTTTAAATTAAATGCTGTTAAAAGATTTACTATGACTTTAATTCCAACTTATAAGACATTTTTTAATTTATAGAATGTATGTTTTCATCTGCACTATCAATGTCTAGCTTTTCCTTCTACTATAATTGCAGGGCATCTGTAAATTTTTGCTTCTCTAGGCCATTTTTCTTTGAATTTATATCTATGTGATTATAAAATATAAATTAAAAACTACCTGTACACTATTAAGAGTATTTCTTAGATTATTTGAAGATCCATTAATTTAGGCAAACAGCTGAGAAAAAGTAACGTATATTGACAGATGTATATTTATATGTGTTTAATGATTTTCTTTATAGTTTTCATCTGCTTCTATAAATATTTCTCTTTAAGGTGAACGATTTTGTGAGAGATAAATTTATGCACAAAGATGGCTCCGTCCCACTTTTGGCAGAGATTTTTGCTGGAGGCTGTGTAAGTACCTTTTCTCGATTTCTTTCTGTATTGGAAAGCCGTTCTTCATTTATGTATCACTGCCGTGAACAGCAAGTGGATACTAAGACTTCTCTTTGACCGCAGATCCTGTGCAAGGCCAGTGTTTCCTAGACAGGCTGTGGTTCCTGAGGTAAAGGGTGAACTGCTGATCTTTCTCCCTCTTCTTCATTCATGCCTGTTAACATTTCTCACTGCTTGGAGTCAGCTCTGCCCTCAGCTTATCTTGCCAAGGACATGTTTGGCCCCTGAAAGACCTTTTACCACCCCTTCCTGAATTTTCTTCGTAGCATCTTGTTTCCTGTGGCATCCTCTGCTGGGTCACGCAGGAAAGTCTGTGGCTTGCGCTCAGCCTCTCCAGCTCTCTGCTTTGCTCTGTCTTGATAGTGGCCTCGAACATTCCAGCATCAATGCTTTTGGGAGAGAGGCTGAGAAACAGCTGGCCAAGGGTGTTCCGCCTTGTCAGAAACGTGTGGACTGATGGCTTTGGGCTATGGGTGAGCAACCTGCATCTTGGTCTAAAGCTCAAAAGAGCATTGTCTGCCTCTGGACCGTGGGCCGGTTTGTCCATGTGAATGCAACTACTTCAGGAAAATTAACTCTTGTACAAAAGGCTGGAGCCATTTAACGATAAGGTTCACTAAGTAAACAGACTTTGATCACCCAGGCAATACAGTATCAATATATCCACCCACTAACCTTAAGTAACTTTTCATATAAGAAAACATGAGGTCACATTTTTCTTTCTTTCTTTCTTCCTTTTTTTTTTTATTGGCCTGGTCAGGCAGCAAATGCACACATATTATTTTTCTTTTTCTCCTTGAAAATCATTGAGTGTAGAAGTTGGGCCAACACCTGAAATGCTTGTGTGGAAAAGGCACACGGGCCTGCCTCATGTTGAATGTAGGAGCTGCCAGGAGTCCTTGTTCCTGGTGACTTCAAGAGAGGATGGAATTTGACTGCTGCCTGACTCTTTGTTTGATCACTGACCTGTCAGAAGTGGCCAGGTAGGGTCCCGTGTTCTGTAACTCTAGGAGCATTGAGGATGGAGAAGGGGACCTTTATTTCCTCAATGCAAAGGATGCACGGTCATCATCAGAGGGTTCAGAAGTCCTTTCTGTTAAGTAGTCTTCACTGCAAGCAACACTGCCTTCGCCATTCCACTAGCAAGGAGTTCTATTTTTAATTAATTAACTAATTAATTAATGTGTGTGTTTGTGAATGTGTATTAAGTGTGTGCTTGCCCAAGTAAAGAATTAATATTTTCTGGAGCTAGAGTTAGTTGTGAGTGGCCTGAGGTGGTTGCTGGAAACTGCACTGGGCCCCTCTGGAAGGGCAGTCACTATCTGTGTTTACCTACTGAGCCACTCACCCGTCCAGCTCGCTTTCTAACATTTAAATAGGTGCTTCTGTGGGTTGGATCTAGCACAGTCCTTCGGAATGTTGCAATGAGCCTAAGACATTGAATAGATGTCTGTCTCCTGAGGCTGAGCCTAGCCTAGTCCTTGAATGTGTTGCAAAGAGTCTTGCCTGGCATAGCAGGGTACTTAGGTCAGGAAAAGATGGAGGTTTTATTTTATATTTTATAGATTACAGTTTTAAACTTCGTAGACACGTGATATTAGAGTTATGTAAGAATTTAAAATGTGAAATTGCTTCTATGACTCCAGTCAGGCCACATCATGGCACAGAGCATGGAGGTGTATTTTTTCCCTAATGCCTGTGCATGCGTTTGGAGGCTGAGGAGATTGGCTGTGGCATGCATTCATTGTCAAGGTGCCCTCTGTAGGTGGTCTTGTTTGCAAGTATGGTGGCCCATTTCAAACACAGAGCACTGATTGGCATCACAAGTGGTGCCTAGCTATTGTAAAGAGACGCACCCCCTTTCAAGCTTGATCTAAACACAGGCTTAAGATTGGAGCCACTTGGGTTTTACAGCTACTTAAAATATCTGTGAAATGAGGTTTGCCATCCTTTACCTCAAAGGCGGCCCTCTGAAGTTCATCTCTGGTTTTGCGTCCCTCCCCACACTAGTCAAGGCTTTAAGAAGAGTTTTAAGTTCAGTTAAGCAGTCATGTAGGGAGCAAAGATCCCAGGAGAGAGTAAAATGGATGTTTGTGTGCCTCTGTGTGTGTGTGTGTGTGTGTGTGTGTGTGTGTGTTGTGTGTGTGTGTCTGTCTGTCTGTCTGTCTGTCTGTGAGAGTGTATGTGTCTATGTGTGTATGTTATAACAGTATCTCTCCTATCCTTTTTTGAGGTCTCTCCCTTTCAGAGCTGGTGTATATCACAGAATAAAGTCCTGAGTTCTATGGGCTGGTCTGTGTGATTAGGAACACAAAGGGTTCTGTGACCTCGTGTCACATGAGCAGTTTCTTGCTTTAGCTCAGCCAAGCATCACTGGGCGTTGACTTTTAAGTCCCTTGGAGCTCAGTGTGCTGCGTGCGTTATTGCTGAGTGTTAGCACACATGGCTGACTTTTCCCTCACGTCAACCAAAGCTGTCCATTCCTTTGAACAAAGCCGTCTCTGGTTTACAATGGTTTTGCCAACGGGGAAAATACGCAAAGATCGTTGGCTTGTAACCTACCGCTCCATAGTGCTTGGCTGATCTCATTTATTTACTCATTTTAGAAGAATGAACTGGTTGGCCATTTGGAGGGAGACGGTCATCAGCATTTCAATAAAACGTATCCTATTCCTTGTTATTTTCATAAAATAGCATTTTGTAAAGCTGGTTCACATGAAAGGGCAAAGGTGAAACTTTTCTTTAGTTAAAAATAAATTTTAAATGTCTTACTGAGATTAGTTCTAGTATAGAATCCTGCCTAAATTTTTGACTTTAGTTTTCTAAGCATTTTTTAAAAAATAGATCAACAGTGAATGGTAGTGATATTTTCACCATAATCTGTAACTCAACTAGATGCTAAGAGTGGAGTTTATAAACTCTTACATCAGAAAGAAATCTTTGTGGTGGTGTTCTGATTTTTAAATTAGACTCACTGATGCAAGAATTCTGAGAGAAACTTGGGCCCCCTGGTTCCCCTTGAACAACATATATACACATTCTCTTTCCAGCCTTTCCCTTGTTGGTCACCACTCCTTCTGTAAAACAGTGTGTGCGGCTGATAACCTGCAAGGGATATAGTATTGGTAAACTTGGTAGAGGAAAAGGCATGTGACCACAGCCCTGCCAGCAACTCCAAAAATTCACCTGCCAGCTCTGGGTATACCGTGAGCCTTCTTCCTGTAGCTCTACCAAAATAAAGAAGTCTCTTCTATGCATCCAGATGAATAAAGGATTAAAGTCTAGGTGAGGCGTGTGAGCAGCCTGAGATCTTCTGCTCCTTTGATCTTATTAAATACCAGGTAAGGAAAGCCAAATGCGGTCCTAGGATTGTTTTTAAGAAAGTATCTCACATGAAAATCTAATACTCGCCAGAAAAACTGTATCAACACCTTTGATTTTACAGACTCATTCTTAGTTTAAAATATATATGGCTATCTATCTATCTATCTCTATACCTATATCTATCTATCTATATCTATCTATCTATATATTTCTATGTCAGTAGAAAATAAATTCTGTCATAGTTTTTGTAAAGGCAGTGGTTGCACTTGCGGTATTATAGTCTGGGTATTTCCCTGTTGTGGTGCACTCACGTGCATGCATACGTACGTGAGTGCATGCGATGGCTTGAGTTTGTCATCATTCATGGGAAAAGTCATTGATAAGATGACAACACTTGTTCTGAAAATGACAGGTAAAGATAGCACTGCCAGGGCTATTGAGGTGGCTCAGTGGCTAAAATACTGGTCACGCCAGTGTGAGGACCAGAGCTGTCATCTGAGACATCCATGTAAAAGCCAACTGGGAGCAGTGGATTTCCTGTGATCTCAGCTTATTGGAAACAGAGCCAGGAATTCTCCAAAGCCAGCCGCCAGCCAGACCAGCTGAAACTAGCCAAAGACTCAGCCTTGGTAAGAAAGGGACAACAAGACTAAGGAAGGCACTGGACTTCTATGTCAGGCCTCCACATTGCATGTGCACTTAACTCTTGTAACTGCACACAGATGTGCCTGTGTGTGCATCTGCAGACGACAGGAGAGCATGATTGGAAAGGTAGGAGCTGTAATCTAGTTACTCTCTCTGGCAAAGGTCAGGCCCATGCTATTCCTGCTTGTATTTCTACTTTCTTTTTCTTCTGTGGTTCTAGGGAAGGATAAGCCGAGGGCCTTGCGTCTTGGTGTGCAAGCCCTGAACTGTATCTCACAACCTCGTTTTTTTCCCCCGTAACTTTAATTTACAAACAAGTTCTCATTAAGTTCCCGAGACAGACCTTGAACTCAGGCTGTAGTCTAGGCAGATCTTGAACTTGTCTCCCTCCTCCTTTGGCCTACTGAGTACCTTGGATTATAGCCCTGTGCAATTGGACCCAGCTTCTGTATTCTCACTGTGATGGTAATTCTCATATGTTTGTGATTTTTGAATCTGCTTGTGTAGATGTGTATTAGTTGTTTTTGCTGCTCTTTCTTTGACATAGGGTCTGGCTGTGTAACCCAAACTGGACTGGCAACTCAAGGTCTCCTTGCTTCAGTCCTTGAGTTCTGAGATTACATATGTATATCACCATGCTGGGCATATACTTATTTTTACGCGTGCATGTGTGTGTGTGTGTGTGTGTGTGTGTGTGTGTGTGTGTGTGTGTGTGTGTCTGTGTGTCTGTGTGTGTCTGTGTATGTGTGTATGTGTGTGCACATTCATGTGAAGGTCACAGCAACTGGCTCTCGCTCTTTCCACCACATGTCTTCCAGTCATCAAACTTTGGCTGTCAAGCTTGGCAGCTAGTTAGTGCCTTAACCCCTTAACCCTTTCAGGGATATCCTAGAAACCGTTTACATTTGTTGTTGTTATTTTATTTGTTTTTATTTTATCTGCATGTATGTCTGTGGAACAGCTGTGTTCCTGGTGCCTGAGGCACCTAACAGAAAGTGTCCAATCCCCTGGGAATAGGAAACCACCAGGTGGGGATCAAACCTGCATCCTTGGTAAAAGTAGCTGGTGTTTTTAACAGCTGAGCTGGCTCCCTGGGCTCCAGAACCCCGGGTGCTATCTTTAAGGCACACCTGTGTCACTCATCATTTTTACATCACATTTAGTTGATATTCATGTTTATTTTGAAAAAACAGGTGGGAAACACAAAGATATGAACCTATGTATGAGTCTCTTTTATGGTAAAATGGCAAACTCAGAAGTGCCACGGGAGGTCCTTCTGTAGCTGTCTCGTGGCCTTCTCTCCCTCCTTCCCTGAGGCTATCATTATCTTGAGTTAGGTAACTCTTCGCTGTAAGGCTTCTTCTATCTATTCTATGCTACATCCGAGTGTATCCCTGAGAAATGTAAACGTTTGCTTTTGAATGCTGTGCTCAGGACTAGTGCTCCAGGAGCACCCCATGCTGTCCATCAGGGCCTTTCCATCAGGGCCTTGCTTGTCAGCAAAGAGCAGAAAATGGGATCATTACCTCCCCATGTTTGTATTTACAGACTTGTTACATTGAGGTTCCTATAGTTAGGACAGTGTGTTGTGGCTAATTAACCAACAGAAGGTTTCTAACCAAGACTGCAGTATTTCCTTCAGAGTCTTATAATGTTAACTTACATCCAATGCTGGGTAAACTCAAAATGTCAATGCTTCCTGCCACAGGTGTCCTCTCCTTTTGCCTTACTGTAGGTGCTTCCTCTCTTCCTGTTCCTTTTTCGTTCTCTCCTTCTCTCCCACCATCGCTCTTGTCATTTTCAAGAGATCTTTCTATTTGATGTTTGTATTTCTCATAACTTCTCTGTATTTTGTGTGTCTCTCCTCTTGCCACATAATAGACAAGCCTTCTACTCATTAACATATTCCAATGATCTCAGATAATACATGACAACTTGCCATCAGGTGCTTATTAAATATTTGATAAAGGAAACAGTTTTTAAGTCAAAACTGCTCTTCAAAGTGATTTTCATTGCCAGACCAGACGATATAGGCCTGTAATTGTAGCTTCTTGCTTGAGGAAGGAGAATTAGTTGCTGGGCTAAGACTTACCTGGCCTACAGAGTGAGTTCAAGACCAGGATGAATAACTTGGTGAGACTCTGTCTCAAAATTAAAAAGTAAAAAGAACATTGGGAAATAGCCCCCGTGGTAGTGCACTCACCTGCCACACTCAGGACCTAGGTTCAGTTCTCAGTACGAGAACTGAAAGTGATCTTGTTAAATATGAAAAACTCCAGTGACGTTTTGGTGGCATGAGTGTCTTCTCATTGCTCTTGGCCGTGTGCCTTCCTGTCCACCATTGTTCTCCATTGTCCCTACAACATGCTCCCCACGTTCTCCAGGTCAAGATGAGCAGCAAGCACATGGTTGGACCGTCCTTTTACACACTGAAAGTGTTATTTTCAAAACTTTGCAGAACTCATTTTTAAGAATTATCATAAATAATAAAAAGAATCAGAAAGCCCTCCTTGTCTCATGAACTCCTGGTATATGTGACATATACCAGATTTTATGGCAGTAAATGTTTCCCGTCAGCCTTTTGGATAGGACTAAATGTAATCATGCTCTGTTCCCTTGGGAGATAGGGAAGTGTACTGGGGTCTGACTGCAGCAGCTCCTGAGGCCCTATGCCACCTTGAGAGCTCTTGACATTCCGAATCCTTTCTGCCATACTGACGATGGGAGGTTTTGTCACAGTGGCAACATCCCACACAGATGGTTTATTGTTGGCTCACTGTCCCACACTCTCATGGGCATCAGTCCAGCATCACTTGGCTCCCATTTTAGACCTGTGACAAAACAGAGACTTGGCAGCAAAGCTTGTTCAAAGGATGTTGGTTACTGCCTGGTAGGCAGGAAGCAAAATGTTGGAGACAGATAATACTTTCAAAACGCAGAGCCACGGTAACTCCCAACCAGCTCAACCTGTTGATCTCAACTGCCTCCCAGTACCACTACCACACTAAGAATCTATCATTGAATTTATTACGCTATGGACACTTCCCAGAAGCCTTGGAAACATAAGTTTTCTAGGAATCTTTCTTATTTAAACCATAATATTGGGTATCAGAACCAGCTTCTCACATGTACTAGCTAAGTGCTCCACCACGAAGCTGCACCCTGAACCCTGATCTTTTCAATATAGTTCTTATTCCATCTTAACCTACACTGCATGTCAGTTCTGGTTCTAGGCTTGATTTGATTATCTACTGAAAACTTCCTGGCTTCACCCAGTGACGTTTTACCAGCATTTCTCTAGGTTCTCTGTGTTGACTGGGCTCAACTGGGTGGCTCTCAGTCAGGACCTCCGTGTTGTTAGCAAAGGGTTACTGAGGATGCATTTTCTAACACCTAGCCTCAAGTGGATGGTAAGATGGTGGGCTTTCATGGCTGGCACCAGTTTTCTCTGTCAGCTGCTAATAACTGGGGCTATCGTCCAGAGAACACCTACTGTTTGCTTCTCTGTGTAACTTGGACTTTACAAACCTTGGTAGCTTGATTCTGCAATGGAGCCTTGCTTCAGGATCTTCGACAGAAGCTGTAAAACTTCTGTTGGACTATTCTTCCACTGTGTTCTTTGCATCGGATAAGTTTGGGAGGCTAGCCCAGGTTCGGAGAAAGAATCTCTCTTCAATACAGCAGTGACCTGTAAGCCACTAACAGAGTTGAGAAGCAGTGTTCGGGAGCATCCTCACTGCCTTCTGTCTGAGAAGTCTTCCGAGCAGGTCCAGCGTCTTCTGTCTTCTGTTGATTCTCACGGTCACTTTCCTACTCCAGATTGCCACTGTTCACCGAGCAGCAGGAACTCACCTCAGCAGCAATAACCAATAAGGGCTTACCTTGAGGGGATAGTAAAATAGCATGCAAGGTTCTTGAAATTTGGCACTTCTGGAAACTCAATGCTGTCTTCATTTTCTCCACTAGACCGGTTGGTCCCTCTCACAGTGACTTTACATCTCTCCACACCTCTTAGCTGTCTGCTGTCAGTCTCCCCTCTCCGTGGTATTTATTGCCTTGAGAATTTGCTTCATGTTCTCCCTAGGCACCTGGCCCTTCCAGTTGACCTTTCAAGCTCTTCAGCCCCCGCGCCCCACCCCCAGACCTAGGTAATGACCTCATGTTGCTTAGCTATGCTCTCCTACTCAGTTATTCCTTGAGAGAAGAAATTAGTGGATAGATTTGATTATGGATACTTTTGAGTTGTGACTCTACCTAGATATTCCGAAAGACTTCATTTGCATCATCTAAGAACACCATCAAACCCTCCTGGAGTGTTTTGGTTTGAGTTCTGAATTCTGTAAGGAAGTAGGCCTGAGTGTTAGTGTAGGCGCTTGGGTCATGAAATATACCCAAAGCCAGATGCTTTATCATTGAACTTGAAATCTCTTGTAATTTCAAACCCAGCCATTTCAAATCAGGGAGAAATTTTTCTCAATAATGAATACGCAGGCTGTCAGTCAGAGCTGTCGAGAAGCTAGCCTGAAGTAGATTTAAGTTCTGTTTTTGTGATCTTTCTTTTCTCGAGGGTTCCTGTAGAGATGTGCCCTCATAGCAGTTTTATTTCACAAGTCTACACCTATCCTACTTCTAAGTATCAGATGACATTAGCTTAGTCATTAAGTGGAGTTTCTTTGATGTTGCTCTGATATAACAGGTCAGGTAACCAAGAAAATGCTATGTATATAATTTTATTATTTTTTGGTGCTTAGATCTTTATAATTTGATTAGAATTTAATGATTTTTTCTTTATTTTACATTTTTGTTGTTGTTATCATTTGAAACATTCCAGGGAAAAAATTTTGCATAGCCTGAAATCTGCATCAGTAACTACATATTTGGTTAAGAGGGGTTGGTAAAGAGAGTAGAAGTATTTATTCTGTGTGCCAGACTTTATTAGTTTACAGATAGGTGGCCCATGGGGAGTGTTAACTCCAGAAAGAGCAAGTGAAGGAGGTGTAGCCATGACCACATATCACCTTATCAAAAGGGGGTTCACAAAGAAATAGTCAACCAACCTTTGAAAAGTTCCTATTTATTTTATTTGACTTCATTTCTAAAAATGACATCAGAGCCCTAAGAACAGGATGAAGATAATGACTGGGGACACTTGGAATAGTTTGTTTATGATGACTCAGGTTTTAAGTCGAAAAGAGTCTTCCTGAATAGTTACTTGTACAAAACCACGGAAGAACCAGAAAAGAGAGGACTTAAAAAGGAGATGATGAACAGCCAAAAAAAAGGTGCTTACCATAGCAATATCCAAAGTTGGAGAAATTTTTCAAGGCTGAGGAGGGATCTCCGTTGACAGCCACCCGAGAAGGCTCCATGGGGATGGGGCTTAGGCCTTGATGTGGAACAGAGCTCCAGTACCTATGTGTCTCCACACGCCTTGCTGAGAGCTTTGTCTAGACGACTCTTATTTGAACTGAAGGCAAAACTGCGAACAATGCCTGATGATGCTGAGGACTTTGGATGCTCTCGGCTCGGTGGCCATCTCCTCCTCCAGTTCATACGCTGCAATTTAAGGCCCAATGTGACGGCATGAGAAGGAGGAAGTGCCAATCTGAGAAGGTCAAGAGCGCCCAGCTTCGTCCTTCCGTTGACATGTGAGGAGACAGTAGGAAGATGACATCTGTGAACTAGGAAGGTGCCCTGTGCAGCCCTGGCATCTGACCTCTCTTCGTGATGGAGCTTCTGGAACCCAGAGGAATAAATCACTTGGTGTCGTGTGCACACGACTAAGAAGTTGTTTCCTAGAATCCATAGACAGATCTGATCCAAACACAGTAATGTCTTCGTGTTTTCAGGCTGCAATGCCGAAATATGATGAAACATCTCTTAGTAGAGGGAAGTCCAGCTTTCAAGACACTCAGCCCACCAGATAACTTGTTGTTGGATTTTTCCCCCTTCTCTTCAGCAGTTAAAATATTTGATTCAGGACACCTGAAACATATGGCCATCTTCTGGGTTTCTAATAAATAGAGGAGGGGGTTTCTTTTTTTTTTTTTTTTTTCTTCTCTAAGATTTATTTATTTACTTTATGTGAGTGCACTGTTGCTCTCTTCAGACCCAGCAGAAGAGAGCACTGGATCCCAGAACAGATGGTTGTAAGCCACCATGTGGTTGCTGGGAATTGAACTCAGGTCCTCTGGAAGAGCACAGTACTCTTATCCCCTGAGCCATCTCTCCACCCCGAGGAGGGGTTTCTTATGATATGGGAATTTGAGGAATGATTGGGCCACAGTGATCCTAGTAGTTCAGACACCAATAACCTGCTAAGCATGAGCTGATTTTAGTGGTAGCAGTCACAGTAGACGGTGTAACAGGCAGACCCTGAATGTCAACATGTTTGACAGGTCTGTAACTTAATTGCTTTTTAATGTCAAATAGATTCCACTTTGATTTCTTGGCCAGGCTGCTAAGGGCCTATTAAAACCCCATGAAGCTGAAAATATAAAATTTGATGTTGATAAAATGTGTAAATGTAAGGACCCCTTTTCGCCTTTGCCATGTGGTTAAAAATGTTAAGACTAGAGCATTCCAGTTCAGCATCTCAGGAACAAATAAGTGGTAAGGATCTGCTCTTGCCTCTCTTCACGACCCCAGCTGAAGGAGGGAAGTCCTATATGGCGTTGTGTCTGAGGGTGTTCAGGTCCGTGGTTCCAGTGTTCACAAGCTCGGTTTGCCAGAGCAAAGTGCCAGAGGTCAGGTGGCATACACAACGGTTACGTATTCTCTCCACAGATCAGGACCCTGCGAGGCCAAGGCTGAGGTCTTTCCAGATGCATTTTCTCTAGAATGCCCAGAATCCTCTCTGTGTCCTCATGGGGGTCCTCTCAGTCAGTGTACTGTGTTTGTGTCTCAATGCCTTCTGAGGATACCAGTCATAGAGCAGGGCCAACCCTATATAGCCTTTTAGTATTTGAATTACCTCTTTAAAAAAAGACTTCCCTCGAAATGTAGTTTGACATATGTGGAGTTAGCAACTGAGTGTACAAATTTTGGATTTTATGATTCAGGACATAATAAGTGGGATTTTAGGCATGTGCAACACACATACATGTTGCTGAAGAGAGCTATTAATTGGCCTAGCACAAAATGGTCACCTTACTTAAAGCGTAGTGGGATTTGTGATTCTTGATTGAGCTTAATATTGTGTCCCAATGTCAAGAGGTAAGCGAAGGGGTTGGTTTTGTTTTGTTTTCCACCTAGAACTTCCTGATTGTGGGCGCGTGAGGAGACTTCTCATACGGGACCTGAGCCAGCATGGAGTGAATGGCATTGGATGAACTCTTGCAATTGGTCACATTTATCAGATTGCCTGGGAGGCTGCTGATGGTCTCTCTTGAATACCTGACTGTTTCTGAACAATATACATTCACTGAAGCCATCGACTGTTACTTGATGGCTGTTACTGTTTTCTATCTGTGATCTCTGTGAAGAGTAAAAACACTTGTCCTACCTTCGAATTATTTTGATGCTTCCATTGACATCAAGTCAGGATGAGTAAATGGAAAAATACATCGAGCCTAAGAATTCTTCAGAAGCCTGTTTTCTAACATCCTCACATCTCAAATGCTGTCACAACTGTATGTGTTCGTTCTATGTGACAAGTCAGTAGACATTTGCTAGGCTAGAGCTTATTTGTAGGAACAATTTTGTTGTACCTAAATAATCAAATAATGTATTTGGGTTTAGTGAAAAAAAGTTACCCAATAACTTTATATTAATCTATTTTTGACACGTGTAACACATATTTTAGAATGTCAGTGTGCAATTAGATATTCTTAGCACATGTCATTTGTGGAAAGCACTTTAAATCTAAGTATACTCAATTGAGCATAATTAAAATATCAAGATACATATTCTTCATATACATTTTGCCACTTAATTTTTTAAGTAGCTATAAGTATCTACCATGTGAATTCAAATTAAAGGAAGGTGATTAAATTATGGATATATTTAATGCCTTTAGTTTAAAACAGCAGAAATTCTGTTGTATTAAAATATAGTGCTGTGTTTCTGTGGACAGCAGACTGATGGCTTCAATTGTTTTCAAAGGAAGGCTATTCGTGTTCTTTCAAGATTGGTGACTAAAGGCTGCGTTTGTTTTTTTGTGTGTGTTTTGTTTTGTTTTTTTGTGGGTTGGTTTTGTTTGTTTGTTTGGTTTTTGGTTTTTGGGTTTTTTTTTTTTTACTTTCCTAGTTACTTATGACAGGAACCCCCAGGTCCAAGAATGAATGTTTGGGGATACTGTCTCATTTAGTAAGGACACTTTGCAGAAAAGCTTGTATTCAGACAAATGTAAAAAAATGGACTATAGAGGAGTAGGAAGAGGAGGAGCCCCTGACAATGTAAGATATTTAGATGATTGATAACTTTCTGCAGTTGTGATAATGTACCTGTTCGACTTATAACAAGAAAACCTATTTGTCTGTACCCATTCAACCTAAAGAATATTGTCAGTTTAGTGAGGTTTATTGAGGGTCATTGTTCTTTGGATGTTTAGAGAAAGGGGGCAATATATCAGAATTATGCTGCCTTTCTAAATATTTCTTGAAATGCTGTTTCTACTAAAGAGATAACTGTACCCTCACCCCCAACCATAATGTTCCCAGTGCTTTCAGAGGCGTCAACAGTAAAGCAAGCCTTTTTTGTAACACGAGAAGGGAAATTGGGGTTGCAAACTTGTGAGAAGGTAAAGATAGCAAGCTTATAAAAACACCTAGGCATGGATCGAAAGAAGCTGTGATAGAAGCCATATTTCAGGTTCTTTGCAGAGTAGCCATCTAGCCCATTTTACTGAGAGAGGATATTAGAAGGAAAAAACTATAATTTTACTTTGAGCCCCAAGAAATCATATCATGTGAGAAATTAGAGCATTTTTGGAAATGATGATGCTTTGTGTAGAGAGAGCCATATTCACCTGAGAAGCTTGGTGTGTGGGCTCCATGCTGACAGAGCTGCAGCTGCCACAACCCATTTCCCTCTCTGGTTGCTCTCGGGCCACAGGCTCTAAAGGTGCATTTGTGTTGATGATGGGAGTCAGACCGGAATTGCAGTAGCCAAAGCTGTTGCATGGAGGTGTGAAAGGCACTGTATGTAGAGGTGGGGTGTCCATTGTCCTGATCATGAACTAATGCTGTATTTATGTAAAATCTATACCAACAACAATAACCATTTTCTGCCAGCCCATCTGAATAAAATAGAAATTGCCACTAATTACCCATTTCTGATTGAGTCTAAAGCAGGCCTCAAAGATTCATATTTTAATGATTTGGAGATTATAATTTCGACTTGTCTGACTTCTGTGTGATTTGTGGACTAATCTACAGAGAGAAAATGGGATAGATCTAAAAAGCACACCTCTTCATATCTCTTTGATGCATATGGATTTATGTGCTTCACAAAAGCATCGCAGTTCTTAGGAACTGTGGCTCAGATCAGATTGACCAAAGACGTGAGCAGGCATTGTACACAAAGAAGGAAAGATAGCTCAAAATCTATTCCAATGCTCAGTGTCTTTGGTAATAAATTAGCATAAAGATTCTGAGCTTTGGTTTGAAATTCAGCCAGTCTGGGCTCAATTTTTATCTCTGCCGTGGACAGAATTCTGTGTCTCTCCTTTCTCATCTCTAGAGAAGCAAGAATAACAGAACCTGCACTGGCATGAATGGAGGAAGGGGACAAAGATGTGAGTTCAGTACTGTGCTGCAAGGGCTCCACAAATGTCTGACTCTGTCCTCTTCAGAGAAGCATAAAGAGAAAGTGTTTGTGAGGCCACTGTCATTCAGGGCTTATAACTGTGACTTGTTTCTAGTCGAACCTATGAACCATTCATTCTTGGGAAGTGAGTCTACAAATACTATTCTTCCAAGGTCCCAGGATACAGATAGCATAGTGGAAGAGAGGCTGCCTAGCCTGCACAAGGCCCATCGTTACCACCAAAAATGAAAGACTACCCTTACCTTGCTTATTAGGGAGCCACACCATTCCAGAAAGGGACCTTCAGGACTGATGCATGGAGAGTTGGTGTTGTCAGAAGCTTGCTGGAGATGACTGTAGTGGTGGTCACAGTAGGGGTTCTGTCTTACTAGATAAGGACCAGTGGATACCTCCTGGTGCTAAGAAGGCCAGAAGGATTTGAGCAGCTTGCACATTCAAAAAACTGAAGACATGAAGGAGATGTTAAGAGGCAGCTAGCCAGGTGTGGTGGTGCATGTCTTTAATCCCAGGGGCAGGTGGCTCTGTGAGATTGAGGCCAGCCTGCCCTTCATTGTGAGTTCAAGGCTGTGTTGCTTCTACTGGGAAAGCCTTCATACGCAGCCAACCACAGCTTGACAAATGTAAACTAAATGCAGCTTTTTGTGAGCTTTGCATTGGTGCATTGTCTGTGCCTGGCCCTCCTCCAGCATACAGGACCCTGGCTAGCTATGCTCTAGATGAGAATCCTGGGAAGCAGCAGTTAGTAGAAGCTGGAGACTATGCCAGAAAGATCATTAAGGCAGATTCCTTCTTCATGGTTGATGGGACTACTGCTGATACACATCCAAACCAGTCCCCTAGCTTCCCCCTTTAATGAAGAAAAGATCAGCAAACAGCAACTGACTATCAGGCGCCCAGGTTATATGCAGAGTAAAGGGGCTCCTAGCTATAGGCAGACAGAGCCTTTCTTGCTTACTGCCTGTGCTGCCTGGACAGGGCGTTTCAGTGCACTGTGTCACTAGTTAGTCACTAGTTAGTCTTCTCATTTATGTGGCTTGTGCTACATTTAATTTTTTTTTCTGTTCTAATTCATGGATGGGCACCAATAAAATTCTCCATGTGACTTTTTTTTAACATATTTTTGAAAACTAAATTAAAATTTTACTTAGGAAAAATGCTTTGAATGTTAAATTAATTTGAAGAAAAAGAAATTTTAATAATATTTGATTTAATGTTTTTAAAATCGAGGGTTTTTTTTAGTAATGTCTGCATTTGAAATTGAGTTATGGGCAAATATACATTTATAACTTTGACTCTTCCTAATAACAATAGTTGGTTCCCTTGCCTTCAAATCTTTTATCCTTGTTACAACAAAACAGAAAACCTGTAATTTTCTTCAGTTTGGTCTTGTGTATTTTACATAGTTATTTCCTGCTAATGATACTTATTTTCAAAAGAAAGTTGAAGTATAAACTTTTTGGATATACCCATTCTTTCTCTCTCCTCTGAAGATATGTAATATTTTTGAACATCAAGTTCTTTCTGTTTAGAAATGGAATAATTGGATTTTTTATTTTTATTTTTTGGCTATTATTCAGTGAAATAAAGTGGATTGTCAAATATTCTTGCTCAGTATAGTCACTTCTTGGGTAAGAATCCACACAGCACCAAACTTATTCATCTATGGGTCATGTGTACACACAGTAGGCTCTTTGTTGAATACCCATGTGGTGCTGCCTCTGGCTCTGGCTCCTCTGCTGACAGGGACCAATACAGCCCTGAATGGTGTTTAGGTACTCTGTTGTCTGTTGTAGCTTCCAGGCTACTTTTGTCGAGTTTAGCAGGAGCATACACAAGTCATTTCCTCTTTAACCGTCACCGTCACCTCTAGGTTCATATGATCATAACTTCTTGTAGAGTGCCTGACTCTTGTTTTGCCATCAGTTCCAGGGGGTGGGATATGGCTGTGATTTTATGTCGGAAATGCCTTGTAGCTCAGGCTGGCCTGAAGCTTGCTTCCCAGGAAAGTTTTCAGATTTTTATCTCTCACTCTCCTCCTGTACTCAGAAATGATAGCGTCTTGCTTTAGTAAGAAAACAAGTCCCCAGATATCCCCTCTCTGCACTCCTTGGTGACTCTAAATACCCACTGTCCTCTGCATAGTCTCCTAGTGACGGTCCTTTTCTCATAGCCTTCCTCTCTGCCTCAGCAGCCACTTTGATTCCACATTAGGTCACCAGGTTTGTGTCTGTGTGTGCAAATCTTGTTGACTAGTCCACCAGCTCGCTCCTTTCTAGAAGCCACATTCCTGACTTACTTCTCTGCCCCAATTCCCAGGGCAATACTGTAGTTAGTGTTTTTATTCACCGCTCTTACCTTTAATTCTCCTTCCAACCTCGTACAAAACCCTAGTTGGAGCTTCAGTGGAGTGTGCCCTCAACTGAGTCTTAGTTCTGCCCACTTCACACTCTGGGTAGATGGCTCTCTATTATTCTCTGTTCTCTGAAAGAGCTGCAGACCTAACTCCTTCCACCTTCCCTCCCATGCTGCATTCTAACCTTGTTGGTTGTCATTGCACCCAAGGCCTCTCATCCCTTCCCTTCTCTTTACAGACATAATTGTTCTAATTGTACCTTTTCTCTCTTACCCAATCTGCTAAAACCCTAATTGTTACCCTTGGCTTGGGCCCCTTTTTTCCAAATTAGCACCAAACACAGCCCTTTGTTATCTAAGCCTCTTTCCAAGTCTTGGATGCTCCCCTACAGTTCTGAGTTATCTGTTTACATGCCCTCTCTTCATTCAGATTTAACTGCACCACATCCACTGTACATTCCTTCTTCAGGATGGTGGTCAGGGGCCAGTCCTTCTTTCCAGAACTTTTTTTCCCATGATTTGGCTCAGTGGTTTCATTTTCCGCCATTCTCTTTCATACCCTTCTGTTCTATCTAAATCGGTGGTTGAGACTCTTTGGGGAGTTGCATACCAGATATCCTAAATATCAGGTACTTACAGTATGCTTCATGACAGTAGCAAAATTAAAGTGATGAAGTAGCAAAGGCAAGAAGATCACTTAAGATTGAAGTCAGCATAGTTTATAAAGCAAGTTCCAGACCAGCCAGGACTTCATAGCAAGACCTAATCTTTCTCCTTCTCACTTAACAAAAAAACAAACACACAATGGTAAGACTGTTTTTAGAAGCTCCATCTCCAAATACACGCACTCGCTGAAGCATAGGTGCTTAGGTATCTCAACTTGGTCATAGACATCTGTGACCTTTGATAAACTAGTTTAACTTGTATAATTACCTTTTTGTGCTTACCATGATGTAAAGATACACAGTACATGCAAAACAGGATCCAAGTCACCCATATTAACTGGATGTCCTTTATTATTTCTGCTCTTATTTTAAGTTCTCCAAGAACAGGAATGTTTTCTTGCTTCTGCAAAATCTCCAGGGTGAACTTTGCCCTTTTGGGGGTGAAGCAAGGAAGTTTGCTCCAAAGAAGGTTGACCTCAAATTTTCTATACAGCGTAGGAATTCTTCGTCTTCTTGCCTGCCTCCATCTCCCACATGCTGAGGTTACAGATAGTGTGCTCCCACACCAAGCTCTTAAGCACAACTTTGAACATCAGTGTTTATAAAACATTTAGAGAATAATTGTGTGAATAGATATTCAGGAGCAGAAATAAGTGTATCAGTTAGTTTTCTGTTGCAGTGATAAAACACCATCACCAAATACCTCATGAAAAAGTTTTCGTGAGCTTATGGTTCCAGAGGGCTATCTATATGTCCATCCATCACAGCAGGGGACTATCCCGCTGGCCACAGATAGGCAGCAGGAATAGGAAGCTGAGAAATATGAGTCTTTAATAGCAAACACGGAGCTGACAAACCAGAAGTGGGATAACTCACAGCCCACCTCCAGTAATGCACTTCCTCCCACAAGTCTACAACTCCCCACATCTCTCCAGATGGTGCCACCAACTGGGGACGAAGGTTTCAGATACCAGAGTCTAAGTGGCACATTTCCCATTTTAAACCACCACAGTGAGTCTGTGTTTTTTTTTTTGTTTTCATGTTGGAGTCAGTACAGAAGCTACAACAAGAAAACCAGAAAGAAGTCCCTGCCTTCTTTCTGCCAGAGACTCCAGAAAGTCATAAGAAAATTATTTCTGGCAAACACCACATATACACAAAAGCCAGCATCTTTGTCCATCCTGAGCTTTCAGGTGATGAGGGACACAACGCCTTTGTGTACAATAGGTGTTCCTGTTCATTGTTGGCCAGTATGAGATCTCTTTGATCTCTATAGAAGAGGAACGTGGCTAAGGTACTATGAATGGACAATAGAGTGGGAGTTGGGAGAGCAGCAGGCAGCCAGTGTGCTGTGGAGATGCCCAGACACTGTGTACCAAATGATAAGCATCTTCACTCGGTGCCTTCAAGTCTCGTTTCCTCCCTGCCAGACTCCAAAGGACCTGTCTCATCTTTGACACCTTTCCAGTATGCCACACTGGGTCTGTGGGTTTTTTATTTCTTAGTCTGCTGGAGGCTAGGTATACATTCTTCCATTTCTACTACCATCACAGCTTCTTTCTGGTGCATCTAGTCTCTGCAGTCCTATGAAGGGTATTTTTTCTCTGGTGCATCTCAAGTATCCTAAACTTGCAATGTAGCTCTGCTGTTCCTAAGAGTTTATCTGTCTGTTGTCTTGGAGTTAGAGTTTGAGAGTTAAGTTCCTATTTTATTGGATACATTGTTAACTTTTACAGGTGTTTGTAAAGAAATAAAATAATGAGACAATTCTGTGTCTAAAAATTATACCTTTGATAATGGCAATGCTTGGTTGTGAGATCAAAAGGAAAACATAAAAGCTATTCTCTGAAATAATATGGGGGACTGGAATTAGAAATCATAGCTTTTATAGAAGATGAGAAAACCTTCAGAATTGACAGGCGGCCTCCAGATTGCATATTAAAGAGCTTTTTCAGTCCTCCATGTGTATAACCAGTTAGGAAAAGTTTTAAAAAGCACAGACACAGAAATTCTTAATTAGTTATCTAGTGTGGAGTCCAGAAGTCACTGCCCCTTACAAGCTCAGCAGGTGATTGTGACCTGGCTGGGACCCAGAACCGGTGCCTGTGACAAAAGGAATGGACCCCTATCTGTGTAGTGCCACCGCTCAGCCTTGCCCGCCAACCAGCCAGGCAGGAAAGTGCATGGTCAGCATTTCTTTGCTTTTTTTTTTTTTTTTTTTTTTGGTAATAAGTGAGGCAATCTGACAGATAAGTGAGCTGAGGGTCCATCTTCACATGGGGCACTCGGCTGCCTCCTCACCTCCTGTGAGATGTGAGAACCCTGGCCTGTTCTTAGAATTACCCGTTTGAAGAAATTGTCCATTAAGGTTGCAGGCCGCAGTGCCTCTTGGTAGCCTTGCCCCTTGCCCCTGACATTGCATGCTCAGAAAGTTCTCTCTACTCTAAAAAACAATGAAAGTCAGAAAGAGAAACCAACCCTTAGGTTAATTCCGTCCTACTAAGTTTTGTCCCATGGAAGAATTTTTATTGCTCCAGCTAGAACCTCTCCCCTTTTTTAAAGCTCATTTTAATATTTGATAATGATCTCCACTTTAATATGAAGAGTTCTCTGGTCCAGAAACACTAAAGGACTCTTCCCTGTGTACCTAGTGTGGTAACTAAGGTCATTTCTTGCTCACCAGCTGACCACATGTTGTGGAGGAATCGCCTGCAGACCCACAGGATGCTCTAGGGTGATGGACACAGGGGCTTCCCCCTGCCAACACCAGGTTCCTGCATAGGCAGCTCTTCTGAGCAGAGGGCCAGGTGGACACAGAAGCTCCCAGACATGCTGTCTCAGGCTTTGTTTCCTACTTTGTACAGCCCTTCCCGGGACCTCCCAAGTTGTTCGATGGCCTCCTAGACAAGGGGATGGGCAAGACACATCCTGGGAGTGAACAGGGAGAGGTAGCCTGCATCCAAAAAATGCGTGAACACCACTGCTCTGTAAATGCAGAGACAGGGAAAGTTTGTTTTGCTTTGTTTCGTTAAAAAAAAGAGAGAGAGAAAGAGAGAGAGAGAGAGAGCTATTGTGTCCTGTTGAAGATACTACTTGTTGAAAAGAGAAAAACAATAAACAAGCATTTCTTCCACGTTTTGCTAGCACCTTTGTCCTAGTAACACAGCATCTATACAGAAATTTAAAATGTACTAAGACGAACTTAAACTCTGTCATTTTATCACCTCTGAAGTATCCCTTTGGTGTGGGTGTTTGTGTGCAGTAACACTTTCCACTTAGCACGGACAGTGGACATGTAACACAGTACTTGGTGCGAGTATTCAGTGCACGGGTGTACTCAAATTCATTTCATCTGTTCTCACCGTTGGATGATTATGCTGTTTCTGAGTCTTCTTGCATGATATTATGAACAATAGTTCAGAGACCACTCTCGGAGCTTAATGCATTCCATTTAGTGCATACAGACAGACCATTTGAGAGATGGATGCATTGAGTCCCAGGAGTAGAGAATCTTCCAGAAGGCTCTTCCATTTGATAGTGACACTGATTTACCTGTTTGCATAATGGCCTCTCATAAGCTATGTGAGCCTCATCTCTGTGCTCTGGAGTGAGTGACATCATTTCACAATACACATTCAAATTTGTGCCACATTGGGACTAATCTTAGTTGGATTATATAAAATTTGGTATATTTCTAATTAAGAAATAACAAGTTGGAGACCATTAAGAAAAAACATACAGGCTTACAATTAATACGGACTTAGCTTCAAAATGAGGTTTCTTGTATTGCATTCTCTAAACATTTCACTGACGATTTTTGGGGTGTGGTACCCAGCCAGTCATTGCTGGAGCGGAGGAGCACACAGTGTAGGAACTTTAGGCTGTAATCAATTTAATTCATATCTTTACCATTCAATGTATCATTTAGTTTACATAAAAGAATGATTCTACACTCAGTCAATGCATAAATAAAGTTGTAAGAGTAAATAAATGGAATTTGAATCCTGCTGGGTTTTCCTAAGATTTTCTCCCACTGAGTTTACAAGATTTTGGCAATTTTTAAATCACTGCCAGAATCAGGAAATCTGTGACACAAGTTGTCCTCCTTGCTCCCTCCTATTTTTGAGACACACATTTGTTTGAAAATTAATTTTTATTTTATTATTTTGAGTTTAGTCTATGCCTTTGTATCCTTGACTTGGGTGTTGTGGTAGCAGTTATCCATGCTTCCTGAAATCCTCTGCTTTCCTGGTGCTGGGGATCAAAACTGGAGTCTTGTGCTTTCGAAGGCCTTGTGCACACCACTTAGAGTTCTCTCTGATTTCAGGGTGAGCGGAGCCCACAGCAGTCTCCTTCAACTCAATGGGTTCTTTTGTTCTCCACAAAACTAGCATCTCTGTCCTGAAAGCTGGAATCTAAAAGTGGATTTTGATTCACATAAGTCTCTAACTGCATTTTGATTCTTTTTAAAAATTTAGTTACGTGTGTGTGTGTGTGTGTGTGTGTGTGTGTGTGTATGTGTGTGTTGAGAAAGTCACAGAATAACTTGTCGGGAGTTAACTCTCTTTCCACCACATGAGTTCCAAGAATTGAACTCAGGTCCTCAGGCTTGGTGACAAGTACCTTTACCGATTTAGCCATCTTACTGATGGACCATCTGTTTTAATTGGTAGATAGAACTGAGTTATCTGAGACCATCAATCCATGGTGATGAATATCCCAAACTTGGTTCAAAGAAAATTTTCTTCTTGCCTTGATCCCTTAACACGTTTCAGCTTTTGATGCTAAGTTTTCCCTTTTCTCTTTAGGCTGGAGGCTCCCAAGTGATTTTCACAAATCCTTTAGAGATTGTGAAAATCCGCTTACAAGTGGCCGGAGAGATCACCACTGGCCCCCGAGTCAGCGCCCTGTCGGTGGTACGAGACCTGGGGTTCTTTGGCATCTACAAGGTAACTTTTGTTTTACTGATTTGCTTAATTATTGTTATTTTAAGAAGATAAGAGTTAAGTTCTGCTAGAACCCATAGGGCACTATCATGTCAACTTGGAGACCCCTCCTACCATCTGCCAGCAAATTGCCCTTAGAGACAAAGGCTCAGAAGGACTGTGATGGGAGTGGCTTCTGATAGAGTCTGTGAGTTCGAGTCTCTTTAGTGGCACTGACCTCAGCCACTGGCTGCAGGGTTTTTATTATTTTGTTTGTTTGTTTGTTTTTCTTTGTTTGTTTTTTTGGACTTATATTGATATAAGAACTTGATTCTCTTTGTGTGTGTGTGTGTGTGTGTGTGTGTGTGTGTGTGTGTTACATGGGTTGGTGGGTACACACATGTTTGAATGTGTGAACACATGCTGGAATACCCAAAGGTCAACACTGAGTGTCTTCTTCTACTTTCTATTGTTTTATGACATGTGTTCCTCACTGCATCTGGAACCCACTGACTGGCTAGACTGACTTGCAATGAGTCCCCGTGGCTCCTGTTTCCACCTTCCCAACACTGGGGTTACAGGCATGTGACTACAGCTTTTCTGTGTGCCCTGGAGATCCATACTGATGTCTTTAACCTTGCAGACAAGCAAAATATGAGCCATCTCCCCAACCCCAATCCAAATTCTTAGATCAAGAACTTTCTGATGCTACATATATTCTGTCACCAGGTAGCTTTCCTGGTAAATAATTGGTAATAATTGGTACCTCTTCTTCATTATTATAAATCTCACTCATTTTTTGTTTATAAAATGGTTTTCCAGGATGACAGTGTCAAGTTTTAGTGGAAATTTGAAAAGTTTTCCCTACTTTTCTACCACAGAATTGCATTGGGATAGCCCTTAATACCGGTGCTTGGGAGGGAGAGACAGATGATTTCAAAGCCAGCCTGGTTTACAGAAAGAGTTCAAAGCCAGGCAGAGACGCACAGAGAGACCTTGTCTCAAAATGTAAAATAAAATAAAAATTATCTGCATCTAAGCCCAGCACTAAATTTTATTGAACAAAAGGTACCCACTCTTTTCAAATAAGATTTTAATAGAATCTGTTGCCAACTCAACGGGGTGGAAATTCAAAGTCTGCCTGAAGTAGCTTAATTTATATATGCAGAAAAATAGATAACTAATAGAGCATACACACAAATCGATGTTTTATTCAAAATATTTGTGTGAATTTTAAATTTTTAAGCAGTACCCCACCATTCCTTACTGTTTTGACACTATGTAAGTTGACTGCTAGAGTACACGGCCTTTATTTTCAACTAAGCCATGCATGTGAAGTGCTTTTCATGTCCGAGGCCCTAGGGATTTACCCTATAGACACTTAACACTAACACACTGAAGTCTTCCTTTCCCCATCATCCCATGTGGGTACAAGGGACCCTGCATGGGTAACAACCGGCCATTCTGAGCATTCAGGGCCTTCAGCCAGCGTGGTGTCATTCCCCGAGTACTTGGTTTCTGGGTGCTGCCGGTGACGTCAGTGAATATTCAGAGTTCAGTAGAGCTTTTATTAGACAACTCCATGCACCCCAGATGGCTCTCTGCATCCCTCCAGATCCTGTGGTTGTTAGAGTATCCCGTGATCTGAGCCTCTAGGATCAGATAGAATGTGCCTCTCTCTACGGGGCAGTATCTAAGAAGGGAGGTGGGTGTTTGGGCTAGTTTGAAATAAATTTATGGTTGTAGAGTTGTTTTGCTTTTAATTCTGCGTGTGTGTGTGTGTGTGTGTGTGTGTGTGCATGGTGTGTGTGTGTGTGTGTGTGTGTGTGCATGGGTATGCATATCAAGTTCAGAGGACACATATGAAGAGCCATTTCTCTCTTTCCACCTTTACATTGATTAATGGAATCACTCTCAGGTGCCAGGCTTGTAGCAGGAGGCTTTACCCACAAAGCCATCCCTAAAGATGGCCCTTGATATGTTGGCTCTTTTGTTTTTAAATAGCACCAAAGATGCTCATCCTTTCATTGAGCAACAAACAGTCCCTATAGCTATTTTGTTTGCAAATGTATTACCAGCTATAAGAAGTTAACAGCATTGTCGAGAGCAAGTACCCTCTAACACTGTAGGCCCTTGCCGTCTGTGACATGATGTAGTAGTAGCTTGTCACTTTGACAGGATGCCAGGCAGCCTTTCAACAGGCTGTCTAGTAAAAAGCACTTGGTATGATAGCAGGGACTGTTATCAAAATATCTCCTTAGATGAAATGGAGGAAACTGGTTTGCTGATGCAAGAGCAGCCTGCGCGACTCTTGCAGATGACACCAGGCCGGGGCTTGGTGCTTTCCGTCTTCGTATTATCTCTCAACCTTAATTCCCTGTAGCCCTCCGTGGAAGTCGCAGGCGCCCTGATTTTGGAGTTGGGTGAGCAGCGGCTGCCAGCCGCCGTTTTTGAGCTGAGACTGAGGCTCAGCCGTTGCTTGTTTGCACTTTTGTGCTAAAGTTGCTTTTCTGAAATGAGCAAGATGGCTCACGTTTGAGCAAGTGCGCTCTCCCATACATTAGTTAATTACTAGTCTAGTGGTTTAATCTAGCTCAGAAGCATTCCACAAGGCTTGGCGCTGCCTTGCAAAATGCTGTTTTGGTGAATTGGTAATTACCACATGAAGTTACTAGTGACTGTGAGCCGAAAAGTTGATTTCATTGTGTGAAAGTGCCCTGGCCATAACCTTCCTTCAGGCATCCCCATCAGCCAAAGTCCTAGAGACTCAAAGGTTGCCCAGCCGTTGGGACCTCTCTGGTGGTGTCTGCTTGTGGCCTCACCCCAGACAGCTTCAATTTTGTTATTCCAGTTTTGTTTGGTGAACCTGGACTCCAGGCCTCTCTACCTCACTGTTCCTTGGCCAGGCATCTCTTTAAGAACTGCTAGGAGTGATTGTCACAGCTGTAGTTTCCTTGTGGTCCCAGGGGAATTTTGTTTGGTGAGGTAGAGCTTTCTACTCCCGGTTTCTAGGTAGCTTTAGCTCATTAGAGAAAATGCAAATGGCTGGAGCAACCTGATACTTTAAGTTTGTTAGTTGTCCCTTCGGGTAAGTGTTTAAGAGGAGGACCCCAGTCCTAACTTTTATTGGGGCAATGCTCTCCCTTCTCTTTCCCAGGTTCCCCTGTGTTTGCTCTGTTAACATTACAATCCCGGAGGCCCCCAGGGGTGTGTGATTGATTCTGTCTGTGTGTTTAGGACTGCTGAGCTTAACCTTAACTGAATTGATTTGACCAAGCTTTCTGGCTTTGTTTTGTTTTTTCTCACGAATTGACTTGCAAAGTACCTTAGCCTTCTGTGACCTCCCAGTAAATGGCAGTTAGAATATGTTCCTTAAAAAAAAAAAAATACATCTGCAACTGAGAAATCAAAATGTACAGTAAACATTACACTGCTGAAGTTGGAAATAACTCAGTAAAGATGTAGCAAACTATGTAAACAAAAACTGGTAGCATTTGAGACCTAGTTCAAGCAGACAGGAAAGAGATGATGGGAATAAAGGGAAAATAGGTAATTGCCTTGGAGAGACTCTTTAATATGAAAAAAACCCAAAAGACAAATGTCAAAACAAATGCCCACGCCCTGCTTTTCCTCAGGGCGTGAACATGCAAGGTCTGCACTTGTAGCTCAGTGATGGACTCCTTACCTGGGCTGTGTGTGCTCGCACATGCGCACAGAGTGGGGAGCAGGGAGAGTCACGGCATCGGATGTGGATGTTGATAGAGCTCTCTTACCCTGTTTTATGGCCTGTGTTCCTGTAGCATAAACTAAACGGTCTGCTGTGGAAAGAGGACTGTGACTTTACCTGTGCGCTGGACCTGTCAGTTTATAAAGCTTATCCTTTAGCATCAAATGGAAGTCTGACGAATGGAGGTCAAAAAACAGTTTCACTAGAAAGCAGCAGCCGTACTGTTGGCCTCTGCAGACAAAACTTGGCCACTGAGGAGTAATGGGCACCACCCTGCTTTAACAGAAAGGGTTTTACTGTAATCCCAGGTGTCAGGTGCCAGGGAGAGGCCACCTAGGAATATGGGCTCCTCTTACAGTGTTCTAATCACAGCGTTCGCTTTATTACACTGTATTGGGCATTGTTCAGATAAGTTTGTTTTAAATCTGTGTACCTCACAACGCTTACATGCACAACCATTCTGTACCAATAGATTGCTGGAGCTATTGTCGGTGTGCTCTGAAAGCAAGTATAGCATCAGCTTATTTGTTTCAAAAGCTCAAACCATCCAGAGTACCAGAGTAAAACTCTAATTCTCTATAACCCAAACTATACGAGAGTATGAGTGCCTTATAAATCCAGCGTTTCTAAACACAGTACATCCAGGGTCTCTTCTCTCATGTTCATAGCCACATGGTTTTAAGGGGTTTGTGTGTGTGTGTGTGTGTGTGTTACTAAGAAAAGTTTTTTAACTAGTTTCTTATAATCATCAGCAATTGTTTCTTTCTAATGTTATAGATGTTGGAAGTAGGTTATAACAAATTCAAGAGATTAGTGAAAAAGAAGCAGCCTTTGATACACTAATACACTGCAGAATGGGACTCAGCACAGAGAATGGCTAACACATGGACTTGGTATTTTGAAAGTCTTCCAAACTTGAGAAGACCCTGTCCTCTTCTCCTACAGGCTGGGACTAACGAATAATCTGGGCCTTGAAACTGCCCCTTTTTCTAATCACAGGCTCACTTGTATAGTCTTGGAGTCCCCAGAGAAGCTGATGCCAGCTGCCAGCCAGGGGAGAGAGGCCCGGAAGCTCCCACTTATCTCTAACTGATGGACTATGCGCACCATAGTGGAAACAGTCTGTAGCATATTAGCCCTTACAGAGATGTGAGAAGTGAGGCGGTGGATTCCTGCGTGGGCTTGGCACGCCTTTGGGAGTGTATGTAAAAGA
Source organism: Mus musculus (assembly GCF_000001635.26). Taxonomy (NCBI): domain Eukaryota; kingdom Metazoa; phylum Chordata; class Mammalia; order Rodentia; family Muridae; genus Mus; species Mus musculus. The sequence continues at coordinate 6,068,485 of NC_000072.6, read as the reverse complement.
CAAATTCTTAGAAGTGAAATTGTAGATCACTTTGTGTAAACATTTCAGTATTAGTGGATTTAATCAATTGCACCTATTTATCGACACCTATGAGAATAATTACCCATGTGTCTGCTTAGCTTACAGAATATCTCTTTTTATGTATCTCTGTCCTGCATGAAGAAAACAGTTGTGTAGGTATTCATTTGTTTTTTGAGAGCACCTCAGTTGAGAAGGGAACACGTTGTCACTTTGCATCCACCTTAGTGGCCGTTCCCACGTTCCCATCTCTGCTTTTATCTTTTAACTGGACCTCTGTAGGAGCCTCCTGAGGGCTTTCTGTGACTCTTGGCTTTTCTGAAACCCAGCGTCTGAAGTAATGTAAATAAAATTAATCCACTCTCTGAGCACACATGTGTTATTGTTTATGGAAGCTTTATTTATAATTGCCCAAACCTAGAAGCAATGAAGATGTCCCTTGGTAAATGAGTGGATGAACGTACTGTGATATATTGGACAATGGAAAAAATGCTAAAAACAAAACAAACAAACAATGAGCTGGGGGCCAGAGAGAGATCTCAGCAGTTCATAGCACTGGCTGTTCTTTCAGAATACCCAGTTTCAATTCCCAGCACCTAGATAGTGACTCACAAGTATCTATACCTCCAGTTCCAGGGGGTAGGACACCTTTTTCTGGTCTCTACTGGCTCCGGGCACACACATGGTGCACCAGCGTGCATTGCAGGCAAAACATTAATAGGCATGAAATAAAATTAAAATTGAATTAAAAAGGAAAATGAACTATAAAGCCATGAAGAGGGACAGAGGAAAGGTAAACTCGTGCCATTATGTGAAAGACACAGTCTGAACAGACTACAGGACATCCTGGAAGAAGAAAGCGCAGAGGCAGACTGGTGAATGCAGAGGCAGACAGACGGGTGAATACTCTTTCTTACTCTGAGAACTGACTCTGGGCCTGGCTCTGGTGTGGCCACTTAGAAGGTGGCATCGAGAAGCTGAGATGCTGCACACAGTTTGGAAGCTAGGAAGAGTCAAGTCTGCCTTCCAGAAACCAACATGTTAGATAGTGCTGAAGGCTTGGCCCTGCGCGTCTTACCTCAGGTGGCTCATTGTTAGGAAGACGACCATTGCAGTGTGGTCACATCTCAATTACCGTCTCATATGACCACCTGACACCTCTGTGCCTGTGCCTATTTTTTCCTCAGGGTCTGTGATAAGGGACTTATCTTGTTCACTGCTGCTTTGTAGCCTTTCTGGCACAAGAGTAGACACCAGATAAAGGATTGTTGGGCAAATGAGTGGTAACTGGAAGCCAAATCTTTTTCCTGTTACAGACGAGGGTATCCATGCACAGAAAGCAAGCCAACTGCTGCATAGTGACCAAAGAACGCGCACAATACTGCAAAGTTAGGCGGGAAACAGAGACATCCCCAGCCCCGGGGAGGTGACAGAAGCATGTTACTGTCTCATGCCTGTAGTCTCATGCGGCCCCCAGATCTCTGGATTGCAGTCTATATGAAGTCAAGAACAGTGTTAGGGGAGTGAAGAGCTGAGACGGAAGCTGATCCCGCTCACAGCAAAAGGGCCAGGGGCTTCCTGAAGGAGGTGGTGTGCAAAGGCATCACATAGTTAGCCGAGTGGGAGGCTTGTTATAATAGCCCAGTAAGGTCTGAGGACAGAGACCATGGTTTCAGCTTGTAGATTATCATGATTGATACTAAGGCACGGAAGAAGAGAAGAACGTGGCTGTGGCATGGAGCAGTGACCATTAGAATAGAAGTTATGGGTACATTTGAAGGAAGCGTCAGTCTTGCAAAGTCCTGAGAAGCACAAAGGGGAGAGAGTAAATGTGGCAGTATATTAGTCAGGGTTCTCTAGAGTCACAGAACTTATGGATAGTCTCTAGATAGTAAAGGAATTTATTGATGACTTACAGTCTGCAGCCCAATTCCCAACAATGGTTCAGTCGCAGCTGTGAATGGAAGTCCAAGGATCTAGCAGTTAGTCTCAGACAGCAAGCAGGCGAAGGAGCAAGAGCGAGACTCTCTTCTTCCATTGTCCTTATATTGTCTCCAGCAGTAGGTGTAGCCCAGATTAAAGGTGTGTTCCACCACACCTTTTATCCCAGATGACCTTGAACTCGGAGATTTAATCTTCTGGAATCCATAGCCACTATGCCTCAAGATCTCCATACCAAGATCCAGATCAGAAACTTCTATCTCCAAGCCTCCAGATAAGGGTCACTGGTGAGCCTTCCAATTCTGGATTGTAGTTCATTCCAAATATAGTCAAGTTGACAACCAGGAATAGCCACTACTACTACAGGCAGTGATGGGATTTTTTGGAATTTCAGATTTGAAGAAGCTTCAAGAAACCTTTAAGAGCTCTTTTGTCTGCTCTCCTCCCTGTCATTGAGGAACAGAGGTCCAGAAATGTAAGGAAACTTAACTAGGTGATGCAGGCAAGCAGGGCAAAGATGGACTTTCCTGATCCATCTCTAGTTTTCTTCCTCTTGTGAAGGTTCGAGAAGGCAGAGGGATGGCCACAGAAGATGCTGTGTAAGCATCTGCCAGCACGAAGCCACGGGAGTGTTGATATCTTTGCCTGCAGGAAGCTAACATGGCACAGAGAGACCCAGTGAGGCAGGAGTTACAGGTGGGCGACAGAGCAGCTGAAGCTAAAAGATGGAGGCTGGAAATAACAACCAGCTCAGGGAGGAGTGAGAAGTGGGAGGGGGAATGTCCAACACAGCAACAAAGGAAGCAAAAGGCGAGCTAAGGTCTGACACTAAAGATGCAGGCCAATGGCTAGCATTAAGAAGCCAGTGGAAATAGAATCATGGAAACAGAAGGCTCCATGAGGAAATACAAACATATAAACCACCTAGGAGTTTTACTGTGAAAGAAAATAGCAACTAGAAACAACTAGGGTTGAGGGATAATGGTTTCTAGCTGAGGAGGGAGCTTTGAGAGATTGCTATTACAATATTTTTATTGTGTTTGTGTACGCAATGCTCAGGAATCAACCTTGGGGCCTAGTACATGCTGGGTGTGTGCCTTAGTACTCGGATCACCTCCAAGACTGTTGCTGCTGCTGCTGTTGTTATTTTATTGGGAGAAATTTCTATCTGTAGACAGAAGAAAAAGAGCCAATGAAGGCAGTCTTTGACACAGCCAGCTGAGGCTGGCAAGATCAGCTCCGGCTAGGATGTTCAGGCTTCAGAGAGAGAGCTTCAGAGCTGGGGCAGCATGTGTGTAGTTACAAGTTCATTCAAGCTACTGTTTATGGAGAGATTCTTCTCCCAGGCCCACGCCTATAGCTGTGTCTGCTTTGTATCAGTTAATCCTCACCACAGCCCGTCAGGCGGAATACTCTTTCTTTTAAGTTCCAAATTACAGCGGAGTAAAGGAAGACTTGATGGGCTCAGGTCAACTAAGTGGTGAGTATGGACTTCAAACTCAACCACATCCCTCTTTGAAATTTGATGTATCTTACAACATATATTGAGACAGGTAGGAAAGAACACATGCATGGTGCCTTAAATGTTCATGGCAGCGGACATCCGTGTGCATGTAAAGCACATACAAAGCTAGACATCCGTGTGCATATAACGCACACACAAAGCTAGAGCTTAGCACATAGAGCAGGTGATGCATTACTTACTAATCATAATTTCTACCTGGAGGGTGTCAGCTCAAAGATTATGAACGAATTCCTACCCTGCTCTTTCCATTTTTGGCCTAGCCCTGGGTAATCTTTGAGGTTCTCCATTAAACTCTTCTGTCTCCCCTTTCCCAACTACCACCACTACTTACTACTTTGGGCCTTTAGTTCCTTATTTGTTGTTAATTTTGAAGGATTGAGGGGTGATTCCTATTTCCTAGGCTAGCTTCAAGGTCTGTATGTAGCCAGGGAGGATGACCTTGAACTCCTAACCCTGTGGCCCTCTCCTTAGCACCAGGATTACAGGTAGGCTTTACCATGCCCAGCCTGCTTAGAACACTGGAAGAGCAAGTGAAGCGAAGATGGGTTTGAGAAATAGGATTTTTCACTAAGGAAAATGACCACAGAGGCCGGTATTTCATCCAGGCACCCACGTCATTGAGACTTCATCACATGATCTCAGATCAAGTGAGCTGCCGTCTCTCCGTGCTATTCTGAGTATTTATTTCCTTTGTGATATTCCGAATGCTGTTATTTTAAGAATGTTAGTTAAGGAACTCTCTGGCAGAACCAATCAGAAGGTCACCTGTGCTCATATATCTATAGGCTGTGTTTGGCACCCAGGGGATGCTGGGCCCATATCCCTGAAGTCTCAGACTGAAGCCAATGTCTGGACTCACTAATTACACAGCTCCTCATTAGCCAGACAGGAAAGCGATGGGAAGAATAGGAGTGTTTGAACTCTCTGGATTAAGACAATGATTTAAAGCCTGGAAGGGTACTGATGGGGATATGGGAGGAATAAGAAGGTATCTTTTTAGGAAATTTATTTTCAGTCAAGTTTATTTTCCTCCTGACCACATGGGAACTGAAATGCTCTTTAGGGACATCAGAGTGAGCCGAGCTATGACATATTACTGAGCTCTGTGATCTTCTCTTATGCAATAATCATTATATAGAACTTTTTTATTTATTTGGTTATCATCATCATCATCCAATTCCTCTTATTAAAAAGAAAGCATGTTAAACTCTCAAAAAAAAAAAAAAAGAAATATGATTTTTAACAGAATAGTACCTGGTGGAATTGAGTGTTTAAATAAGCTGTAGGAGAGGGTGGTGCTTAAAAAACACAAATGATTGTTTGATCATTGTTTTAATTACTGTTCTATTGCTGAGAAGGGACACCATGACCAAGTTGGGGATTTGCTAGAGGGTAGTCCATGATCATCATGGCAGGACGTAGACAGACATGGCACTGGAAGAGAGAGAGACAGAGACAGACAGAGAGAGAGAGAGACAGAGAGAGAGACATAAAGGCCTTGGATCCCATTACAGATAGTTGTGAGCCACCATGTGGTTGCTGGGATTTGAACTCTGGACCTCTGGAAGAGTAGCCAGTGCTTTTAACCACTGAGCTATCTTTCCAGCTCCTGTGGATATGATCATTTGTAACCTCAAGCCCAACCCCAGTGACACACCTCCAACAAGGGCACACCTCGTAATCCTTCTCAAACAGTCCCACTAACTAGGGACCGAGCATATGAGTCTGTGGGAGCCATTCTTGTTCAAACCACAACTATCCTGCTGTTCAGTCACCAAATGTTGCATGCAAGCCCTCCATTAACTGAAGTTACAAAGATGTATCTGAAGGCAGTGGCCTTCAAAGGGATCGGTGTTGAGGCCCTGGAGGAATGTAAACATGGTATTGTGGTCCCATCAACTTCTTGAAAGTATTTTAATAGTCAACACAGAAAATTCAGAAAAAGGGCTTATGACAATAAGACGTTACCTTGTTCACGCCTAAGTGTCTGTGAATCTGCCTTTCCAGAGGCAACCATTTTTAGCAAGTCTATTATTTTGTTTTGTTGTTTTCAATTTTCGTCTGTTATCTTTACAAGAATCCTGAAGTATCTAAACTGTGAGACTATAATAGATAGAAATATAAATACATAGAAAGGATGTAGACTGATGATAACCCTCTATTCATAGACTACTCCCAATATGTTTTTCCAGAAGTGATGGATCTGTTTCTCTTTTTACCAAGCCAGACTTTCATTCTCTGTTTTCTAATTGTGGCTGAGAATATAAACTAAGGGACAGTCTGCTAAATAAATGTTAATTAACCACTAGTTAGACAGATCTGTGGGAGCCAGAGGCCTGTGTGGAGAATGATCAGTTAAAGGAACTTGTATAAACGTCTTCAGTGGGACTGGGTTCTTCACTAAAAGCAGTCTGACTCTCAGGCTGAAAACCGTACTCTATCATGATTTAGTTGTGAAGCCAGTTGTTGCACAGCTGGCACTGTGAACAGAATATACCTTGGCTGTTTTCATTTTCTCGTCTGATAGAACAAGATACTGAGCATTGATAATGGCAATTGGTGTCACCTTTTTGGAGGACCCCATACTGGACATTATACTAGGCACTTTATGTTATTACTAAATTTACGTGTAATGTCTTTATAAAGTTCATATTAACGTAGAGAAAGTCTGAGTGCAAGGCCTGTGTTCTGGCTCTTACACGGAGCAACCATGATTTAGAATCCAGTCCGAATTCCAATAATTGTTTCTTTGGAAGCTATCCACTTTTTGCCTAACTGAAGTGAAGTCTTCTCTTCCCACCCACATTACAATGGGTGAACATTTGGCAGACTCTGTATTCCATGTTAACACTTGCCATAATTAGGGTTTCTATTGCTTCAACGAAACACCATTACCAAAAAGCAAGTTTAGAAGAAAAGGGTTTATTTGGTACACTTCCATATTGCTGTTCACTATTAAAGGAAGTCAGAGCAGAAACTCAAACAATGCAGGAACCTGGAGGCAGGAGCTGATACAGAGGCCATGGAGGGATGCTGCTTACTGGCTCACTTGCTCAGCCTGCTTTCTTATAGAACCCAGGACCACCAGCCCAGGGATGGCACCACCCACAATGGGCTGGGTCCTCCCTCCTTGATTACTAATTGAGAAAATGCCTTACAGCTGGATTTAATTGAGGCATGTCCTCAACTGAGGCTCCTTCCTCTCTGGTGACTCTAGCTTGTGTCAAACGGACACACAAAACCAGCCAGTACGAAACTGGAAGGGATTTCGGGCATAGCTGGGGTCATCCATAACTGCTGGTTTATTGAGAAATAACCTTCACTGAGTGTAATGAAGGGGTTAGAAGAAATGAAAAGCTAATCATGTGCGCTCTTTGGTGTTTTGAAGGAAACTTGGAAAGACATAGTCTAAAGATGGGGTTAAGGACTCCTCTAGGAAGGGCTCTCTCTAGGGTCTCTAGCCATTGCCAGAACATCCACATATAAACAACTAAAAATGTTGAGGAACATACTTTGGAAAGGCCTTTTCATGAGTTAGTAAGGAAGGGAATATAAAGGTTGGCAAATTCAGCAGGCATTTGTCAAACAGATATCTTAGTAATGCCTGAAGCACTGAGAACTAAAGGCTGGGCTTAGGGTTAGTGGTCACAGAACTTCGGAGGTGTACTGGCTAGTTTTGTGTCAATTTGACAAAAGCTGGAGTTATCACAGAGTAAGGAGCTTCAGTTGGGGAAGTGCCTCCACGAGATCCAGCTGTGGGGCATTTTCTCAATTAGTGATCAAGGGGGAAGGGGCCCTTTGGATGGTGCCATCTCTGGGCTGGTAGTCGTGGGTTCTATAAAAAAAGCAAGCTAAGCAAGCCATAAAGAACATCCCTCCATGGCTTCTGCATCAGCTTCTGCATCCTGACCTGCTTTAGTTCCAGTCCTGACTTCCTTTGGTGATGAACAGCAGTATGGAAGTGTAAGCTGAATAAACCCTTTCCTCCCCAACTTGCTTCGTGGTCATGATGTTTGTGCAGGAATAAAAACCCTGACTAAGACAGGAGGCTATTTGTTCTCAGAGGTCACCGGTCTGTGCAAACCCAGACCTGTTGGCACGTGCATCCTTTCTGCCCAAGCACCACTTCTCTGATCCGGTTCCTGGTGATAAACAACCTTCCTCCACAAAACTCCAACCTCCAAAAGCTATACCCTTGATGGATGGCAAACTAACTGCACCTTCCCACACCAGTTGCAAAGAGCATAGCTTTGCTTGTGGGGAGAAGGAAAGCAGGAGGAATCCCTCTTCTAACATTGCGAAGGTTTACGCTGGTCTGACTTGAGTTTACAGGCTGAATTTGTATTTCTCTGTTGCGGTGGGGGGTGCCAGGCCGGGAGTGTTCCTATGGGACGGACACAATGGAGCACCAGTCTTCGGAGAAGGAGCCCACTTTCAACCCTAAGCTCAAAGGGCTTTTTCAGATGCTGCTCCAGGGTGAATAAAAAAGTAAAGATCTTGAGTCACACAAAGCAGTAAGAGAGGACACGAATAGGAAGCATTCTAAATGAAAATGTGATGATCCTAAAACTGTCAGAAATATAAACTAAAGATTTAAAAAAACAAGCAAATTTATGATCATTAGAATTGTGCATTCAGCGGGTGTCCCTGAAAAGTTTGAACACAGCTAAATAAAGAATTAGAGACCTGGAAGGTAGGACTTACTCAGAAAGCAGAGAACTCGAGCCTGAGAATTTTGAGACGACCTACTATGTATGAAAGATAGTTGGAAGGAAAGGCAGACCCGATGGCTGAAGATTCCCAGGACTACTGAAGTATAACAAATTGCAGGAGCAGAATGAGGCAAAATATTCAGTCTCGATGCAGCTCATTCAAACTGTGCAGCTGTCTCAGGGCTGCAGAGAGGCTCTGCCTCGATGCCAGAGACGATGACAGATCCCAATTCAAAGGGCAGTTCTTCACATGGCGTCCTCATGTATGGGGGGGGGGTACCTTTCAGACTAGAATTCCATACTTTGTAAAAGTATATTTTAGAAACAAGGGTAATACATTTTTTTAAATAATAAGAAAGATTGACAAAACTCAAGAGGTCTGTCAAGTTAGTCATTAAGAGAGAGAGATAAAGCCAGGCATGGTGGTGCTTACAGGAGGCAGAGGTACACAGGTCTCTGAGTTTGAGGCTAGCCTGGTCAACATAATTACAGACTAAACAGAACTACATGATAAGACCTAGTCAGCTCTGCGACAGTGTCCTTTCCTAGAATGCATGAGCCACAGACTCAAGCCCCAGTTCTATTTAGAAAGAGAGAAAAGGAAGAAATTTACAATACTCGTAAGGAAGAAGAAAAAATGAAACTAGGTAATCATGCAGCAGGAATGAAATAGAAACACTGGGGATTGTTTGACAGCATTGTCTTCATATTTATATTAATATCTATAAATATATAATGCTGATGACGTGAGACGAAAGCTCCACACTAAAATATTTGTGTCTGTCACAGGGCTTCCGTCCATCTGAGAGACAGCCATATTGGTAACAGAGCAGCTTACAGTCACACAGGAACTGAACCACCTGTGGTGTTTCCACCAAGAGACTCCGAATGACACCAAAAGTCCCCTAAGGAGAGCCAAATGGGAGGTCCTTATTTTATATTCAAATTGAAGTCATTGGCTGTTCTCTGACATCTTCAGTTGGTTTATTGGTTTTAACAGCAGTACCATCTTCATAGCAGCTCTTGACCCTGGGGAGAATTTGTAGCAAAATCCTGCTCAAGTTCCATGGTATTACTATTAGGTGGTCATATACAAAAGTTGGGATGATGCTTTCAAACATACCAGTTTTCTTTTGCATCTCATCCCAGTTATTTACCTGTAAGCAGTTTGTGTTTTACTTGAAGTATGTTATGTAACTCTCTATCCCCTTATTAATGACACTGGGTATTGAGTCTAGCGCAGAAACAACCCCCCCCCCCTACTGCCTGGCTGTGCATGGAAGGGTTAACTTTCTGAGGGGAAGCCAAGAGAAATGCTAAGGGATCAAGACATGACACGCTGCCCATTGTTTGCAGCTCCAGATCAAAATATACAATTATGCATGCCAAATAAATTCTAAACCTGTAAGGTTGGGAGAGGGGGTGGCTCTGACGACAGGTGCCAGGAGCATTAAATAATCTCCGCAGACAAGGTGCACCACTGTTGTCTTGAATACTGTGGGGGTCCCCCAGTCTGGCATTTTCCCCTATGCTAGACAATGTGCATTCACTGCTGGAGTCTCTGTTAAGCCCCAGTCCCCCAGACCTGCTGGCTCCTGGTGCCCGACTGACACAGAGGTGCCTTTGTGAGTGTAATTACCTTTCCCTGTGTTAGAAATAGTCTGTTTAGAGCTGTGTTTGCAGGTACTGCTGGAATAAGCAGGAATTAGCATGCAAAAAGACCTGCCCTGTCTCTGACATCTTTATCAGCACCATTCCTTAGGACTGGCTTTCCTGCCTAAAGTTAGGTTGATGGGGGCTGCTGGAATACGACTGGAGGAAGAGCTTTTAAAGAAGGTGTGTGTGTGTGTGTGTGTGTGTGTGTAAGAGACAGGTGGAGGGCAGTCTTGTGTTTTGTTTCATAAGAGTCTCATACCCAACAAAACTGCTGGAGTAAACGTGAATGGATAATTCCAGCAACTTAAGAATTGATTAAAGCTCCTTTAGGCTTTCAAATGTTTCCACATCAAGAACTCTGGAGGAAAAAAAAACAATGATTCTTTTGTTGTAAGGATACTATGGCCAGCATCCTCAAGCTACTAACAATTCCTACAAGATCCCTACCAGTTTTAAACTGTAAACCTGAAGTGAGCCTTTTTTTTTTTTTTTTTTTTTGGTTTTTCAAGACAGGGTTTCTCTGTATAGCCCTGGCTGTCCTGGAACTCACTTTGTAGACCAGGCTGGCCTCGAGCCTATTTTTAAAGATGCTTGTCTTATCTGCAAGTAACCATAGTGATAGAAGGCATTGGAATAGTCCAGAATTGGAGTACCATCAGCTCAAAATCATTTGCATATTAGGTTGCCTGGAAATGCTTTTTATTGCTTACATCTGTTCCTCAACGAGCCTCTCATTAAAATTAAAATAATAATAATTATTATTATTGTTATTATTATTATTATTTCCCTTCTTTGGAGATAGAGGTTAATTTTGTGATTAGGTTAGAGGGTTGTATTTTGTGTTTAGTAATTTTCCATATGTGATTTTACTGTGTACCCAGAAAATTCAAGGCCAATCAGAGGATAAAGGAAAATTCACCTAAATGACTAGTGAAAGAAAAAAGCCAGAGATGGGGCGTCTTCATACGGAAGCAGGAAAAAGAACGGTTGAAATGGCATACTCTATGTGATTTATTCATTTTCAGTAGCTGAAGTTGTAATTTCCACATTGCTGCCACAGGCTGCAGAGCAGCACAGCTTGTCTCTCTGTTGCAGGGTCGCCTGTTGAGGACAACTTGGTCACTTAAGAAAGACTTTATACTGGGCAGGTAGAACTCAAACCAAGCAGCTTCCTCTTTGGAGATTGGGCGGGGAAAATGTGTGTTGGCCACAGAATGAAGAGGTTATCAGGCGGATCTGGTAGACAAGAATTTTCTTCATCCTTGGAACCTCCTAAAAACCCTTTCAGCATCCAGCTTCCCTTTCCATTATGTGGGAGCAACAGGTCAGGGATTGCCTAAGGCAGCCCTGCAAATTGGCACCTGCCTTTGTGACTAAGACCTAGAAGGAAGGAGTGGTCAAGAAAAGGAGGCCAGGGAAATTGAATAGGTTTTGAAGCTACCTCTGCAGGAAGATTAGATTCTGATGCCTTGGCTAAGGTCACCTTCTGACTCAAACCAAATGATTTGCTGAAAGGAGTCTCTCGAACAGGGGCAGGTTTAGGGAACAATAGAGGTAGGTACCAGAGGAAAGGCGAAGAAACACAATCCTTCTGTCTACATTTGTCCCTCTCTTTTTTTGTGGCAGTGGGTATGTCACAGGAAGGTGACAGGCGTTACTCACGCCTTCCTGCAGCCCGCTCCCTCCTCGACCCCTGGTGTCTGAGAGTATACCGTAGTTCCCTTCCCGCGCTCAGCACTTGCCCTGCGCTAATGGAGTAGAGGCTCTTCCGTGGAGTGTTCTCCCTATCTGAGCAGGTAGAGAAGTGCATCTGTTAGGCTTCCCTTGCTAGCGCAGCCATCCTGCCTAGGGAGGTTTTCTTCCCGGCCTGTTCCATGTTTCTTATATTCTCATATCATTGGCAGCCTAAGACCTCTAACGAAGCCTGACATTTGTTTGGGATTGTATAAATTCTTTGACCACACCTCTTGTTTCTTGAAAGAATATAGCCTACTCCTACTGGGTGCTCATAGTGTAAAATACTACTCCTACTGTGTGCCTTAGTGTTACCGGTGCAGCTCTGTTTTTCTGCTCTGTTTCTTTGTAAGTTGATTTCTTATCGGGCCGCTTGCCTTCGGTCTTTCTTCATCCCTTCAGTCTCCTTACTTCTTCTCACACAGATGTACAGTTGGCTCTCGCTGTCAAGAAGGGGGGAGCTAGTCTGCTTTGGGAGATAAGGATGCTCCTTGGGGAACTCAGCTGTTATGTGTGTGCCCTTGCGCTTCCCGTGTTCCAGGGATGTTTTCAGTTCAAGTTCCTTGCCTTCTTATGCTTGGCCGTACATCACGGTGAATCTACAGAGCCTGAAACAGGCTCATCTTGCCTTTTTTTTTTTTTTTTTTTTAGCTTTAGCGTCTGGTACAAAATGACTGTTTTCTGCTGCAGTTTGCCAGTCTCAAAGGAGTAATGCATCTTTGTTTCAAAAACTGAAATTACGGTTTTGCTTTTGAGAATATTTTTCAAAGAAGCAAGTTAGTGCCCTTCTAGAAAGCTAACTTATTCCAAAGTCTCTTGTGGAACTTTCTAGTTGTGCTCCCTCCTACTGACATCACCAGAGCAAAAATCACTGGCATCAAGAACATGCCCGCCACCCCCAGATTTTGTTAAGGTGTTGTGTAAATTAAATCAGGTACTCATCTCTGAACTCTGATTTCTTCCAATCTGCAGCAGGCAACCCCAGCACGGAAATGGACAGGTATGTAAGTATCAGAACAGTATGGAGGAGATGTAGATAGGGTGGAGCCATATGGAATCTATGCGTGTCCATCTTCTCTCTAAAAGATGCTCAATAGAGATGGTGGTGTTTGGGGGTTAAATGAATGAAGAGATGGTATTAAAAGGTCCACATCCCCCACAGAGCAATCATCAGAGAAGGTGAGGAGCGACAGGGACTGGGACACTGGCGGCTCAGATGAATGAATGGAGCATTGATGGCTGTAACTGACTTTAGGTTTATCAGTGAGAGGCACCTGGAGGGGCAAAGCTTTGAAAGGGGTGAGAATACTGGAACCTATCTGCAGGATATCCCAAACCTAGGAAAGAGTGCTGAAGGAGCAAGTAAACACAGTTATAGACAACACAACTAAAGGCCGAAGGGGGCCATAACAACATTCCTGATCAAAAGAAGCCAAAGCCATGCACTGTGGCTTTAGGGAGGAAAGGAATGAGCCAGAGGAAGTTCAGCATGGCCTGAGCTCTGGAATTGCGCTTATCTTTCTCTTGACAGTGCTTGAAAACATTTCCCACGCTTGCTGTGGTGATCTCTAAAGTGGCAACAATGAACCCCAGATTAAATCTGTAGGTTTTTTTTTTTTTTTAACATTGAGCTTGCTTTATGGGTGAAGGCTGGCTGGGCTGGGCTGGGCTGGGCTGGGGATGAGGATGAAGATGTGGGCTTAGCTGTAGAAAGGGCTGAGGGCTCAGGGTCTGGTGTCAGGCCTACTCACTGTGAGTCATCAGTACAGAGGCACAGGGAGGTGAGGTGGGAAGGAAATCGGGGTGCAGGAAATGGGAAGAGAATGGGACTGGGCAGAGGATGAAGAAAAAGACAGGGCAGGGCCAAATCTGTAGGTTTTTAAATACACAGAATAATTATAGCCGAATTTCTTTAGAGAGAAATTTAGTTTCCTTGGGAGAAACTATTAGTAGCAAGAAATAAGAACAGGACAGAGATCTGCCTGTGAAATATAACATTGGAGAGCTTTACAGCTAGAGGTATAGTAAAAAGAAAACTTTGTAGAAAGAAACATATCAATTAAGAAATCCTCATGATTTATTTTGGGAGTAATGTGAGGTGATTTTTGAGGGAGCCATATTTAATCAGTCTCTTTTGGAATTGCTTATTTGGTGTTCTTCTCATGGACAGCACACATGCGTGGACAGTTAACTAGAACTTGCAGGAAAGCCCAAGACAAGAATCAAACTGGAGGAGAAAAGGAGAAATTAAAAGGGGGTGACTAATTTCCTCAGATTATTTAATAAAGAATAAGTCGTAACAGAAGCACTGGGTGCTCTACGTAGATATCAATAGATACTCACGCTGCACTCTATTGCAGACCTCCCCAGAGCAGAGAGCTGGGGCACAAATCTCAGCGTCTAGAGGTTTAGACGTCTCTGCAGTTACCTCTAAGATGGCGTTGGAACACGACCTCCATATGCAGCTGGTAGATAAATGTCCCGGGCATCAAGATTTACGGGTGTGAAATGAGGACTTAACAAAGTTCTTATTTTTTATTTCACATCTAACAGTTTGGAGAGTCACAACCTACTTGCATGAGCTGACTAGCAACACAGTACCTGAGCAGTGGGGATGGGGGTGCAGCCCCCTTTTTGTAGTACCTTCATGCAGAACGAGCACACAAAGTCTCCAATGGGTCAGTCAAAAGAGGACTATCCACATCCAGTCAGATCTGGACAGCATCCAGATTCCAAGCTTTTGTTCTGGTTGGAAGGTTGAGCTAAACTCGGATTAAATTTAATAGGATTAGGTATAAAGTTCCACTTGCATTACTTGTGTAAGACAACTAATTAAATTGCAGTAGGCCTGAGCTAATAACAGTTTCTGTGGGGAAAAAAAAAAAGACTGCAGGCTTTATATATACCCCAAGATCTCGGTTGGAGTCAGGAGTGAAATGTATTTGGTAGGAAAAGTCAGTTACGGTGACTGACAGAGGAGTGGCAGAGAGAGAGCTGTGGCCGACTGGAGCCCTCGATACTTCACAACTAGACCTGCATATGTGTCATTGGATGCTGCTAGATCTGTTGAGTCTAGATGGATTCGTTATTTCCTTTGGGGAATCTTTATAATTGGTGGATATTTGGAGCATTAGAAATCAATGAAAGAAACAGTATTAAATCATTAAGTGTTGAGAAGATCATTTCCTTCTCAGCCCGCCTAAGAAGCAGTGTATGTGTTGTAGCTTGTACTGTAGCACCATTATCTTCCCTTGGTATCATCAGTGCTTGGAGATCTCAGTATGGCATGATTTTGGCATCAGAAATTATTTAGGGAAAACTTCACTTCTGGAGTTAATTGTTCTACATTGAGCTCTTAAATGTGTCAGAATTACGGTAAATATTTTAGGGTAGGCATTCATCAATATTTCATAAACCCTAAACAAGGAAAAGAATCCAAGAACTCTCTAAAAAGATATATTTTTATGTACATGTAATTTTTTTTTCTGGGAAAGACTCCAACACTTTCATCAGATTCTCAAATAATACAAAACTTGGACCTCTTCTGCAGCACCTTCACTGCTTGTCGCTCTCCTCCTGTATAAACAGAGAGGCACCTTGACTGTGGCCTCCTGCCTTGCTTTGAGACCCCGCACCCCAACAGATCTTCCTTGAAATGCCGGTGACTTCCACCCATTGAGACTTGAAAAGCGTCACAGACAGGGTTCCAAAATTGTTTGAGTTGACAGCTCAGCTTTAGAGTAGCCGGGAACTTCCTTTTCTCATGTCTTCACCCCCTATGACAAAGCTAGTTGTGTTTGGAAGATCAAGCCTGCATCTTGCTGCTTTGAGAACTCGGGTTATATTTTGCTGTCCCCACCCACCCCCCTCAGTGTGTGAGTACAAATTTGGTCTTCTCCAGGAATATTTCGTTCTGAGGTAAGTTCCAGAGAAGCCTGACCTTCTCCGTGGGATGTGTGCTTCATGTGGTTTTTCTTCTCCTTGCAAACCCCACAGGGCGCCAAAGCATGCTTCCTGAGGGACATTCCTTTCTCAGCCATCTACTTCCCGTGCTATGCCCACGTGAAGGCTTCCTTTGCAAATGAAGACGGGCAGGTCAGCCCCGGAAGCCTGCTCTTAGCCGGTGCTATTGCTGGTAAGTCTTATCCACGCAGCAGAGCTCCCCGCTCCAAACCCCCCAGGATCTAGCCTTACTCCACCCAAGTTACACAAATAGGACTTGTTTTTTTTCTGACAGTTTTCCACTGAGTATACCTGACTTTCTTTGACTAGCGTCTAGAAGGCAGATAAGAAAATAATTTGTATTTTGCCGCATTATTAGAAGAACTTTAGCTTTTAGAAAGTGTTTGCTAGTGATTCATTCATTTTTATTTCTTTGTTTCTTTAGTTTCTGTGATACTGCTAGATTCTAATTCAAATTCTGTATTATTTCCTAATTTTACTTAGTAATACAAAAATAAAAATGGTTTGACCTAAACTTTTTAAAACATTAAAGGATCATGCCCTAAAGGTTATCTAAACAAATGATTACATGTAAGCTTGTCCAGAATTTAAGTAAACGTCATTAATGTATAGTTAGAAGAAGCACAATAAAACTAGACATAACTAGGGTGATTAGATTTTTTTCTTGAAGTGGCTGTCAAGTCGGGGGCTACATGTATTTCAGTGAATCATAGAAGTGACAGTCTTATGTCTTTAGTGCTGTGCTGGAATAATTATGAATATTATACAGAAAAATAGGGACTTAAAAATAGATACTGATTATCAGCACAGTCAGGGAATCAGTACTTGGCTTTTGGGAAACTCCTTGTCCTGAGAATCTAAGGGATGAATCTGGCTATATTAGCTCTTTAAGTGGTAGCAAGCTTATTATGGGTTAACAAACCCTAGGGCAGGCAGTCCTGAGCTTCAGATTGGAGGTTAGAGCTGGAGAACAAGATTGGAGGTGAACCTCAGCTTTGAATCGCTACTTCAAGCCTCCACCTTCTGCAGGAACCCCAGTAGCAGGAAGTTGTACCATTCTCCTTTATCCTTAACATTTTCTTCCTCAAAGGCACGGATGCTGGTCTGTGAGCCAGGGCTGTTATGTCCTGGGTGATTGAGGATTTTAGTTGCTGAGTAAAAAGATCCAAACACGAACACTAAGGAAGCAAGATCTGGAATACAGAATCCCTATTTCCATTTCCAACGTGGCCACTTATTTGCTGTGTCCCGAGTTGCCATTTACATATGTAAACATGAGGAAGAATGGAACGAAGGTATTATATAGTTTATTTCAACCCCCCAATTGAAGTAAGATTAGGGCCTCAGGAAAAGTAACAGCCACTGATTGATGTGTGATCTTTGTCAGTTGTTGCTTCACCAGACTTGATTTCCTCAGCTTTGAGTAGAGAATATACTATAAAGTCCAGGATGTGTCACAAGGAGGGGAGCATCATGGAAGCTCTTATCATAGTGTCAATCATGAATCTTGTATTCGGGAAATATGTAGACTGAATCTAGATTCTAGGGGAATTGGCCCATCCAGTCACTCCACAAGTACCAGATAGGAGGTTAGGGATGGATAGTGGAGCTCAGCTCAGGATGAAGGACTCACACAACCGTTTTTTCCTCAACGTATAGAAAATAGTTCACTCTT
Organism: Mus musculus; assembly: GCF_000001635.26. Taxonomy (NCBI): domain Eukaryota; kingdom Metazoa; phylum Chordata; class Mammalia; order Rodentia; family Muridae; genus Mus; species Mus musculus. The sequence goes on along the minus strand of NC_000072.6, from coordinate 6,051,261 downwards.
CTCTCAGGGAAAAGAGGCACTGCGAACGAATTTCATGTGTGTAGGAGTATGCTAGCTAGCCCATGATATTAGAGCTGAACATTTCAACATTTCTTTTTTTTTTCCTGATTATGCAAGTGATACAGCTTGTGGTAAAATATTTAAAAAGGGTAAATATTAGCCATAGTTCTATTACTAGAAGAGGTTTTCTACTTAATTTAAAATTTTATTATAATTATTCATGTACTTTATGAAGATATGCATATATACATATGCCCGGGTGTACAGAGCCCAGAGGACCCGGTGAGGAAGTCAGTTTACTTTCTACTGTGTGGCTCTCAGGGATCAAACTTGGATAGGCAGGCTTGCCAGCACTTGCCTTAAACCCTGAACCATCTCTCCAGCCTTTTTGCTTCTGCCTATTTTCGTGGTTTTTGATGGAGTTTCAATCACACTGTACCTCATCCCATCAGCATTGTTGACTATTGTAGGGTGATGATTAGTGGCATGTGCTATGGAGTCAGGCTGCGTGGGTCAGATTCATCTCCCCACTTAGACCTCTGGGACTCACACAAGCCATTGATCCCCTCTTGGCCCACTTTGGGGGATAAGAGCAATCTTAGCTTCACTAAAGAATTAAGTGGAATAAAAAGACAAAGATTTAAAGTAGTTGACATTATGTCAGTATTCAGAAATATTCAACTATATTTTTCTTTATACTTTTTGAGATTATAATATAATTATATTATTTCCCTTTTCTCTCCACAGTCCTTCCTAAGTCTGTGTTGTCACCCCTTCCTTTTCAAACAGATGCCTCTTTTTTCTCTAATGGCTTGTTACATCAGTGTGTTTTCTACATATATAAATTCAACCTGCTCAGTCTATATGATGTTTATTATGTGTATGTTTTCAGAGTTGACCATTTGGTATTGGATAATCAATTGGTGTGTTCTTTTTGAGGGAAGACTATTTTTCCTACTTTGAGCATTCCTTAGGAGTCTATGTTAGCAAGACTATTGATGTCATCCTTGTTTAGTTCCCGTTTAAGCATCCCTGTTATTAAGACTTCAAGGAGACACAGTATGAAAGCAAACTTTATGTTCACTTGGCTCCAACAATCTATCTGCCCCTCTTCCACGAGTGTCCCTGAGCCTTAGATACAGAAACTGGATTGTAGATGTTCAGTTGGGACTAGGATCCATCACTCTGCATTGTGATCAGTTGTGGTTTTCTGTAGAGGTCTTTGTTGGAAAGAGAAGATTCCTTGATGAGGGTTCAGAACTACAGCTGTCTGTAGGTACAAGGAAAAATACTTAGTTAAGAGTTTAGGCAAGTGTAGGTTTTCCTCCAAGATCTATGACTTTACTAGTCTTAGGAAGTTAGCTAGGTATCCAGCAGAAGGCATGATTCTATTTCTTGTTGACCAGGCCTTTTGTCCAATTAGAAAATTGTTGGTTACCACCAAGGTATGTGTGCCATTACTGCAACTTTAGGGCTATTATGTCGTACCAGTCGTGGTTCAGAGGCATCATAGTTGGGTAGGACTTTTGGTTTCTCCCCTCCTTTGGAAACCTGCATTCTGGTACCATGAAAGATGATCCACAGGAAGAAGGCTTTTAAGTCCTATCGCTGCTTCGATCCTGTTGGTTCTATGTCTGAAGTGGATGGTGTCTTCAGGCATAGAAACTTACTCTTTCTCCTCTAGGTGGCAACCAAGGACACCAACAGTAGCCTATAATGTTTTGGGACTCTCTTAGACAACACAGACCAGTAACTCAAAAGTGGGTGTTTCATGCCTTGTGTTATAAGGTTCTTATTAGATAGCTTATGGTTCTTGGGGATGGCATCATTAGCCCAGATGGGAAATTTTCATTCAAACTCTTTATGGATATGTGTACAGATACTTGTATATGTTATAGGTAGTTTTCAGTATATAGTTAATAGCACAGCTCTTTATTATCTTTTCAGATACCCTCAATTATCTTACTCTCCTCGCTCTTTTGGTGTTTATCTCTCTCCCCTCTAGTTAAAGCCTTCCCACATTCACACATCAGCGTCCCTCTTTACTTTCCTAGTTTTTATATACTCTCTTCAGAAGATTTGGACCTAGGAACATCAGATGAGAGGAAACATGTAATATTTGCTTCTCTTTTCCTGGGATACCTCACTCAATATGTTCATTCTTTCCTAGATTTTTATAGTACCATTTCTTTCTTTGTAGCTGAGTAGTATTTCATTGTATTAGTCAGAGTTGTCTAGAGGAAAAGAACTTATATAATGAATCTCTAGATAGTAGATAGATAGATAGATAGATAGATAGATAGATAGATAGATAGATAGATAGATAGATAAAAGGAATTTATTGTAATGCCATACAGCCCGAGATCAGCTACTCAAACAATGTCTGGCTGTGAATACAGGAATTGCTCAGTCCACAATGATAGATGCCTCAGCTGGCCTTCAGAATATGCTAGAACCCCAAAGAAGTGGGCTCTGATGCTGATGAGCGAATGTATGTGCTAGAAGGTAAGAGCAAGCAGGAGGTGTGGCCCACATTAAAGGTGTGTCTTCCAAGCTCAAGATCTGAATCAAAAATGTGTGTCTTCCTACCTCAAGGCCCAGACTGGAAGTGGATTCACCCACTCCAAACTTAGTTTAAAAAAAAATCTCTCTCAGGTGTTCCCTCCATTTCTGAATTGTAGTTCATTCCAGATGAGTCACGTGGACAACCACTAATGGCCATTACACCTATTGTGTATATGTCCTACATTTTTATGATCTATCAAGTGCCTGAGTGATGCCCAAGGAAACACAAACATAATGCTGATGGAAATGATGAGGACAATCCAGGGTTTTAAAATAGAATTCAATAAAGAGATAGAGTCATATACCTCTTAATCACAATACTTAGAACTGTCCAAATTACTGAAACTTTTATATAAATGATGTTATTAATACAAGCAAATCTTTAGGCTTAAACACTTTTCTATTTTGGATTTGATCGCCTTTTTGGAGAAATAGATTCTTGGAACTAAGGTTGCTGGTAGAAAGTATGAATGGTTTTTGTTTGATTGACTGATTGTTTTTTACATGAAACCACATTAGTCTTGAGGTCCTGGGGTCATTGCCACCTCTGTGCTGCCGATTAGCCCCACAGCCATCCTGTTCCCTGTGCACTTACCTGCTGTGCTGAAACACCGCAACCTAAAGCAGCTAGAGAGGAAACATGAGATCTGGCTTACCCTTCCACATCACTTTTCATCCCTGAAGGATGTCAGGTTAGGAACTTAAACATGGCAGGAACCTGGAGGCAGAAGCTGGAGCAGAGGCTGTGGAGGGGTGCGGCTTATTGGCTTGCTCAGCCTGCTGTCTTATAGAATCCAAGACCACCAGCCTAGGGATGGCACCGTCCACAGTGGGCGGAGCCTTTGTCCATCAATCATTAATTAAGAAAATGTCGCCACAGGCTTGCCTATGTTCACATGTTATGGGGGCATTTTCTAAGCTGAAGTTTCCTCTTCTCAGATGACTATGGCTCATGTCAAGTTGACATAAATCTAGCCATTGTACCTGGGGTGTCTGTATTAGTAACTCAGAACTTTTCAGCTTAGAACACATACTTACTGTATGTTTTGGGGTGTGGGTCAGGAGCATTTTTTGGGGGGTGTCTATGGCTTGAGGTCTGTTTCAAACTCCTGGGAGGGAAGAGCTGCTGGCACAGAAGATTTGATATTTAAATAATTCAATTCTTGGTGCCTTGAGAATATAAAGTAGTGCAACAGGCCTGGGTAGTGAAGTGCACACACTCATATAACTTTCTTCCCAAATGTCTTAAACTGCTAGAAAATACGACAGCATCCGTACTCAGAAAGCAACCACCTTACATCTGAAATTGGTGATGTCATAGGCCAGAACAGGCAGGAAAAAACTATTGATTGTGTAAAGTGTAAGCGAAGACTCTTGACCTCCGAGTAAACAGAAGAATGTATTCTAAAAGCAGGAAGCTGCCTTTCTGGACACATAGCCAGCCTGGCCACTCCCCGTGCCACCTAAAGCTTAAAGCAACATTTGTCTGCAAGATAAAACTGAGAACTGTAACGTAGAGAATGGGCCATTGGCCGGATAACGGCTCATGTAGAACTGAGAGGAAGCAGGACAGGGCTTAGGCTCATGTCAGACCTTAACCACAGGTGCGGCAAAACATAAATTAACAGCTTTTCCTCAGTGGAGTGGAAAATGAAGTATTCTCACTGCACAGTTCAGCTGGCTTTCTACACGCCAGAATTCTGGAAAGCTCAGCCCTGTAGCCTGCCTTAGCCCTTTCAGGATAGAGCGCTTGCCCATCCAAAAGGGGAAGTGGTGGGGAAGTTTGTCTGGAGTGTGGCAGATGCCACCCAGGGCTGAGTGCATTGCATGGACAGCCTTTTATTTGATCCCGAGTATCAGTAGACAGCCAGCCATGCTCAGACAGGAAGGGGCAGCAGGGCATGTGAACTGAAAAATTACAGAGAAAACGGTAATTTAGGGACCACAGGGGAACTTGCAAGAACTGTAATTGGAAGCTTGGAAAGGGGATTCGTTTTATCTTACTTTTTATTCTAAAATAAAAGTAAGTCCACAGGAAGTTGTAAAAACAATATAGTAATCTTTCACCCACTCTTCTGGGAATGTATACTTCATAACTATCGGACAAAGTTAAACTCAGAAAATTGACATGTAACACATGTCAGAGTTCTGTGGCATTTTAAATTTATTTTATGTGTTTATTTGAGGATGGACCCAAGGGTCGAATGCAATGATTACTTGATTATCTTAAGACAGTTTCTCATTAAGAGGACTGAGGCTAACCTTTGTAGACCAAAGAGGCTTTGAGTAGTTTTTTTGTTTTTTAATTAATGAAATGATTGTTGAAATTAAAAATCTCTATGGTTCTAAATGATAAAGCAGACATGATCAAAGAAAACCAAGCTAGGCCATATTTCATGGTGCTTGCCCCTAATCCCAACACTCAGAAAGCTAAGGCAAGAGAATTAAGAGTTTGAGGACTGCCTCAAACCTGTGTTAAGTAAAAAATCAGGAAAAAGAGAAAAGGACCTTTAGGAAATAAAGACATGGTAAAGATTACCCCCTAGAATATGGCATAAAAATACAGAGATGAAAAAATCAGAACTGAAGGGGCATAGAACATAGGTGTACTGTCTGTTTAAAAGATATTACCTTGATGTGAGAATTAGGATAAAGGACAGAAACCACTTAGTAAAAGATGGGCTTCTAGTCTGCAACAGTACCGTACCTCCCACTTGCCCAGGACATGAGGTGTGGCCCACATTGATGTAGCATCCAAGGGGAGGACAGAGCCTGCATCTGCTCTGCTTGCGAGGGTTCCACTCTCAGCAGCCAGATCAGGAGTGAATGTAAGAAGGACACATGGGATACTTGAAGCAACTTTAACAGAGAAAAGTTTGGGCTGAAAAAGCTGGGAATCAATACACATTGTCTCTGACGCTGATGTTCATACTTACTGTGCAAGAAGACTGCGTGAAGGAAAGAAAGGGGGTGTGAGCATATTAGAGTCGCACCCATGTGGCAGATACATACATGCCACAGCTATGTCACGGCAATGTGTATTTATCTAGTGGAGAAATGGAGATCAAACTGGAAGTGAAGGAGACAGAAACATACACAGGACATGAGGAAAGAGTCCAGTAGCCACAGTCAGCAGAAATGCATGCAGTGAAGATCGAGGCTTTCAGTTCAGCTCTAGAAGGAAGGGTAGGCAGCGGGAGATTTTTCTCCTTTTTTTTTTTTTTTTTTTTTTTTTTCCTTTTGGTTTTTTAAGACAGGGTTTCTCGGTGTAGCCCTGGATGTTCTAGAACTCACTTTGTAGGCCAGACTCTCCTTGAACTCAGAGATCTGCCTACCTCCTGAGTGCTGGGATTATAGGAGTGCACTGTCACTGCCCGGCTGATTTCCCTCCTTCTTAGTAAATAACTTTATCACATTGCTGTCAGTCGTCAACCTAGTAGGTTGATCATATAGCTAATAGCTTAAAAGTGTAATGTGGAAAGCCTTAACTTTGACCTAAAATAAATATGTAACAAACCTTTAAGCCTTAAATGGAGAAAACACAAAGTTATTAATCCTAATATGATACTTATAAAATTAATGTCTTTGTCCCCAAAGCTGTCTGGATTCACCCAGTCAGGTTTTGTTTTCTTCCTGCTGTCAGTGATCGTCTGTACTCGCTGGCTCCCTAGAAGTCCCACAGTTGTTTTTATTAGCCTCTGAGCACCTCATGTCATTTCTGTTGCTGAGGCTATGGGTAGCCCCCAGGGCTACATATGCACGAGTCTTGTCCATAATTAATCAAGCAGGATGCCCGCCCTCTTCCTGTGAGGACACATAGACAATCCCTTCCTATCGTCTGGTCTCTTCTTCTTCCACACTCAAGCTGTTTCATCAATGTGGCATAAGGCAGAGAATGACCTGGCAAATTGATTCATAATCTTTGTCCACTCGGACCTGGAAAACCAGTAGCTGTCAGATGACCAAGCCCTTTGTGGAACATTTGACTGGACTAGCCAACTTTTAGAGTAGCTGAACTCAGTTTTCCAAGTTTAGTGTCAACCCCCCTCCCCACTACACATGCCCCTCAGAAGTCTACACAACATGTCTGTAACAGTTCTGAGAGCCTAGACGTCATCCATTTGAGGGTGTGGGGGCTACAGACGAGATGGCTGGGCTTGTGTTTGAGTTATAGGATTTCTAGCACACGCCCCCAACACACACACATACATCAATCTGCTTTGCCAGTCATCTTGTTAAGTAGTTTATGTGTTTCCTTTCAGCATTTCATTCAGACATTTGTATTCTCGTTGCATGTATTCTTCATGCTCTCCTCCAGCATTATTCATGACCAGGAATTGTGTATGAAACATACCTTCGTGGGAAAACAATGTGTCCTTCGTTATTACCCCTGTGTCTTTCACAGCACCACATGATCGCATCTGCAGCGTGGTTAGGACTACTTCATTTCATGTCTAGAGGAGACTCCCTGCTAAATTCTCTTTAAACCAGGGAGTGAAGCAAAATGGCCAGTGTGAACAGTGGGTTTCTAAGCATCGTGTTTCCTTTCGTCATGTGAGAAGATAAATTCCTGGCTCAAAATTACAGTAATCCCTCCAAGCTAATAGGAGCCCGATGCTGCTTCTTAGATGAACACTGGATAGAGAGTGAGCTTTGCATATGTAAAAGGCAGTGTTTGGGTAATGACTATGCCTAAGAATTAGTGTTAGAGGAGTTGAGTGGAGATGGAAGGCGAAGAGACACTCGCTTCTCTTCCAGTAGAAATGGGAGCGTGTAGTTCACAGTTACACCCTCCCCCTCCACACACACTCACTTGCAATGTGACTTTAAAACTGTCTGTTGAAGGATGAGATGGAGTTCTAAGCCAGACCATGTTGGTTTGGACAGAAATTCTTACAGAATTATTAAGCCTTAAAAAAAGCAAAGGAGATTTATGCATCTGCATCTGACCAGTTTGGTTTGGAATAGGTTCATAGTGGAAAAGTAATAAAACCGTAAGAGACAGTGTCTTCTGAATGGTCTCCATTTTAAAACTCTCAACTTGGGCTGCCCCATTTTTGGATAAAAAGCGACTGTAAAAATAATTTACTGTAGGTAATTTTGGGAGGGACTTGTTGGGAGGGATTTGTTTGTTTGTTTGTTGTTGTTATTGTTCTTTATCATTTACCAGCCAGTATAAATTTTAAGCTTTCTGTTTTAAAGTTTTCTAGATGTATCGATTTGGGGGTGGGGGGGGACTGTGTGTGTGGAGTCACAAACAGGCTCCTGGTGTTTGCTTAGCGATCAGTACAGCCTTCTGGTAGGAGAAGTTGGGGTTTTGTTGTGCAGGGTAGCTGGATGTGTGAGGGAAAGCAGCGTCCTGTGGCTGCCAGCAGCCAGGAAACCATGAAGAGGAAACACATAATAAGCTTCGCCTCTGAAAAATCAGACCTAATAACTTCATGAGGTTCTGATTTCAACAGGAAAGCAAAAAAATAAAAATAAAATAAAAAATAAAAAATTTTTTGAAAACCACTTTCTCTGTTTGTTCTCAACCACTTGAAATAGTGTTACGGATAAATAATTGCTTAGAAATATTTATGTATTTAAGAATAGAAACAACAAATGAAGGTTCGGGGCAGGGGGGTTGGTCGCTGCAGACAGTACTGTCACGTTGTGCTCTCCAGAGGACAGCAAAATAGGCATTTTATTGCACTGGCTGCTTAACTTTCTTTCCACGGCCAGCAGTTCAAAGCACAGTTATTTTTATATAGTGAGAATGTGAGTGGACTGACATGGTATCGTGTCTCGGCTCCAGGTATGCCTGCGGCATCTTTAGTGACCCCTGCTGATGTTATCAAGACTAGATTACAGGTGGCTGCCCGGGCTGGCCAAACCACTTACAACGGTGTGACCGACTGCTTCAGAAAGATACTTCGAGAAGAGGGCCCCAAAGCATTGTGGAAAGGAGTTGCTGGTACGGAAGTAATTGGTTCTTAACTAATCTTTGGTATCAGGGAAATTTCTTAAGACTCTAATGGTGTCTGTTATTCCCCCCTTGGTCGTAGCTCGTGTCTTCCGCTCCTCGCCCCAGTTTGGTGTCACCTTGCTTACGTATGAATTGCTGCAGCGGTGGTTCTATGTCGATTTTGGAGGCGTGTAAGTGTCATGGCGAATTCACTGCTAAATGTCCACAGCCTCTAATACTCAGTTCTCATTGAGAAGTGCAGGGGGCTGACTGCCTCCTGTGACAACGTCCACAAGGTCGTTTCCCAGGGAGCACACCATTGACTAGAATTCAGTCACTGCTCCATGTTGCATGGTTGTATTGGTGTCTACTGGTATTTTTTAAAGTCACTTGACACTCCCTTTATTCTCTTCATAGGAAGCCCGTGGGATCTGAGCCGGTTCCTAAATCCCGGATTACTCTGCCCGCTCCCAATCCTGACCACGTAGGGGGCTACAAACTGGCCGTTGCCACATTCGCAGGGATTGAGAACAAATTTGGACTTTACCTACCTCTCTTTAAGCCATCAGCATCTACCTCAAAAGTGACTGCTGGGGACTCCTAGAGTGACTGACCTGGATGTGCCTGTAAAATGATTGGAACCACAATAAGCCTCATCTGGGTCTGAGGCCTGGCTCCGTCCCTTCCACATCTGTCCCATTTAAATTCAGGTCAATGCTTCCTATATTAAATGCAATCATTCATTTTTCTGGATGTTTTTGTAGCAAGATCATGGGGAATTATTCCTAATTATCCTTTGGCACTTTGCCCACAACCTGTGTTTGTATCTTTTAAATACTGGGATTTGGTCAATACTAACTTGATGTGGAGTAAGTCTGAAGGGAAATTAAGGAGGTCTCCTACCTGGATGATGGTCTCACTAATGCTACTGAAAGGCGGCCATGGTTTCCAAAAGACTTCTGAGTATGTTTAAAGTAGTAGAAAGCAAAGTATATATTTATAAAAATGAAAAACACTGGAAAGGAAAAAAAAACCCAAATATCTAGCCTGGACTCAAATTTTAAACATGCACAAATTTGGCCTCTGGATTATATTATGAAGGTTTTATGTGAAACATGTTTTTTCATAATGAAAACCACATTCAGGATGTTTAGCAATCATATTCTCTTGCTATAGCAAGTCTACTAGGGAAAAGTCTCGAATGCTAAGGAAGTGCTTTGGGCCGTTTTATTATAGAGACAGAAGAAACACAATTCTGCTCCTGGGTGTACTGATTTGAAATAAATATGTATATGATGAACACATGCTGATTCCAATTTTAACAGACACTGTAAGAATAACAGACACCCCTTTTTGCTGGTACCACCCTCCTCGAGTCCCCATGGTTGGCACCCTTTTGCCTTAAAAATCAACTTTCTCTTGAATCATGTCAGACAGATATGCTCTAAGTTTATAATTGATTTGGGGTGCCTTGTATCATGGTCAGAGGCTTGTGTGTTTGTGAAGGGAAAAATAAACTATTTTTAAAGCTATTGATTGCTTGCTCTTGTGTGTTTCCATGATAAATGTCAAAAATATTGTCATTAGTGGACTCTGACAACTCTTCATGCCATGTTTGGGGACATTGTGTTCCCATTGAAGCTGGCTTTCGGAGTAATGCATGGGCTCCTTTTCCTGTCTCAGAATGAGTAGGGGAACATATATCTCATCACTCTGAGTAAAGAAAGAACTACTGGACAGATACACTCACCCGAACCATCATTTTGTTGTTGTTTTTTAAGATTTATTTATTTTATTTATATGAGTACACTGTATCTGTCTTCAGACACATCAGCAGAGGGCATCAGATCCCATTACAGATGGTTGTGATGAGAATTGAACTCAGGACCTCTGAAAGAACAGTTAGTGTTCTTAACTGCTGAGCCATCTCTCCAGCCACCAAAAGAAGGCATCAAATCACAGTACAGATGGTTGTGAGCCACCATGTAGTTGCTGGGAATTGAACTCAGGACTTCTGGAAGAACAGTCAGTGCTCTTAACACTCTGAGCCATCTCTCCAGCTCACCCTAAACATCTTTAATACTTAAGACAATTTGTGTGTTTGGGAAGCATGTGTGCTCATGGGGGAGTAGATTTATCTGTAAGTGCTTGGGTAAGAGTGCACATGTATGCATGTATGTATGGAAACCAGGCTTTAGCACTGGATGGCTTCCTTGCTCTTGCCATTTTAATTACTGAGAGGCTCTAGTGGAATTAAAGCTTGTAAGTTTGGTGACCTAACTGACCAATGAGCTCCAGAGATCCACCTGTGCCTTATCCCAAGCATACTGCCTGTTCTTGAGTAACATGTGAGTGCCTCTGCCCTGGATTTCTATGTGAGTGTTGGATCCAAACTCAGGGCCCAAACTTGCACAGTGGACACCGTATTGACAGGGCCATCTCCCCAGCCCAACTTGCTACAGTTTCTTCTCACGATGAGTAAAGTAACATAAAGCTACAGTGGAAGTTGGCCATAAGATCTGTGCTATGATACCTGTAATGTAAGTTACTACTGGGCTATACCAGAAGCAAATTTCGCTGTATCCAACCCTTGTTAGTGTTCGCCTCATTGTGATGACTTGGGAAAAGAAGCAAATCTTACAAGTTTGTGATTACTGTCAACAGCACTCATTACCCAAAGGTGATGCTGATTGATTTACTAGGGTTTGTGAGTGTTCTTAGTCCCTGAAGGTTTCCATCCCTGTCCCTGCAGTTAAATTAAAGCTGGAAATCTTCAGCATCACCCACGAGTTTTTGATCTGCACGCCTGTTAAAGGTGTGGATCTTTACCAGAAATGGGACAAACGTGGTATTTACTACATAGCAACCTCGAAGACCAGGTATCAGTTTGAGGATGGTATAAAATGCAGTGTCCCAGCTTTGGGCTTGGGAGCCCGAGTTCTCATACTCCCTTTTGACACTTGTTGGAAATTTTATAAAAGATCAGATTTTGATTAAAAAAAAAAAAACCCACTGGCCCAGATCTCATCAAAAGCACATAGTCCACCCATCCCTTTATGAACTGTTGGTTTTGATGGGGGAACATCTTGGTTCTGCCTGGGACTGAGGGTGATTCCACAATGGGGAAGGAGGGAGGTTCATACTGGGATGTAAAGTGAATATATAAATGAATGAATGAATGAAGGAACGGATGAGAAACAAGAAGGGGGAGGAGGGGGAGAGGAAGAGGAAGAAGAAGAAGCCAGCAGAGGCCCAAGAGCCAGTAGGAGATAGGATCACACTGTCCCTGTTTCTTTGAAATCCTTGACTTTTTCTGCTCAGGAGGCAGTGACTTGAGAGCCTTTGAAGGAGGCCTAATTTCCATGACTTCTGCTCAGTGGGTGGCATGCCTGTAACAGGCCTAGAATTGGCCTGCAATCACCATGCGGTAAGAACCACGTGAAATTTGTTCTGGGTTTTTCTTCTCCCCAGAGTGACAGCACAGTATGTTTGGAGCGGCGTGGCTCCTGTCATTGCTACAGTAAGTTCCTGGACGGTGTCCCTCTTTAAGGGAAAGGCCCAGTAGGCATGTCGCCCCTGTGTGCTTCCATGCCTTCCCAAGTGTAGAGCCCTGGAGCCCTGCAGCTCTGTGCTTGGCTCAGCCAGTGATTGCTTGGAAGGCGGGGGAGACAGGCCTGCTTTTCGTAGCAGCCTTTTTAATTTTTTTCCAGGGAGAAGAGAAAATGCGAAGCTGACCACAGAGTGAACACACTGGTTCTTGGGTTCCAGTCGTGGCTGGGTTTCTTGAAGCTGGGTGGCGCGCTGTCGCCAAGCCCCTGCTGCACCTCATAACCCACAACCATTTGCGGAGCTCCCTGGGGTCGCCTTAATCCCAGCAGCCAGGGTCGCACAGGGAAAAGTAAGAATTCTGGCCCAGAGAAAAGAGTCGTTTAAATGCTTATTGCATTTCAAGCTTCAGTTTTTACTTAGCGAAAATATTTAGCATTGCTGGAAAACAATGTTTAAATCTTTGTGCTTATATGTTATTTAATGGTGTGGCCTGTGTAAACCTCGGGACGCTTACGTTTTGACAGTCTTCTGGAAATGTTTAGCGGCACATAACTCGGTGTGCAGGGAATAAAAACCGAGGAACAAATTGCGCTTGAAACTGTTTGTAGCCTCCTCAGACTGTGTATTCAGAATGCACGGCATGTCGGGACGCTTCAGGTGCAAGGATGGGGGCACTTCAGTGATAATATTTGTTGAATCTGTCTTAGGCTCCAGTTTATCTGCCTTCCAAATTAACCTTCCCTCCAACCCCTCGTGTGCCTCTGACCGCAGAAGCCAGACTTGTAGGCATGAATTTGTACTCTTGCCACTGACTAAAATCCCATTTTCAATTCTGGGTAATCAAATGCTTTCAGGATGTGGATTTTTCCAGAGCTTTCTAAAATGTTCTTTCCACGAGCGTCTTCCACAAAGGCGTGTGTGCCTTTTGTCTTACCTGGGGGAGGGGAGGCAGATGGGACACAGTTTTCTCCCAAAGGTTCAGCCTTTGGTATTAAGACAAAATGTACTGACAGAATTGCCTGCTTCTTCCTGTCTCGGATACCTACCAACATCCTCGTGTGTGTGTTTCTCAACAGTGGCAGCCTCTCCCTTGAAACCTAAACAGGGCTTTCTGTAAGGGAAAGGCCATTCTAGACCACGGACATTTGAAGTTATCATTCTGAGGTATGCATGAAGGAACAGTTGAATGGGTGAATTTTTAATAAATGCTTTTTCCTCCACCATGTCTCTTATATTTTGGTGGTTTTTATGATACTAAATAATTAAACCCTCTGGCCTTGGATAAAAATGTTATATTACTGAGTTGTAACTCCAGCCCTTTTCTCTTTTTTAAAATTTTGAATCATGGCCTTTACAAGTTGCTCAAACACGCTGAAACTGTTAATATACCCCTCTCAATCGACCAAATACCTGGAAATACAGTCTTGTGACATCAGGCTGAGGACACAGGCTGTGCTATCAGACTGACTTCCACACTGTCCCTGATAGGGCCTTTCTGCTGCTGGCATTAAAACCAGAAATGAGGGACAATTGATACAGTCCCGAGTATCAAACACTTTTTTTTAAAAGAAATCACAAGTCAATCTTCTATTAAATCAACATAGCTGTAAAATAGGTTTTAATTATTAATAATTTGTTTCTGTGAGCCACGAAGAATGACATGAGCTCAAGGATGAATTTAAATTCCCTGGTCATTGTGAAAAATTAAACTGTTGTTTTAAAAAAAATCTTCTCCTTCATGTGGAATGTTACTTTAGGCTTGAGGTGAGTTGGGAATCATTTCTCTTATCAGTGACTACACATTTGAAGCTTGCTCTCTGTTCCCCAAATCCATCGGAGGCTGCTGAGAACAGTGGTTTGATTTTTCAGGAAGGTTTGTCTTTAGCTAATGCATTAATTGCCTGAGAAGAGTCCAAATGGAACACTTGCTTTCATCTGCTGGGGTACCTAATAAAATAATGTTGTTTGCTTTGAGATGCTGGGATGTTAAAGGGGTTTTGCTTAAGGCAAAACCACAGTCCCCTTGGATAACTCTTGGAGGAAAATTAGGAAGACGCAGCAATTGTGCTTGTCTCAAGCTGACTTCTGGGTCATAGACACGCCTCCCTTTACTCTGGTCTGGCCACCAAGGCTCTGGTGCCTACAGTTGTTTTGGTGGGACACTCTTCAAGGGTGGAAGAGTTAATATGGTGATTTTAAAGTTGATGCAAATTCTCAGAACAGACTTGTACAATAAGATAGAGAAAAACAAGTCAAGAGTAAACAACACTAAAAGCACATATCCCATTCCTCTGCCTAAAGCTTAGCTTTAGCTCTGCCGGCCTTAGCTCTTGCAATGGTCCCTTGCACACTCCTCTTAAAGGATAGGGTTCTCGGATTTGTAATGACTTATTAAACAGGAGCCGACACATGCCAGACATGATCTTATTAAGTCTTCCTGGTCCTTGAAGAGGTATCCTTTTTTGCCGTGTTAAAAATGAGGAGACTGAGACCAGCAATAAGTGTCTTATTGCTTAGGCACCACAGTGAAAGAGCTCAGGTTTGAGTCTGGTTTCCTAAAAGCCCACCCTCCACTAGAAAGGCTTCTCTGTAAAACTCAGTACAGAGAGGCCTTAGGACAGTGTGCCCAGGGTGGTCAATTTTCACTATGGGAGGAACCGTACCCACCTTTGAGGAAGGGGGAAGCATGATTTCTGATTGTTTATCTTACCAAGTACATTTGCTCCCTCAAAGAACTCCAGGACTTGAGGACCAGGTGAATCCTGAGGCAATCTTTTGAGGTTCCTCTTAAACAATTTTACAGCCTATTAAAGTCAGTAAAGAGGATTGAGGTAAACGTGAAGCATTTGCCCCACGGGAATAAAGTTGGAAGGTAATGTGGAAAAGGCAGAGGTAAGTTTACAAAAAGTTAAGAGTGCAATGTGATATGAAGCAAACAGAACTGGATCATCTTCAAAATCTCTTAATTAGAAAATGCCATTTTTTAGACAAGGGTTGGAAATAACGGAAAACCATGTTTAAAGTAAATATCTATGGATACTTGGTCTCAGTGTCTGGAGGAACTGGAGACAGTCTCCAGAATGTGGGGGTGATGTGATGACTTTGCTCATGAGAGTCCCACCACCACTAATAGAAAGATATCCTCAAGAGGTTTCTTACTACCCCTCAAATCTAAAAACCATCATTCTGTGTCACTCATTCTCACACAAATGTGACCAAGTTATTAATGAACCATGCCAAAAACTTGCAACACTTTCTTGTTGGAAAAAAACAACATCAAAATGTCATGTTTTTATTCAGACTGTATACTTCTGTTCTGAAGCAGAATTTGCCACTTAAGTGCTACACAATTTGATGTGTGCTATTATATCCTGAGAATGTATGTCTTCCACTAGTTAATTGCTTCATCTAAGGTTGCTTTTGAAACATGTTTTATTTTATTTGCCTGAATTTGTGTCTGTGTGACATATATACTCCAAGTACCATCAGAGGCTGGAAGAGGGCATCAGGTCTCCTGGAACAGGAGGTAATAGTCTTCAGTCACCATCCAGTCACCAAGTCAGTGCTGAGAGGCAAACCCATCTCCTCTGCAAGAGCCATAGTGCCTGGCCTCTGAGCCGTCTCTCCAGCCTTTAAGAATCTGCCTCTTATGATAAAGTTTGTCATTTGGGAGAGTCTCATTGTTATATCAGGTTGATGCTCTGCTTTCATAAAATCAGAAAGTCAGAGGAGGAGAAGGAGGAAGAAGAGAAGCCACTGGCATCAGTAGCAGGAGTCCGGATATTTATTTTTTTCTTCTGCAGAGAGAAGTGAGGCCAGTTATGTTGCTATGGCAGCCCAGCCTCTCTTTCTCATTCAGTTGGGGCTCTGTCCTGCCCTACTGGGCACTGGGTGCCTCTTTACTACAAAAGCAGGTTGAGCTTAACCCAAACCTATATGCTACCCTTTATCCATTTGAAAAGTCTGTAATCTTCTTTTCCTTTGTCTTTGCTTTGCCTGTGACTGTGGGTCCAGAGAAGACATCAGTTTTGCCCCTTTGAAGTTAAGGCTCACATTTTTTTCTCCTTGCATGTAATTTAGGAAGAGTCTTAGTTGAATGCCTACATTTCCTAATCCTCTCTATGCATATCTGGCCGCTTTATGGTAATATTTGGCATCACTATGTCCTCACTGATATCTTATACTTTTCATCTGTAAAGTGTTTGTATATATTTTTTTAATTCTATAACTATGAGTTACCAATGTCCCCAACATAAATTTGATCAGCTTTTCCATCTTACTTTTCTACTTTAAAAGTTGTATCTTACAAAAAAAAATATTTTCTGCTTCTGGGACAGTTGGGAAATCCCGAATGTAACAGAACTATGGAATCCAGGGTTCTTCAAGCAGCTGGTATTCGGGAAAGAAAGGGGCTGTGTTTGGGGTGTGAGACTATCACTGCCTTAGGTTGTCACCTAAGGCAGTTTCCACTTGAGGTACAGAGTAGCAGATCTTCAGAGACCCCCTGAGTTTCCCCTGACTGTTTGAACAGATAGAAGAGATCAAAGAGACCAAGTTAGCTAGAATCTGTAAGACAAAGGAGCCCATCCTAGCTGAGGGCTCCAGCTTTGGGCCAAGAACTAATCCAGCTATATGTGAAAAGAACCTTTGGGAGACTCGGAGAGAATCACTGAAACCAAGAAAGAATGAAAATTCTGGAGGTCCTGAGGAGAAGAAATTTCAGCCCTGAGAGCAACAGGAAAGTCCTCAGCCTACATAGCACACCAAGTAGACATCTCAGAAGAGTGTCAGGTGAACAGTTAAATTAGGCTGCTGATAACAGTCGATACACTGTTCCTAATGATCCAAAAACGTGAGCCTCACAAAGACTTCACCTACTCCAAGCATTAACTGTCAGAACACAAAAGCAATACCTAAAGGAATACAGCATTTTAAAATCTTAAAGACAAAAAAGCCACAACAAAGTAAATAAAAAATAATAATAATAGAAAGACCCCAAAACATAGTTGTGGAACTAGCAACAAAACCTATTTATAATAGGACAACAATTGTAAGCAATGTAAAGAAAGAAGAGGAACTGCAGTGGGAGAAGGCAGTGGGCTGAGACCTTCACCCTACAGCCCCTACCCCTCAAAACCTCTGTATACATGTGCTTATGTGGAAGTGGTTGCAGGTCACTGGACAATCTTGCTTTTTCTGTTTTGTTATTCTCTATGCCAGGTTATCTGACCTGTGAGCTTAACCAGGTTTCTTCTGTCTCTGCTTCCTATCTTACCTTAGGAGCACTATGGATTACACACTACCCTGCCCAGCTTCACATGAGCTCTGGGGATTCAAAATTATAACCTCACACTTGTGCAGTAAGCACTTCATGAATTGTGCCATCTCTGCAGCCTTGTCTGAGATATTTCAAGTTCTGAAAGAAAAAAAAATCTCTCCTTGAAAGTTCCATTTTTGATAGAAAAAAAAAAATTCCTCAGAGATAAAGATGAAACTGGCAATCCCATAGAGGTAAAGCAAAGTAGCAAACAGTACAGTGAGTCCTTCAGCTGAAATGACAGAACACGAACCCAAGTAACTTATATAAAAGTGAAAGGGTTAAGGGTTGTCCTGCTCTGTGCTTGCCTTGCACAAGGCACTGAGCTCAGTCCTCATATGTCAGATGAACAGGTCAGTTTACCAAGAGAAATAACCTATGTATCTAGTAACAACTTCAAAGTACGTAAGTACAAATGAAAAGGTAACCAGATTCAAAACCACGGCTTGGCCTCTTAAACATTGCAAATATAACTGTTAAAAGTTGTTGAATGCCGGGCGGTGGTGGCACACACCTTTAATCCCAGCACTTGGGAGGCAGAGGCAGGCGGATTTCTGAGTTCGAGGCCAGCCTAGTCTACAGAGTGAGTGCCAGGACAGCCAGGGCTATACAGAGAAATCTGGTCTCGAGCCCCACCTCCCCCACCCCCAAAAGTTGTTGAATAAAGTCAAGCATTAATCCCAGCAATTAAGAGGCAGATGAATGCTGGAGAGGTTAAATGTGGAGGTTAGCCTGTTTTGCATAGTGAGTGTCTGAGAAGCCAGGGTTACATAGAGAGACCCTATCTTCAAAAAAACTATGAGGAGGAGAGTGTTGCTCTGGAGAGATGACTGACTGGGTGGTTCTGAGGAGGAGAGTGTTGTTCTGGAGAGGTGACTGACTGGGTGGTTCTGAGGAGGACAGTGTTGTTCTGGAGAGGTGACTGACTGGGTGGTTCTGAGGAGGACAGTGTTGTTCTGGAGAGGTGACTGACTTGGTGGTTCTGAGGAGGAGAGTGTTGTTCTGGAGAGGTGAGTGACTGGGTGGTTCTGAGGAGGAGAGTGTTGTTCTGGAGAGGTGACTGACTGGGTGGTTCTGAGGAGGAGAGTGTTGTTCTGGAGAGGTGACTGACTGGGTGGTTCTGAGGAGGACAGTGTTGTTCTGGAGAGGTGACTGACTGGGTGGTTCTGAGGAGGACAGTGTTGTTCTGGAGAGGTGACTGACTGGGTGGTTCTGAGGAGGAGAGTGTTGTTCTAGAGAGGTGACTGACTGGGTGGTTCTGAGGAGGACAGTGTTGTTCTGGAGAGGTGACTGACTGGGTGGTTCTGAGGAGGAGAGTGTTGTTCTGGAGAGGTGACTGACTGGGTGGTTCTGAGGAGGACAGTGTTGTTCTGGAGAGGTGACTGACTGGGTGGTTCTGAGGAGGAGAGTGTTATTCTGGAGAGGTGACTGGGTGGTTCTGAGCATCTGCTGCTTTTGCAGAGGACCTACCTTAGGCTCACAGCACCCAAATTGTGGTTCACAACAGTCTGTGAGCCTCCAGTTCTAGGTCTCTTCTGCCCTCTATAGGCACCAGATATGCACATGGTGCATACACATATATGCAGCCAAATGCTCGTACTCACAAGAATAAGTATTTTAATCATCTTTAAGTTTAAAAAGTCAACAATCAAATTCTTGATATTTATACATTTTATCCACTAAACTGTAAAAAGAAAAAGATCATTCTTTTCTTATTTTAATTCTGTCACTGATGAGGAATAGCAGGTGCATTTTATTATTTTTGCTATTATTGCTCTTCCAGGCTGTAGCTTTTCACATTGATATTGACCTTAGGCCTCAAGGAGCATACGGCTCTCACAGATTAAAAAGTTAATTGAAAAATCAGTCAGTCAGAAGAATGACCTTAATGAAAGGGTGGATCTTCAGGATGTGTGCATGAAAGGTCAATGTTCTCAACAGTTGCTTCAGAGGCTCAGTGACTGGTTGTGTGTAAAAATGAGCAGACCCTTGCAACTTGAGTGGGGTCGTAAAGGTCACTCAGGGATAAGACCATAGAGGACCTGGTTCAGTTGTGAGATGTTCCCCCAGAGGGTCATGTGTTCAAACACTTGGTCACCAGCTGCTGGTGCTGTTTTGGAAGGTTGTAGAAACTTCAGGAGCAGGAGAGGCTCTGGCGGTGGTAGGTATTGAAGCTGGCCATGAGTTTGGATAGCTAGACCCACTCTTTGCGTCCTGACTTTAGACCATGTGAAGCAGTCACCTCACACTTCTACAACCTTCCCCCTCATGGGGAGAGACTGTGTCTCTTCAACCAGGAGCTAAAATAAACCTGTCCTCGGGTTGCTTTGTTCAAGTGTTTCATCACAACAAGGAAAAATGTAACAAACACTTGAGGTCAAAGTCAAATAATCTAGGAATACAGACCATGATAAGGATTTGGACCTTCCTGCTGTGCATTCTGGTGACTTCTGTGTTTGAGCAACACAGCTCTTGTAGCTATTCTGAAGAGACAGACTGAAAGGTAAGGGGTGGTAGCTACTGCAGAAACAGAGCTAGAAGTAGGCTGGCCATAGGCACGTGAACTCCTGGCCCTTTCTCAGCTCACTCAAAGTGGCTTGAATGTGGAATTGCCCCCATAGGTTTATGTTTGTGGATGGCAGGTTGTACAGCCCAAATCTCTGATCTATGAAAAGATTTTTTTCTATATACTGTCTTTCAAAGTCCAGAAGACGGCTTTAACATGTGGCTGTCATCCATGTCTAACTTTCTCCCATGAACTGAGCCAGCCTATATTTACACCAAGCACTGGTGTTTTTTCTGTCCTTTCTGCTGGTCATACAGAAATTTCCCTACCCCCACCCATGACCATGTGTACAAGCATGGGGTAGAGGCACTGGTGAAATTCTGTTGAGTGACACTGGGCTCCTGGGCTACTTGCTTGTGCAAGTTACTCAAGCTCTCTTTGATTCCGATCACAATTTCTATATTGCAAATGGCCTCTAGCTCTTTCTAACTATGGTTCAGTGGGGCCAATATGGCTTAACATACAGTAGAACATCGAAATGCATGGCATGTTCTTATCCTAGGGCAAGGGAATCCTTTTCTACAGGACCTGGTGCTGATGATGCATGGTATTCCAACAGTATCACACTGTCTCTCCTCATCATTAATGTTTGCATCATTAACTTCTGTGGCTGTATTGCCTAAGCTTAGTGCTCATTGCACTGAGACCTATAGCAAAGCCCATTCCCCATTTTTTGTTCACCAAAAGCCTTGCCTTCCACCTAGCATGTGGACTACAGACATAGAATGTGTTGGCTTTGAAGCCCCAAATAACCTAGCACATGCTGGGTTTTCTTCTACAGGATGAGAGTTTTAAATATCAGCAGTTTTTCCTTTATGTTGGAGGAAATATCAGCAGGCTCACTGAAGTAACAGGTCCCTAAATCTTCTTTGAATTCATCTCTTAGCTTCATATTACTAGTGGCACATATGAGAATCTGTTGATACTCAATGAGATTTAAAATTACCCAGGGGACACATCACCCGGAGTGACTATAATGGTGCTCCCTGAGAGGGTCAACTGAGGAAGAAAGACCTACTCTCAAAGTAGGAAGTGTCTTCCAAAAGGAATTCTAGCTAGAAAGAGGTCTGAGGGAAAAGCAGTGAGCATTCTGCTGAGATCAGCCATGGACATAAGACTCTCCCTTCTTTGGCCTCCTAATGGAACTCATTACCAGTGACTCTGGGGAGTTCCACGCTATCAGTGCTTAGGTGGGGACTGCTGAGAGATTTGGCTTCTTGGATTAAGTGGCTATCGAATTTACAGTTTCAGGGACAGTTATTGCTCAGCCAAATAGCTAATTATCATGTATCAGAGGAGGCAGCTATTAGCTGTGGTTGGTTTTTTTGTTTCGATTTTTGTCTGTTTGTTTTTGTTTGGTTATTTGTTTTGGTTTGTTTGTTTGTTTGACTGTTTGTTTTGAGACAGGATCTCTTTTTATTGCCCTGGCCTGGACCTCACTATGTAGACCAGTCTGTCCTCAAACTCAAAGAGATCTGCCTGTTTCTGTCTCCTGAATGCTAGGATTAAGGTTGTATACCATCATGCCCAGGCTAGCACTTTAGATTACAACAGAATCTCACAGAGGTGGAGCAAAAATCCACCTTGAATATTATTCTCCTCATAATGTCCCCTTATTCTGTAAATCACATGAGGTTGATACCCACTCAACGAGGAGTCTGAGGATGATTGGGAGGCTGGCTGTCTCAGGGGATCAATAAGGACTTTACCATGTCTCATCAAGTGTGCTCCTCAGTGTGCCTCTGATCTGTTGCCTTTCACAGGCTTCGCCCATGGCAACATTCAGAGACTGGTCTTCAATCACAACCCAGACTTTTAGTTTACTCTTAATGATGATTCAGCCTATGCCTGAGAGCCTTTTGTCCAATTTTTTTACTAGATTGCTTTTAGAATTTAAAATGTTTACATTTATTTGTTTGTATGCATGTGTGTGTGAATGTGCTTGTGTGTGTGTGCTTGTGTGTGTGTGTGTGTGTGTGCTTGTGTGTGTGCGTGTGAATGTGCTTGTGTGTGTGTGTGTGTGACACGTGGAGGTCAGAAGACAACTTGTGGGAGTCATTTCTGTCTACTGTATGAGTCCTGAGAGATCTCAGGTCACCAGATTTTAGCATTGTTTGTGGATACATTTTCTTTTTTGTCTTGTGCCTCATCATATTGTCGTAATGGTATTTTGGCTTACCTTTGCAGAAATACACTGACATATTTTCATAACATCTAAAGAGTGACCCCTATATTGCTAAATTAGACTTTCTCCTTTAATAAAACAGAAAATCTGCTGACAATTTCAAATGTTTTTCTTCATACTTCTACCCACTGAGTTTAAATACACATACATGAAGACATTCATTTTTATCTACGAAATGTTAATTTCTGTTTGTAAGGGAATTTAATTATGTAGGTACTATAGAGCAGTTGGAGGAAAATATATACCTTAAAAATATTTTTTTAACTATATTAGTTCAAGGATCCCTTACCAAGAATGTATGGATGGAAGTTTTCTTCCTAAAATATCAAAGGCCTATTGATAAGTGAGTTTTTTAATTATTTAACCATAATTTATTTTTACTCTCTTTAGCAATAAGATAACCCCGGAGAAGCACGATTAAAGCTGCCTATAGGCAATCTTTAATTTCATCGTGATTAACGCATTTTGTAGTGTGAATTTAAAAACACCCATTTGTAGAACAAACTGTGTTTGTTTATTTCAACCTGTCCCTCCTTGTTCTACCATTTGACTGTTTGTTTTTAAACTTGGAGGCTTTGGTGAAAAGGGCAAAAAAGTGCCTACTGCTAAAAATCAAACAACAGTAAAAACAAAACAACAAATACACATATGAAGCCTTATACAGATACATCTCGGCGTCTTGACTTAAGCCCACCGTGTCGGCCCTTTAAAAAGCCGTGTTCAGTCTTTAACATGGTCTTCACGAATCTCTCTAATCCCTTGTCAAAGCAAACTTCATGTCAGGTTTTCTGCTAAGCAAAACATTTCCCCACAGTGATACAAGCCTAGTTGGAACATTTTCTTAGTAATACTTGTGTCATATTTAGGAACCGCAGACTTTTGCAGGGCTGTGCTAGCTTGGACGACAAGTATCAATGGTCAACTATATTTGAAATATTGTTAAAGTGCATAGAAATAATAGGCATTAAAATTCATTCCGTTCACTGCAACAAACCTCTAAAGACTCCGTGTTCTCAGTGGAACTGGCATACTGTAATTGTTATTTGGAACTTAATGTAACCTCAGCAGCAGCAGAGAAAATAGAGTCCTCTCATTACGCACATGCTCTAAGATCGTTTATTTTAATGCTTTCAAATAAATATGTTCCATGCAGCACATTACAATAAATAAGGAGCAGCAATGTTCTTGTAGTAAATCCATTCATAATGCGAATCACCATGTAAAACACCACATCTCAAGTCTTTGGCCCTGTACCATATCATGAGGCACACCACATCTGCACCCAATCATATCTGGCTTCATATGGATTTAATAGGACTACGCCAGAAGTACATGTAAGCACAAATTCAACCAGAGGTTTCCAGCTATTAAATACAGCTACCAAGTAGTTAAAAGGCAACAACTAAACCCCTAAGGGTTCCCTCCCCCATTTGTTTTTGAGACGGGGACACAAAGGTAGAAACGCTGGGGTGGATTTCGAGTGAGTAGGTACACGTGGAGAATATGGGGAAACACTGCACAATATGGCACCCAAGATGCCACGGGGATACTGATACAGAAAGAACGCCAAACACTGCACGGGGGCCTTGACTGCAGACTGAGTTCTAGCATGGAAGGGTGGGCGCCAGAGTGGGCAGACTCATCTCATGTCTAGGCAGCTAACTCAACAGCCCCTTCCTCCTCGCTGTCAGCCCTGTTGGCGCGGATCTCCACCAGGGTCCGGGCAAATCGTGTCCATTCATCATTGTGTGGAACGGCAAGCTGCAAGGCAAATCAACAGAGAAATGATAAGCAAGATAATCTCTTGTATCTTACACTCCTTGTTATCGGAACAGCCGTTCCTCACCAAAGAATGCAAAGGAAACCAAATACTGTGAGAATTAGGGGGGACCTGAAGTCTGGAGCTTAACCTACAGCTTCACTCCTCAGCAGGGACATCACTCAGGGAATGCATAAAACCTTTAAAATGTGTGTTAACTAAACAATCCCAGAGGCCACATTAAAGCACTCATAGTAAGGAGCGCTCTTTGTTCTTGGGTCCTACGGTGAACTCAGCAAATAAAGGCTGCATTATTAACCATGATTTCAGAATGACTACGGCACTTTCTTTCTAGTCGAAGTTATCGATTTGTTTCCTAAAGAGCCATTAATGAGTCAATACACATGGAGAAAAAATAGCTTACATATGCACAGAGCCTTTCCTATAGAAGGTCACGGTCGAGCATTTCCAGCAGGGTCTGTGTTGATGGCTATGAGTAACTGCAGGACTAACTAGCACTGACCAAAGGTTCTATTCTAAGTACTTTACATATATTAACTCATATCTCAGAGCAGTCTTAGGTGTGGTAAATTTACCCTATGTATGCAAGCAAATTATTTCCATTTTATAGAACGAGAAGCAGGATGTAGGGGTTGAGGCATGGGGAAGTAAAATCCTACCAGGACTACAAAACCAGCAAGTACCTCTGCCAGTGTTATGCAATTTCAGCATTGAATTGATAAGCTATATTGATTTGCCAAAGGGGGAGTTCCATGATACTTCCCAAATGGTGTCTTTTGCTGTCTGCCATTCAATGAAGAGGAATTAACATACCCTTGTGTAGACATTTTGCATAAAATTTTTCTTAGCTGCAATAAAGATTATGATTGCACTACATAGCATCCCAAATGAGTTGTTTAAAGATAACAAAAAGAATTATTATTGTTTGAAATACAAAAAAAAAAATCTGAAGATGAACAGCACTGAGTAGAATGCTGAAGGAGCGCATAGGCAATGAAATTGATTTCTATATTACAAGAATTTTCTTGTTTCACCCTGTAAAATGGTATGACCAATCCATCTACATACTAGGACCACACATGGTATCCCACACATGATATCCATATGTCCCATATACATTAAGACATTAAGAACACAATCAATTCCATCAATATACATTATTAAAAGTAAAGAGAGAGAGAGAGAGAGAGAGAGAGAGAGAGAGGGAGAGAGAGAGGAAGAAGAAAGTAAGTGTTCAAATTATGACTATAACTAGAAAATTTCTCACTATACACAGCCAGATGATTAGAACCTTTAAGGGTTTATTAGAGGAAATGATAGTCTCCGATACTATCTGTCCAAGAAAACTGACTGGAGAGTGGCAGTGCCGTTCTGTAAAGTATGCTCTTAAGTGACTTCTAGTACTAAGGTCAAACGTTTCAAAAAATATAATTCTGAAACTGATGTCCAGGTGGGAAAGCATTCAGTTCATTATCAGAAATGCTTCTCCAGTGAGAGTTTCATTCAGACATATGAGTACTTTATGAACTAGTGAAATAGGGACACTCCCCTAGTTATTGAAATGAATCTAAATTTCTCTTGCATCAATGACACACATTCACAATAATACCGAGTGACATCATTACCCTTAGCTCAGACCAGTTTCCTTATGGTGAGATCTTCTCTCGGATTTCACTAGTCTTCATTTTTGTCTTCCATTAAAGATAATACTTCCCTGGGGAAATGAGACCCCCAAACTAAAAGACTCAAAATAGCTAACCAACAGCATAAACAGGCAAGAGGGTTGGGATCATTTAAGTAAAAGAACAGGTCCATGTTTCCTTTCCTTCTCCTGGTACCAGAGCTAATGTTTGCAAAAAGAACTATGTAACGAAAGCTGGAGGAGAGATAGGAACTCAATCAAGAGAGCATGACTTTTTCTCTCAGAAAATAAAGCTGGGAGAGTTACAAAGCTAAAGCACCTCTCACCTCTATATGACGTTAAACTTGAAGAAAAAACTGAGCCAACCCAGCAGCATCTGCTTACAGACAGATGAGGACCCCCCCCCCCACACACACATAAGACTATACTATTTCTTCATGCAGGAAAAATATTAACATCTGATGGCCTGCATAACATTTTATTGATAGCACTGTATAGGATTCATGCATCAGAACAGGAAATGTAGTAATCTTAGCAAGATGCTTAAGAAGTGACCTCTGTTTAGATTCTGGATCATCAAGTTCAAATAGTGGCCAGACACAGGTTGAAACTGGCAACCATGCATGTTATATTAAACCACATCTCTATTGTATAAAAACTAAATTTTCTCAAACCTAAATGTTTCTACTAAACAAAATTGTTCTAGCAGTTAAACTATGCAGTTATTCTAGCAGTTAAACTATTCTCTTTCATGGAACTGAAACCAATGTAAAATACTTAAACGCTAAAACATGATTTTCCATATGAAGGTTTGTCTTCACAGGCATTTAAATATGCAGATTATGCCTAAGGCATTTTGTAATATTCTTCTTGCTAATAAGCTAATAATATTTTGTGTAAAAATCACGCCACACATTCACACAAATATACACACATATTAAGCTTTTTTTTTTTAAAATTTCATTCCCTCAAGTGTTTTCCTTCCTGAAGTACATGTGCATTACAGAAATATTAGTTTGCTTTGTCTACATCAAATTCTGGAACAGAAATGATAAAAACACAATTACTTCTCGAATCTTGAAGTTCATTTTCCTAGCACATACGTTGCACCTTTTCACCCAGTTGGCTATAAAAATAACCCAACCTGAATGCACTGTTCGCTGTAGAAGCCACACAGCACACTGCTCCATTTTTAGAATGAAACATCACATCAGGAAACACTCTAAGTGTAATCTTAGCCCAAATGTGCGAATGTGTATTCACAGGTCATTTCCACTGCTGAAGTCACCACTGTTGGCATCTGAATGACTTGTAGGTGAGACCAAACAGGTGCTTCACAAAGGGGATGGCCACTCTTGTCTGTTTCTTATGACTCTAAACAAAATCTGTTTGGACTGAGCTGTCCTTCTTACCCTGGGAAGTTCCCAGTCTCTTTCATGGTGTTCTCAGACAGAGCAAGGAGTTGAGAGAAGTGCTGGGGCGTTTCTAACCACTCCTTACTCACTGGTTAGGAAAAGGCTTTGTTCCTACCCAGCACCTAATCAGCATGCACAGCGAGCGAGTGATTGAGCGAGGGTGCCAGGCCCTGTGTTAGAACCAGAGACCCTTGACAACCCTTTTGAAATGTGATGACCGGGAAGTGGAGGTGAAAATGAATGCTGGCTTTGGCCAAAATGAGTGCATACTGGCGTAGATTCAGAAACTGAATAGCATGGAGAAGTGTGTTCTTACTGTAAGTGATGTCTCCCTGTCAAGCAGGTAGCTGAGGCATTGCTTCAGCCTCTCTTCAGTTTCTATCAAGGCACGAAAGGCTAAAAATGCAGAGCACCTAAGCACCATTGAGGACTACACCCCTGCCCCTTGCAAAGAACTGTTTCCAATAATTCCTAAATCATTTCCACTTGTTGCATGGTGAGGTGGCTCATGCCTTTAACCCCAGCCCTTGGGAGGCAGAGGCAGACAGATCTCTGATTTGGTGGCCAGCCTGGTTTACATAGTGAGTTCCAGGACATCCTGGGCTACATAGTAAAACCTGGTCTCCACATAAATAAATAGATTATGATCGGAAAAGTATTTGCATTTCTCATGGTGATGATAATCCTGATCCATTGAAATATCCATGAGAGGCAATAAGGAGAAAAACACGCATAGTGAAATAAAGGCAATGCCAGACTTTCGAGACCTTCCGTTGGGCCCACTTGGATCTGGAAGCATTTTCTGCTGCAGATTGGTCGGCCGGAGTCACACTGTAGGTCATGGAAGACTCCTATTTCCCACTGCTTCTCAGAGCAGAGCTCACCCATAGCTGGTCCACCCTGCCTGAGAACTGCTGCCTAATCTGGGGAAGGGTAAAGTGTTTAAAGCATTTGAATGCCTTAAGCACCGAGGGCTCTGATTTCTAAGATAATAAACTCTCAGCTCGAGAAGCACCCACCTTTTATAGATCTGGAATGACCCTGTATTAACAGCCAGAGGATTGAAGGCCAAAGGTAGTTATTGAGGTAGCAATTTGGCGTTAAGAAAGAGGGGGAAATAAACCTCATACTCGGTCAGGACAATCGAGTCTTACTCTTATTTCAGTTGCCGGCAAGAGCCAGGCTTTATCCTCTCATTGCCTCGATTGTCAAATGGGGATGGGGGCATCGGACCATTTATCAACAGAGCCGTGGCGAAGACAGGAAAGGTAATCTGAGTGAAGAGAGACTGAGTCCTTCATACGGTATTCACACTGTAAGCTGTCACTCTGATGAAAGAGGGTCCTAAAACACGACAGGTAGCTTACACCTGTTCTTCAGTATGCTTCTGAGGACCATTTTTTCCTAAAAGAATGAACTCTGACTGTTATGAGAACATTAAGAAACCCATCTTTACCCACAAGGAAAAGGGAAATAAAGGCAGCTAAACAGTCTTCCCAAGTCAGTTTCACAAGTCCGTGTGGGGCAGGTAACACCTCACACTCTAAAAGGGCCAGCCCTCCACAGTAGAATGGCCGGCAGGTAATGCGTTTTGAGTTACCCGCTAAAAGATTCCAAAGACTGTAATCCAAAATTCTTAGGGGACAAAAGGTCACAAGCAAAGAGCAAAGGCACGAAACTTGTAGGAAGAAAAAAAAATCACATACGTGGATGATTTTAACTTCTCCCATATTCCTTCTGTCCACCCGACCTGTGTTGCTGGGTCAGGGGAGCTGAGCCGCTCTCTAAGTGGGTCAACAGCTGCCTGTAGCCTCACTGACTGGTGAGTCTGACCATAGTGTGTCCCACCTGGGCATCTTGGGTACCTTGTAAGAGGCACAGACAGGAGAGTAGCTAGAACTGGAGATAAAGCCAGAACTGGCTTTCATCCACCACAGAAAGTAGCCAAATGATGTTTTGTTTTGTTTTGTTTTGTTTTGTTTTGTTTTCCCCTCCCAGCTTGTCACTTTTTGCTGTGTGTCCTTAGGAACCTCTCTGATCTCCCTTATTTAGCTGAAGGAAATTTGAGAGTACACCTAATGACTGGTAGTAACATGAGTAAGAAAGAAACAAATGAACACAGTGCTTGGCCCCTTATAATCCCTGTTAAATGATGTCTCTTATTTTTTTTCTTTCTCCATGTTTATCCCCCTTCTTCTAATTTTTCTTTCTCCATGTTTACCCCCTTCTTCTAATTTTTCTTTCTCCATGTTTATTCCCTTCGTTTCCTTGCTTCTTTTCCTCTTCTATCTCTCCTGTTTTTCTTCTTCCTACCTCTCTAGAACTGCATTTTTTTACTTTATCTTGAAGCACTTTTTATTTCTCTGAATATTACACATGACTACCTAAATAGTTTGTTTTAAAAAAAAAATAGCTAACTTTACTGGGATAACTAAAGAAAGAGATTTTTTTTTTTTGATTGTAAGAGAAGTTTGTCATAGTTGCTTTATATTATCCATTAAAATTAAATTTAAATATATATATATTACTTCTAGATATATATGTGTGTGTACGTATATGCAAATATTCTCCACACCTCTATTATTTTTCCACATGGGACCAATGCATCTCAATGCAGCTTTTTCTTTTTCTTTTCTTTTCTTTTCTTTTTTTTTTTTTTTTTTTGTTACAGCATTTTCTGCAGCAGGATTCTACTTTAACCACAGGTTATAAGGCTGGATTATTGTTGAACACATTGTAATAAAAATCAAGTGATTATTTATAATCGGGGTTAAACACACAGGTATCATTCATGTGCCTCTTTTTATAAGCACACAACTAACAGCTCTGAACAGTCCTCCGTCAAGTCTCCCTCATTTTTCAGTAAATTCTAAGGATTTATAGTCCCTAGCAGCTGATTTTAAATAGCTGCAGTAAAGACTGTTTCAAGGATCATTTCTATACTCCATTAAATAGTTGCAGTTCACTTCTAGCTATGAATCTTTTTGTGATAAAATATATCTCAGGCACCATTTACAAATGCATGGTTGGAAAACCTTGGATAATTAAGAGGTTGAAAAAAATATTCCATAATCTCAATTAGTTTCTCAGTTCCATTAATCATGGCCAAAAAACTAAGTGAGGTGGTCTCTAGGTTCAAGATAAATACTTTTGTGGATGTGTGGTTCATCAGTGTCTTTGTAATCTTTCAATTAAGTGGAGTCATTTAAAAAAAGTCTGTGGGGCTATAACATGAACCGCCGATAGTGAACAGACACGAGAACGATGTCATATTCAATATTAACACCAGCAGGAAAGTTTTCTGCTAAAAAGATATTGTACAAATGACCTTTTTATTTTAATGCACACTGTTTCTAGTGCCTTACAGAATGAGGGAAGCTTGTGTACATTCCCTCAGAATGACAGTTTAACTCCTCTAGACTCAAAAGGTTAAAACCAAACAAACCCACCCACAGATATTAATGGCACCCAAATCCAGGAGAGCAGAAACCCACTGGCATGCACACATGCATCTGTGTTCAGAGAAAGCCTGTTGTTTTGTTGTTGTTGTTGTTTGTTTGTTTTTTGTTTTGTCTTGTTTTTTTGTTTTGTTTTGTTTTTTGTTTTTTTGCTTTTTGACACACAGATGGGAGCAAAGTGGGATGTAGCAGGTTCTGAAACAGCCACGTTAGATCAGCCGGGCAGACCCGCTTCACATAAACGCAGCTTCACTGTGTTTAATTCTCAGAAAGGCAAGGTCTAGGTCCCTGTTAGCAACGGAGGAAACCACGGACCAGAATCCTGTGCCAGGACGCAGCTACACAGGCGAAGACACACTACAGCCTTCCACCACGAGGTAGACTGTGGCGGGACGACTTAGCCTTAGAAGAAGCTTCCGAGAAGTCAGGAAAGCCGGACGCATGCACATCTGCTCTGTAGCCTGCTATTACCAGCCAGTCAATAGGTTAAAATTACTAGGGAGGTCACCTGCTTTCTAACCTGGACCTGTTTGCCAAAGCCCTTTTTCCTCTATCTTTAAACGGGTGATGTTTCTCAAACCAACGTTATTTTTTTTTCCCACCTAATAAGGTAAGAAACGAAAATCAGACATAAAAGACAAAGTAAATAGTAACAGATACGGGTCTGGCAGTGGCAGTAAGCCAGTAACTATGGAAGGAAATAAGCAATTTAAACACTTGTCTTGAGAAATTAACAGTTACAATTATTCTTCATGCTAAAATTTATCCTGTAAGCAAGGGTACCAAAATCCAGAGGTGTTTTCCTGCAGAGAAAACCAAAACCAAACAACAGCTGAGAAAGAAAGACCTCATTCGGCAAGCCCTAGAGATGCCCTTGCTTGTGCACATATTGAAATCATATCAGCTGCCTGTCTCCTGAAATTGTTGGATGTTATTATTTTGTCTACTACTGGGAACAATCCATTTCTCAGCCCGAAAGATGCAGAAAGTGCTGGAAACAATGGCTGATGGACAATGATGGAGAATAAACTTCCTAAACTCCAATCACCTCCCTTTCCATAGTACAAAAGACACACAGAGAGAGGCAGGGCAAAAAGAAAGGGTTCCTAGACAAGCCTCTCCCCACATTAGCTGACTAACCATGCTGCTGCCTCTTCCCGCATGTTATTGACTATAGGTTTTCCAGTAAATTCCTAGCAACCACGGAATCTAAGCAGTTTTGACAAAAAGAAAGCTTATCGCTAAACACCTTAAAAACATTTACCAAGGTAATAAAAGAAATGTCATTTCCTCCTACGGAATGTTTGGGCATAAAAGAAGTATTTTTATAATGCAGTTCATGATTTATCATATCTATAGTGTCCCAAAAAAAAAAAAAAAAAAACCACAATGAAAAGGAAGCATTTTTCTAGCGGTTGACAAGTGTTTGAGTCAACTACTAGGTTTTCACTGCATTGGCCGCCAAGGCAATCTCTCTCTTCTAAAAGCGAGGGAGGGAGGAAGACCAGGTAATGACTGGAAGGACAAACAGTCTTTTCTAAAACTCCTTTTCTGTGCACATACAGTCACACTTCCTGTGGCTACCAGACTGTACTCGGTTTGGAGGCTGCATTCTGAACGCATTGTACAATTAAGCTTTTGCTTAACTCTCCCGTCACACTTCACGCCGGGACTCATTCATTCCTGTTATATGACAGACACTGTGTTGGGCACGCTGTGCCTGCCTTAACAGAGGAGGACGTTATCTCTGGGTGTGTTTCTACAGATTCGGTTCTCCAAAGGTTATACTACTTTGCTGTTATATTTGCTAGACAAGTCGACTCTTTATGATACTAGATACTAGAAGGTGTTCAATTACTATTCAAGAGAGCTTAGTGCCAAGGTCAATAAGAATAAAAGATTTAATCTAAATACTGGGAAATGACTACCTTGTCACCAGAAGACAGCCTAGGAGTGGGCTCCCGATCTGTTTGGCCTGCCTACTAGGAAAAGGGACAAGGTTTTTTCTACAATACCAGAAGACTGGCTATTACTTAAATGATACATAATTAATTTATTTCAAGTAAAAAAAATCCAAGGTAAAAGATGTTATGATAGCTGATATTCTAGGAAATACACGTTTAATTCTTTCTTGACAAGGGGATAATGGGTCATTTATTCTTCCTCATTTTCAAGTCCAACCTATGTGATATATATGCATTTATATATAAACACAGAAGCAGATATTTGATTTCATATTTTATTTTAGATATGCCAACACACATGGACACACACACACACCAAAAAACCAAACCAAACCAAAAAGTCTCAGGTTTTTTGCAGACCAAAGAGTCTCTCTTCCTGGCAGGGCAGACCTTTATACTGGGCTTTGCAGGATGTGATTTGACTTAACTGCTCTCATTGACACTTTTTTGAGACAAAATTTAACAGTTTTGGTGTCAGCGATGACACACGCCTTTAATCCCAGCATAGGGAAACAGAGGCAGGTGGATTTCTGTGAGTTTGCAGCCAGTCTGGTCTACAGAGCAAGATCCAGGACAGATGAGCTAAACAAGAAAACTTTACCTCAAGACGCCAAAAACAAATCAAAACAAAACAAAACACAAAACCAACCAACCAAAAAACAATCAACACAAAGCTTTACAATTATAAAACTCATACAATTTGTCAGTCATAAAACGTTTAACGTTTAACGTCTAATGACAATTGCTTCAGCATTCAAACAACCACCAAAGACAACTGAGAAATGGCAGACAGATCCTGAAGACGGAGAATGTCAAGCTGCCATCGGTTTCAGGAGGTATATATTCATAGGCCGTTGAAAAGCACTAGACACATTTTACCATGGTTTACATAAACTTAACATTAGGGCTTTCCACTTAGTCAACCACTCACAAAATATGAAAGTTGTAAGTACTTTGTATCAATTTTGGAAAAAAAATGCACTTGAAAAGATTTTAATACTGTAAACCCATTTTCATAAACCAAATGCTACCTCAATAAGCACACAATTTATATAGTAATTAATCTAATTATGATCACGGTCTTTTACACATATACTTATCAAATGGAAGCGGCTGCTACCATACTTACTATAAAATAAGTAATTTTATTGGAATTCATAGTGCCTTTTCCTTTCTTTTAAAAATTATGCACTTTGCACAGGAGAAATCAAGTTAACACTAAAATTATAATTATACATTATTTTACTCCAATCATTTTAAATGCATGTAACTTACTATGACTGAAAAGTGAGTTAATATACTAATTCAGATTGGCTGTTTTCCTACAATGATGTTTATTACTATCACCATTTCCCATACAAATATGATTTTGTGTACTTTGAGTTCAATGCCTGGCTCTCACCCTAAGAATGTGTGAGAAATCTAAAAAGCACAACCACAAATCCAGTGTTTGCGTTATCAAATGCATAGACACCATAGACAGAGCTTTGGGTTTAGATTGTCAGCTTTTATCTGGGCGCTTGGTACCATGGAAGAAACAGTCCCTGTCTTCAACTCTCTCACTGAGAAGGGGAAACCCAAAGAATTGTACAGCATCAGCTGGAGAATCTAAAATTGTTTCTCCATCAAAGAAAGCAGTCCTTGCCATGGCCCGTCGAGACTCTAGCAAGTTGCAGGCACACTTTCTTAATGAGAAACACCAGCGCCTTGGATGGTCACAACCAGATGTTGCTAAGTGACACTAGCCCGGCCCTGCTCCTGGAAACTGCTAAAGCTGAGCTGTCACCTATGTTCTTGAGCTGAGGGCGAGAGCAACCGCACGGCTACCTTCCTACACAGTTTGGTCGCGAGGGAACTCTTGTTTGACTTAATACCCAGGCTTCAGTTTAACTTTCTACTTGTCATTCTGTCTACCCAATTCCCAAGGAGAGCAGTTATTCATACAAAGACCCAGGCTGCTTTTGAGAATAATGTATACCCTGTCCTGCTGGAAACTGTGAAGAGCAAACAATTACTGCTTCGTATAATCCACTGGAGGAAAAAATCTATAAATATGCTTTGTTGATTTTGTGCCACTCAGGCCCCCTCCGACTTCTAGCATTCCCAGATTTTTCTCTACTGAATGCTATTTAGGACAAACTGGAGGAGAAATGACTCCTGGAAATTTCTGTTTATTCCTATTCTTGCTGGCTGCGCAAAAGTTGAAAAACAATATTTTTGTTTTGTTTTGTTTCTGTCTAAGCTCTTAGCCACTGAGTTATATCCCACGCCCTAGAGGTATTTTTTTTAATAGTTCTTACAAGTAACATCTTGGTCACTGTTTTAAAGTTTATAGCATGGGTCATTTTTCTTTTTGGATTCTGATTAAACTTTTGAATCTACTTTTTTACTTCCATTTTAAAAATCTTCAAACAGATACTTAATTTAAAATCACATTTTATTTTTATTTTTTATTTTTTAGCTATAACATTTGTTGTAACATGTTCACCTGTGTTTTCCATCCCAAGAACTATTCAATGCATTTATATGTTGACAAATGTACTGCATTCATTGAATTGTAGTGATATAACTGCTGTCATTCTGGCTCGTGAGTGGTAATACCAAATGAGTTATTTGTGTTCCCAAAGTTAAGAGTTTCAATTTAAAGACATATGCATATTTCTACTTACTAATTGCTCAGTGGGTCAGACAAACACAGTCAGTGTGTTAATATTTACCGTCCTCATAAGTCACGGT
Organism: Mus musculus; assembly: GCF_000001635.26. Taxonomy (NCBI): domain Eukaryota; kingdom Metazoa; phylum Chordata; class Mammalia; order Rodentia; family Muridae; genus Mus; species Mus musculus. The sequence continues at coordinate 6,016,137 of NC_000072.6, read as the reverse complement.
TTCTAGGTAATAATTTTATTTTGCAAATCCTCCTTTAAGCTGAAAACGGTTTTGAAATTTTGTCACGTGTACAGTGTAAAAAAATGTAATCAGGGATCTGAAAGCTGCAGGTATTTATCAGAACTGCAAACGAAATCTCCCCTGGAAGAGGTTAATGGAAAAAGAAATAATAGGAGGTGGAAGATAATCTGCTTCTTTGAGAAGCAGAGCTTCGCACAGCGTCCTGACTAATTCAGATAAGCAACCAACGTAGTCGTTAGGGGATATTTATGACAGCCGCGTCCGTGTGACTGCAGTGAAGCTTTAACAATGACAACGGGCTTTCCATAAAACACATCTCCAAGAAAGACAGGTAGATAGGCTGACTATCAATCACGAGGACTCGGCAATACCTCTAGACACAAGGCGCATGCGCAGTGAGAAACCCGTTGTGTATACATGCAGAAACAGCTTGCTTGTCAGAAAAGGAACACGGTAGCTAAGTAATTTCTAGTTTTAAGTCTTTGAGGTATGTGCATTCACACATCACTTGAAGCAAACAAACAACAAACACACAAACACCAGCAGTTCTCAACAGAGTTCTTCTGTGAATGTATTCTGATCTAAATCCATCTGAGGTTATAGTTAGGCTTAATTTGTGGCTTGTTATTTCTCTCATGTTCTAATTAATTGAATGAGACCCCACAGTGCGAGCGTCATGCATCTTGTAGACATTTCTCAAAAGGTTGTCAAAGGCTAGGCTCATTTTTAAAAATGGATCTATTTTTCTTTTATTTAGAGGTGTGTGTGTCTGTGTGTCTCTGGGTGTGTGTCTGTCTGTCTGTGTGTGTGTCCGTGTGTGTGCGCGTGCGTGTGTGCAGTTGCTCTAAGAGGCCCGGGAGGGTGTCAGATCCTCTAGAGTTCCATGAAGTTGTGAAAAGTCTGATGCCGGTGCTCAGCCCTGAACTTGGGTCCTCTGGAAGAGCAGCAAGCATCCTTAACTGCGGGGCTGGCTCTTCAGCCCTTGATTTTAGATTTCAAAAATTTTAAATGATGCATGTAACCACTTTCTTTTTAAGTGATTTTTGAAAGCACAAATAGAATAAAAATTACAACCAAATAGTGAAAGGGGGGGCTCTTTGTCTTATACTGGATTTGTGTAGCTTCTATTTATACTAATGGAAGTTAAACACCTGTTCTGTGAAGGAAATAGGCCCCTATCTGTGAAAATAAATATGCACAATAGATTTCCAGACACAATGCTGAAATCAAACAAGCAAGAGTGTGTGCTATACAAACACAGCATCAAGTAGCCTGCTTAAAAATATGCCTGCTTTATGTTTTTACTTCCCGAGTTACAGGCCCTGAGAGATTACTCACACTTTTGCCATTTAAATGTAGCAAAAAGTAAGGAAGATGGGGGCTGGGTAGACAAAGTCAACTTGTTGATCTCAGTGAGCTCCTACACAACCCTCTGTTTACCTCTTCACAGGTCCCTAATAAGTTGCGTCAGTGTCTGGATCTGAGCCACCTCGATCATCCTAAGGATAATTGTACGTAATAGAGACGGACACTATCTTTGGGGCTCTGAGCTGGGACTCCCAGCAGCAGCTGCACCTCAGCTGGGGTAGAGAAGGCACACGATTGTTACAACTGGTGACACCAGAGTCCCTCTGTGCAGTGGCCTTCTTACCTGGACCGAAATGGAGATGTCTCCAAAGGTGTTGATGGGAAGTTACAATGGCGAGAGAACAGTGACAGTCTGTCCCACCCTGCTTCATCTAATGAGGCAAAAATTATAGAAAACTTTCCAAAGAAATAGTATATCTTAAATTATGATGGGATGGGAATGGGGTTGGGGGGAGGTGTCATCGAACCCTACCTTGGCTTAAGCACTACACGAATGCACCATCTGAGGCTTATGGTCTTATAATTTAAGAAGTAGGTAACAGACTGATGTTGTACGCACTCTATTGAGCCACATTTCTAAAGATTTCTCTTTGTTTTTCCCAATGATCCAGGTCCAGGCCAAAATATTTTATTTCTTATTTGTTTTACCATCAATTTTCTTAGGAACAGAACAGGCCACCTAATATTCAGGGCCCATTACAAAATACAAATATGGAGCCTCTTGTTAACAACTGTTTATCAGCTGTCGGACAATGACAATAGAACACTGGGCTAGCTCAGAGCCTTGAAGCCCAGGACCCTGTGAAACCACACCAGTCACCAGTGTAGCTGGCTTCACCAGGAGAACGAGATCATGGCAAAAAGGAGCAGCTGCCTTCTTCCTCCAGTCTCACAGAGGTCTTGGGCCAACAGCAACGGAAAAAACAGGTGTGAGAGGGCTTTTCACAGACCGACACCTCTTCAGTTTACTGGGATCTCAAGGCAAGCAGATCAACACTGAGGATTCTGGAAACTACCCTTTTCATTGGTACACAGACTATGTTTTAAGAGTTATCTAGAAGTGTTTGTATCTTTTTCTCTCAAGGCTTTCCAAAGGCCAGCATGACCCTGGTGAGGAATTCAACTCTAATGGGGACCAGAGAGCTGATGCTGAATGCTGGTCGTGGTAGCGCAGCCTACTGACAATTTGGTGGTCAATGCCATACATGTTTCTTCTCCCACTATATTTCTTACTATTTAAATTGCTTCCTGCTCAGAATCTCTTCCTCTCATCAGCCTTAGATTTGACCTCTAATTCCCAACAGGCCAGCTTGTCTTGTAAGCACCCCCAGGTGGCTTTCTGCAGTAGAGGCGCATTGGGAAGGTGCTGTTGGGAGTGCATCCCTCCATTCTAAGTTCAGAGATACGCTGTCAGTTCCAGGCTGGTAAGGGATGTGATAGGAATTACAGTAACGGCAGCAGCTGCCCAGGGTGTATCTAACATCTCTAAGAAGTTAGCTTCAGTGAAGCCTCAACTGTAAGACTTTGTCCTTCCTGTCAGTACTGGGTGCCTTGACAATTGTGGTCTTCAAAGGTTTAAAGAAAGCTACAGCAGTCAGCAAGGAGAAACAGAAACGACTCTCCTCACCTCAAAAATAAATTAAGATACTTTACAGAAACACTTAGGGGGAAAAATGATAGTTACTCTACATGACATTGTTAAGTCTCAACTAACCACTGCTTTGTGCATGATCGAACAATATAGGAAGAATTGTTCAAATGTTGAAGCTTGGCTTTCACTCATTCAGAGAAGGACTAGAGATTGTAACATTACCTATGCTCAGTAAAATGGTATATTCTCCCCTTTCCTCTCCTCATGGTGAATTTGTAAGGATAAACAACCCTACAAATTGTTTGGCCTATTATATGTCACAGAGATTTTTCTATAGCCTGTCTAGACTCCAGACAATAGGCGAGACTGGCCTCTAGCTACAGACATTTCTGTAGCCTGTAATATCACTTAGAAAAGCAAGGGCAGTAATACAAAAATGAAAACCAGCCTGACCTGCAGTGATAGCAGACACATGAGCACTGCCACCCTTCACAGTTTAGAGATGATGATAGTGTCCTAGAAAGATGTTGAGCAGCTATACATGCCAGCCCAAGCAACTTTTGCAAAATCAAATATACTCTCCAGGTAGCATCATATCCCAGTCACTGTGGGCACAAGCTATCAATGTACCTTATTGCAGGAAATGATGTCCATGATAGGCTGGTTCTTTTCTTAGCCGAGCTGTGTCTCTATACCTATGTAATATTTCTATAAGCATAGAGGTCTTTCAGGAGGCTTTTATGAGATAAACCAGATTGTTACGCTAGCTAGAACAAAAGGGAAAACAAGTAATGTGTACTACCTAAAGAAAGTTAGTGGACAGTATGCATTTGAGAGTCAGAGAAGGGATTGAATACTTCGACTATCTTCTGCTCTTTCTGGGCAGTTTTCACCTTTATTTTTCTCCTCCAAAAAACAGTTGTTATCAAGGAAAGAAGGAAGGAAGGAAGGAAGGAAGGAAGGAAGGAAGGAAGGAAGGAAGGAAGGAAGGAAGGAAGGACACACAAGAGAGAAAAAAGAAACCATGTTTAATTGTCCCTTGTTCTCTCTTCTCTCTCTCTCTCTCTCTCTCTCTCTCTCTCACACACACACACACACACACACACACACACACACACACACACACGTTTGAGGAAAGAGATCAACAATAAATATTGGTTTTGTTGTTTAGTCTTATCTGGGTGAAGACCATGAAGAAGTACATCAAACATAAAGAAACTTCACAGCAGAAAACATGGCTAGAGAATCATGGGTAATAAATATTTCTGGCTCAAATGTCATTCGCTTTCCAAAGCTTCAAATGGTGGGGCACCTGGCCATCTGGATCTTCACCGTGTAGGCCAGTGTTGATCGTCTCTGCCACCTTGCCTATCTTAACTTGTGGCATCAGGAATAACTAGGGCAGGGGAAGAGAGTCTAACTACAGGACAGCCAAGAGGTGTTTAAGTGTTGTATTTAGCATTTTGCATGCTAGGATGGAAAGCCCCATCTCTAAAGTTATTCAGTTTCTATGCCCAGCTGAAATCTGAAAACCGTGTTTAGCTTGTGGCAGCACAATGAGCTGTAGAACAGCACATTATATAATGTTCCATCAGAGGCTCCTCTGCTCAGCAACCAGCTGGGATTCTCAGAGTCCCATGATGCTGACTGGTGAAACTGAAGACGTCTCCTCAGTGAGATCAGCTCAGCTAGTCTACCAGGTAGTCACAGAGCACTTTCAGGCCTAGCACACTATGCATACAAACTTGGTCTGTTTTCTCTTCAGAATGCAAATGTAGATTCAAATTATGCCTAAGTAAACGTATACAACACTTTTAGTTACCTTTCCTGTATTTTCTTTGTCTTTAAGAGAAAAACAAAACAAAACAAAAATCCTTACCCTTACTAGAAATCAAGGTTTTTAAATAAATACTTTCTCAAGAAGTAAAAGAAAACTGATTTAAACACCACAATTGATCAGCAATGGCAGAGTGAAGATAGGACACAAGTGCAGAATTTTTCTGGAGTAAAAGATGTATTATTTTCTCGTTGATACATGCCATGGCATTCTCTTTATATCTTAATTTTACATGTCATATAATAAGACATACCAAAAGAGGCACAGGTCCTACATGATAATGTCATAAATGTCAAAAGTTATATAAAATTGATTCGTCTCAGTCGTCTTAGTTGGAAGCACTGTACTTCAATAGTATGAGTTTGAATCAGGATTCTAAATACTATTTCACTGTCTCGGAGTGAACGGTGCATTACAAGTTCAACCCTAGCATGAGTTTGGCCAGCTTTAGTCACCGACAGCATCCCATGTCAGCTTCTGCCTGCCAAGCTGGGGTTTCTACCACACAAACAGAAAGAGTCCAGATCATTCACGAAAGTGTCCTGTGCATGGAGACACGGGCCAAATTAGACCCCAAGGAGGTGTCTCCAAACTCACACTGAAGTCAACGGAAACTTGCAAACGCAATAGAGAGCGTTCTCGTGGCTCGGAAAGTCTTGTTAATAGTTCCAGCAGGTCTTTAAAGTGGAAACACAAGCCAAACTCCTGTCCCCAAACAAAACAGAACAAAAAATACGTACCTCTCCAACATCGTAGATCCAAATGCGGCCTTCTGAGTCCCCTACCGCAACTTCCTTGCCACCCTGTGCCCAACGAACTCGGTTTAGGGCAGATGCTCCTTCAATGGCCACACTTGCTGTTGGCACCTGCCAAAGGGGTTATGACATGAAAAATGAATATGAATTTAACTATACTAATATGCAGTGATGTGTTTTACTCCACAACTGCCTTCCAGTGCACAAAGCCACTTCTACCCATGAGAAAGGGTGAACAGGATTCATTGTTCTGGAATCATACGCTCCACTGACTTAGGGAGTAGAAAAGAGAAACAAAAAGGGAAAAATGGATATACTTTCCCACCGTCGTGGCAGCCAGCAGCAGGATTTTGTCAAGTGTATGTCCAGCATAGAAGCATGCCAGCTAAATGCAACGTTTGACCATCAGATCATGCGGGATATGTCGGGGGACAGGGAGATGCTTGCTGTTTTACAGAGATTGAGGATCTATAAAAGGCAATGGTAGGGTAGGAAAACAGTCAGTTGCTCAAACAACTTGAGTCTTCATAACAATACTAGCGTACATGTGCTAATTCTTAGAGAATTATCTACCTTACCAGAAAGAGGGTGATCCAAGGAACAGAAGTATACAGTTAAGGGGGCTAAAGAGATGGCTCAGCAGTCAAAAGCACTGACTGCTCTTCCAAAGGACCAGGTTCAAGTCCCAGCACCCACACGGCAGTACACAACTGCCTATAGTTACAGTTCCACCTTCATACAGATGTATGTGAAAACAAAACATCAATGTAGATAAAATTTTAAAATAAATGTGTGTACAGGTTAAAAAAAAACAAAAACAAAATTTGAAGAATCAATCATAAACTCTCTTTTTATTCTTTTATCTTTCTTTCTCCCTGTGGCAACACCAAGATATGGAGAATGGTCTACAAGGTTGTCACTGTCCTTACAGAGACATCCTGTTAAAATGCGGCTATGTGTGTGGCACCTTTAACAAACACTGGAAATCCACAACCATTGATAATTGGGCTAGTAATCATTATTTCAGTGAACTGGGAAATGCTGAAATAGAACTTGCAGTCGGTCTATCTGTCTGTCTATCTGTTTATCTGTCTGTCTATCTCAAGAACCGTGGTATGTGGAGGGAGGATTTTGAGTGTCTCGATCTGTCTTCTGTCAGTGTGTGTACTCTTGTCTTCAAGGTTGGAAGTTTATAATTGTTTAGAACTCCTGAGCCTTCTATGAGGGTGTTGATTCAGAAATGACAGCACACCTTTAAAAGAGAAGATGGTACATGTGAAAGGAAAATGGAAAGAAAGATGGAAGATGGCCACTGCGAGCATCTTCTGCCCCTCTGTGAGACCTGTGCTCAGTAAGCGAATCTCGCCAACATGGAAACACGGTGTGCTCTGCCACATAGCACCCCAGCATTCAGCTAGTCACAGGGTCGAAACCATCTGTTTATGGGAAACTATTGAGCCAATTCCTATCTTTAAAACAGCAATAAAAACTCCATCATATGTAAGAATCTACGTTTAAACTTCATCTTGAAATCAATAAAAAATTCTTTTCACCTGCTTAAATCATTGCATGTCAATTGTGAACAAAAATGTAAAATGAAAATCCCCAGCTCATTTAAAAAAAAAAAAAAAAACAAAACCCAATTTCTACAATCAAGGTCCCTGCTGTGCAAGCTGGAGTCTGAATTTTTAACCAAACCTTGCAAAGAATAAAAACAATGTGAATTTAGATAGACTATAATTCTGTCAATACACTTTATTATCGCTGGGCTGGCCTGAAAACCAAGTCATGATTCAGCTGTAGACCCTTCAAAGTTCGTTTTTAACACTGACTTAAAAGCATCACATAGAATTTAACCTTGAATAATCTAAAAGCTGAGTAAAATGTTTAATCTTCATAGGAACACAGCTAAAAAATTAATTTAAAAAACCCTGACCTTCTCATGTAGTTAAAACAATGTCTAACGTGCTTCTAAAAAAATTAGTTTACTTGAAATGTAAATAATGTAACTGAAGTGAGTTTTGAAAGATTATCCAAAATGCTTTCTTTTCATAGCTATTATACAAAATATAAAACATGCTATCATATTTTATATGCTAAAAATTAATGAGTACATGAAGGAAAATATATCTGTAATAATTTGTGGCATTTGAAGCTCAAATGCGGAAATCTGTATTAAAATAATCTGCACGCTCTTTGCATGTGCCTTACTTCCAACTTTGATTTCATAAGTATTCTCATGTTTTTATGGCACAGTCATTTTAATTGCAAATACAAGATGTATATAGCATAAATTACTAAGCAGTAAGAGTCGCTTGCATCAAGGGTAAATAGCCATTTTCGCCGAGGGGTGGGGGTGGAGGTGACAATTTGGTTTAAAACTACAATAATTTCAAGAACAACAAAGCAGATGGGGAATATAGGCTCTCTCTGTCTTTTAAAAATCTATTTCCTAATCTCACTTAAATCTAAAAAAAAAAAAGTTTGTAACTGTGAGGTCCTGGACTCAACTGTATGTATGACCAACCATGAGTTTTTAAATGTTAAGCACAAAACTTCCCTGAGTTTCTCTCTTTGATACCTATAGAAAGAAAAGCCAGTGTCAAGATATAGCTTTCCTTTTATGGAGAGAGGAGAGAGATCGAGAGGTGGAAGTTATTAAGTAGGTTGTGGGCCACTACATCCCTTTGTACACTTTGGAGCCGGGTGTCATGGAAGCATCCCAGCCAGGCCTGCTTTCTGATATAGCACACTCCCGAGTCAATCTGGAAAGAGGTTTTTGTTTTTGTTTTTTTTTTTTTTAATTTGCTTTGAGTGAGTTTCTTCTAGCAAATAGAAGCAATATGATTTTAATCAACAGTGATGAAAGACTTTGGGAAAGCATTACAAGGTAAGGTAATAGCATCTTACTCTTAAATGCAGTGATGCTATAAACATCTCAGTGATGGGCATCTCACTCGTGCCTTCTGATCATTTTCAAACATAGTTCATTACGTAACTTTCTTTTCCCATAGTTCTTGGAGGTAAAAGGAAAAATGGCCGCGATAGAAACACATTTGTCTGGTGATAGTCACAGGTAACTGTGCACTTATAGGTACCCAGACACAACACCACCCAAAGGAAATTCCCCTGTCCCCTCCCACAAAAAGTCCTAGCCTTCTGTGCTTCTCCTTCATGTCCTCCAGCCTTAGGATCCTTAATTACAAAGGCTGAATGGCTTCCTGCGCCAAGAACTTCAAAAGGCCTGCTTTACTTGACATATATATATACCTTGTCCCATGGAATCTTTACCTGGGTATTTGTACCGGAACCAAAAACCAAGAAATGATGCAGAGGCCATTTTAGGACATAAAATAGTCATGTAACACGGTCCCTGGCAACAACATCATTCCCAAGGCCCTGAGTTAGGCCCTCGATACTTTTGAGGGATTGAAAGAAGAGGAACAAAGCAGATGACATCCTCAAAAATATTCATTTTGTTATCAACTGTTTTTTTTTTAAATAGATGCCTATTTTATCTTGTGAATGACTTTAAATGTGACACGTTAAAATCCCATTTTAAAGACGAATTGAGTTTTGCATACATGTATAAACTTAGACACTATGGCCTTTGAGTTCAATATTGTAGACAAGGAATATTTCCATAGCAATAAATCAAATGGATGGTAGAACTAAACAGAAAGCAGTGTAGAGAACCATCTTCAATGGAGTCGAAACAGAAATTGTACAAATAGCCAGCGTTGACAGAGTAACCTCATTTCAATAATCCAGTCTAAAAACAGCACCCACAAAAGCTTACTTTTCCAAGTCTCTGCCAATAAAGTTATTTCAACACGATGTGTCCTTCCCCTTAGGGAAAAGTGTGAACACACTTTGTGCTGTTGGGGGAAAAGATGTGTGTGGGGCAGAGTCGTTAACTGTCTAAGATCTGGTACAGTTTAGGGATGAAGTGACATGGAGTTTTGGCCAATGCATCTGTTGGTTCCCTTCTGGGAAGTCAAGAATTGGGGGTTGAGAGTGGGGGCAATGGACTGTACCCAGAGGCAATTGTAGGGTCTGTCCACAAAAGGCTCCCCCCCCCCCCACGAAGGACCAGACTGCAGAGTGACCCGGGTCCCCCTTTCCCATCCCTGGGCCCGGGCGCCTGTCGCTCACCTCGGTGTCACTGTTGAGGTTCCAGAGGTCCAAGCGCCCCATCCCGTCCACGCAGGCAAAGAGCGCGGGATGCACGGGGGACCACATGACATCGTACACATAGTCTGCATTGTCTTCAAAGGAGTAGAGCGGCTTGTTGTGCTGTAAAGCAGAGAGACCGTGAAGACTTAGTGGCGCTGCCGCCGCCTCGGGCTGTCTAGAGAGCCTAATTAAAAACTTTGCACATTCACCAAGTGTCATAAAACTTCCCGAGATGAAAGTCCTCGAGAAGGTGAACCGGAGCTTTAATGTGACTACAACTGTCCAGTGGCATAAATAAATCCCCGGGGGTGGGGTGTACTTTGAATGGGCCGGGGCCGGGACCCGCGGAGCGAGGCGGTTTCAGACACAGTTGTAAGCGACATTCCAGACAGGTGGACGCGACTGCCATTAGCTCGGAATTCTTGCCAGGCCAAGCTGTGCATGCAGGTCGCGGGAGCCTGAACCCAGCAGTGGGCTGAGGGGCTTGGACCTGCTGGCATGCTCCGAAGCCCGGGCGGTCCCTGGCGACCCTGGCTCTGCACCGAAGGCAACGTCTGCCACCTCGTGGACCTCCCTTGTCGCTGCAGCAACGATGGCTTCTTCCAGTCCAACTGCAGGCCAAATTCATATTTTAACTCTTTTTGTGCGGCGAGGGAAGGAGACAAATACCTTTAAATGCGGGTTTGCGCTCTTACAGAAAAGTGGAAATCTCTCCACTCAAGACCTTAGCCTCCCTGTATGGGGTTAGTTCGCCAGAACCAAGTGGAGCAATGTGGCTCATTCTAGAACCTCTGAACTTACACAGAAAATATGACTTCCTTTCTAAATCACCAAGGATTTCCAAGACCCCTACAGTTGATGTTCTGAGGGGAAACACAGAGCATTTTTCCACTGCATACAAATGCCTCCACTCCAGAGGGATATAATAAATTAAAATGGCACACTTGATTTCCAGCGAATATTGTCACATCAAAATAGCACAGAAGTCAGAGGCAAGTTTGAAAGTACACCAGAAATAAAACGTAATTGGACTTTATGAATTATTCATTCCATCTGGCTTGTCTTATTCTAATTTCTGCATAATGGCTTTACTAATCCCTGATCAATTAATGTAAAATGAAATTTAAATGATAATGAAAGCCCTAGAGATAAAAGAAATTAACTATTCTTATATCCTCTGACAGAAATCTAAACAATGGGAATTTTTGTCTTCTTCCTCCAGTCAGCTGTCTGCACTCTCTTCTCAGGCTCTGTGGAATGTCTACACAGGCCAGGGCCTTAAGATCAAGAAAAGATAACATACAATGTAACAATCAAATCCTTTCTGCCTTGGATATTCAAAGAACTCATCTGTAGGGAATCCGCTCCAAGTTATCAGCGAGAACTGCCAATGTGTGCTGCTTGTGAATGCGAGATGCCCACAGTACATGGGCTGAGATTAGAGCGGCGAGAATCAGTGCAAACCCACAGTTCTTAAACTGAAACCGAATGCACCGACGTGTTAGGGGAGTGACTGTAACTTCCATTATTTGCATTTCCTTGACGCGTAAAAGTAACTGGTTTGATGCAAACAAAGTTTAGATAGATTAGGGCAGCACAGATTGTAGATAAACTAGTGTGTGTGTGTGTGTGTGTATTTGTGTTTGAGTGTGTGTGAGTTTGTGTGTGATGTTTTTTAAAGAGATAGATGCGTCATATTTTTAACTTCAAAAGTATTTCTGAGGAAATATAATTTGAAAAAAATACCCACCATTGAAACACCAAGAAGGAACAAACTAAACATTTGTTTTATAGTGATGTAATATTATTATTCTGTAATTTCTAGATAAACATGTTTTAAATCTCATTTCTGTCATATGACTAGAAACCAAAATTATTTGTTTATCAGCTACTGCTTATGCCTTCTTCTCATTGTTTATATTAGATAATTCATACTTTTTTAGACAATCCAAGTATCAAATTATTACCTGATAGCATGATTGTATCATTTTGCCTTATTTATCCAAAAGAAAGTACGAAATAGCTGGTGTTTCTCACTGACCATCGTGTATATTACAATCTGACTCTTTGTTTAAAAAAGAATGTCACCACAGACTCTTGATTTTATACCTAACTGGCCACTAATAGAGAATGCAACATATTTCTTTTAGTCATTAACAGCTAAAGACGTGTGATTTAAAGAGGTGATTCTTTGTATTCTTTCTCACTCAGTCAATAGTTCATCTAAGCGCACAGAGCTGAGGATATGGGCACACATGCAATCATACAACAAACACACAACACACATGCCATTATTGTTTTGATCAATTAAAACCCCATCCAGCTTCAAACAACCCTTCTCCAAGGAGCTGTCAACACAAGACATACTAATCCCTTTAAAAACTATCCTGCTCATTCTATGATAGTCTTCCTTTTTTTCCCTTTGAAATTTTCTTTACTGATAAATTCGGTAAAAATTATACTATATCCTGGAGACACCACTTTTGAAACATCTGGAAATAACTGCTCTTCTTCTCAGTTTTTTTCCTTTTCACCAGATTGATAGAAATGCTCTTTCTCGTTTGTCTTTCTGAAACCTCCTCATCAGCACCTCCCCACCCCCAAGGCTGAACCTTCTATCACAAAGGTCACCCTGAAAGCAACACTTGTCCATAGTAGGCGTGTGCTTGGGAACAGGGAGAGGTGTTACATTTCAAGGGCTCTGTTTAACCTTGATAAGTTGATAGGTTGGAAAACTTACAGAACTCATTACTGTATGCTCTGGGCTTCTATCTACAGACCGATAGATGCCATGTCCCATAGAGGCATAAAATACCAGTGCAGGCAAATGTCACTTGAACACCCGTACTATTTTGAGTAACAATTACACTTTGTTCAATACACAATTTTTATCATTCTATTTTATTTTGTCTCCAAGTATCACATTATTAAAGATCTTCCTCAAATGCTTAATGTTTTTTAAAAATGTATGGTAAATACTAATATCATGAAATATTAACATTTTCCAAAAGAACCTTGATATTCTTCAATCTCAAGAACATTGCTTTGGAGTTTGTGCAACAGAAACTTCAGGGCCCACAAATTTGTTATAGTATGGCTATTGATTTTAGAATACCACAGGTTTTCAAAAGACAGTATGGGAACAAACACTGTCAATGCTTTTGAGGAGGAATTTCACAATATCCTCTCTGTATATCAAAGCCATAGAAGCATCATGATTTAAAACATTCACTCTAGGAAAATACCCGAGGTCATTCAGTTAACTAAATATTGCTCCAAAGGATATTGCTGTGGAAAGCGTTCTGCAAAGCAGTCAAATTTCACTGGACAACGCCCCCTTCACCTGTATGTTTTCCTTTCAAATGCCATGCTTAGCATCAGCAACATGTCAAGAAAAGGAAAAGGAAAATGTCATCACTCACAACCTGTGCATGTGTGGCACACCACTGTAAGAAAGCCTGGGCCCGAGGCTTCATCGGGCCTCCAGGTCTGCCTTTCCGATTATGTGCGTGAAGCTACACAGTCCCGCTTGCTTTTAATTCGCTGACTTTCAAACAAAGCAGAGCGGTCGGCCAGTACCGACTTATGTGAAGGGCAGGAACGAAAGTTTGCTGTGGACCGGGTTCTGTACACACATTGTCTGACTTAATCCGCATAAAATTTCTGTAAGGTAGATGGTGTTTACTGAAAAGAAAATTATAGCTTAGGGAGGTTAGTAACTCATAAAGCCACAGGGAGGGGTGGAGGTAGCTTTTGGACTCAGGGTTTCTAGCATTAGGCACATTCTGTGTTTGCAGGCACTTTAGGGTCCTTCAATCTGGTCTTCAGTCTTTACAGAGAGAATGACAAATCCATCGACCCTTATTCTTTACACTCTCCTTCAATTCAACCAATATTTACTAAGCACACACTAAATGATTTGTACAAACAGTTAAAAATTATTAATGACTGTTTTTCTTCCCTAAACCAGTTATTAATGATTTTGAGGGCATCACCCACACTTCCGAGGAGTCATTAGCATTTGGTGGGAGGAAAAGAAAATTCTCTAACATGCTAGGAACAGAATGGGGACTGTCCTTTAGCCAGAAGAGCAGATGGCGGTACCTTGGAAAGTGGAATAAAATGAGCAAGCAGGCAGAGACTTGGCTCTAGTTCTCTGACTAGGAGCCTCTTGGAGGGTGCTTACAATGATGGCCGCTGAAAGCAGAGTAACAATGCTAGGGCAAGCCAGAAAGGGAAGGAAAAATGGGAAACTACAGCCCTTAGAAAAACTTTCACCTCAGACCTTTGAATGACAGATTTGTTATGTGTTATGAGAAGGAGGCTCTCTGATCGCTGGGTTCTCCTTAGCTTTAGGATGTTAGGGCAGCTCTGCTGTGTGCCATGGTTGTACCACGCATCAAGGAAGGGGTGGGGTAAAGCTTACGGAAGTTTCTGTCTCTCTAAAGTGCTGTTCAATAGTATGTAGTATCTCTAAGCCCATCTTACTTGGTGTTCTTAGAATTTGGACCAGAGGTCTCCAAAAAATTTTAAAATGCTTTCTAAACTTTCTCAGTCAGTAAAATAGTATCATAAAATTGGGAAATTTGAAACGACAGGACCTGTAATCGTTTCTCTCTCTGATCAACTGAAAAATCAGAAATACGGAATTTGTGTTAGTTGGTGAGCTATGTTTACAGAAACAAAACCTTACAATAGTCAACATTCTTCCACAAAGACTCAGAAACAATCCGGTTACTTGTGAAAACACACAGGCTTGCCCATTCACCAACCTGTTAACTCAGAAATGATTTCTATAGGGCTGGCTTCCCTTTTCTGACATGACAGAGATGGAAATTACCATTTTCTTCTGTGTTCTTTGTCTTCTTCATTTATGGGGGGAATCTCCAAGGCTCCCAACATAATTTAGTATCCCAAAGGCAAGGGAATGAAAGTCTTCGTGTTACAACATTTCCCAACAGCCTCAAACACCATAGTGCTCATTGAGGTTGGGTTTGTTTCTAAATGCTCAACTTTCCAAGCAGACACGGAAGTGCTTACCCAATCTGGGAACATTTCATTTGTTGGAGAGGGGTATTGTTTAGGGGATAGTATGCAGATAGATAGGGGAAAGGGTAGAAAACTAATAAGAGTTTTTAACTTGGAGTTTTGACACAGAAGGAAAGCAAAAAGATACAACCTAGAAACAATATCCTGTTGGGGAGAAGGATGGTGACCAAATGAGTAACATGAAGATACCCTCCAAAATCTGTCCTGTGGTCCCTGTGAAGCAATTAAAGCAAAGAGACAGCCAGTTCTTCCAGGAACTATTGAAATCGGAGACTACATTATCACTTTAACAAAGACAAAAGACCAGACTTTAAGCTCATACAAAATGGATGCTTATATCATAAAAAAGAAAATGGTTAAACAAATGGACAGAAACTCACAAACCAAAGCACAGAAATCAACTCCTCTTGGCCCCAGAGAGGTGTTGCAAATGTGGTACCATCTCTGGAAAGCTTTGTGTGTGACTTAACTTGAGGTCCTTCTAAGGCACACAGTATGTCTTAACTTCTGCGGCCTGTTACTGAAGCAATCTGTATGTCAGCTGCCTGATGAGCTTGTCTTCCTGTCCACGAGTTGAAGCTTAGACGTTAAAACTTTGGGGAATCATTCTCAACAGAACATGTACAGCAGGCCAGTTGGTTGTTTTCGTGCTTTAAGCAAAACTATTTGAGGACTTTAACATTAACTAATTGACTTAAAACAATATGAAAGACAATTATGGGCATCCAGGAATTTGACGTTTGTCTCTGTCTAAATGTAGCAGCCTGCTACCTGAGATCCGAAGCCACATGAAAGGCGTTCTTTATTGCTCTGCCTTCCTCTACAGCTGATTTGCATGGAGGAATCCTCTTAATCCAGGAGGCGCCACCAATAAAGAGCCCAATTATCCATAAAAAAAAATGTATACATATTCACAGGTTTTGACTAGTATGTGTGTGCTCAAAGCCATGGGGAAAGCTACAAGCTTTGCCTAATTCTTAAACGGAGTGTTTCCCACACTGTCATTTTTATGAAAGTTAGCTGGACCTTCTTTAAAACTGGCTTCCTAGTGTCACACATTTTATGAACACATTGTGAAAACGCTAAACCTGGGGAGCCGTTCTTAGGACTTGCAGAGAGGAGGATCGTATCTCTAACAGTGGGATAAGCTGAGTTGCTTCATTTCTTCAACAGGACTTCTCTCAAGCCACACTCTTTCTTTTGGAAGAGCGGAGCAACAGAAAGGGGCAAGCAGGTCCAAAAGAGTCCCCTGAATTGGTTGCATGTTTCCCAGCTCCGTTCATGTTCATGTCTGTGGCTGAGGGGTCTCATATTCAGCATCATATTAGTTAGGCAAAAAATTTCTGTGTATCCATGAGGGTCAGGATGATTAAAGAGCCCCAGAAAGATGGACAGAAGATGTGAATACCAGTGTGAAGGATTGGAGGTACAAAGAGGGAGAATGGACTAGGCCTAGAAGAAGCAAGACATGTAGTTGTGTCTGTACTATGAAGTCATGAAGAGTTAGAATAACTGGGCAGTGGTGGCACACGCCTTTAATCCCAGCACTTGGGAGGCAGAGGCAGGCGGATTTCTGAGTTCAAGGCCAGCCTGGTCTACAAAGTGAGTTTCAGGACAGCCAGGGCTATACCCTGTCTTGAAAAAAACCAAAAAAAAAAAAAAAAAAAAAAACCAAAAACAAAAAAACAAAACAAAACAAAGCAAAAAAAAAAAAAAACAAAAAAAAAAAAAAACCAACCAAACAAACAAAAGAAACAAAAAAAAAAAAAAGAAGAAGAATAAAACAAGTCAGCCAGTGTCTGCTTATTTATTATGACTTTGATGTCAGGTTGTACAATTGTATCTCATTACCTAGTAGGCGACACAGCAAAATATTTCCATCTAAATGGTTTTAAGTGGTGATCTCCACTGTCACATCAATCTTACAAACCATCTGGATGGAAACACTCTTTTGCTGCTGATCTTGTTTGAGGCAGGGTATCCGGTAGCTCTGGTTGACTGGACTGACTATGTAAGCTGAGGATCACCTTGAACTCCTGACCCTCTGGTTTTATACAATGCTAGAGACAAAACAGCTTTGTGCATGGCAGGTAATTGTCTGCTATCATCAATCCTGCACTAAATTTAAAATCTATTCTTTCATAATTTTATACACACACACATACAAATGTACAACACACATATGCATACATGCATATATTCACACATACACCAAATACTAAAATTATATTTCCCCAATTAATCTTTTTTACTCCCCTTACACTCCCGCTGAACTGTTCCTCTTCTCACGAGGCCCCTAGTCCTTGGATGTATTTTAAACTTTTTGGTGACCCAGTGTTTAATTAGGGCTGCTTCCGTGAACTTGGGTGAGGTGTTAGTCACTTGAGCAAGGACAACTTAGGAGTTGCTACCTCACTCCCATTCCTAGCCTATCCAGAAACCATGAAGGTGTAATAGTCCCTTAGGGAGGGGTGGGGGGTCTCATGAGTCTTCCTCCTGTTGGTGATGCATTTCTGCGAGGCCTAGGCTTGTGCAGCTAAGGACAGCTAATGTGAGTTCACAAACAACAGAAGGCAGCACTGAAGTGAATGTTGTACACGCACACATTTAAAAAAATTTAAATTACAAATCTCCAACAGTAGATTCTATTAGAGTCCCCCATCATATTTATTTTGCAAATGGGCAGGTTGGTATTTGCCAATTACCAGAGCTAATGTGATATTGGCGAACTCACTACATTTAAATATAACTGTTAGGGATGTGTGTGTGTGTGTGTGTGTATTGCGTGCACATTCAGAACCAGAATGAGGTTTGATAGCTCATCTTGCTTATATATCTTATGACAAATGTACTGTGACTTTTATATAATATGTGATACTAATATAGCTGACATGTTTCTCTTAATTTTGCTGAGAACCAGAACAGAGAATTCTACAAAGCAAAAGTTCAAAACATTCTGCTTGAGTTAGCTATATCTTTGCACCAGATTTCTTGTCTATTCAATTCTGGTTAGCCAAGCTGGAATTATTTTCTATTGAAGAAACAAACACGAACTACATGTGAGGTGAGGCGAGGTGAGGTGACGTGAGGTGATTCAGGATATTAGAAATAGCCACGTGATTACTTGGATTGCTTTCTGTTCTACACAATTTGCAAAGTTAACAGGTCACATCAAGATGAACCTGTATTGGTTTGATACGCCCAACAACTACTTTGGGGTAAAAATTGAGATCAGATTTGTCTTGTGATATTAGATATACAATGATAATTAATGCAGAGGCCTGGGGGCAGGGAGCCTTTAATTTTATAAGTAAGTCATTGGCGTGCAACTCTCCCAAACCCAGAAGGCTCTGCTTGAAAAGGTAACCTATGTAATATATCATTAAAATTCAGAGGCTTACATTTCCCTCCCCTGCTGGTTGAAAGAGCAAAACAAAGGATGTACCAAGCCCATACCTTCTTGCACAATAAGAAAGTCCAGTGAGCTGGGTGAATTTTAAGTCCCCAAAGTGTTTGTAGTTCTATGAATTAGTCACACATGTCTGCATACATATTCAGCAGCTCAAAGGCATGTGCTCATGGGCGCGTGTTGAGGAGGGCTATGGAAGTCAAGGACAGGAAGTATGCATACAGGGAGGCGGCTTTACGATTCCATCTGTGGTTTCTTTCATGGTTAAAGTATTCTGCGTGGGTGAGCTTTTTAAAAAGGATGCAACAGATACAGGCAGCAGGACAGAATTGGTGACAACACAGGCAGATTTATCAAATCCAATTTTAATATTTACTCCCTGACGCTGAGAAGGGAGAGGAGAGAGGATAAAAATGGACATAAAGGAAAAAAAATCAAATCAGACACTGCCTGATAGTGTGTTTATCAGAAAGGCACCAACAGACCTTTGGAGATGTGAACACATTCTGTTTTCTGTTCTCCAGCAAACCTTCCAGGTTTTGTTCATCTTCTCGCTTGGAGAAGCTGTAAGTTTAGTTTAGCTTGTACAGTGTTGCTTTCCTTCTGACATTTTGGATATTTAAGAGCACAATAGCAGAAACACATACACGAAGAGCCCCTTTGTTAAAGTGACATCATTCTAGAAAGCATTTATCCTGGCTGCAGATGCTCTAACTTTCTTTTACTGAACACACATTTCAGATAGGATAGCCACGATCTTTCTACCTTAGGCAATCAATAGGAATCAGGATTTGACTCTGCTCTCAAGCACTAACAATACAGGTAGGAGAATAGGCGATCTGAAATGAATACTAAGAAAATCTGTTTTCACACCATATTCCAAAAAGATCTTTCGTATCTTCCCGATCAAACACTCAACAGAGAGCTCTAACAGGGACAGGCAGAGTGCATAGCTGTTGCAGCCATCCTGATGAGTGGCTACTACAAGCTGGTAGTAAAACAGATCCAAGACACCAAGGAGGTGCAGAGACTGTCCTGTTGTAAGAAATGAGCAATGGCAATTCTTTCTCAAAGACACACTCTTGGGTAAATTCAGCTAGGACTTTCCCTTACCTGAGAATCCCTGCAAAACACCCTGCCTCCCTGTCTTGTTTATGCTAAAGATAGAGAACAGGTATGTAGCCAGGTGCTCATTCTGTGCTACAGTTGATAGATGCCAGAGGAATTCTAAGATGAGCTTTAAGGTTGACATCTGATGAGCTCCAGGAAGGTATTGCCTAGGACAGCCGAGGAGACCTGCTATGAAAGATGTAGAGAGCCTGATAGACAGGAAGGAAGAGAGTCATGTCGAAGAGAAAAAAGTATGCTAGTCACATAGTCAAGATGGCATTCCCAGCTAGTAGTTAAGGTAAGAGCTGGGAAATCTCCAGGAGGCCTGAGCATTTGTCCACATAGGTAAAATAATAATAATTTTGATCGTGGACATGTTGGCTGTTTCTGACTCTATTCCCTGCCATTGGATCTCCTTCCCCTACCTGGACTACCTGGTTGGGCTTTAGTGGGAGAGAAGGTGCTTAGTACTGCTCGGACTATATGTCCCAGGGGTGGTGGTATCTACAGGGGGTTTCCCCTTCTCTGAGGAGAAAGGGGGAGGTAGTGTGGGAGGTGTAGGTAATAGAGTAACTGAGAGAAGAGGAGGCAGTGGGTCTGTGATTGGAATGTAATGTGAATAAAAAATAAATTCTAGGAAAAAGGGGAAAGAAAGTTCCTGATGCAATACCTGCTCATTTATTAAATATGCACTGAGAAACGTGCCATATACTAAACACATCTGAAGATGTCTAATATTCATGTGCAAATTTACATCTTTTTTTTGTGTATGGATGACTGAATGGTGGGTACCTTTAGCTGAATGCAAGACAGAAGGAATTGGGCAAGAAATGAAAAGATGTGATTGGCATTTTAAGCCTGATGCATTTGGGTTTGGAAGTGACTCTCATGTTAAGCTTACATAGAAATACAGACATGGAGCTAAGACAGAACTGGGTACTTTGTACAAGAAGGGTTAAGGGTCAGGAAAAAAATGTCATGAAGAGGAAAAGGCTATGCCAAGCGAAAGCAGTAGAATGGAATCCAGGATGGAGAGAGCAGAAAGAATGAGCGGTAGCCAGAGTTTTAGGCAATGGCTGGTGAGGGGAATTACTTGCATTTATCAGCTCAGGCCTCACTGATGGTGATGAAGACAAACGTGTGAAATAAACAACAATGTTGGTTAAGGAAGGGCTGGAAGAAGCTGTGGTCGGTGCCGACCCATGCTGTGTTCTGTAAGCTGTGCACCCAACAGGCAGGCGAGCAATGTCTGGAATACGTAAATGACTCAAAAGTTAAAGCCCCAAACACAGCCATCTAGGCAATAAACGGGCAAGGGAGTGGAGTGAAGGGTGCTCAAAAGAAGAGCAACCGTGTAATACATACATGAAAAAATGTTTAACACTCATCTCTGTCCAGGAAGGGCACACCAAAACTACACAAAGATCCACTCTTATCCCACTTAGAATGGGAAGGGAAGGGAAGAGAAAATGGCAACAGATGGCTGTGAGGGTATGGGACAAAACAGCTCTCACACATTGTTGCTGGGACCACAAACCAGATCAGACACTCTGGAAAGCAACATGGGGACTCTAGCCAGGAGTGGCCAGTCTTTGTACCCTAGGAGAAAAAGAAATTAAACATCCAATATGTTCTCTCTCATTAAAAACAGATAAAAACTTAGCTTTAGATAAGTTTAAAAAACACACCAGAATATAGCCATAAATTCTTTGTATGTAACTATTGCATTTCAAATGACTTGTATGTACGTGTAAAGGAGAGAGATGATACAGCTCTCCTGGGGTAGTCTCATGTATCTGTCTGGGAAGAGCCACACCAGAAACTGAATGGTACAGAGCCTAGATTCAAACAAGCACTGTGCACCAGCGACACATGAGCAGATCACGAGCCAAGGTGGTACCCCTGCATAAGACGGTCTTTCCATTCACTATCAGCAGAGCCAACTCTCAGAGCAGCCTCATCTCACTGACTGTACTTCCCTTCAGGGTCCTGCTGGCCCTGGGTGTTAGTTAGTATTGGAGAAGCTGCAGTGCTCAGGCAGTAGGAGCCAGCGTGGTGAAGAGATGTCCTGTGTAACCTGTGATGCTGACCAGGTTTGGTTTTGGTTGGCACGCAAGGGTAAACCAGGGTACTGAAGTAGCCTCAGTTCTCATTATGGGAAGAATTGCACTGGTTCCAAAATTAAACTCCTGTCCTGAAGTCTTTATTCTTAGTACCTTAGAATGTGGTTGCTGTATTTGGAGATAAAGCTTTCTATCAGGTAATTATATTTAAATTTGGCTTTGGGGAGTGTAACCCAGTATGAACAGTGTCTTTACGAGGAGAGATTAGGACCCAGACACATCCAGGAGGAAGAGTGCCTGGAGAAACAGAGCTAAGACTGTTACAGGTTAGGGAGAGGCTCTCTGACAAGAAGCTGGCACTTTGGCATCTGATCTGTGAGGAGATACATTCCTACTGTTGAGGCGTCTCTGCCCGAGATACTTTACTCAGACAGGCCTACTCGATTCAGAACTTAAAGGGAAGCAGTACAGCCTTCTGTCTTCCTCTCACCCACCGGTGCCCTCTGGGGTTTACCTACTGACATTTCTGCCTCCATAGAAGGGTCTCTAACAATACGAGACACGCCCTGTTTCTAAGCAGCTACCTCTGTCTTCTTTGAGCATGTCCCTTTGGGACCAGTGATAGTTGTTCTTCTGTTAGCTCTACTGCACCTTCTGGTGAAGGGAACAAAATGCCTGTAATGAATATAAAATACGTGCTTCATTTCTGGAGACAGCAAAACCTTTAGAAAAACCTCAACTTGGCTTATATCATGCCTGTCACTCTGAAACAGTCTTGTGACAAGCACTTATGACAGGGAAAAGAACATTCCATGGAAAGTGATATTGTCTCTACACAAACTATCCCAGGGATATGCCCAAACTTAACTAGGAAATAGCAGCTCTGTTGTAGTAAGTCTGTCTCCTGCCTGAGGTAAGAGTTATTTTCTATTGGCTTTTAATATCTGTCTATGTGTACTGAATGCATGTATGTGCATGTACCTACATGCAAGCATATTTGTCTGTGCCTGAAGATGTGGAGGCCAATGATAGATGGCGTCCTCCACTGTTTTTCACCTTATTTATTTATTTATTTATTTATTTATTTATTTATTTATTTATTCTTTTGACACAGGGCTATCACTGAGTCTGAAAATTCACTGATTGGCTAGGCTGGTTGCCTAGCAAGCCCCTGGGATCCTGCTGTTCCTGTCTCAGAGATATGTGTTGCCAATCCTGGTTTTGTACAGGGGCAGTGGGGATTTGAACTCACTTTTTCCTCATCCACAGTGAGCATTTTGCTCACTGAGCTACTTCCTTGTCCTTAGGCATTATCCTCTGCACTTGAGTTCACAGGTCGTTTTGGTCTGATTTTCCACTTCCTGTATCCTCTGTCTCAGCTTCCAGAGGTCCGGGAGGTGATATGGGATGTGGTGAAAGAGCAGGCAGGGTAGGCAAACAGGGTTGGTTCAGCTGGCACAGATTCTAAAGCTGACACCCTCTCATGCAGGGCCTGGGGTGCATTTTTAGACTCAAGAGCAGCCCCCTGCCAAGCGCTCCCGAGCAGCTGCCTTGAAGGCTAATTACTGCTGAATACGTTCCCGAAGTTGGAAAATTTTCAAAGAATTTTTTAATACATTTCTGCAGTTCTCTTAACAATAGGACCTATCAAACACAAGGAGAAGGCTCTGTTTAAAGCACAGACAGGCGATAAGAAGAATGGGTTTGATTGCCAAAGTGACTAATTTATTTTTGCACAGTATTAATGATGCTACAATAACCAATATCTATAGCCCAGTTTTGACAGTTTATCGTAACGGTTCCTATTGTTTAAAAAAGAAGAGAAAGAAGGAGGAAAAAAAAGGAAAAAGGAAAGCAGGAAAGAAAGAGAATGTTTTATTTTGCTACATTTCAATTTGTTAACAAGACTCCACATAAGCAAAACCAGAGGTCATTAGCAAACAACCAAAACATGCCTGTCTCCAGAAGACTACAACCCCCTTCATCATTTAAAATATAGCTCTGTCGAAAGCCGGGCTCATGACAAATCCTGAACATGAAAAATTCAACGCAGACTCGAAACCACCTGACTTTGCTTTGGGCTTGTACTCTTTAAAATTACCTAGAAAACACCATAATCTTCTCTCCGTGCGGCTGGCTGTGGGCCAGCGCCCTGGCTCCAGAGGCAAAGGGCAAAGCTGAAAATCGTGTCTCCGCAGACGGCCCCACCCTCTCTCCCAAGTCCACTTGGCCTCCTGACAGAAAGTGAGGTCTGAGGCACATTCATCCTGGGCCTGGGAGGTTTTTGGCCTAAACTCAAGACTCTCGTAGGACAAAAAAAAAAAAAAAAAAAAAAAAAAAAAACCAAAAAAACCAACCCGAAATCGCAAATGTTGTCACCCTGCCTGAAGAAGGCTAAAGGTTTAAATGAGTGGCCCGCATATGGTGAATGGCCCACATCTGCAGTTTAACAGCAAGCGGATGGAACCAGAGAAGAGCAGAACTTCAGTGTGAGCTTTGAAAATGGGGGTGGAGAGGATTGAATGAGTTTCATCGATGAGTCAATTGCCATGGAGACCAGGCATGTTGAGAGTTACCTACTGAAGACAGAGGATGGAGGGCAAGGACTGGTGGTGGTGGTGGTGGGGGGGCATGCTTGCTTGGCACCTGTGCCCCCAGTCTTCTGTAAGCCTCCCTGGGCCCTTCAATCTCCCGCTCGGCTTGCTCGCTCTCAGGGCTGCAGGTCTTAAGAACTCCCCAGGCCTGGCACCCACCCACTCACTCAGCACTCCCACCCGCTCCCTCGGCACTCACTGGCACTCACGCTGAGGCTGGGAGAGAGCCAGGAAACACTGTCAAGTAAATTTTACCTCCCGCTGAGCTAGTGACAGGCTCAGTACAAATCGCTACATTGAGAAAGTGTCAGGCCACAGATCTCGTGGCCACTGCAGCTGCAAGACAGGCCGGGGGTTCAAATGTGGCCATCGATCTCCCTGGGGGACTGGCTGAGCATTTTGCAGGATTCCTTTTCACCTGTAATCTCTATTGTGAGCTGCAGCAAGCAGGGCTTGCTCACAACCTCCTCCAAGCTTGTTTTCATATGTATGTTTGTTTACATATTAGTATATATGTGTGTGTATATGCGTGTATGCATGCATGTGTGTGTGTGCTGCCTGTGTGGAGGTCAGAATTACTCACAGGAGTTGCCTCGTTTTCTTCTATCATGTGGGTTCCAAGAAGTGAACTTTTAACATCTCTGCGTTTGTCGTTGGTGACTTTCGCTGTTCAGCCTGGCCAGAGGACTGATTGCCATCTGGTGTTCTAAGCTTCAGTAGCATATGGTATACCTTCCCAGAGCATGCGGATCTTGGAGGAAACTACTTTATGTGGGTAATGTTAACTGGAGACAGTGTTAAAATGAACTAGCCTTCTATCTTACATTGTATAAATTCTGTGGCAGAAACACATGTAAAATGAGATCACATGTGGATTGCTTGACAAAAAAATATTGTGACCCAGGCTTGTAGAATCCTAACCCTGAATATCCCCTAGAGCAGTAATTCTGTATTTTCACCTCAGTTTTTATGACAACTTTAACAACTATAGCTATAGTGAATAGCAAGAATGGATAATTTGCTTCTTTCTGTTTCAACTTCCCATTAGAATTAGCGCTGCAGACTCTACGTGTCTGCATGCCTTTGTTACATGGTGTTTCAGCAATACAAACTTTTAGTAAGTAGCTGTGTGATGAATGTGTAAGTACTTTGTTCTGTTGCAGGTGTGTTTCAGCTTCATTATAATAAAAATGAGGGATTATCGAAAACATGCAGGAACTTTTGGTCCTTAAAGAATTTCCAGGTTAGTGTGGTGGTAAACGCCTCTAACCCCAACTCTCAGGAGGTAGGCAGATCTTTGGGATTTAGAGGTCAGGCTGGTCTATGTGGTGATTTCCAGGCTGGCCCAAGTTACATAGAGACATTGTGTTTAAGTGGAAAAAAGAATTTCCATTCATTATTTAAGGTTACAAAAAACGTATGCTATCAAACCGGTTGATGTTAGGAATTGGGGCTCATTTCTATGTCTGTTGGTAGCACACTAAGAACACATTGAATTCTCCTTGAGTGCTGCTCTCATGAGTGAATAAACAACTGAATCGATTTCTCTTTTGAGCAGGTAGGGGTTTATTTTGCACTAGAATCTTAGTTCTGTCTTCATTGTGGTTTTTTTTTTTCCAAGTTTTGTGATGCTAACACTGTAGATAAGTTAGTCCCTAAGTGTTAGGAGCATAAGTGAAATCTATGGGTTTGGATGCTGGCAGGAAGAGAAAAGGAGTGGAGCAGAGGGGGAAAGTGGTGGGAGCCAACCGAGGTAGAGATGGAATGCGAAGGCTAGACCTGAGGGTAAGAGAGAACAGAGATCCCGGAAACTCAGTGATCCCCCTCTTCTAGCCTCTATAATCATTTCAGGCGCACATTCCTCGCCCTGCCCCCCATTTTTATTCTCCACATTTTAGGCAAGAGTCTAGCCACTAGTCTCAGGAACTCTAATGATTCCAATTTGCACTTTAGTAATAATGTCAAATAAACTTTACAGATACACCAATGTTGAGGTGATCCGAACAACACAATTAAAGAACTTGAACTGAATCTAGACAGAAAATAAAAAGAGGTTTGCAGGTTTCACCGGGAGCTGGCTATGTTTCATTCTTTAGGGTGCCTGAGCATAAGTTGAAATAAATTCACAAGAAACATAAAACCTCTTAGTTTACCCTATTATTAATCTGCAATCAGTCAATGCAGCAGTCGTCAAATATCCCAAACCTACTGAAAGTTGTAGGGAATATAGGTCAGATATAAGAGATAGCCACTGCCTGCAAGAAGCTCACAGCTTACTGGGAAAGACAGCAGGGTTTCTTAGTTAAATAAAAATCACTGGTACTCTATTAAGGTGCTGAAATAATAGGTGGACACTTTGAAAATCAGCTTACATTTTAGTACACTGATTTTAAATGCAATCATAATGAATGTGAGGTAGAAATATGGGGCTAAAATTATGGAATACGTGACCCTTTTCCACTTTTCCACGGAGCTCAGTTTTCTTTTCTGACAAAAAAAAATTGAGGATTTGAACTGGAAAACTTCAGAGAACTCTAGGTCTGATTCTTAGATCTTAGCCATCTCTCTCTCTCTCTCTCTCTCTCTCTCTCTCTCTCTCTCTCTCTCAGTAATGAATTGGTATAAGGTAAGGTGTACTCTCAAATAATGATATAGGAACATGAGACAATGCTATGTTACCAATAAAATGGACTTTGGGAGTCTGGGGTTAGGAGGAGCATTCTTAGAAAGAAACATGGACATTCTAATCTATTAAAGATCTAGATTAACACAAAATACCATGAAGAAAAGAAGAGCACACATAGGTATGCATTCAAGTTCATGTTGATGGTTCACAGACTTCCATGTTAAGAAAATGGGCCTATTGGCAAATTCACCTGGAATAACAAAAAACCCAGGATAGTGAAAACTATTCTCAACAACAAAAGAACTTCTGGTGGAATCACCATCCCTGACCTCCAGCTGTACTACAGAGCAATTGTGATAAAAAAAAACTGCATGGTAATGGTACAGTGACAGGCAGGTAGACCAATGGAATAGAATTGAAGACCCAGAAATGAACCCACACACCTATGGTCACTTGATCCCTGACAAAGGAGCTAAAACCATCCAGTGGAAAAAAGACAGCATTTTCAACAAATGGCAACTGGTGGTTAGCATGTAGAAGAATGCAAATCAGTCCATTTTTATCTCATACCAGTCAGAATGGCTAAGATCAAAAATTCAGGTGACAGCAGATGCTGGCAAGGATGTGGAGAAAGAGAAACACTCCTCCATTGCTGGTGGGATTGCAAGCTTGTACAACCACTCTGAAAATCAGTCTGGCGGTTTCTCAGAAAATTGGACATAGTACTACCGGAGGATCCCGCAATACCTCTCCTGGGCATATATCCAGAAGATGTCCCAACTGGTAAGAAGGACACATGCTCCACTATGTTCATAGCAGCCTTATTTATAATAGCCAGAAACTGGAAAGAACCCAGATGTCCCTCAACAGAGGAATGGATACAGAAAATGTGGTACATTTTCACAATGGAGTACTACTCAGCTATTAAAACAATGAATTCATGAAATTTGTAGCAAATGGATGGAACTAGAAAAAAATCATCCTGAGTGAGGTAACCCAGTCACAAAAAAACACACATGGTATGCACTCACTGATAAGTGGATATTAGCCCAGAAGCTCAGAATACCCAAGATACAATTCACAAACCGCATGAAACTCAAGAAGTAGGAAGATCAAAGTGTGGACACTTTGGTCTTTCTTAGAAGGGGGAGCAAAATACCCATGGAAGGAGTTACAGAGACAAAGTGTGGAGCAGAGACTGAAGGTATGACCGTCCAGGGACTGCCCCACCTGGGGATCAATCCCGTATACAGTCACCAAATCTAGACACTATTGTAGATGCCAACAAGTGCTTGTTGACTGAAGCCTGATATAGCTGACTCCTGAGAGACTCTACCAGTGCCTGACAAATACAGAGGTAGATGCTCTCAGCCAGTCATTGGACTGAACACAGGGTCCCCAATGGAAGAGCTAGAGAAAAGACCCAAGGAGCTAAAGGGGTTTGCAGCCACATAGAAGGGATAACAAAATGAACTAATCAGTACCCCCAGAGTTTCCAGGGACCAAACCACCAACCAAAGAGTACACATGGTGGGACTCATGGCTCCAGCTTCATATGTAGCAGAGGATGGCCTAGTCATCATCAATGGGAGGAGAGGCCCTTGGTCCTGTGAAGGCTCTATGCCCCAGTGTAGGGGAATGCCAGGGTTAGGAAGCAGGAATAGGTGGGTTGGTGAGCAGGGGGAGGGGATAGGGGGTTTTTGGAGAGGAAACCAGGAAAGGTCATAACATTTGAAATGTAAATAAAGAAAATACCTAAAAAAAAAAAAAAAAAAAGAAAATGGGTTTAAGAGTTAACCTTCATCAAAGCCAGTCATTTGCTGACCATTGATAAAGCAGGATAAGGAGAGAGAGTTGGGGGATCAAATGAATCAGGTACCAATCAAGTTCACAGGTGAGTGGAAGTCGTGTCTCAGGTGTAACTCTGAAGAATCATCACTTATGTGCCCTGCAGTGCAGCCTGGCCTGGCAAAGAGGTAGCAGGCAGCAAGTTTCCAATCGTTCTGGAAGGTCCGAGCAAGAAGGGAGCTGGTGACTGAACACAGATGCCTTCCTGCCTTGGACTTGGGCTTAATTCGAGCCAAAGAACGGGGGGACAGGAGAGAAAGTTATTTAGATCTGCTGCCAATTCCACAACATTCCTTTCCAGAAATTTCCACAGAAACCGGTGAGCTTCCAGTAGTAAACACAGAGGTTTGGTTGCCGTGAATTTATGGGAAGGCTGGTTGCTCCACTTCGGAGTTTTTATTGATTAATTATATTTATTTTTCCACTACAAAATTCCATTTATTATTTACAAAACTCTATAAGAATAAGATAATTTTTCAATATGCATTGTGTGGAGTTGATACAGGCATATTTTCTTCTAATGAGCAAATTGTACTTTTTATATTTTCTTTCTTTCTTTTTTTTTTAGTATAGAATAGAGTTTATTCAGGGCATGGGGAGGGGAGTTAAGAGGATAGTAGATACAGAGAAAGGCAGAGAGAGAAAGAAGAGAAGTAGAGGCCTGACATGGCCACTTGGAGAGAGGGGTGAAGGGCATGGGGAGAGAGGGGAAGCAAGGGGGGAAGAGGCAAGGGAGAGAAACAGGAGTAAGAGAGGTATGTTTTCTATTACATGCAATACAGGCAAACTAAATGAATTGAATAAAGGATGAAGTCAAAGCAATATTGTGTTTTGAAAAAAGAATAATCACTAAAAATCACTAATAAGCACTGAAAAATCAAAAAGGTTAAATATATAGCTGATATATATATATATATACACATACACACACACACGCACACACACACACGTGTGTGTGTGTGTGTGTGTATATTTAAGTTCCCTAAGAAATATTAGGATTTGTGTAGATTATGAGCTATAGCAATTTCTGGAACCAAGAAGGACGAGGAAATGAATCTTCACATTGATCTAAAGCTGAAAAGAAAGTTGATAAAAATGTTCAATTATAGATACAGTATTGAAGCAAATGATCAGAAAGCCATCAGAGAGTTCAGATGACAGAGAGTTCATCAGAGACAACGTGCAGGAAACCATAAGATGAGGTCACACATAGAGACCCATAGAAAAGCAAGCAATCAACAAGCACTGTTGTAGAGCCTAGTCCCAGTTAACATATCTACAAAACACTCCCAGACCTAAGGAACGTTACAGTAGACTGAATGCATAGATTCAGGAGGCAGAGATCAGGGAGTTTGCTGTGAGATCAGACGCTACACCCATGGAGTCTCATCAACATGACCAAGCCCAAAGGTGAGCTGAACAGGGACACCAATGGATGTGCCAAATTGAATGGGGAAAAGCTCAGTAGGCCTCAACCCTAAGCCAGGAACTGAAGGAGACTTAGCAAGTCTGGCAGCAGGAGAGGTGGTCCTCCAAAGGGAAGAACACACTAATGGGTTGCTCAGGGCCTAACAGTAAGCCTTGAAAACATACATGCAATTGACCATTACATAGATTCAACAGGCTTTACTTATGAATGCAATAACAATTGATGAAAAAAGAGGCCATCAATTTGAAGGAGGGTGGGGGAGGGGTACATGGGAGAGTTAGAGGGAGGACAGGAAAAACAGGTGAGGTCACATAGGACTGTATTTATAAAAGCGAGTGATACCACAGGCACAGTCCTCATAATCTGTTTCATCAAGAACTTTCAAGAGGAGGTCTATAGAAGGGAAGACCTATGTATGGATTCAGTACCTACCATCGAACTCCATGGAACTATGAGCGTGTGCACAGTTAGCACACGTTAAAGCACAAAGGTGAATGGGATGCATTATGGAGTGAGTGGAGAGCGTAGATAAGGCTGGTATGAGTTATTAGCCTATCAGTGTGCTCAGAGGACTGAGGGGAGGTGACATGTGCTGAGTACCCACTGTCACACTGCATGACACTCTACCATAAGCTGTCAGTCACCCTGGTGTCTTCAGGAGAAAGTGCACACTCTATCACGTGACACCACATCTTTCTTTTGGTTCACAGTTTTGAGGCTTCCAGTTCATGATGGGTTGGCCCTATTGTTTACTAGAGGGGCCCGTTCATGGATGGATTTATACAGGAATAAACTCAATTGCACTATGATCTAGGAAAGATAAAAGTTAAAGGAATGACTAGAGTCCCATAATTCCCCTTAGGGACATACTTCAGATGGCTAAGGGTCTCCATCCTGCCTTCACCTCCCAATGATACCATTCTGGGGACATGTTTGATACATGGATTTCAGAGGACATTTAAGATCAAACTGTAACACCCATTAAATCACTTTAACATACAAACCACACTAAGAGCAATCCTGTATTTAATAGCAATGATGATAATAACTGCTGTTACACCTTTCAGTGTGTGTTTGGCCATAGTTTAAAAGTTTCACCTACACTAGACTGTTTAACCTTCATGCACTGATGAAATAGTGATGGCTGAATAGCTACACCACCAAGAGGTTAAATGATCACTATAGACTCACCACTGGCGAGTCTAACAGCCTGGGCTTCCACACACTCTCCTCCTGCTTGAGCTCCCTTCCTGTTCCTCTTTACCTCCTTCCAACTTCAGCTTGAATGACACAGGCTTTGAGATGCCCATGTAGGGCCCGCCTTTCCATGTTTTCTTCCTGTGAGTTGAGAACATCCCTTATAAACTGCAGTTTGGACAGGTTCAAGGCCCCTACTCCTCTTGAGGCGTGATAGTGCACACGAGTGAGACTTTAATCATGATCTTTAGAAAGAGCACTCCTGTTATCACAGGGCTACAACATCCCAGCGAGCGGTTGTCCAGGAGCAAGCATCCTGGGCCCAGAGACACTGGGGGCCTCCTCTTCCCATTACTGGATGAGTGTTCTAGAGAGAGAGCACTCTGGTGAGTCAGAGCTCTAGGTGTGGATTCAATGGGGAATTGCAGCTCTACTCATTGGCCTGGTAAAGAGTGTCATGAGGATTTCCACTCTATTCCTGGGTGGTTGCCCAGGGGATTTTTCACCTCCATATTATTATGGTCTCTTAAATATTTCCTAATTAGATTCTTAATGCCTAATGCCAGAGTTATAATAAATGTAAATTATGGATATGAATTTCATCGCTTAATAAAACCTTTTTGATAGTATATCTTTAACACACATCTTCCATAGAATCTTGGGTTTATTTGTACACATGCTAACCAGATGATTTAGTAAGTGTATAGCAGGCTGGAGGTCCTGTGCCAGGCACTAGGAGTAGAGAAAATTGAAGAGATACGTGTTTCTTCTCAAGGATCCTAGAGTCTCACAGAAGATATACAATCACTGTAGTTTAGTGGACAAAAGTATTTTTAATCTTTGTATTATATATATTAACCAACTGTAAAAAGTATTACAATACAGAAGATGAAGGCAAAGAATGAATTTATGAAATTGCTAGGCAAATGGATGGACCTGGAGGGCATCATCCTGAGTGAGGTAACCCAATCACAAAAGAACTCACATGATATGTGCTCACTGATAAGTGGATATTAGCCCAGAAACTTAGAATACCCAAGATACAAGATACAATTTGCAAAACATATGAAACTCAAGAAGAATGAAGACCAAAGTGTGGACCCTTTGCCCCTTCTGAGAATTGGGAACAAAACACCCATGGAAGGAGTTACAGAGACAAAGTTTGGAGCCTCGACAAAAGGATGGACCATCTAGAGACTGCCATACCCGGGGATCCATCCCATAATCAGCCTCTAAACGCTGACACCATTGCATACACTAGCAAGATTTTGCTGAAAGGACCCTGATATAGCTGTCTCTTGTGAGGCTATGCCAGGGCCTAGCAAACACAGAAGTGGAGGCTCACAGTCAGCTATTGGATGGATCACAGGGCCCCCAATGGAGGAGCTAGAGAAAGTACCCAAGGAGCTAAAGGGATCTGCAACCCTATAGGTGGAACAACAATATGAACTAACTAGTAGCCCCTGGAGCTCATGTCTCTAGCTGCATATGTATCAGAAGATGGCCTAGTCGGCTATCAATGGAAAGAGAGGCCGATTGGTCTTACAAACTTTATATGCATCAGTACAGGGGAACGCCAGGGCCAAGAAGTGGGAGGGTAGGGGAGTGGGGGGGTATGGGGGACTTTTGGGATAGCATTGGAAATGTAAATGAAGAAAATACCTAATAAAAATAATAATAAAAAACTAAAAGATGTATTACAATACATAATTACTCTTAATTAATTTATCTGAAAAGAAATAACTATTTTTTTTGGTTGGTTCTGTTTTCAAGACAGGGTTTCTCTGTGTAGCTCTGGCTGCCTTGGAACTAACTCTGTTGACAAAGCTGGCCTCAAACTCAGAGATCCGCCTGTCTCTGCCTTCAAGTGCTGGCATTAAAGACCTGCGCCACCACTGCCTGGCTTAACATTTGTTTCTTAAGGGAAAGCACCTTACAATCTTTTATTTGAAACAATTTCAAATTATTATTGATTTTTAGTAACCAAGGTGAAGGCAGTAAGTTAAGAGAGTTACTTTAAATTTTAGCCCTAGCAGAGGCTACGCACACCAGGGAAGCCCTTCTGGTTTTCACAGTGAGGGCTTAGACACTGATGATGATTTGTGCAAATACATTATCTGTCAGTCACTTAGAACATCTCATCCTTAGAGTCGCTGCTCTTTTAAAAGATTAGCAGCCAGAGATGCATTTCATCTACCAGGACAAAATATGAAATGTCAATATGTACCCAGAGAGAGGCAGAGATTTCTGTCAATCAAACACGCACCATGGAAACACCAGGCTTGTGTCCAGCACAGCCATCAAATACCAACATGGGAGTTAAGTCAGGCCATATACTAGCTCAGTCAATATAAGTGAGTTAAATGTCAGATCTCAAAAATCTAATGCAGAAAGAATTTAGCAGATAGTGTCAATACGAGCAGAAGAAACATAAGCTCTTGGAAGTTCAAGGAAAGGAACCGACCTGGCAAATACATGAGGAGTATCAGGAAGCTAAATCCTTAAGAAACTGTACCAAGGCCAAAATAAATATTAACCTAATGTTTAATTGGAATCCACTGAAACTTTCCAAACTGGATGAAATGATAAAAAGTCTAAAGACTCATAACTTGTCTAGCCACTAAGCTAAACTGCAGCACAGGGGGAAACAGTTAGCCCAAACCTCAGCAAACAGAGAAGCAGAGTGGAATAATGAATGTTCTAATTCAGCCAAGAGTACATACTTTATTTCTGAGCATCAACTGCAGCCCTATTTGATGGATGGGAAACGTAATGTGCTAAGGTACAGTAAAACATAGGAGTTGGTACTCAGAATTTATTCAAGCAGTGCATGCTTTATTTTTAAAAGGGTCATCAAGGATAGACTTAAATCTGAAGCATTTTACTCTACCTCCAGGGCCGCCTCATTCTCTGATGATCGCTGTAAGGCTGCTCAGAGGACAAACCAACATTACAGCGACAAAGTCATCATAAGAAACAGAAACGGCAAAAGACTCTTGGAACAGCAAGAGAGCAAGGGTGGCTGGCTTCTGAAGGAGAGGGTCCAGATGAGGTCCTGGGGGCGGAGGGCTACCGTGGAGGCTGAGGTTGTATGGCCAGAAAAGGCAAGAGACAAACAAGGCAGAAAAGATGAAGGATGGACACCTACCCTTTCAATAAACTGGAGGGAAATCAGAAAAGTAGAGAAACAGGATCAGGTGATCAGATGGGACATGGAATGATGTCCCATGGTGGTGGTTTCCACAGGTAAAAGCCTGTATTATCACTACACAGCGGATGGCCCTACCATCCACTGAGATCTCCTACATGTTGTCAATTATCCATGTATATTGGTAATTAACCATAACAATAGTATTTTCTACATCTATTTACATTTTATCTCCTGGTGTGAAGGTTACAGCATTTGTTTCCTTGCTCCTTCATTACAGCACCTTTTGAAGAGTTAAAAGGAAAATACGCTGATATTTAAGACAGTGAACAAAGAGTATTATAAAAAGTGGTCTCAATGCTTACAATTGAAAATAAGATTAGCTGTAGAGATGAGTGTAGAATGCTTGTCTAGCACATGTGAACTCCTAGGTTAGTGTCCCTGTCCTATCAGAAAATCAAACAAGTAATCAATATAAATCAAATAAAATGGTGTTATTAATTTTATTGTCTTAACTGTCTGATCTCCTCCCAAAAGGGAAGACTTGGGTGATATCTCAGCTCATTTCTTTCTCTTTGGTAAATCTCTTTAAAAACTCATTGCCAGTAAGATTAAACAACATCAACACCAACAATAAAGCAAGCAAGCAAGCAAGCAAACAAACAAAAACAAAAATAAAAACCTATCTCCTACAACACCTAATATTTCTCCATGTTTCGACCACACATTATTAATCCACATTTTTTATTGTCCCTTCTCTTTGGACTCCAACACACTCAGGTTTCTAACACAGTATAATGACTGCAGCACTCTTTTCCCATTAGGCTTTGATGTCACACAAAACTGAGTTTAGACACAGTTTCTCCAATTATTTGACAAGTGTACTAGTTAAGCCATTTAGCCTTCTCATACCTGTTCTAGTACATGGGATACTATTGAGTCAGAGATTCATTGTGAAGATCTAATGGACTGATAACATATTTAAAATGTTTACTGCCAGTTGTGCCAGCACCATTTGTTGAAAATGCTGTCTTTTTTCCACTGGATGGTTTTAGCTCCCTTGTCAAAGATCAAGTGACCATAGGTGTGTGTGTTCATTTTTGGGTCTTCAATTATATTCCATTGATCTACCTGTCTGTTGTAGTACCAGTACCTTCCAGTTTTGATCACAATTGCTCTGTAGTACAGCTTGGGGTCAGGCATGGTGATTCCACCAGGGGTTCTTTTATTGTTGAGAATAGTTTTTGCTATCCTAGGTTTTTTGTCATTCCAGATGAATTTGCAAATTGTCCTTTCTAACTCGGTGAAGAATTGAGTTGGAATTTTGATGGGGATTATATTGAATCTGTAGATTGCTTTTGGCAAGATAGCCATTTTTACTATATTAATTCTGCCAATCCATGAGCATGGGAGATCTTTCCATCTTCTGAGTTCTTCTTAATGGGAATTCATCCATTCTTATCTCCTTGTACAAAGCTCAAGTCTAAGTGGATCAAGGAACTCCACATAAAACCAGATAAACTGAAACTTATAGAGGAGAAAGTGGGGAAAAGCCTCGAAGATATGGGCACAGGGGAAAAATTCCTGAATAGAACAGCCATGGCTTGTGCTGTAAGATCAAGAATCGACAAATGGGACTTCATAAAATTGCAAAACTTCTGTAAGGCAAAAGACACTGTCAATAAGACAAAAAGGCCACCAACAGATTGGAAAAGGATCTTTACCTATCCTAAATCAGATAGGGGACTAATATACGATATATACAAAGAACTCAAGAAGCTGGACTCCAGAAAATCAAATAACCCTTTTAAAAATGGGGTACAGAGCTAAATAAAGAATTCTCAACTAAGGAATACCTAAGGGCTGAGAAGCACCTGAAAAAATGTTCAACATCCTTAATCATCAGGGAAATGCAAATCAAAACAATCCTGAGATTCCACCTCATACGAGTCAGAATCGTTCAGATAAAAAATTCAGGTGACAGTAGATGTTGGTGAGGATGTGGTGAAAGAGGAACACTCCTCCATTTCTGGTGGGATTGCAAGCTGGTACAATCACTCTGGAAATCAGTTTGGAGGCTACTCAGAAAATTGGACATAGTACTACCAGAATATCAAGCAATACCTCTCTTGGGCATATATCCAGAAGATGTTCCAACTGGTAATAAGGACACATACTCCACTATGCTAATAGCATCCTTATTTATAATAGCCAGAAGCTGGAAAGAACCCAGATGTCCCTCAACAGAGGAATGGATACAGAGAATGTGGTACATTTACACAATGGAATACTACTCAGCTATTAAAAAGAATGAATTTATGAAATTCCTAGGCAAATGGATGGACCTGGAGGGCATCATCCTGAGCGAGGTAACCCAATCACAAAGGAACTCACACAATATGTACTCACTGATAAGTGGATACTAGCCCAAAACTTAGTATACCTAAGATATAAGATACAATTTGCCAAATGCATGAAACTCTAGAAGAATGAAGACCAAAGTGTAGACACTTTGCCCCTTCTTAGAATTGGGAACAAAACACCCATGGAAGGAGTTACAGAGACAAAGTTTGGAGCTTCGACAAAAGGATGGACCATCTAGATACTGCCTTATCTAGGGATCCACCCCATAATCAGCTTCCAAACGCTGACACCACTGCATACACTAGCAAGATTTTGCTGAAAGGACCCAGATATAGCTCTCTCTTGTGAGACTAGGCAGGGGCCTAGCAAACACATAAGTGGATGCTCACAGTCAGCTATTGGATGGATCACAGGGCCCCCAATGGAGGAGCTAGAGAAAGTATCCAAGGAGCTAAAGAGATCTGCAACCCTGTAGGTGCAACAACATTATGAACTAACCAGTACCCAGGAGCTCTTGACTCTAGCTACATATGTATCAAAAGATGGCCTAGTCGGCCATCACTGGAAAGAGAGGCCCATCCGACACACAAACTTTATATGCCCCAGTACAGGGGAACGCCAGGGCCAAAAAAAATGAGAATGGGTGGGTAGGGAAGTGGGGGGGGAGGGTATGGGGGACTTTTGGGATAGCATTGGAAATGTCATTGAGGAAAATACGTAATAAAAAAAACAATGAATTCATGAAAATTGTAGCAAATGGATGGAACTAGAGAATAATCATCCTGAGTGAGGTAACCCAATCACAAAAGAACACACATGATATGCACTCACTAAGAATACCCAAGATACAATTTGCAAAACACAAGAAAATCAAGAAGGAAGACAACATGTGGATACTTCCTTCATTCTTAGAATGGGGAACAAAATACCCATGGAAGGACTTACAGAGACAAAATTTG
This sequence comes from Mus musculus, assembly GCF_000001635.26. NCBI lineage: Eukaryota > Metazoa > Chordata > Mammalia > Rodentia > Muridae > Mus > Mus musculus. Next base: position 5,978,593 of record NC_000072.6, on the reverse strand, counting down.
GAGCTGAGACCGAAGGAAGGATCATTCAGAGATCCATTCATAAACAACCACCAAACCCAGACACTATTGCATATGCTAGCAAGATTTTGCTAACAGGACCCTGATATAGCTGTCTCTTGTGATGCTATGCCAGTGCCTGGCAAATACAGAAGTGGATGCTCAGAGTCAGCTATTGAATAGAACAGAGGGCTCCCAATGAAGGACCTAGAGAAAGTACCGAAGGAGTCAAAGGGATCTGCAACCCTATAGGAGGAACAACAATATGAACTAACCAGTACCCCGGAGCTCGTGTCTCTAGTTGCATATGTAGCAGAGGATGGCCTAGTGGGCCATCAATGGGAGGAGAGGCCCTTGGTCTTGCGAAGATTATATGCCCCAGTACAGGGGAATGCGGGGGCCAGGAAGCAGGAGTGGGTGGGTAGGGGAGCAGTGGGGGGAGGGGGGAGAGTATAGGTGACTTTCAGGATAGCATTTGAAATGTAAATGAAGAAAGTACCTAATAAATTTTTTTGAAAAAAAAAAAAAAGAAAGAAACGTTTACCACAAGGTTGATATGGGCTACCCAATGCAAATTAACTGGTTTTGTATCACAAAAATTCTTATAATTAAATTGTAATTAATTACCCCCATCATCTAATAAACTGAAAATCTGTATCAAGCACAGCTATCTCTCCAGCGTCATTTCCCTACTGGACCCCGACTTTCTAGCCTTTTGGATAAAAATGTCTGCTACTGTGTTTGTTGACTCAGCTGCCTGGAATGCAGCCTGGCCCTCTGTTTATGAGGAAAACCACTCCAACAAAGTTTCTGCTTCCCAGTGAAGTCTTCCCTGACAGCGGTTTAGTGATGAAACTTGGTGTGGTCAGGGTTGGGGCTAAGGATGGATGTGTAATGTGTTTTAATCTTGACTCCCTTCAAGCTGTCCTCAAGCTGCAGAGTTCCGAGTTGGAACTTAAGCCCCGCCCCACTTCCTCCTTCTTTGTAGGTCCGCACAGGATTTTTTTTTTTTTTTTTTTTGTAGAAATTTCTATTAGTATGCATCTGTCAAAATCTGTTCTCACAATTTGCTGTTTTCCAGATGTTTCCAACGTGCCCCCATCCCCATCACTGTGGATCTCTCGTTCCATAGTAAATGCTCCCCACCCCCACCCCCACCCCCACCCCCACCCCGTGTCGTCTGTTTTCCAGTTGGTAGCTCTCTATACCTCAGTGGAATCCTAGACCAACGTTTCCTGTTTCGGCTAAAAGGCTGACCTTGCTCGGGCAGCAGCTGTTTGTTATCGTGTGTGCATTTTCCAAACAGTGAGTGAAAAGGCTTCTTTCTTGCTCCTTGGGACTGCTTCACCGTTCTTCCACTCCAGGGAAAAGCCGGGGTCACTGAAAACTTAACCACTGTCATCATGGTTTCTTTCTGCCCTGCTATAGTCAGATCTGGGATGATCTGACCCATTTCAAACCCACTGTGTCGCAGCACCTTTGCCTTCTTCTCTATATTCTTCCTATTTCGAGTGACCTCCACCTTCACTAGGTTTCCACTGTGGGCAACTGTATTCTTCATGATTTTTTAAAACCTCGTTTGGAGCTAGGCCAGTCATGAAATGCTACATCCACGCATCCTACTTCCCTATAGCAATTTCTTGCTATCATTTTCCCAGTTCCTTCCTTCCTACCCATTCTTTGATCCTCGATGGCTTTCCAGATGCTCGCTCCCTTTCCTCCTCCTGTCTGTTTTTATTTCCTGTTTTCATGAGCTTATAAAACCAAATGCCTCCTTTCTTCTATCTCCAGGTCCCACGTTCTAGTTTACTTCCATCACACTCTGGTAAAGCTCCAACCCAGAAACCTTTCCTTCCCTTCTTTATGTAGAAACTTCTACCGCTGACCTCCATTGGTAAAAATCTGCTTCAAAGATAGACACATGAAAATACTGTTCTGACCACAAACGGTCCACCACCGTGCCCAGAGCCATTTGTGTTTTGTTTACACAATTTGTTTTATATTCATGAATCTACACTAGCTGAAATCTGTTTCCTCTAGCGTTTCTACTTCCATTCACCAGAGACCTGAGTCTCCTACTTTGTTAAGAAAATAGTCATTATCAGTGTTTGCTCTCCTCCAGTCACTAAGCCTGCTGGATTGTGTTTGTCCCACCCAGTACTTCCTGTCCCTCTGTTATTATAGAACAGATGTCATTGCTCAAAGCTAAACTGAATTGCTCTGCCCGTGCTAGGGGTACTATTTATGCAAACATTTTAACTACCTTTCCCTCCAGCATACACTTATAGATTTTGTTTTCTTCCTTTACCCGTACTTCTGTAACATCAACATGGACAAGCATCTTACAGTTCTTAAACAGATACAAAAGCAACAACAGCAGCAGCAAAACCCAACCCCCACGGTGAATGTCTGACATCCCAGTCCTAGGGAGGCTCAGGCCTGTGCTTCAGCAGTTCAAGGCTTGTCTGTTATGGGGTGATTTTGAGGCCATCTTGGTCTACAAGAGACTCCATCTTAAAATTCAATAGTCAAAAGAAAGAAAGACAGACCCTGGGTGCCCCAGCTGCTTCTCACCTTGTTCTCAGGCCTTGATCTATTATAATTTGTGCTCTTTTCTCATGCTCCAAAGAAAGTGTGTTTTCCTTGAGCACTGGCGACTTCTGGGTTGGCAAATACAGAGGCAGATCACAGTTCTGAATATTTGTCAGGGTTATTTACTCTCAGGTTTTCTTTAAATGTTGTTAGAGAAGACTTCAAACATTGCACACGCATATTGGTAAATGGACTAATGTCACTCACTCAGCTTCAGTAATTACCAACACACACGCAGTCTTATTTATCTCTATTCACAGGCTCTCCCTTTCCCAAATGGCTTATTTTGAGCAAATCACTGGCAGCAGTATAGAAAATATATTTATATTTTCTATAAATATTCTGGTATGCATCCCTAGAAGGTAATGCCATTTAAGATTATTATAATATCATATTTAAAGATTCATGAAAGCCATTAAATAGTAGTCATATGTCTTTGACAGCTTTCTAAACCTTTTAAACAAGCTGACAGTGTTAAGTAAGACTTGTGCGAGATCCCTATTTTGAGATATTTGTAAAGTCTCAAGCTTGTTTTTGTTTGATTTTTTAATATGTAGTTTCTATCTAATATTTTGGTTTTTTGTTTTGTTTTTGTTGTTTTACCTTTCTTGCAGATTTTTTGTTCTATTTTATTTTAATATATATTTTCTATTTAATTTGGTTTTTTTTTTGTTTGTTGTTGTTGTTGTTTGTTTTAGCTTTGTTGTAGAAATGAAATGCCTTGTCTTGTCAATTTCCCCACAGTCTGGCAGGGCTACCTATACACCTGTGGTATTATTTACCATGTGACTTCTTTGCTTACTTTTGTATCTAATCTCAGAGAGATGAAGATTGATATAATTCAGGACTGATTTTTTAGTGCAAGTCCTCCATAAAAGTGGCGTCCCTACTATCCTAGTTACAAGTATCCTTCCTAATTTTTATAATATTATTAGCCATGATCATTACTGGAACCATTAGGGATATAAAATGATACAATTCAAATATGTTTCATATTTCTATGTCAACTGAAACACACACACACACACACACACACACACACACACACACACACACACACACACACATACCACTTAACAACCCTGTAGCACAAGTCTTTCGGAAAAGATAGACTAATTATATTTTTCTTTCTCTTACTCACCAAATTTGAAAACGGTGAGCTTACTTGTCTATTATCTTCCAAATGTGATCCAGAAATACGTTTATGTTGGCTTGTTTTTTCTATCCACCAAACAGTCTTAAATCTATCACCCTTCTTGGTAACTTACTCAGGATGAGTTCCAAGTCCTTTGATTGAAAAGCTTTGTAGTAGTTGGCATAACATTATCCGTGTCCCCTGCTTCAGACTGAGGAGGAGACAGTCCTACTGTGTCCTTCGTTACTAGGAGAACTTGCACTTAGGGAGAACAGTTGGAAATCAGGGAGGTCTTCGCCATAGGGTTTCTAGAGCTTCTAGAGTTTTCTTGAATGTAGAACAATGGATTTTTCTAATGAAAATGTAATCCTTACCCCCAAAGTCTTAAAGAGGCTTCTAAATCAGGAGTCCTAGAGAACTGTCGCTTCAGTCCTTGCCTCTGTGGCTCCTTTCTACCCACGGATTTTATGACAGTTCTCAATGACAGTCACGTAGCTGTTTATTTAATCTGGACATACAGACCTAACAGTCAGAGCAGTGGCAGCAAATGCCTAGCAGTCATGTTAGTTTTAGAAATGGCTTAAGGCAGTTTGTTTTTCTGGTATTTTTTTCCCCTTGAAATATATAGCTCTAGGAATGGATCCCCAAGTGTCGGATGTTAAAGCCACTTCAAACCATTTCTCGGTATGGGGATTTTGTCATCACTTTGAAGTACACTAAAGTGATTCAGATCATGTTCTTTTAAATTTTCTTACAAATTAAATTCTCTTATGAATTAATTTCTAAGTTGTCTTACTTTTTTTTAAATTACAAAATACTTTAATGACTTCCATATCAATGTACAAAGCAGAGTATATTCAAAGTAATGTGATCATTATTTTTTTTAAGCACATAATGTGTGTTGGTCACTGTTCAAAGTTTCAAAACTATATAAAGAAGACATGACAAAGAACTATTCTCAGTTCGTTCTGCCTAGCTCTTCTAATTTAGATATAGTTTCTAGAGTTCAATTTATAATAGTGTGGAGAAGTCATTTTTCTCTATTTTTCCTCTCACAGTACCCTGTTAATGAAGACTTCTGGGTTTTTTCAGCCTTTGGTTCTTTAGTTAATCTTTCAATGACTGTGCCTCAGCAGAGACCCTTGTGTTTTGGCCCGTGTATCTTTAGCATGGATTCCCTAAGATGAGAATGGCTTGTTAGGGTCTGCAATGTTTTCAGATCTTCTGAAATGATTCCCCATGATTTTGCACCATTTTGCATTCCCAACAAGTACAAGACTGGCTGGATGTTTTTAGATGTGAAATTGTTAGATTATGTTCACCTGATATTTGAAAATAAATTTTTGAATGCGAATTTCATTTGAGTTTCCCTTTTAAATGAGGCTGTGCATATTTTCAGACAATCGTGGGCCACATCTGTCATCCTAACATTATTATCTCTCTGAAGATCCATGAATACGCCCACAAAACTACTTCTCTCCCATTTCTTGACTTGCTTTCTGCTCCCTTCTCTGTTGTTACAACTCTTGACTACCATTGAGACCCTCCTCCACTGAGTCTCCACACTTCCTTCCAGACCCTGCAACTACAACTGTCACTGCTTTCTGACTGCTACTATATCTGCCACTGCAGCTCAAGCCCTCTCCTTCTCTGCTGCACAGCAAACAGCCTGCTCAAAGGTCTCCACTGAACTTCCCAGAAACCTTAAGCTCAGCTTGTATAGGTTTTCCCCTGACATGTCCTTCCTTGGCTGTGCTTCACTACATGCAGTGAAGGCTACCACACATCACTAGTTTCTTTGTGCGAGGACATGTCTGTGTGGATGTGTGCATGTACGTGTGCAAGTGTGTGTGCTTCTGTGAAGGCTGGAGGTTGGTGCTGGGTGCTTTTCGTCCTGTCTGTCATCTTCTATCTTACTATCTTGGCAGGGGACCCTTGTTGAAACCAGAGTTTCTCATTTTGGCAAGATTGGTGTCTCCCCAGATTCCCTAGGTATTGCTGACTCTATCACAGTTCTTCCAGTCAAATCACTAATCAGCTACTTCTGTGGCTTTCATCTCTTTTGCATTTCATTCTGTAGTCATCTTCTTCCCTTCTGTCCCAAACTTTCCAGCTCTATAACACTCTTTGTTCTCTAGGCCACTGCACTTTTTTTTTCTGTCATAGTACAAAGGACATTTAAATCACAAGTAACCTATACTTTAATAAACCAGTTGAGAAACCCCGAAAGGTTCAATAAACCAAAATAGATGAAAGATACACAATCAAAGACCAAGACAAGACAAACCATACAAACATTTCTCCCCATAGCTGTGAATGTGTGTAAGTAAATGTTACACATCCTAGAGAGATTATCAGCAAGATTTATGTTGGTGAACATTAATAGAATTAGGAAAGAAGCACTGTGGAGTCATCATTATTTGAAAAAAGTATATATTACAATACTACTATATGTATATTACAATTATATATATATATATATATATATATATATATATATATCCACATATATATTACAATATTGCCCAGATAGATGGAGTTCCCCCATAGGCTGCCTGAATTTCAATGCCAGGCAACAGCTGTACTCTGCAACTATCCCAGAAAGGAAACATCCTCTCCCGCTGTGTCCTGTGGAGCAGTTTCTATCAAGGCATCCTTACCTTCGTGGTCCACAGTTTGACAGTCCAGTCAAATGATGACGTGACAAACAGATGAGAAAAGTCGATGGGACCCACTGCCATGTGGCAGTTAATGCCTGTCACTGGCCCTTGGTGACCTTCAAAGACCTCACCGATGCCTGCTTTGCTGCAGAAAGAAAACACGAAGCATTTCAGTGACCTTTGCAAAGCAAACATTTCTTCCAAACAACAGCTCTCATCTCTGCATATGGTGAAAACAACCATACACAACCATACACAACCAGGAGTGAAACCATTTTCATAGTGATTTTGAAAGGAAGACATTGATGCTTAAGAAATCTCGAGAATTTAATAATACAATTTGTATCGTTTGTCTATTTCCTGTGGTCTTGCAGATTGTGTTATTGTTGGGCCACTGTTATAGTGAAACAAACGCACTTGAAAACTCAGAAGTGTTCTCAGATGCAGCAAATCCTGAGATACTTCGGCCCCATTTGCGTGCTCTCTAACGAGGTCACTGGCTTTACAGTTCAGTGCTTCTTTGAAAGAGTAGTTGTTTACTCCTTCTAGGAAGTTTCTTAAGTTGAGTTGTGACATCTCATAAAAATCTTTGCTACCTCAAAATAATTCACATGGTTTCAATATAATTTGAAAAAAATGATATGTTCCTTTCTCTGGAATCTATAAAGAGATTAGAGATTCGTTTTGTAAATTCTATAAGGGAAGATAGTTTACATTTTTTTTTTTGCTGCCAAGTGTCTAGTATACAATAAATACTCTATAAATATTTGTTGAACTATATAACAAAAAAGAAAGACAAACTTATGTTCCTTAAAAAGCACACTTGAGAATAGGAATACACATTTTAAAAGCCATTCTTAGACATGGATTATTTAACCAAGCTAGGATCATTTCCAGCCTTTTAAAAATCATGTAATAGTCTGCATACAGACATACATAATTAGAAAACTCATAGAACATATACCAACAATATTGTATTTTAAAAATCCATATACATGAGGTTATAAGTATGACAAACATATAGGGATTGTGGAATCTCAGTATTATGTCACTAATACCAACCCAGGTTGTAACTGGTTTGGGTCAACCGAAAGCCTGTCTTATTGATGCACATGGAGATGGACCTGTGGCTACATTGGATCCCTAACTGGGCTCTGCGTGGCATTTTATTAGTGTTGCATGTATTTATGTACGTGTGGGAAACACTGCCGTCAGCTCCCTGATGGCAAGAACCAGGTTTAAATGGTTCCTACAAACTTAGAACATCCAGCAAGGCTCTCTGTAGAGAGGAGGAGCCCAGTGACTGTTTGAACAACTGAATCACTTGATCAGATCTTTTTATGTTTGGTGTGTGGGCTTAGTCAAGTCTTATTATTGTAGAGATGTTGGACATGGATGTGTATGCCCTGTCTTCCCAGGTCATTCTTTAAATCATCTAAGCAGGGCAAATATGGCTTGTTTGGAACCCAAACCAATAGAAACATCACAGCTTGTGTGCTTGGAGTGTAAAAATTCGTGTGGCTGAGCTTAAACCTAAAGAGCCTGGGATGAGTGCAAGCGATGAAAAAAATCAATTGGCCGAGAACTATAAAGGTGAAAGAGAAATTAAGCATCCTTGTGGATACAGGGATCCTTTCAAAAGATGTGAGGGCACCTGTGAAGTCCAAAAGGTTGGACTCCACTTCGGTGTTATGGCTGTTTTCAGAGAAACCTGCCAGTCTGTCTTGGGGACTGCAGAGTGCTGTGTATATTTCACCGATTCAAACCTTCTGACTTGGCGGGAGGATCTTAAGGGACTTCTTTCATTATTTAGATATTGTCATTTCTTTATTTCTTATTTATATTGTCACTCCTTTGCTGAGTGCCAGGTACTGGGGCAGGAAAGAAGAGATGAAATGGGAATCATGTCGTGATAGAAATGTGGTAGATGAATGTCTGGAAAACAATGTGAGAGCTGCTACGGTAGATACGTGTAGAAGAGTCCGTAGACTAACCACCCTAACTGAAAATGGTCCTCGCCTGCTCATCCTACTTCAGTTCTTTTGGTGATTCTTATAATCCTAAGTGACCATGTGCTTTTGTACTGGTCTTTACTCTCAAAAAGGACATTAGCTCAGGAGCACCTTTCACGTTACTGTATTCTTATGATGGTGTCTGATACAGAGCGAGTTCTTATCAAACGCTCCTTCAATGAATGAACTGACTGGACAAGGTGAACTCCCATAAGCTGTAAAGGAAAGAGAGTCGGAAAGACTTCAATGTGGAACCGTGCCTGTGTTGGTTATTTAACGAGGAGGGCTTAGGCAAAAGAAAGTCAGAAACACTAGACCCAGCAGAGAACAGAGCAGCTGAGTGGCGAAGGCACGTAGGGATAGGCGGTACTGGGAGCTTATCAGTCTCTGCAGGACACATGGTTGGGGCTTGATGGCATGTGCAAAGAGTGAGTCTGGCAAGGGACAGAGAGTATGACAGGCTCTGTGAAGAAGTCAAACTTTGTTCTTCAAGGTGATGTGAAGTGAGCAAGGTTTGTCAGTCACCGGGAACCAGACCGATGTGTGCTTTAAGCTAGTAAGAACTTGGGGTTGTGCATTGTATTTGTTTTTTCAGAAATAACTTTCTTACAAAGCAAGGTGGTTATAATCTAGATGGCAAGATTTTGGAAAATGAGGACCATGTCATAGGAAAAGAAACAGAAAAATCACCTTCCATGACGACAAGCCGTGTAGACGGTCCCTTCCTCACTGCCAACCACGAAGTTGTTGACGTCTCCCGTTGGGAAAGCCATTCCCGTCACAGCCACAGGCTTGGACTTATTATACACCAGCTCCATGCTCTCCTACCAAAACATGGTGTGGTTACATTTCCATCTGTCAACTCCTCACAATGCCAAAGATAGCATGGAAAAACCATTTGGCTAAATGGTCTGTTTGCTTTTCACACAGTGCTACAAAAGACCCCCACTGTGCTAGAAGCCAGACTCAACTGCCCCTGACATCCAGGCCACTCTGTATCTCTGGTTTCAGGCCGACTGGATTTCATCAGCATGGACCGCTGCTTCCCCAGGCAGTCAGAGATGACAGGTGAGAATTTTGAAACTAATGGTGCAGAAACTAAAGATAATACGGTAATGATTATACTTGTCAGCTCCAGGCTTAAATAAAACACACAATACCCTTGTATTTACAAACATTTTCAAAATCAATTGTTCATGAGAATACTCGTGTATTAATATCAGATGTACTAAACACATTTGTCATGGAGGGACTGTGGGTCCTGCAGGCACTGAGACCAGGGAATTGTCACTCAGGTCCTATAAAAGCAGACTTCAACGGGAAGAGGATCCCATGAAGGGTGGTTGTTAGTTGTACAGGGTCTAACAGAGCACAGGAGCCTTTATTATGATAAAATGTGTTGTTAAATGGAGAGTTAGAGAGTATGTCAAAAGTCACCCCTGATGCTGGTAGATGGAGAGCTAGATGCTCAGTGGTTAAGACCACTGGCTGTTCTTCCAGAGGACCAGGGTTCCATTCTCTGATTCCAAGGAGGGCAGCTCACACCTGCCTGTAACTCCAACTCGGGAGGATCTGATGCCTCTGACTTGCATGGAGACTTTTGCACACACAGCGTGCAGTCACACAGACATACGTGTCTAAAAAAGATGTTCTGCTAAATTAAGTTTAATGACAATAAAGGATACATATCAACCATGCCCCTGATTATTCCTGGCTATTTACATCAAACAGCCTATTTTATGTGTCTGAAGCTTGGGACAAACTGAGTTGTACAGGAACTCAGATATTCCTGTACAAGTTAAACGAGCTGTTTTGGCCTCAGAGTCTATGAATAGGAAATGCTTGCTGATAGGATACAGTCACACGGACCCTGAGGCCCCACGTGATACTGATCATCCTACATTGACATCCCTACATTGAGAGCATTGTAGGATGCTGATTAAAGGGAAAGATGACAGTAACACAGAAAACAGGAACATCTGATGTTCTGCCCTGCCTCTAACGTTAGCAGCAAGTAAGGGATTGCTTGATGGTAACTCACTGGGTGAAGGTGGGCCTGGGGGGAGGGGTAGGGGTAGGGGCAGGCAATTGTGCGATGCCCCACTTGTCTCTGCTGTCCTTGGAGACCAGACCATGAAATACCCTGTCTCCACACAGAGCCAGGCGTCTGTGGGCATGCTAACACTAATAAAAATGGGCTCGGAGCTCCCACACCACTTGCTTTACCCAAACAAACACATTTAATCAGCAAAATGGGCAATTAAAACTTCCCAAATAGAGGGTTTGCTCTGATATCTGTTTATAATCTCCGTGCTTTTAAAAGAAAACAACACATTGCTGAGAATTTTAAAGCAAAACCATAAACTCTCTGCACACAACTGCAGGCCTGTATAAAGTCAGGCAAAACCAGGAACCTGAATCGTGAGCTGCACATTAGCACTCTCTCGGTGCCTCTAAAGTTATGTGAAGAACTTAGCTTTAGTATTGTCTACATCTGTAGAGCCTTAAAGGAGATTCTTTACAGCTTCCATATGTCTTTATACGTCTTGAAACTAGTGCTCTTCAGAAATCAAATGAGAGATATTTTAGAGCTGTCATTCCCAGGGGAATGGATGGCAAAGGTAAGACTCAGAATTATTTTCTGGAAATTTTCTGATTTTCCTCACATAACTGCCAAACACTAGCCCAGTGAACTCTTCATGGTTTTAAGTTGGGGGAGAGCGCTGTACCTTTTCACATAAAGATATGTGGATAGTATGAGCATGTCTGCATTCATGTTTGCACACATGTGCATGTCACACGTGCATGCTTTGAAGGTGGCACTCAGATGCCTGCCTCCAGCAGTCCTCCCTACTCTGCTCCTTGGTTTGGCTTCCATGGCTGTGATCAGTAGTGGTCTGGAGACACTGGCACTGGTTCATTTTCAACTTCTCACTTATTGGGCAAGGATTGGCAAGAGCCAATGCTCACAAACGCTCCAGAGAGGAAAACAGGCGGTTGTCTAGGGTACGGAAACAAGCAACAGATTGAGTTTCTGTTTTGCTGGGATACTTTTCCTTCAAGGCAAGTCCCCAGGAAGGGCTGCTCTGCTGAGCTGCAACGTCGTTTGCATGACTTCCCAATGCTGTAGGGTGAGTACAATTCTCGCTCCAGGCAAGTTCTGTAATCCCTGTGCTTTAAAATGGATTATTCCATTTCATTTGAAACTGACCCAAGGATTAACAGATTGCAATAATGACATAATTTGTGGTAGAGGAAATAGGTTTTGGCTTCAAGGTCTGACTTGCTGAAACCAGGCCTTTGGGCCTTTAGGAGATGTGTTCTTGAAGAGGCAGGTCTTTGAGCCAGAATCCTTCAATGCGGAGGTGAAAACAGACACACCTGTGGGGTTGAGAGCATGTCCAAGCTCCAGGAACACATTTTGCCATCGGTAGAGACAGTGATCAGGTTGTGAGCATTCTGGGTCCCAACAACATTGACACAGTACACAGGATGCTGTAAAACATCAACATGGAGGATCAGGCACTGCTGCAAGAGGAAACGATTGCATCTGAGTGTCGAGCACATTATTCAAAGACAAGGCCTACCCAACAACATCATCTGGCTAGCACAGGAGCTTCCCGTCATGTGCCATGTGTGAGCCTAATTTCTGGAAAAGCTCTGTAGCAACTACTAGTAGTGCAAATATGTGCAGAGCTCTGCCTTGTTAAGTTATGCAACGCAATAGAACTGAAGAGAACGAGAACAGAGGAGTGTTAGCGGGGCAGGAGCAAGGGAGAAAGAAGCCTGGGTTACATGATTGTTTCTACTACACAGCATAGCTTCTAAGCTTAATATGAGCATGAAAAGAGACAGTCTTCAAAGGGACAGCACAGTCTTGGAAGGACGATGTGTTACTAAATCTGAAGTTCATCGTATTCTGGCCAAGGCCAGACATTTGATAGTACTGTCTTTACAAAGACGTTAATACACGCGAGTTTAATTTCAGGAGAGGTATATTGGTAGTGGACTTATTATCATTATATCTTTAGTGAGATGGAATGGGGGTTCTCTTCCCTTCCCTTCCCTTCCCTTCCCTTCCCTTCCCTTCCCTTCCCTTCCCTTCCCTTCCCTTCCTTCTTTCTGTCCTTCCTTCCTTCCTTCCTCCTTCCTTTCTCTTTTCTTTTCTTTTCCTTTCTTTTATTTTTCTTTTTGTTTTTTTGAGACAGGGTTTCTCTGGGTAGCCCTGGCTGTCCTGGAACTCACTTTGTACACCAGGCTGGCCTTGAACTCAGAAATCCACCTGCCTCTGCCTCCCAAGTGCTGGGATTAAAGGCATGTGCCACCACTGCCTGGCTCTTTTCTATTGGTTTTCTTTTTTTTTTTTTTCATTTTTTATTAGGTATTTAGCTCATTTACATTTCTATTGGTTTTCTAAGACAGGTTTCTCCATTGTAGCCCTGGTTGTTCTAGAACTCTCTCTGTAGACCAGGCTGATCTGAACTCACAGATTCGCCTGCTTCTGACTCCTGAGTGCTGAGATTAAAGGCCTGGGCCACCGCTGTCTTGCTAGAGTTTTCTTCACGTTATTTCAAAATCTAAGATGAGAGATTTATTTTTCAGAATACCAGTTAACGATGTATGGAGGTTGAAATTTGGCCTCAGCCTTGACAAAGGTCATTTACATATCCTGGGAACTAAGTAAGATGCACTCAACATCTGTCAGAGCTCTAGAAGCCGATCCTGTTCTGTAGAATTCTACACAGTAGGATAAAACTATCTGCAGCTGTTCACTAAACACAAAATGGAAGGTTAGCATAAGCAGAATCTCATAGCAATTGGGGTTAGATTCCAGGCATCTCAGCCACGAGTGGCCTAACCACAGCTTACTTGATGCTTCTCTGTACAAACAGCTGACAGTTTAAGCCATACTCTCAATGAGTTAGTGTCCGTAATACCTAGCCACAACTACAATGAAACAACCTTCAATAGTCGGAAACTGGTATTACAGAAAGATGGTTCCGAGACTATTATTATCATATAAACTCCTGGTCAGAAAGAGCAGCAATAATCATTGAGTGGAGCTGCTTGGCTGCCTCTTTCTAGAACTTGTCCAAACTCGTCTGCAACACCTTTCTTAAAGAGCAGTCAGTGTTAGCAAGAACGGCTGAGAGATTTCCCCTCCAGTAGCAGGGGACCTACTCTCAGCGCATTTGAGTCTGAACAACACAACTGTGTAAACATTTTAAGATTACTGTTTTATAATCTTCATTCTTAACTCCTCTTTCTTTAAGTTAGCCATCATGAATTCCTTCCATTCTTTCTTAGCTACCTCGTTCTCAACATTTCTTTTTTGTTTCAAACAAACTTCTGTCTTTTATCAAAGTTCCCTAAGGGTAATGTTCTAAGAATGATACAGGCCTACCTACCAACAATTGACTGTACAGTAGAGAAATCTGTGGAACAGGGATTTCATTTTTAATATACTGAAACATAAACCATAATAATATCATAAGAGTACACTTTTTTTTAACTGTTCAATCCTCTTCTACCTATGTTGATGGACAGGTAGTGAGTCCCTATGTCTTTTTCACGCCATGTTTCTATTGACACCTTCCTGTGTATAGGCATTATGGGATCTACGCAATGGCAAGTACAACAGATATTTGAAACTAATGTCACTTTAATCAAGTTTCTAAATAAAAGAAGAACTAGTTGGGATGAGACGGTAGCCAACAGTCTTTCTCAGGTCTTTGGTATTTTGGAACTCAAAGCACTGTGTCATCAAAGTTAAGTGATGAGCTACAGAGCACCCAGGGCCACTGTGGGAGATTAAATGGTAAAGTGAATGTAATAGTCGCACTTAAAAATATCTGATTTAGTAAAAGTGATGAATACGTGTGAATATTCAGAAAGTTGTGGTTTCGACCTATTGGGACTGATCTCAGAAAGCACTACACTAATGTAAAGTTTCCTTTGTCCCTTTGAGTGAAAAGCATGCCTCACGGATGTGAATTGAAAGGTAACAGAGGTATTTTTTTTTTAAGGAAAGACTCCAGTGGAATGTAATCAACCCCCCGAGATCCAAACTGTAATCAGTTCAGAAGCCTAAAGATGCAAGGGGGAGAAAAGACAGGCCAAGAGGAGTCATTGAGCCAAATGAACACAAGTACACATCTCTATTCAACAGAAAGAAAATGGTACAAGCTCTACTGACTGGAAAGAAATGAGCAAAGAAGGCAACAGTATAGATCTTTTTTTCCCCAACAGAAATGCCAGATTGCCTTTATTTAATTTAGGAATAAATGTACTGTGTGGCAACAGGTTTTGTTTTAACTGTGATTTCCTGTTATCACAAATACATATGTGTGGTGGGTGTGAAAGGAATTAGCAAGTCATCTGCAGAGAGCTTTTTGTTTGTGTGTTTGATCCTGGTACCAATCAGCCAGGCCATGATGGAAGTTGAAAGACAAACACAAAACAAACTGTCCACATGGATCTATGAATGGATTAGACAAAACACAGTGAGCGAGAGAAGAAATTGGTTTGTGTTTTATTTCCTAACAGAAACAGCACTTCTCTGCTTGACCATAGCAGCTTTGACCTGTGATGCTCACACCATCCATTACTTGGAGAAGAAATAGTAAGGCTTTGGAAGAACTTCTGAATTTGGAATCCCCCCAAAAGCTTTTTCCAAAATCTTGTAGCAGTTGGATTCATAATTTTTGAAAAATTGGAAGCTTATTCACAAACGCACCAGACATCCACAGAGAGCCAAGCAATAGGCTTTATGCTACTTGGAGAGACACCTGCACTGGGCTGGTCTTCTCCTGGGTCACTATTTTCTGTTATTAGTTTGGAGAAATAGGGTAGGTAAGATCAATTTTCCAAGATTCCCAAGAACCATTTTTTACCTGCACGTGTCTTAGGCCCCAGTCAATCAAAATTAAAACTGACTTGGCATTTGTCATTTCCCATTTTCAAGCTTAACAAGAGCAGGAGAATTCCCCTCCGCCTTGTTTCAGCTAAGTGGCCCATCCATCCATTTTATAAGCTGGAATGGTTTTGTGGCCAGCAGATGAAACAATACAGCAATCATGTTAAGGAAATTGGAAACAATGCTGGTGCTGTATCCTTGGATATAATTTAGGCATTTCAGAGAAGGAACATCAGCTACCCTGAATGTCAAGGTAACGGCAATTGATGGAGACATGCCTGTCTCCTCGTCCCTCCTAACAATTGCTCTTCACACCTGTCATTCCCTTAACGGAGATGACAGAGCAGTTGTCTTGTGAACACTATGCTGGGCCTCTTCTACTAAATGATGGGTAATGGGTTTGAGATGTTGACCTTGAACCTTAGGGATTATACTGTCACTGTAGACTTCATGTTGAGAACACTACACATTCCCAAATTTAAAGTCATAGTACCCTTTCAGATTGCAAATGGAAGAGGCATGTTGGCACATGTCCCATGTACTACTCCTAGCCCTGGTACTTACTCTCTGCAGTCTATTTGGAAATATGTGTTTGCATCTCAGAACACTAACGTGAAGAGATTCTTTAGGAAGATAGTTACAGGAAACCTGCTTAATGAATGACCTCGGGACCGTCGTAGAAGAGCTTTCCATGTGTTCCAACTTAAACTTACAGAAAGTTAAGATTATTAACATGTTTCTTCAAAGTCAGTGCCTTTCCTATTTGTTTATTTGTTTGTTTATAAATTGAGGCGGGGCTTCTCTGTGTAACCCTGGCTGTTGTGAAACTCATTGTGTAGACCAGACTGACCTCGAATTTAGATCTCCCTGCTTCTGCCTCCAGAGTGCTGAGATTAAAGGCATGCATCACCACTGACCAGCAAGTGCTTTTTCTTCTGCAGTCCTCAATGACCTGGAGTTCAATATGTAGACTGGGCCAGATCCCATAGAGATCAATCTGTCTGTGACTCCCAAGTATAAGCTAATGCTTTTTTAGCCCACATTTTCTTTGAAACAGGTTTTGCTGTGCAGTACCAGCTGTCCTCAAACTTGCAATGCTCCTGCCTTAGCCTCTAGAGTGCTGGATTAGAGGCATGAGTCATCATGCTTTCTCTACTATTCATATTGTAGTCAGTTAGGAAGGAATCAGGCGCTAGAAGTTAGTTATCTACCTCAGCTTCAGCGCTGTCATGGGAGCTGCTTCTCCTTTCAGAGTGGGGATAGCTTACAAAGGTGTGGTAGAAGCTTAACTTACTGTATGTGCAGCGGCTGACAAGGGGGTCCTCTGGACAGGCGTTCTTCGATGACTGCGATTGTCCCAGAGGACAATCTGGCCTGAATAGGTGCCACCAACCACCAAATTAGGATGAAAACGGGCAAAGCAGACTGACATCACAGAAGACTGGGTTGGAGAAGGAGAAAAAAAAACCATAGTTAATGGTCATTGAATTGTCTGTTTTCTTCCTGGATAGACAATCCCTCATTAGACAAGTTCAGTTCTCCCATGGAGGACACGAATTAATGTTAATATGAATTGGGAAATACATAGTAGGACACTTTATACACCAATACAGGATTTTTAGAGGTCAGCCAATGGCTTTCCTCCTTGAAACCTGAAATTTGAACTTTTGGCTATGTTGCTGAATAGGCGTAAAACCTATCTTAAATACATCATTGTTCTGTGGTCTATGAATCTTGCACTATGGATATTTCTCATCTCTTGAATAAAATTATGACAGAAACAATAAGAATTCTCCCACTCAGGCCCTGACCAAAGCTGTTCTTTACTCTGAATGCAGCAGAGAAGCAAAGCAATTCTAGCTTCAAGAATTTTAACGTGAATTTTATTTATTTTATTTTATTGGCATAGTGGAGACTTCTAGGAAGTATCCTGACCTCAGATGGACCCAACCTGCTCCTCCCAAAGTTCCCTCACCTCCCATGGACATTCTCCATGACCTTTTCCTACCCACTTCAGACAAATGTTAATGTTACCCTTTGCCTATTTTAACAAGCAGTCAGAAATGGACTTGAATCCAACTTGACCATGCTCTGTCATAATGTCACAGTGTGGCTTCTGAAATTCCACCAAAGATTGCTTGGCACTGCAGTTCATGTGAAACAAGTTAGTGGAGGCACTCAAAGGCAGACAAGTCCCACATCTGCTCCGTTCCTCTGGATTCCTGAAAGCACTTTCCATATTGCATTTATAAGCTGAGGTAGTGTTTTCAATAAACACATTTCATTCCTTCAATTAAACTCAGTGAACAGTTGCTGAGAACTTACTCTGTATAAAGAAGTCATTATACTAAGAATGATGTAAATAGAGGCACCGTGAAAGGCCTCAACAGATGTGTTCTCTGCTAAAGGGAATGGAAGAAACACGGGTTCAGATGAGAGAGCCACTGCTGGTGGAGGCTGTGCCTTAATGTAAAGTAGGGAAAGGCACCCCCTGGCATTGACACCACTATGAGGCCAGTCACGTGCCTTGGCCAATAAAGAGGAAAATAGAATTTGTTTATCTGTTGATGAAGGTAGTGGATCGGAAAAAGCAGGGTACTTCTAAAGACTTCATGGAAGGGGATGTGTTAAACCTTGAACTCTTCCTGGAAAATTGAGTAGGTAGAGCAGACAAGAAATGCACTTGAGAGCAATGAGATCACAAGGGTGAACTGAAGACTGTTGACCAGTCCGCTCTCTGACAGAGCTGGAAGGGGCCATGGAAGAAGCATAGATTTTGAGCACTCAAATATCAGAATGTTATAATTGATAAGCAGATAGAACAGTGATCAACGCAAAGACTTGTTCTGATGCGAATGTGTCCTCTTTCCTAATTTTCTTCCTTTTCTTCTGTCTTTGTTTTCTTTTTTCTTTACTTCTTTCTTTCCCCTACCCCTCTTCTTTTCCCTCCTTCCCTTCTCTTTCTTTCCCTCAATCCCTTCCTTCCTCACTCCCCCCCCCTTCCCCCCACCCCATGTCTCTCTCTCTCTTGGTGTTTTGAGACAAGGTCTCACTATGTTGCCCTGGTTGTCCCAGAACTCACTACAAAGACAAGACTAGCCTTGAACTCACAGAGATCTGGTGTCTTTGTCTCCAAAGTGCTGGGATTAAAGAAGTGTGCCACTAGATCTTCCACCAAACTGTGCATTTCAATAAGAACAAAAAATAAAAATAAAAAATAAAACCAGATCTGGAATCTACGTAGGGCTCTCTAGTCAGAAAGTGTGAGGTAGAGGAAAGAATGCAGACTATTTTTCAATGTCATGTTTTCCTGGTTTGAATGATTTTCAGTTCCAATTCCTTGAACACAGTTCGACAGAGAACATGCCCATGCTCCAATCTGGTTTTCATAAAATCCAAGAATAACTCTCAATAATGACGACGAATTAAAGAAAAAGAGCATAATGCTGGTCAGCTTCTTGTTTTACACATCCCACAGAAACGATTCTTAGTTTTCAATTGATGAAATTCTTATGTTCCCTGAGCTATGTTGGAAACTTAAAGCAAACAACAACAAAAAGAAGCTTCAGAGAGTCTTAAAATCATCCAGGTGGGATCACCAATTGAATTTACCAAAGCCCAAATCAATACGGATAAAGGAATGTCTTTCAATTGGAAAAACCCGGAATTCAACCACTTGATTGCTTCCGTGTTTCAGTTAAGTCCCAGCAAATTTCCCTGCAAATCTCACAGAGTTTCTTGCTAGGATGAACTGGAGAAAAAACAGTAAGAGGTATTTCTGAAACGAACAGAGCTAACAATTGCTTGGATCCACTCCACAGGCTAGAACTAATACCTGATTGTCCATTCATTCACTGGCTCCTACTTCATTCATTCATTCACTCATTCATTCATTCACTCATTCAGCCATCAAACAATTAGCACCAAAGTCAGCTGAACCATTTTATAACTTTCCAAGTATCATAGAGCCCCATCTGGGATCCAGAGTTCTATTTTTTAACTTCAGTGAACAATCAAAATACAATTTTTATGATATCATCAAGAGGAATAAAAGCACACATACTCATTTTCACCTGATATTTAGTAAATGATGTATAGGTATGTTAATCAATTTTCTCTTATTTTATGCATATCATATCAGTCATAACACATTTGCATTATGTGATGATTTACATACATGCACAGTCTACATTCTCTATCATCTTGTTTGTGCATCTGTCTCTATCTACCTCAGCACAGCCTTCTGTATACAAAGTTCCACAAACATCTCCAGGGATCGCCACATGTGATGCAGTATTTATTATCTTTCGTATGAAAACATGCCAGCAGTGTGATCTTCATGGCATACATGTAGAGTTTAGTTAGAATTTGGCCATTTTTGGGCAGTTCTTAAAACCACCAATATTTGACATAATGATGGCAAACATTTGCATGATTCGCTTAAAGATTCAAACATTTCACCTCAAAGCTTAGGCTCCTTCAGTCTCCAGCCACATTCCTGGTAGTGCGACCATCTCTTCAGATTTGGGGATTTTCTCATCAACCGTCATGGGGCAGGGAGGGAAAGGGGAGTGTTGGAAACATCTGTGTCTCTCCTGCATACTACTGCATACTACTGCATACTACTGCATACTACTGCATACTACTGCATACTACTGCATACTACTGCATACTACTGCATACTACTGCATACTACTGCATACTACTGCATATTACTGCATACTACTGCATACTACTGCATACTACTGCATACTACTGCATACTACTGCATACTACTGCATACTACTGCATACTACTGCATACTACTGCATACTACTGCATACTACTGCATACTACTGCATACTACTGCATACTACTGCATACTACTGCATACAGCTACTGACTTAATTGCTGCTGCTGCTGCTGGGACTGTCATGGAATTTCCTAACTGCCAATGAAAAGCCCAAATGGTGACATCACCTTCCTGCTTATAGTTGTCAGGTAAAAAGTAGGAAGACATATCTCAGAAAAGGTACTTGACATGTCTAAAAAAAGAAGAAGGGTGGGGGCTGGAGAGATGGTTCAGCAATTAAGAGCACAGGCTGCTCTTCCAGAGGACCCAGGATCATTTCCCCATACCCACATGGCAGCTCACAACTGTCTGTATGTAACTCCTGTTCTAGGGGACCTGACACCCTCACACAGACATACATGCATTCAAGTCATCAATGTATATAAAATAAAAATAAAATAAACATAAAAGAATAAGGGCTATTTATTTATTTATTTATTTATCTATTTATTAGCAACACATTTTCCCAAAGACAATTATCTTGGAAAACATTTTTAAAAGTAATATTAGTGTTACTTTAAAATTTACCACTTTCCTACACATTAAAACTGTGCAGTAGCTCAGTTTTCTAACATTGTAATAAGGCATTATTAAACTAAGACTAAGAAAATTAAAACAAGAAAGATTGGTTGGCCTGAGGATGCTTTCTTTGCTTTTCAGGGCTCTATAGGAATGTGCATGTGGCCCAATCCAGTGGTACATGGGTAATGTGCATTGTACGTTACATCCGCGGGGTGGGATTCCATCTATGGGATGTAGAGGCAGAAGATGAGGAGTTTAAGGCCAGCTCTACTTCGCTAGAACTATTCACAAACAACCAAAGAAATCAAACACATGTGTGTACCAATATTCTTACATTCAAAGTTTTTTTACTTATTGTATTTTATTCTTTAAAGCGCTAGGGTCTTTACTTTGAAAAAAATAAGGATAGACTTTACCAATATTAGTAAGGTAGCTTGAGAGAGAAGCCATGACGTTGGTGAGAAGTTTTGGACAATGTCAACCATTTCATCAAAGTAAATGCTCCTGACACTCCAGTTGAACTCTGTTTTTACAAAGTTCATGATTTCATTGATGTGACCATGTTGGTCAAACTGGAGGCCTAGAAATATGATAAGCCTATATGTAAGGAGCTTGATGGAAAACTGCCTACCCTGCATCTATTTCCCACAGAGACCGTGCCACAGTGGGAATGTGCTTCCCAGCACGGCGCACAGCACAGTTGGCTTATTTGAAGAACACAATTCCTCCCAATTCAGAACAGGGAACATCCCAGCACTGCGTGTGAGAAGCAAGCCAGCCCAATTGATAAGTTTGTTTGTTTGTTTGTTTGTTTGTTTGTTTTTTTAACCCGTACACTCGCCCAGACTATTGAAGAAATGTGTTATTTTTCCAGTCTTAGGCAGCTTCCCTGGTGATAGCAAATTAGCTCTTCTTATTACCCATGTGGTCTCGAACCCCTAAACTGATGCTCCCACCAGAGAAGGTTACACATCCTCACCCTCTCTTTCAAAAGAACTGCTTGTTTTGCCCCTTTCACGGGTGGATGGAGGGGGGTGGGCGGAGAACTCCAAGGGGCGGAGTCTCCTCTTTGAGCATCTCTCTTCACTCACAGCCCACCACTGCTTTTAGTTCAGTCAGCCCAAGTTCTTCTTCAAGTGGTTGCGGAGACTGTTTTACATTTTGTAGAGCTAATCTAGGCCAGCTTAGAGATCAGACTCCCCCTTAACCACAAACCCATATAGCGAGGGTGAACAGCCTTTGGTCACTGCTGTATGAGAAGTTTGCCCCCTAGGTTCACATTTGATCTGGCTCCCTGTGTCCTTCTGTGGGTGGCAGTCTGCCCACTCCTTAGCCACCATGCCTGGGTGGGAGGGATAGGAGGTCCTGCAGTCAAAAGCCTCTCCTATTTCAAGTACCATCTTTTCTGGGGGAGAGGTCGGTCCCCAGGGATGAAATGACCATATTGTTGCCAGATGCTGCCTAATGGTGGCTGACATTTTATTTGCCTTAAAGTAAAATGCTTAACTGCCAGAAGGCCGTTAGGCAGATGGATCGGATCCCTCTGGCTACCACTGAACTAGTGTGCATTTCTGTAAGCACCTCAGGACCTCGCGGAGATATTCCTTTTGTTAATGGAAACACGTGTAATAAGAGCGTGTTGCTACCAAAGGCTCACGTGTGGAAGACGTGAAGGTGATAAAGCTCCCAGGAGACAGGAATTAACACTCTCATGGATGGAGGGAAAGGGTCCTTTGCCCCAATTCATGTTCTTCTCCCATCCCCACCCCCACTCTTTCTCTGATAGTCTATCCTGGCACGTGCACTCCATGATTCCAAATTCTAAGAGGAAGGACCAGACCATGCACGAAAAGTTGTCACTTGATTGCTACTGAGATCTCTCTGGCAGACACTGAGTTAGCTTGCCTGTTACTTCTCTTCTCAGTTTGCATTTTAAAAAACAAAAAACAAAACAAAACAACAAAAAAACAGTAAAGCAGCTGATTTTAGAATCTGACTCCTTCAATAGCGGAGAAACCAATCATCCCTAGAAGCGGTTTTGGAATTCTTTGGCATTAGCATGCCTTTCTCTGGTGAGACCCTCACTGGTCCACAGCAGGGGCTATGCAGCTGCCGCCGTACAAAAGGTGGGAGGCAGACTCCAAGCACTGACTAGCGTGTGTGGAGAAAATGGAAAGCTCACTACAACTGCCAGTGGGAGTGGACACAATAGTGAGGCTACTCTGAAAATGGGGCTCGTGGCTCCCCCGCAGACGGAGCAGTTTCCACATGACCCAGTCATTCCACTCCCTGGTGACGACCCAGGACCACTGAATCCAGAGGTTTGTGCGAAGCACCAATGTCCATAACAGCACCACTTCTAACAGTAAGAAGGCAGAAACAATTGAAATGCCCACCACAGACGAGAGGGCACAAACAAGGTGATGAGTCCTTGTGAATGGTGTTCAGCAACACCAAGGCACGAGTACCACGTGGCCTTTAATGTGGATAAGTGCTTAGAGTTTTCTTTCTGTGAGAACCAAGCCAGACAAGTCACGAAAGGACAGTTTCACATTTTGGGAAAAAATTTGTTAAAAAAGTACAAAGCTGTGGATGATAAATGGGGATGTATGTTGTATTAGTCAGGGTCCTCTAGAGGAGCAGAACCAATGGGATGAATGTACATATACATCATGTACATATATGTGGATTTACAAAGTCACTTAAAATAGTAACCACAGTTTAAAGTCGTGTCTAAGAGTCTGAGAACCTGGTAGTTAAGTCAATCTTAGAAGCTGCATGTCTCAGCAGTCAGAG
Source organism: Mus musculus (assembly GCF_000001635.26). Lineage (NCBI taxonomy): Eukaryota > Metazoa > Chordata > Mammalia > Rodentia > Muridae > Mus > Mus musculus. Next base: position 5,955,132 of record NC_000072.6, on the reverse strand, counting down.
GAGCTGCATGTCTCAGCAGTCAGAGGAGCCGCATGTCTCAGCAGTCAGAGGAGCCGCATGTCTCAGCAGTCAGAGGAGCTGCATGTCTCAGCAGTCAGAGGAGCCCCTCCCACAACAGCTGGCTCTCACTGGGGATGTGAATGGGTGTGACAACCAATCGTGACTCAGTTCACAAGGTGGGGTGCTGGCTCGGTTCTGCTTCTGCCCTTGGGGTGTCCAGGCACATTAGACCGGACTTCAGCCCGGCAGGCTCCAGGAACTCTGTTGGCAGCGAGGGAGAGGAGAACAGTCTTCTGTGAGACAGTTCTCAGTAAAAAAAGCTCTTTTATAGGGTGTAATAGGGGCTACAAGCTTTGGGGAGTGGCTTGGGGTTTTCAGGACGAATGTACATTATTGGCTGGTGACTAGGTTCTGAGAACGCTTCATTTGCATGAAGAGGAATTCCAGGTGCTTGTAGGACATGTCCTTATAGGAAGACAGGAAGTTAAACCTGTCAATTGGCCACCAGGCTAAGTGACTACCTGAAGGATGGCAGATCATAAGAGGTAGGGATTGTAAGGCTACATGTTCCATGATATGCGGGCCCAGAGCAAGGAGGGAACAGTTCTAACTCCTGCTGACAATCTCAGGATGAGATTTTCGGTGTCTGGACACATCTCGACCTTACTCTTGTTCGCAGGGTGCCCCAGTAGTTCCAATATGCCCTGAACGTCTGGAAGTTTCTTGGATAGCAGCTGTTCCATAGTTCATGATGGATGATTAGAAACATTGGTCTGGCTGTCAACTAGGGCAGCAGCAGCAGCAGCATCCCTGAGGTAAATCAACTCCTGGCAAGAGGAAGGCCATGGAGAAAAGGTGAGAAACTCGTTCTCTTGCTCTACTGTTTGTATCTGGGCTGCTACCAGGAGGTGCTGCCCACAATTGGAATGGGCCTCCATTCCAATCAATCAAGACAATTGGTGTGGTGCTTCAGGTGAGGCCCCCAGTAATTTGTGGTGAGTTGGCATCAAACCCAATCATGACGCAAGGTATGTGAGATATGAATCACTTTTTAACAGTGCAGACATGATTCCAGCTTCGCAGATTTACCAGCCATCTCACCTCTGGAACAAATGTCTGTATTGCTGAAATTGCTATCTGTTCATTGCCCTTGTTCTTTCTGAGCATTCCCTCCAGTTTCCATGCTCAAAGAGGCACTGACATGAAGAGGTTACCAGAGTTCTATCTAGGTCCAAGATCTGGCTTTCTGCCCTGACATCTACCATATGTGCCACTTTTCTGAACCTTAAGTATTTCCGTCTATTTGTGTGTATATATTTTTATGTATGTGGCCACACATGGGTGTGGGTACACAAGTATGCAGAAGCCAGAGGTCAACAAAAAGGTATACTCTTCAACCACTTCTCCAGCTTATAATCACCATCACCATCATCGTCATCATTATCATCATTGTCATCATCGTCATCATCAATTAGCTGGCCTGGCTAGCCTCTGTAGTGTCTGCCTGCAGAGTACTGGGGTTGCAGACACACACTGTTGTGTCATGATTTTTACATTAATGCTAGGCATCCGAACTCATGTCTTGAAATGTGTGCAGCAGGCATTTTTACCAATTGAGAAATTTATAGCCCTTACTTTTGTCACACCATTAAAATGATCTATTTTTAAAACTAGCAGGGGCCAGAGAGATGGCTCAGCAGTTAAAAGCACTGGCTGCTCTTCTGAGGACCTGGGTTCAATTCCTAGCACCCTCACGACAGCTCACAACTATCTGTAACCCCAGTTCTAGGGTATCAGTCAGGCGCACACAGACATTGATGTGGATAGAACACTAATGCACATAAAAAGAAATAAATCTTAAAAAAATTAAAATTGTAAAGAAACGGTGAAACTTTCTCTATGTGAGTATTGCTCTAACAGTCTGAAAGCATGCAGTTCGGTGGCACTAAATATGTCCTCACAGTGTTTTGTCACCTCTGGACCCTTTTCGTCATCTCCAGTGAAAACTATGCTACCATTAAATATAGATTGTCTGGTCCTCCTCCTCTCTTAACCCCTAGTTTGGGACTAGTTCTGCATATTAGTAGAATCAACTGTGGAGTATTTGTCTTATATCAAAGCATTCTCACGGATGTCCATGTGAGAGCACATGTAAAATGTCCTACCTTTTAACTGCTGAATAGCAATCTATTGTCCTTATGGGTCACTTTTGCTTTATTGATTTTTCTACTACAATACACTTGGGTTGCTTCTTCCTTTGGCTTTTGTGAGTATGGTTTCTATGAACATGGGTATGACGATATATCTTTGGGATATGTGTTTAATTTTTTATTTCCTTTTTTAAAAAAAGATTTATTTATTTATTTATTTTATATGAGTATACTGTAGCTGTCTTCAGACACACAAGAAGAGAGTATGAGATCCCATTTAAGATGGTTGTGAGCCACCATGTGGTTGTTGGGAATTGAACTCAGGACCTTTGGAAGAGCAGTCAGTGCTCTTAACAACTGAGCCATCTCTCCAGCGTTTAATTCTTTTCAGTTTATATTTGTAATTAGAATGATGGGATCATATTGAAGTTCTAGTTGCAGTCTTTTGAAAAACTCTTCTGTATAATAGTTTCATCACTTTACAATCTATAATAAAGCACGTGGTTTCTATTTTCACAAGCTCATTTCTTCCGTAATTTTTGTTTTTAACAATAATCACTTCTATATTTGAGAACTATATAAATCTTAATCCTTATTTATTTATTTATTTATTTATTTATTTATTTATTTTTGAGGTACTGCCGTGCTATGAAACACGAGCAGTTCTCCTGTCATTCTCTTGTCTCAGCCTCCCCAATACTAAAAGATTACAGGTGGACCTCAGAGTGTCCGACTTAGTAATTTTCAAATGATAAAAGGAGTAAGATAGTTGTTACCCTGAAGACACAAAGACATTCTCCTGGCCCTCTCACTCTTCCTGGGCAATTAGGGTCCATGTACGCACTTTGGAGACTCTAATAAATAATTTGTCCCACATAGAGTTAGTAATGACGTGGCTCTTGATCTAAAGAAATATTTGCAAACATAATGAAAATCCTCATTCTGGCCAGTGTATCTTTATCACATAAATCCTTGCTTCAGTCTTGATGACTTAAGCATTTTGTTAGTATTTGTTTTATGACTTAAAGTCTTTTGAATTCCTATTCTTAACAACTAGACATCAAATCATAGATCTAATTAGATTGATTGATCTCTGGTAGAATTTTCTATCTGACTACTGCTTAGTTTTCATTTACAAGTACAATTAAAGTGATTTTCTAAGTCACTGTCACTCCAAATTTGTGGGTCTTTTACCATCGAGCAGAGGACTTTAAAAAAAAATCTCCTATGTTTAGGCCACATCCCATGCAAAACATCAGTATTTCTAAAAAAAAAGTCTGCTCTATAGTAAAAGGTGAAGAGTACCAATTTTAATCAAACTTCCTCACATACATTTGAATATTAGTCCTTGGAAATTTCCTTTAAAATACAGATCACTTTCTAGTGGCTATGAGGAAGGGTTATAACGATGTTGGTCACATGGTCAAATGACATACAATTGCAGTGAAACAGAAGGAAAACATTCAAGACATCTATTATACACCCTCATGGCTATAGTTGATAGTTGATAGTGTATTGCATATCTGAAAACTGCCAAAGTGCATGTAAGTGTTCTTACTACATATACAAACATAAAAAAGTGTACACAGGGAATATAGCTCAACCCTGTCACAGTTTGTTGCGCCCATACATCAACACATCATCTCCTATGTTACAATTTTTTTCTTAGTTAAGACAAATAAGCAAGCAAGTAAACACATACAGACAGATGCCTGTGTCCACGCTTGGATCTGTCAAATCAGAGGAAGAGGCCCATGGTCTGTGTATTTAACAGGAGCCCAGTATTTCTTTTTTTTAAAGATTTATTTATTTATTATATGTAAGTACACTGTAGCTATCTTCAGACACACCAGAAGAGGGCGTCAGATCTTGTTACAAATGGTTGTGAGCCACCAGGTGGTTGCTGGGATTTGAACTCTGGACCTTTGGAAGAGTAGTCGGGTACTCTTACCCACTGAGCCATCTCACCAGCCCTGAGCCCAGTATTTCTATTACACAGAAATGTGAAGGACTCAATTCGAAAGTTAATACTTTAGTAGCGAATGGCCCAGCAGTCTCCTGGGGGTGAGTATCCCTTTGCAAATTGTTGGATGGAGCCTATGACACTTTCTTTATGTGCACACATACCATTTTAAAAGTTAGTCCATCGGAGAAATGTATTATACAACGCCCCGAGAGTGTCACACCGTTGTTTCCATCAATGCTGCTAGTCTTTATGTCCCTACTTACTTTCCCCCTTCTCCTTAATGACTAGACTCTCAGACCTTGCTAAATGACTGTGACATTACAGTCTTCTTCTTGGCTATCCATGAAATCAGGGGACATGCTGAGCCTTCTTGTTTACCACCGGGCAAGTTTATAAACATTGCCATCACCATAGATTACATAATTGTGCCATTTGGGGGCATCCTGAGGCTTTGAGATATCACTCTATCAGGCCTGTTTGGAGCTTGTTTTGCCTATATCTTTGCAGATAAGGAAACTTAGGCTCAAAAAGTACAGCCACTGGCCTATGATAGAACACACAGAAGACTGACAAAGTCTAGATTTGAACCACAACCTGGGAGCTTCTCAGTCAGTGTGTACGAGCAACTGTCAGGATTGAATGCTAGTTCCCTCTTTTCCTGGGACACACCTGCACCCATACTTAGGATTTTTCTCACCTCCATCAGATTGGAATCACCCTGAATGCTGTGCTGCCCCACATGGCAGGGAGGGCTGGTGGGCCCCCTGCCTGCTACAGTGGCCTTGGCAGTGATTCACTGACCCCTTTATAGCTCTGTGGCTGCTGTTCCCATCAAGGCGGCTGCCCTCCTCACTCAGTTCCCAGCCTATGGGTTGTGACAGGTGACAACCGAGGTAATTAGTACCAATCGTGGTGATATTTACCATGAGGTGGGTATTCCTGCTGAGAACTGATTGAGGCCAATTAATCTTTTCCTGAGAGTCTACTGAACAGCCCGCCCGCCACCACTGGGCTGTCATGGCCCCTCCTCATGCCCGCCACCGCCGGGCTGCCATGGGCCCCTCCTCACATGCTCTCTGTTTATTGCCACTGCTTTGGGAGATTTTCTTTTTGTCTTTGTTTTTATCTTATCACTTTGCAACCTAACCAAAAACACCACGAAAATCCAAAACCATCTTTGTGAGTATATCTATCATCTCAAATGAGATGAATTATTATTGATTATTATAAAAAAAATACCCAAACAGTGCCTCGTGGATTTTCCCAAAGGAAGGTGGATTGTTATTTGGAAGCTTCCACGTAGGAGCTGGGTAACACTCTTCTGAACTCGTGAAATAAAAAATTAAATTCATATACCTTTTAATTTTATAGCAGGCTCATTTGAGACAGAATCATCTTAAGCAAAATGCTCACATTGTTCTGAGAAAAGCAATGGCTTATGCCTTTGAAAAGTTTAAAAGTTAATTCATTAAATATGAATGGAAGATTTGAGGTGCATTCTGTACATATTTGTACACAGAAACCCTTAATATTAGAGACACAAGACAAAAATTCAAGGTTAAATCTTCACACATCTCTCTCTCTCTCTCTCTCTCTCTCTCTCTCTCTCACACACACACACACACATTCACATACGCAAATGTACACATGCACACTCACACACATATATAACACATACCCACACAGTCACACAGAGACATACACACAAAGCACACTCACATACACAAACATACACACACACACTCACATATACACATACATAACACATATTCACATACACACACAGACATACTCAGACACACACACACACAGAAAGAGAGAGAGAGAGAGAGAGAGAGAGAGAGAGAGAGTGTGTTTAGACATTTTTTACTAAAAACAATCTAGCATCGAGGCCAAGAATCTCAGCAGCAAGTTGGTAATCATGTGGTCATTCTTAGAAGTGCCTCTGCCATCCACCAGGCCAGGCAGCACAACTTTGCCTGTGTGGGTGAGGTGCCTGTGTGAGTGAGGTGCCTGTGTGAGTGAGGTGCCTGTGTGAGTAAGGTGCCTGTGTGAGTGAGGTGCCATGCTGTCAGTGAGCTGTCACATGGCAGAACAGTTGCAGAATTTCTATTTTCTTGTTTGTAAAGGCCAAATTCATTACAAAAAATGTAGAAAATTTTTCAAAAGAGAAAGTGATTCCCATCCCTCCTGTTCAACCTTTGCAGTGAGTCATCAGAACAACGCTTAAAATGAAGTTTTTATAATAGGTTTAATTTTTATAGGAAAGTTATGTGGTCAGTTTATTATATACATGGAGCCATTTTCCTATTGTGACCATCTTCTTGTCATTATGTTAACACAGAGACTTTGTCAGAGCCAAGTAAGCCATACTTATAATCCTATTCAGTAAATCCCACACGCCACCCAGATTTCCTCAGCTTTTGTATCGAGTCCTTTTCTTACTCTAGAAGCCCCATCCCGGAGGCCACCTTACACTTGACCCCCCCCTGTCTCCTTACACCTTTCTAGCTGTGAAAGTTCTTGAGATTTCCACTATTTTGAGAAAGGACTTTATAGGTATCTCTTGTTTTGGGTTTGACTTTCTTGTTTTTAATATTGAGACTACAATGAGTCAAACACATCTTTGGAGGCTGCACAAAATAGTCTACAATAAAACAAGAAAAAAGAGCCAAAAAGTTTTCAATACTGAGCTCAGCTGGTTAAAAAGTTTAACAGTAGCATCATGACAATAATAATTTATTCTATCTATCTATCTATCTATCTATCTATCTATCTATCTATCTATCTATCTATCTATCTATCATCTATCTATCCTCTATCATCTATTTATTGAGCAATCTGCTTATCTATTGCCATATGATACATTCACTTTTTTATACATTTATTTCCCAAAATTTTATTATAGTAAAATGGGTAGGGGTTTGTTATTGCATCAGACAACAATGCCTTGTGAAACAGTCTCAGCTCAAACATGCTTTTTTTCTGTATGTTTACACCTTCATTTTGGGCTTTCAGCATAAACTCACACAAGTTGCTCTGCCAAGATTGGAATAAGCATGAGATACAAGCTTAGAGCTACCTGTTCCTTTCAGGAACAAAATTAATAAGCAGGCAGAAAACATACATTACCTTTGTATGTAAAAGCACCACATTTCTTCAGAGGGAATATCTAAAACTTGATTAATTAAAAATATATAAAAATTATATGTAGTATGTGTCAATGCTCACTCCTTTTTATTTGAGTATCAACTAGCCAAGCCAGATTACTCTATTCAAGAATGCAGAAGAGCTCCAAGCAACAGGAAGTGGGGAGGCGGTGTTGGCTTCATTGCTTGTTCAAACATGATGGATTCATAGGAGAAAGGGAGGGAAGAATTCTACATGTCACCAGTTTAGTGTCTTCAAAAACACTTGGGGTTTTCTAGAACGGGTAGCTCAGCCACATGAAAGCTACGCTAAGGGATTCAGCCACACAATTTCTCTAAACCCTATGGGTGGGACCAATCCACTTTAACCAACCGATCATCCCCCTTGAAGTGAGGCCATAAATTAAATTTATTTTTACTGAAAAAGTACTAAGTCCTTGCAAAGGGGCAAACACTGAATGCATACGTATGACCCAACCCCTCTCCCCAGCCTTGATAGAGTAGCTCATATAAAAAGAGTCAACACAGCTTCATATTTTTTCCTTGGAGTTTAGCTATACAATGCCCAAAAAGAATAAATTCAGTTATCTTTTCTTTTCTTTTCCTTTCCCTTCTCTGATCCCATTCTCCCACCCATCCCTGCTTGCCTTCTTCTCCCCTCTTCTTCACTCTCCTCTTCTCCCTTTTCCTTCCTGATATTTTCCTCTCCAGTTTTCAAGCACAATAATAAATTGGCCAGTTGTGTGAAAATGAAGGAAGAAAAATGTCTCCCCTATATGTCACTCAACAAATTCTCATTAGCAAAATAAATTTTCACTTGAATGATTCATCCAAAGGGTCACAGGCTATCCCACATTAGATCATGATTACCAAGCCACAAGGGTTAGAAATTACAGGGAACCATCAAGGAAGAAAAAAAAGCTAAAGAAGAAAGCCAAAGCATTCCACAGTAATGCAGACTGTGCACAGTTGGTCTGGGTCTCGATGGTGGCTTTGCTAGCTGCAGCAGGTCTTGGAATCCATAGAGTCATTCAAAACTTAGCAAGAAACTGCAATCATCCGTTGAGAATGGAATTAGTTCTTTTCACTTAAAAGATGTTGGCTAATACAGACCCTGGGAAGCAAGTAGGAAGTAAAGTCCTGCATCTAACACAGTTTGAGGCTCTGAGGTGGGATATCAGAGTAAGCCTGTGCATGAATGTAGTTAGGCATGCTTTTCTTAAGGCCTGGAGAAGAGTTGGGACTGGTAGATCTCTGAGATTTCCTATGGGATCCAAAGGCTGAGAGGATTGGGAATCTGTCCTGGGCTCCTCCTGTAGTGCAGATAATCTCCTTTTAACACGGTATTTATGTACACAAAAGAAGACAATTAGATAAATAGGTCAAATTTCCTCGAGTGCAGCCTGGGCTAGAGTCAAGGGTACAGTGAGTTAACTTCCTTTCGAAGAGGACCGAGAGGGGACGAAGAGAGCTCAGTGGAGGGCAATAATAGAATTTATCATGCAAGGTCTATTGGGGACAAGGAGAGGGGTACCAATGAGAGAAGCAGGGGGATGTGGAAGGGCGGTGGGGGAGGGAAATTAACAAAAACAGTGCATAATGATATTTATGTTTGAAGATGCCATGACAGATCCTACTACTTTCTATGCTATCTTTAAAATGAAAGGAATCGATGAAATTTGAAAATTCCTTTAGAATCAACTGATTAAATTTATATCTCTTTAGGGGGGAGGATATTTTCTTACAGGGCTAAAACTATCGCTAATCATAATCTTAGGACACACAGATCGAAAGGGATTTAGGTAGATTTTGTAGTTCCCAGTTCTGGAAGGAGACAGGAGTTCTAGTGAAGACCATGCAGAGCTGAGTCCCAACCTGACCGTGTGCTTTCCTCTAATGGCACAAGCAGCTGTGCAGGCCATTGGAAATGTAGTCATAAAAGCTAAACCTGCTACCACAGTGTGTGTACCAGTCAATTGCCATTCTGGAGTGAACTATTTTGTGTCACACAGAAAACCAACTGATTTTATGTAAAGGGTAAGAGCGGAGTTTGTAGGAATCTGTGATTTGTTTGTAGGTTTGCAAGGAGGAACATTTTGTCACTGATTCTGGAATTAGAAACAGGTAAGATCACGGAGGGCCCAGTGCGATTTTTCCAAGAACTGAAGAAAGAAAGACACCCATTGATGCAGGGGGAATATGTAACAATATAAAACCAGATAATGAAGAGTTAAGAAAACCTTCTCAGCTTGCTAATGAACTCCATCTTGCCCTGGTAGGACCACCCTCCTTTTAAGAAAGAGGTAATTTAATATGCATCAAACTCAGTTGTGTTTGGGCTTCATCCAATCTAAGAGTATCAGTGTGATAAATTATAACGAATTATCTATAATAGCCCTGAAAAACAAGATCCTTAAGCTTGATTTCTCAGCTCTGTTTGAATACATTTTCCTTTATTGGTCAGACAACTCCAAACCTTAAAGATATTTGGTATGGCTCTCCCCAGAACCCCTCAACTAAAAGCTATTATATATGTTCTGAGCCCCATTTGATGAGATCCATGGTTGTTGGCTGCCTATACTAAATCAGACCCCATATTTGAAAACGACACCAACATTTCCAGCCAAATAATATAGCAAGAGAAGGAACATGGCCCCTTTAGCTTCTAAAGGGTTTCTTCACATGTTAATTTCCCTTTATAATCTGCACTGTGCTGGGAAGTAGGTTAGAAAAGGCATATTTCCATGTCAGATTTTGGAGCAGCAGCTGGAACCAGAGCACCCTAGTGTGTGCAGAGAAGACACAGTGACTGGAATGTCTAGCAGCTCTCTCTTAGTTCAACTGTATTGCTTTGTTCCTGTGATTAAAATCCCTCCAGGATAGTTTTTCCAAGTAGGAGTCCCTTCCTTAGGGAAAGGGCCACAGTTCTTTCAGTTGTAGAGTAGGCTGTCCCAGCCCTTCAGTACTGTACTCTATAGATGGTTCTAATTCCTCATGAGTAAAAAGGATTAGATTGTTATTAACATGGGTATGAGAGGAAGACAGCACAGCCCTTGGGTAACGGATTGCATGGTGGGATGCACCTTCCAAGGCTCCACATTCATCAGATGCAGAGGTGATAGGAAGGTTTATGAAGTGTCAATCAAGGATGGTCTTCTATAGGGAAATTATGCCAATTTTAATAGGCTTAATTCTTCATTGGCAAAATGCAAAGGACCTGTGGGACTCAGTTACAGGACCAGAAGCTGCATTGCTTATCCTAGGTTGGTTTTGGTGCCTAGAACAGCTCCCAAGAACCAGTAGATGTGGGTGTCAGTTTCTGATTCCTACTGTAATGAATTACAGCACACAAAGGCTTAGAATAACAAAGTCATTATGTTACAGTGCTGGAGTTTAGGATGGTTAAAAGAGTGGATAGAGAGAGCTACATCCTTTCCTGGAGGCTCCAGGGAAGAATCTATTCCTGTGTTATCTGCTCAGCTTCTAGAGCCCGTCTAATTCCTTGTCAAAGCCAGCCATGGTTGGTCCAGTTTCCTCCCCCATAGCCCTCTGATGTCTTTTGTTGTTACTTTCCCTCCTCCGAGGGGATACTCTTGCCTCCTTCTAAACAGTCTATAAGCAAACACAGGATAATATCCCTCTTTTAAGAAGTATATGACGATCACATGTCTAAACTTTCTTTTTCCATAGGGTTCTGATGTAAAGACCCAGATATCTCTGGGTGAACATTCTATCTACTAGCCTTCAATAAATATTAATACATTTGTAGAAATTTTGATAAAATAACATTAAATAGTTTGCATTGTATGTGTGTTAGTTAGCAGATCAATAGTTAAGGCCACAGTCACATGTATACTTGAGATCCTGCCAAGAACACATTGCCATAATATTTTGGCTCAAAAATGCACATTGGTTCTGTTATACTTTCTCCCGACAGAATTTTTTCCTAACCAGATTATGTGAACTGTTGTGCACTGTCCTTCAAGACAGATGATGACCAAGCCATACTAGAGATTCAAAGTTCCTTTCCACAAGCTCTTGGTACTCTTCCTAAAACAAAAAGGAAGAACGTAAAATCCTTAGGTAGGAGTTGAGACAAGGCACATTAGAATCCTAAGAGCAAATCCCCTAAGTGTGCCACTGTACCACAAACATTCTCCCTTCAAATATTTCAGACCTAAGGCATATTCTCTGAATGACTCTGTCAGCTTCCAGTCTTCAGTCAAAATCTATGGACCTTTGGCCAAAGCTGTTCAACTCCACCCCTCCCGCCCCATGTTAAAACATTTATCAGACAACCACTGAAGCAGAAAGGTTTCCGGATGGTTTGGGTAGGAAAGCTAGAAGAAGACGAAGAGGTTTTCCTGTTTCACTTCATCAATTGTTTGGATGCTGGTGCTTTCTGTATCCTAGTCTGTGCATGTGGGGGTTCTCCATTAGAGCAACGACAGGAACCCCATTTCTCCTTAACTTATCTGTAGAAAACAATTTGCTATACTTCCTCAGAATTCCTTCCACTACTGTATCAGGTACAAAGATATCAAAGAAAAATTAAAAATAATTGAAAATCAACCAAACACTGTACTTAGTACGAGTGCAGGAAGGTATAATTATTGAAGACTCAGTAGGCATTCGATCTCACTTTAGGGTTTGCTACCAGACCTCATCTTATCTTAGACATGACAATGACATCATACCAGTAGCAAACTGGTATGACTCACTGAGGCTGGTAAGTCTATTGTTTTTTTTTTAACAATATTTCTTAGCCTAGATGATAAAGCTATCTGTCAAAATATCTAGATATCTATCTAAAACTCACAAAGTAAAAATTTTACTATTTTTCCTTAGGTTCCAGATCCCTGAAAACTTTAGCTTTATTGTGGACACCTAAAGACAGCCCACAGCTTGAATCACGGAGCATAAAACTTTCAGTGAAGACTAAGAATTTCTGTTGAAAAATTTTGCTCAAGAATTAAAATAAAAGCTCTACCACACTTTAGTTTTTCGTCCTCATTAAATTTCATGTTCTTGAACATTATTCTTAAAATGAAAAGAAACTGGGTAAACTGATATATATAGAATCAAACATAATTGCTATTAAAGAATAGGGAAAAAAAGTACAAAATGAAGTGATGTTCAGAATTAGTTGGCATCTCTCAGGAGCAGATCAGAATGTGATGGCAATGAGATCTTTCATAGGGCAATTCCAAGATACTTACAGATGCCTTTCTGTGGCTATTATTTTTCAAGTTAAATGTAATGTTGAAGAAATCTGTAGAAAGACTCCCCCCACCCCATCTCCCCAATGTAGAATTAAATTTCTTTTTGAAGGGCAATCATGCTAGGTAGGCAGTAAAGAGTTCGATTTTCTTGTATAATTTGAGTAAATACCTCAGATTACCATCCCCCTTCCAAAATGTAGATAAGGGCTATGGCTAGCTATAAGTTGCCACAAATCTGAAAGACTATTTCAGAAATACATTCAAAATGTTTTGACTACCCGATGCCAAGCGTCTGGTAATGCAAACTTCTCCTAGGTATTTCTCTATTCCTCAAACATTCGGCCTTGTGTAGACAGACACTGTGCCAGTATTTCAGCCACATATTTTATTTGTAGGATAACAAAACATATATGGGAAGGTAAGACTTTCCTTATGATTTTGATTAGGTGAATTTAGCCCCAACATAATAGTCCATCATTCCTGTGTTCTTGAATGGCACACAAGCTATACTCTTCCTCTAGCTCCCAAAGACTTTCAGTGACTTCCTGTGGTCAGTCTCTCCTTAAGAATAGAGACTCCCAAAGGGAAAGTATTCACTCACTTGTCTAAATAGTAGCTGCCTTCACTGGTTTCATTTCACATCAAGGAGGAGGGAGAATGAAGCTTCTAGTTTTTCCCCCTAATGAGAACCAGTCTTGGGAATACCTGTGGTTCACCAATCATCTTCAGATCATTTGAAGGATTCTCAAGTACAATGTAAGGTATCCTACAGGGGAGGTTGCCTCTTGCCTAATGTAAGCTAGCTCAGCCTTCCAAAGGTGTTTGACACTAACCAAACTAACCATCCTGACTCTACTCCGAGCCATCGTTTTCTACAAGAGCTGTGGAGTGTTCTTAACTACTGATCTCTTTCTCCAGACACTCTAGTTTTTGACAGACAGGTCCCTCAAGGGCATGGAACAGAAGGTATTCATCATTATCTTAGAAGTTAGCATGGTTCTGGGCTTACTAACTATCTATCGGATTGTTCTGGATTAATTCAGAGCAGGCAGCAGAAAATGGTAACAAGACTGGGCAAATCAGAATGTGGACTTAGAATCGGTTGGTATTTTAAAGGAGAGATGCTCCAATTAAACATATGTTAGGAATCTGGTTTTGTAGTTCATGGCTTACCTGTCCTAGCACTGAAAAGAAGACCATCATATTTGAAATAACATTGAACAGTCCAGTTGAGCATAAACAGTATATACAGTTTGGGTGGGCAGAAATATTGCCAGTAAGTGAGATGGTTCGCTAGAACTACATTTTTATAGTAGTGTTACTGGTAGAATAAAAAAGACTCTTTATGCTATGGATGTTGAAGACAGTCAAGCATCTGCTTGTATTGACAGCCTTCCTTAAGACGATACACATTTGAGGGGCAAAAATAGTTGGGTCACTTTCTTCACTTTCTTTGACTTGATTAACTAGAAGTTCTAGAAGTCACTGAGCTGCTTGGGCTTCACTGCTGCTACATCATCAAGCATGGGGAGGCTTGGAGACTTGAACACAGGACATAGATCAGAGGACAAAGCCAGAAGGTATGGAAACTAGAATTCCTGAAAATGATTTTGGGTTGGCCAGCAGATACTGGAATTTTTACTCATGAGTACAATTGATATTTTCTATGGAAGCTTCAAGTGGGAAGAAAAGGTAGTTTTGGAAGAGTCCAGAGGACTAAGTTGAAAAGAAATCTATTCTATTTTGTCAATATATCATTTTTTAAAAAAAAAGATTTATTTTTATTATTTTAAATTATGTGTATGTGTGTGTGTGTGTGTGTGTGTGTAGCCTTGGAGGCTAGAGGTATCAGATCACCTGAACGGAAGATGCAGATGGATGTGAGCCTCCCGATGTGGATGCTGAGAACCAAACTTGGGTCATTTTCAAAGGCAACTTGTGCTGTTAGCTACTGAACATTTTTCTAGTTCACTGGGACACTTTTATGCGATTTAGGAAAACTTAGGTTAGGTAGATGGACAACAGATAGATCATGGATAAATCATATAATAGATATGCATGCTACATAGATAATAAATCTGGTGATCTGAAGCAGTATAATATGTTGCTATGTTGCTCTTATCATATTCATTAAGATATTGATATTTACTGCTTTTCAAATTGACTAGCATAAGCTACTGCATAAGCTGTTGCTACTTCACTTTTAAATATACATAAAGTACTTGTAATAGTTTCATGGTCTTTTGAAAAGAAAATTTGTCAAAGGATAAATCTAGAAAGTGTCCTAAAGGGTTAATTTTTCCAAGGTGGGAAGCATATTTACATAAATATTCCTCCCAAATCTATTCTCCTATTTATATTTTACAAATAATATAGATGGTTGCTAATACTCCTAACCTTTTGTCAGTTTTCTGCTGATGAGAAGTCAGATTATTACTTTCAGAGAGAATATTTAGACATCCTGATGACATGATCACTATATGAAATATAATTCAAATTATCTCGGTTTAACACTGACTTTGACAGTTAATAAAATCATTTAATTTTCTACTATGGAAACTGTTTTAATAACTTTAACCACTTTTTAGATTATGCCAATTCTTTGAGATGAAGTATGACGGAGAATCAAAATAATCTGTAAATTGAACTCTACTGCAAAGGGTAATTTTCATTCTTTTCTAGGGATTCTAGCAAATGACCTTTTGAGGGCAGTTGGCATCTATTTCTCTTCCTCTTCTGCCTCTATGTTCTCCCATGGATCAGAAAACTCAACTCCTGAAAGCAGACTCCATTTAATGACCCCTTCCCTTAACCTTCTCCCATTCTTTTTCATTCACATTCCCAACTCTGCCTCTGTCTTCTCATTTTCCTTTTTTTTTTCTTTCCATGGAATGACCACCTCAAAGGATTAATTCAGAACAGGCAGCAGAAAATGGTAACAAGACTGGGAAAATCAGAATGTGGACTTAGAATCGGTTGGTATTTTAAAGGAGAGGTGCTCCAATTAAACATATGTTAGGAATCTGGTTTTGTAGTTCATGGCTTACCTGCTGCCTGTGATTCTACTCCTGTCAGATCAGCCTTGCCAGCAGAGCATTCCCGATGGAATAATAAATACAGCGGCTTTGTATGTGTGGATCTCAGCAGCTCAGCAGGCTGCCTTTCTTTTTGGTCTGGCCTTACAATTGGATCACAGGTGGTACTGGCTATTGCGTTAGTGAAATAGATGTGAACCCTCTGGCTCAGATCCAGACAGAAGAAAGTTCAGGGTCTAAGCAATGAGGCTTCAGACATAAAAGAACTCTGATGTATTTCTTATATAAACTTATTTCACATCATCTTTTGTACCTAGATTATGAAGGGTAGACAATTAAAACCCATTGTTCTTTGTTTTTAAGAAATTCTGTGTGGAGACATAGTTTCTTTTGTTTGTAATGTTTTAAAGATTTGTTTTCGTGAACTGTGTGGGTGTGTATTTGTGTGTGTCTGTTAGTATGCAATGTCCATGGAGGCCATTAAAGGACAAAAGGACACTGAGTTACTCAAAGCTGGAATCACGGGCAGTTGTATGCCGCTTGCTATATGTGGGTGCTGGGAACCAAACTCAGGTCCTTTGAAGGAGTGTCACAAGCCTCTTCATTGCTGAGCCATCTCTTCAGCCCTGAGACTGTTCTATTTGGGGCAAGTTTGGTATTAGGTTAGAATCTCTCAACTCTCTGTCATATTTTTCTGTAGGGCGCACATATCCTCTTGCTGCCAGAGAAGCACACAAGCTTTTTGTGCTGGGATTCCCATTAGTTGAACACATGCAAAATCCACTATTAAAGTTTTTGTGCTTAATAAAATATGCTAATTTCCAAATATGTTATTTTGAGGAGGAGCCACAGACTTCTCCAAAAGTTCAGACATGTTTGTTTGGGAAGCTCTGATGCTGCCTTTTGTAGCGAACCATGTAAAGCTTTGACCAGTTTCTCCCCCCCACCCCCACCCCCAAGGAATCTATCATCGAAGCACTCTACTGCATCGGAAGTTTGAACACCAACGTTCCTGGTGTGAAGCAGGTAAAACTCTCTCTATCTCATGAGGCTTTCCATGGGGAACTTTATAAGATAACAACATATCGTTTATGAGTTTTCTTCCTCCCCCTCCCTTCCTCCCTTCCTCCCTTCCTTCTTTCCGGTCTTCCTTCCTTCCAACCCTTGATTTAAAAGATTTTGAGGCAAGGAACAGTAATTCGGAATATTTACGGCTTTGGATAATTCAATTTGTAGGTAATTACCCAACTAGACATTCTCACTAGAGGGTGAATGTCCACAAAATGAGCAACATGTCAAAAACATAAAGAGTCCTTAAAATTTGGCTTAATAATATTGGAACTAAGAATTTTGCAGAGCCCCTCCACCATATTCTCTCTGCAACAAGTACTGTCTACCTAGCTGTGATGTTCTTCCTGGATAACCAAGGAGAACTGGTGTTCTTTTACATATGAGAAAAAATGAGTACTTGGTAGCTAAATAGATAATGTGAAAAATAGTTTGTTGCTACAATTCCTGGTATTAGATACATAACAAAAATATCCTCAAATCTTGATTAACATAGGCAGAACCCGTAAGTTCAGGTTTTTCACATAGTATTATGCTTAACAATATATGAAAGTATCAGATATCATGCTAAAGAAACTGACATAATGAACATTCTTATTCATAATAAAGGAAAATTTGGAGGTCGTGATTATTTTCAAAAACCAATTTAATTACACTATCCTCTTCCCCTCCAGTGAGCCATATCTGATGTAAGAAGTGGCTGCCTTTCTCCTTATTATTCAAAGTGATGATATTTTGTAGGTCTTGGCTACTGTAGAGACTTAGCAAGGAACACACACACTGCGAGGCTTGCGTGGCAGGAGCTTTGTCTTCAACATCAGTGAAGTCGAGGTCTGAGCTTCTGCAGAGCTCTCATGAACTAGACCAAGAATATTGAGGGAAATGCCACCAGAACACAGGGGTCATGATCAGAGGTGTGGCTTGGGAAAAGGGCATACACATATAGCTAGTGTTCTTTGCTATGAGTTCCTTATCTCAAAACAAGTCCTTTTTCAGCAGTTTTAATTGTAAGAGGTTGGCCTAGTGTTAAAAAACAATTGGAAGATACACATGAACTCTCTCAAATGGCTGTACCTCCCTGAGCAGTCAATTACCTTCCATCCCCAGGCATTAAAGATACAACCAGACGATAAAACAATAAAACTCTATATCCAGCTATCATGCTTGTATATATGTATCTTATTTAATTAGAAGCTGAGATTCTCTAATAAAAAGAGTAAGGAGTAATAAAATTCATGATGAAGATGGACAGACAAGTATGGGAATAGAGAAAGACTGGTTAATGGTACAAGGTTAGAGCATGGAGAAATATGGTCTGATGTTATGTCTCAAAGATGGAAAACTGTCTATAATGGGGTATTGAATATTTTCAAGCAGCAGACAAGGGAATGTTGAAAGATCTCCCCTCAGAGAATGGTGTATATAAAGTGAAACATGTGCTGACTTCACTGTTTTGATCATTAAACAGTGGACACAGGTTCTGACAGCAACACGATCCATCTTACTAATATGAGTAATTCTATGTTAATTTAAAATATAAATAAAATGCCAGTGAGTTCAATAGATTCTATACATATGAGTCTCTCAACCTCCCTCCATATTTCTCTCTGTGTGTGTCCCTGCTGCTGGAGAAACACATTTGTTTTGATTGTAAAGCTCTATTTAGTTATTAAAAACCACAACTCCAGTTTTTATGCTTGGAAATTCTTAGAATGTGTTACTGTTCTAGGGAAGTAGCAGACTGAGTCTTTGAGTGAGCACTGCTTTGGTGGCAGAGTTTGAGCATCTGGGATGCTTTCTTTCTTTTCTTCCTTCCTTCCTTCCTTCCTTCCTTCCTTCCTTCCTTCCTTTCTTTCATTTTATTTTTATTTCTTTATTAGATATTTCCTTTATTTACATTTCAAATGCTATCCCAAAAGTCCCCTATACCCTCCCCCTGCCCTGCTCCCCTACCCACCCACTCCCGTTTCTTGGCCCTGGCGTTCCCCTGTACTGGGGCATATAAAGTTTGCAAGACCAAGGGACCTCTCTTCCCAATGATGGCCGACTTGGTTCTGTAAGTAAGTAATACATGTGACGATCTACGTTCTGAATTACCACGGTTCTCCCGCAGACCTTTCCGAAGAGTCGTTTACTGTCTGGCCAGCTGTGGGATCAAGGGTGGTACAGTAGATTTTTAGACACCAGGATGTGGACAGTGAGGACTAAGAGCCTGCAGGAGGAAGAGCTGAAAAAGTCCAAGAAAAACCTCGTGCATAAGCTGTTTTCTCTGCTATTATTAGCAAGGTGAGGGGATCTAGGCAGCACTTCATGGTCTTTAAGGACATTTCGGTTTCTCTTGGCGTCATGCACTGAAATTATTTTTTCCATTTTTTCATGCTGCCTCTGAAACATGACCCCTATGCATAGTCTATCTCAGGAAATGACAATTGGCCATCGTATCCCATACAAATTGATTGGCTATGACAGCTTAAAGGAATAACTCTTGGCGAGGGGGGGTGCTTTTACTTGTGCTCCCTTATTTTAATCCCGTCTAAGGCTTCTTGGTTAATTTTACTATTTCAATTAGATCATTTAAAAATCAACACATTACATACCAACCTCCCCGAAGAGCAATCATAAGATTTGATGGTTTTTCTGATACACAGGATAGGGTTTCAAATTTGCATTATTCTATCTACTGAATTAACTATGAATTCTAAGCCAAACTCAGGCTGCCATGTGCTTTTAAGCATCTCTAATCTGAACCATCTGGCAAGGCGTGGCTTTGCAAAGGCATCCCTCTCAGGACACTCTGTGGATTCTGTCCCTGCCTGAGGTTTTGGCCAACTATCAACATTACTATAATTCTCTTTTATGAAATATAGCTTTTGACTGGGATTTTGGAGTCTTGGTTGACTTTGTGTGCATGTATTTATATGAACATGGGCACTTGTGTCCACATTTTGATTCCATTCTCTGCATATTTCAGAATATATTTGTAGTAAACTTATTTTAAAGAGACAAACGGTTTTGCTGTATATAAGGCATGCTTGTGTTTGCCCTCACTTACTCCACAGAACCAAGGATGGGCTTACAGGATAAGCAAGGGTGCACTGCTAACTAACGAAGCTCACTGTCCTAGGCACTGCAGTTACTTTTTAAATGGGTGAGTGCAGGAGACATACCAGCTTTTGAATTAGAAAGTGAAACTTGTAAATGATGATTCCAATGACGATTTTAAGACACAAGACAAACAGTGATTTTGAGGATACTGAGGTTAAAAATACCCAATCCAGGCACACTTCAGTTTTTCAGCTACGATCAAGCATAAAGAAACCAATCTAAATCTTTGATTCGAGAAAAAAACAACACTCTGCTAAATTCTTTATCTAGGAGTAAGCATGTCTTTGCAACACTAATAATCAGTACGCATGTGGGAAGAACTAAATATAGACTCCTTGCTATAATAAAGGGTATAAGGCTTTTCTTGGAATTAAAGATGATAATTCTATTTTCACTGGTTCTCTTTGTTAACAAGCACTTAGTTTAAAAAATCAACTTCTTTTAAAAATTGAATCTTTCACGATGTCACACAAATGTGTAACATTCCTTCACCAAAGTCCCCTCTCCACTCTCTTCTCTTCACCCCTTCTCTCTCCCACCAAATACCTTCTGACTTTGTCCTCCTTCCACGTTTATAGGTCTAATTGCAAGCATGTGGGTGGGATATAATTTGCCTTAGGAGGGGCAAGGCACCAGTGGCCACGCTTCTGAGGCACCCCCCTGACTGAACTGTTTTGATAAAACTGTGTGAATCCCCGTGCGGCTAGAGAAACATCAGTCTATTTGTTTATTAGTAATGGGAGAGGGATGAAACTGGTCAGTTCTTCTGGTGATATTGGATAGCTCATGCATACACACACACACACACACACACACACAGACACACAGACACACACAGACAGACACACAGACACACAGACACACACAGACACACACACACACACACACACACACACACAGAGAGAGAGAGAGAGAGAGAGAGAGAGAGAGAGAGAGAGAGAGAGCATTTTAGAAAGAAATGATCAAGAGGGGATTCTATTCCTGTCTTCTATAGACCTGTGACGGAAACCACTGTCCTCCTGAGACCACATGCTCCTGTTGACATGCCTTTAAACCTGCCCCCAGGTATCTGAATCCGGGTAAAGAAAATGCTCGAGAATGTCCACGCTCACACATCTCTAGAAAAGACAACAAATAGCCAGCCTACTCTACACGGGACTCCAGACAGCCACATGAGCTATGAGTTCTGTGATAAAACTGAGGGAATCAGTATGAGAAGGTAATCCAAAACAGAAAACAACAACAAAAATAAAGACCTTTCATCCAATCCCCCAAAATGTATGTGTATCTCCTGCATGCCAGGAGTAATAGCAGGCATGGTACTTAATCCACTGAAATCCAGGTGTCCCTGCCAGTTACTAGTTAGTTCACTCTGCCCTCATACTAAAAGTGTTTTTCCCCCATATTTCCTGCTGCCTGGCTGCCCTCATTCTTTCTCTTGGAACCCCTCAGTCACAATCTTTCCCAAGAAACTAAAGGCACTGCCATTTAAGCGGCACATACAGATTATTACAGATTTTGAAACTTATTCTTGTACCTTAAGTAATAACTGTAGCTGATATCCACTGGACACTGAAAGTGTGCCCCATACAAGTGTTTTATATGTGCTCACTTATTTCAGTCTCATTAACAAGTCTTTGATTTGCCCAAGGTAGTGTGTAAGTAATAGATGTAAATTGTAATTCCAGGCTCTGTAGCCCATACATACTTACATAAGCAAATCCTTCACTACTTCCCACGACTCAGAAACTTTCTCATAATCATTCAGTCTGGAAAGCAATGGTTAAATGTCTGGCATGAGAGGGTTCTGAACTTGTCTTGTGTTCCTCTTTCTTTGACATGCGCATAAAAGGGGCACCTAAACTAGTCTAATCAACACTAACAGGATTCAAGCAACTCCTATACCTGAGGAGTGTAGGCCAGGTGCTTAAAAATGAAGTCTAGTAAAGACCAAATAGGTCAGACATGTTTTGTGGAGAAGCGATAGCTACTTCAGAATCTCAACCAACTGTTGCCTCGTGGGAATGGCTATAGTGGGTATCCTATAAAAATTTGTTGAACGAATGGATGAATTTTCAGAACCGTTTCAAGGTTACAGCTAAGTGAGAGAATGAGGATGCTTAGCTAGGTCTCAGTTTCTTCCCATGGAACTCTTCTGCAATATTAGTGAATGAAGAACATGCAGTGTTCTTCTTCTTTTGGTTGTGGGCTGACCTATGCCCCTGGTCCTCTAAATGCATTATGCTGATGCTCTAACAATGGATGGGATGACATTTGGTAACCATGCATACTTAAAAGTCCTGAGCTCACAAAGTAGGGCTCTAATAAGATAGGATCAGTGTTACTGGAAGAAGCGTCTGAGAGCTTGCTGCCTTTCTGTGTCCTCAGATGGTAGAAGAAGAGCTGTGTATGCACACGCATAGTGTGCGTGTGTGTGTGCACACGCGTGTGTTAATGCACATGCATGCCATAGTGTTTTTGTTGTACTAGAGAACAACTTGCTGGAGTTGGGTCTTTCCATCCACCATGAAGGTCCTGAGGGTGAAACTCAGGTAATTAAACTTGGCTGCAAGAATCTTTGTCTGCTGAACTGTCTTGCTGGCTTGTATGTTGTATTTTGTCAGCACAGTTATCTTAAGAAGAGTATAGACCCCTTTCCTCATTAATCCTGGACCCCTCAGAATGCTTTTCCTCAGCTCCATACCCAAATCAAGGTTTCCCTGACTTGGTGAATAGCTACTGGGAATGAAGATGGATGTGAATGTCATAGGCCAGAGAAGTTGTTCATACTGCCTGCTGGTTGTGATGGACAGGACCAACAACAATTCGTGGGGGCAATCTCTTGAAGCACAGATGGAGAAAATCCTTCAAGGGGGCTATAGCACAAATGGGGAAGAGGAGGGAAAGACATTTAGGAGAATGGATGCCATATAAAATTCTGGTGTTCACGTCTAGATGTACATATGCACATTAACGGGACACCTTTATTATCATAAATATGTATTCATAGGACAACTTTAGTTATCATACCAGGAAGCTTCAGCTTGACCTGTGCTATAGCAAGATGAAGAAACTATTCTAAAACAGTTTGCTCAAAAGCTATATGATTATTTTATGGTGGCATCAAGTCAGTCACTGCTTGTTGGTCACTAGCATTCAGGAACATATACACAGCCCTTGACTGTTGTTTTCAGGTAAGAAACCACCTTGAATTCCATCTCTTTGCTATAACCTATACAACAATCCATCTTACCCAAGATCTATCTCAACATCTAATTCTACTTCCTGTGTTAAGGCTCTCACTGTGTAGCCCTGGCTGACCTGGAACTTGCCACATGGACCAGGCTGGCCTTACATCAATCCACCTGCCTTTGCCTCCTCATTGCTAAGATTAGTGGCATGCACCTCTGGGCCCAGTCCTTGTGTCACTTACCCTTTGGAAAAGACCCAAATAGAGGGCAGATGGTGAATGAAAGTCAGCCTGATTTTCTGCTTCTAGCTTCTTGGGCCAAATGGAAAATGGAGTGGCTTCTGTTTCATTTAATAAGAACCCCTATCTAGATCAAGCTTCAATCATCAGACCAGTCACATTTAGTTGCATAAAAGAATTGTTTCCTTATGTCCACGTTTGATGTCAGCCTGCACATTTAAAGTCAGTTAGGCCTATTCCTCTCATCTGACCCATGACACTCTAGTGTTTTGTTTTGTTTTCTCTTTTTTCAATTAAGAGTTAATTTTACCTTTATGGTCTTCCTGTAGGTAATCTTTAGTTTTTCATAACTCTGTACTATGAAACGTGTGTCATAGCTACAGAAGAGCTGTGGCGCTGTCCTCTTCTGTTTGGTGACTCAGGTGTATCAAACATCTCATTTGAAAACTGGGTCTCTCCTTGGCCTGCATGTTCTTGACCATGGAGTTGATTTTCCCATTACAAAGCACCTATGACGTGTTTCAGTTGGAATGTCAGGAAGTTACAATAAATAAGAAGCACAGATCTTCAAAGAATCTTGTATTCGTTTTCCCATTTCCTTTCTGGTTGCTAATAAGGCCCTTTTAAGCAAACCAAGAGACTTGCTTAAAAATAGTTTTCTCAGATTGTTCCTAAGAAAGTTAATCCTTTTGTATTAAAGAAAAAAATCATAAGCTATACTCTAACATTTCTTAGTTAAAATATACTCTAGAAAAGACATGCAAATTCATTTAGAGCTCTGTGTCCAACAAGTTTTCATGCGATGCTGCTTTATAGATGTCTGGACTATGAATGCCAGGGACATAATTTGTTGGGAAATTGACCCAATTAAAATGAACCTCACGATCCTGCCAGAGGCTGGAAAAGGCATCTTTATAGGACCAGGGAGCATAAGAAGGCCAGCAGGGCCAGCAGGATCCACGAGCTCTATTGTCAGCTAGGAGTGGAGCTGCAGTGTCGGACTTCCTGTCCCGGCCCCAGCAGCCTAGACACTATCCTGGTTTAGCATTACTCGTCACAAGGATAACTCTCTTTGAGGTCACTGGGAACCTTAGCAGACCCAAAGGCTGGGCAGCTGAGGCCACCAGCTTCAACTCTATCTATAATCTTTGCAGAATCTTAATGAGAAGCGAAGCCACACATAGGAAAAAAAATATAACCGAGGGTTTTTAACACTGGCACCAGTAAGGTCAACTGATATCACCCTGCTTCACGTTTTGCCTTCCTCCCCAAACCATAGTGGGTTAGCTATGGTCAGTTGCAGGCAATTGCCAGAAATCCTGAAATAGAGGAGAGGCCCTGAACAAAGAAGCCAAATCAGGGAAAATAGGAAAAGAGAGAGAGAGAAAGAAAGAAAGAGAGCGAGAGCGAGCGAGCGAGAGAGAGAGAGAGAGAGAGAGAGAGAGAGAGAGAGAGAGAGAAACCTTTGACCACACTAAGCCACTAAATAAAGCACTTTTTACTTAGTTCGATGCAGATAATTCTAAGATATATATTTCCGATTCCCTTCATTCCATTTTAAAGAGAACAACCACACCAGAGTAAGCAATGCAGGGTGGCCAGACATATAATCTAATGAGAGTGTGTGAAGCCACTACAGAAGGCAGCAGGAGCGCTGCCAGACTGGGATGGGGCCGCGTGGCTGATTTCTATGCAGAGCGCACCGATATTTTCCAAGTATAGACAGCT
Organism: Mus musculus; assembly: GCF_000001635.26. Lineage (NCBI taxonomy): Eukaryota > Metazoa > Chordata > Mammalia > Rodentia > Muridae > Mus > Mus musculus. The sequence goes on along the minus strand of NC_000072.6, from coordinate 5,930,279 downwards.
TTTATTGAAATGAAAATAGAAAATGCAGGCCCAGTGCCCACATGAAAAATTTAGTGTAGTAGACACATGAAGCCGCCCATGAAGGGAGAAAGTATTTGGCCTTCTTATTCACAACAGAAAAAAAAAAAAATCCAAGCTTCCATACGAAAGCTTTGCAGGACAAGGCTGAAAGCTCGTCAGGCTTGTAGAAGGAAGAGGAATGGAAGTTTGTTTCCTGAAACAGTGGTTTTACGAGCCCCCAGGATTTGTTTGCAATTATAGGAACAATGGAGAGTTACAAGAAACCATTAGCTACAGTGAAGGAAGTATCATCACCGTAAAATACCCTATCCTCCTCCTACTCCAGGTCATACTCTTAGCAAGCAAACTATTCATCTAATCTTTAAATTACTGGATGCCACAGAAGCGAGAGAGAGAGAGAGAGAGAGAGAGAGAGAGAGAGAGAGAGAGAGAGAGAGAGAGAGAATTCAACTGACTTGGTTTTGGTGAGCTAGCATCACGAAAGTACTGGCTTTAACAAAAAAAATTTGATAAAGGTCAGAAAAGGTCATATATTGCAATGGAGGGCATTTGCTTTCTCAGACATATATGACTTTTATTTGTTTTGTAGCACTGGCTAGCATGGAGCTAAAAAAAAAAAAAAAGTACCCTCATTACCCACATACACCCTGAGTGCTAGATTGTAGGAGTGTGCTACCAAGCCAGATTTCTCACATTGAGTTCTGTTGGCTCTCCGAATTTCTCTGTCAGGCTAGAAGATAATAATAATCCAGTAGTTTATGAGTGCCAAGCTGCCAGGGAGAAAGCTTTGATGATCTGCTATAGGTCTAGTGCTTGCCCATTGACACCACATACAAAGTACTCCAGGATTTCGCAGAATGGAACCCAGGGATAAAGAATTCTAAAGGTAATTTTTGAGGTTGCAACCCAGGCATCAGTTATTTTAAAGTCACTAAGGTGGCTGCAACAGGCTTGCCCAACCTCCAAATTTATGAACAAATTCATTTAAAAGTCTCTCTCTCTCCTACCTTTCAAAGGATAACTTTATCTCTTGAATATCTGATATATATTTTCCATTGGTTCTATTTTTTTTTCTGTGAAAATCAAACCAACAAAACCTGGCCATATCTTGTGAGTCTTTAGAAGGATTCTATAGAGGTGTGCCTCAGTATTTTGGGGGTGACTGGTTTCAGGACCTCCCTTCCTTTAAATATCTGTAGGTGCACAGATCTTTATGAAAAAGGGTGTGATATATATATATATATGTATATATATATATATATATATACATATATATATATCGTACATATTTCCCTGTATGCTTAAAGCATTCTCTAGACTATTTGCAGTAACTAATGCAATGCAAATGGCATACATCTTATTACTATATTCCTCAGAGAATAATGACAAAAAGTATGTGTGTATTTGGTAGAGGTGGCTTATTTTCAGATATTCTTAGACCACAGTGAGTTGACTTCATGTTCACAGAACCAGAGGATGTAGAGAACTAACTGTCAAGTCTCTCACTATCTCCTTCCTTTCAAGGGCTCAGAGCTCATTCTTTTCACTTTTCAGAAAACTGGTTCTATAGTTTGGTCCCTGCAGTTGCTTTAGTTAGAATGCTTAAGCTCTGCCAAATAATGGCACAAACTAGACAGTATAGTATAACTGCATTCTGCATGATGTTTTTAAAAATATGATTCCATAAATTAGTCTTTTATGAATATCTAGGTCACTTCCATGAACTACCTATTTGATATTTGAGAGAATAGTTCTGCTATTAGATATCTTCAGATGCACATGTGGCTAAGTAAATAGTTTTCACTTGGGGAGCCTTCCTGTTTCCATCTCTGTCTGTAGCAGATCCTCTGCCACAGGGCCCCATACCCAAATAGCACTGGGGGTGGAGTGGGGCAGGATCAAGACTCCTAGGAGTGTAGATAGGCCTCTAAGTCAGGTAGGACCATGACTGCTGCTCTTTCAGAACCTTCAGGACACAGGAACCACGGGGCTGCCTGGGACAGGAGTCCTTCTGTCTCCATCTGCACCCACAGCTGATCCTGTGCCACAAAGTTACTTATACAAATACTGCTAGGAGAGAGGTGGTCTACCAGGAGTGCCTACACACCTGTGAGCACAGGTAAGACCACTACTTCTTTTCAAATTCCTGGCCCAAGAGGGACCCTCACACAGTCATCGAGACACAGGATCCTTCTGGTCTCTGTCGGAATCACAGAGCTGACTCTGACCACAGCTCTCCATACCCAAATTCCTCCTGGAGAGAACTGGTATCCCCAGGAGTACTGACACACAGGCTTGCAAGAGGGACAAGCCAAAGTCAGAGACAGCAAGACCAGCTAACACCAGAAATAACCAGTTGGTGAAAGACAAGTTCAAGAACGTAAACAACAGAAACCAACACTACTTGGCATCATCAAAACCCAGTTCTCCACCAGAGCAAACCCTGGTTACCCCAACACACCAGAAAAGCAAGACTGATTTAAAATTACATCTCATGATGATGATAGAGGAATTTAAGAAGGACATAAATAACTCCCTTAAAGAAATACAAGAGAACACAGGTAAACAGGTAGAAGATCCTAAAGAATAAACACAAAAATTCCTGAAAGAATTAAAGGAAAACACAACCAAACAGGTGAAGGAACTTAACAAAACCATCCAGGATCAAAAAATGGAAATATAAACAATAAAGAAATCACAAAGGGAGACAACTCTGGAGATAGAAAACCTAGGAAAGAAACCAGGAACCATACATACAAGCATCACCAACAGAATACAAGAATCTCAGGTTCAGAAGATACCATAGAAAACATTGACACCAACTATCAAAGAAAGTACAAAAGGCAAAAAAGCCCCTAATCCAAAACATCCAGGAAATCCAGGACACAATGAAAAGGCCAAACCTAAGGATGATAAGTATAGAAGAGAGTGAAGATTCCCAATTTAAAGGGCTAGTAAAATTATAGAAGAAAACTTCCCTAATCTAAAGAAGGAGATGCCCATGAACATACAAGAAGCCTACAGAACTCCAAATAGATTGGACTAGAAAAGAAATTCCTCCCGACACATAATAATCAAAACACCAAACACACCAAACAAAGAAAGAATATTAAAAGCAGTAAGGGAGAAAGGTCAAGTAACATATAAAGGCAGACATATCAGAATTACACCAGATTTCTCACCAGAGACTATGGAAGCCAGAAGATCCTGGACAGATCTGATACAGACCCTCAGAGAACACAAATGCCAGCCAAGACTTACTATACCCAGCAAAAACTCTCAATTACCATAGATTAAGGAACCAAGATATTCCACGACAAAATCAAATTTGCACAATATCTTTCCACAAAACCAGCACTACAAAGGATAATAGATGGAAAATGTTAACACAAGGAGGGAAACTACACCCTAGAAAAAGGAAGAAAGTAATCTTTCAACAAAACCAATCAATGCCAATCAAAACAACCCTGAGATTCCACCTCACACCAGATAGAATGGCTAAAATAAAAAACTCAGGTGACAGCAGATGCTGGTGAGGTTGTGGAGAAAGAGGAACACTCCTCCATTGCTGGTGGGATTGCAAGCTGGTACAACCACTCTGGAAATCAGTCTGGCAGTTCCTCAGAAAATTGGACATAGTACTACCAGAGGACCCAGCTATACCACTCCTGGACATATACCCAGAAGATGTTCCAACTTGTAATGAGGACACATGTTCACAGCAGTATTATTTATAATAGTCAGAAGTTTGAAAGAACCCAGATATCCCTCACCAGAGGGATGTATACAGAAAATGTGGTATGTTTACACAATGTAGTACCGCACAGCTATTAAAAACAATGAATTTATAAAATCTTAGACAAGTGGATGGGACTAGAAAATATTATCCTGAGTGAGATAACACAGTCACAAAAGAACCCACGTGTTACACACTGATAAGTGAATATAAGCCCAGAAGCTCAGAATACCCAAGATACAGTTCACAGACCACAAGAAGCTCAAGAAGAAGGCAGACCAAAGTGTGGATACTTTGATCCTTCTTAGAAGGGAGGATAAATTACCCATGGGAGGAGTTATAGAGACAAGGTGTGGAGCAGAAACTGAAGGAAAGGCCATCCAGAGACTGCTTCACCTGGGGAGCCATCCCATATACAGTCACCAATTCCAGACACTATTGTAGATGCCAATACGTGCTTGCTGACAAGAACCTGATATAGCTGTCTCCTGAAAGGCCAGTGACTGACAAATACAGAGGTGGATGCTCTCAGCCAACCATTGGACTGAACACAGGGTCCCCAGTGGAGGAGCTAGAGAAAGGACCCAAGGTGCTGAAGGGGTTTCCAGCTCCATAGGCAGAACAATTTGAACCAACCAGTACCCTCAGAGCTCCCAGGGACTAAACCACCAACCAAAGAGTGCACATGGAGGGACTCATGGCTCCAGCTGCATATGTAGCAGAGGATAGCCTTGTCGGTCATCAATGGGAGGAGAGGACTATGGTCCTATGAAGGCTCTATGCCACTGTGTAGGGAAATGCCACGTCTAGGAAGCAGGAATGGGTGGGATGGCAAGCAGGGGGAGGGGGAGGGATAGAGGTTTCTCAGAGGAGAAACCAGGAAAGAGAATAACATTTGAAATGTAAATAAAAAAATTATCTAATAAAATGTAAATAAATAGCTTTGACTTGATACCTAAAGTTTTAGGTTCTTTACAGTCTTCAGCACCAGTGATGATCAAATTACTCAGTTTGGGTAGAATCCTAAATATTCCAGAAGATATCAGATAAAGCTTAAAATTGTCATTTCTGCTTCTGGTTACCTAATGAATTAAAGACAGTAGGGACACTTTTGGAGATGAAGAGATATGTTTTTATTTTTTTTTATTTTGTTCCCCCCAAATCTATAGAGTTACATTTATTTATTTATTTATTTTTATTTTTTATTGTTAGATTTATTTTATTTTGTATGCATGAGTGCTTTATCCATCCATATAGCTGCACACCACATGCCTGGCTGGTGCCTAGGAGAGTGGTAAGCCTCCAAGTGGGTGCTCGGAATCAAGCCAGGATCCACTGCTAGAATAACAAATACCCTTATCCTCTGAGCCAACTCTCCAGCACCAAGATGAAGAAGTTTTATCCAATATCTTTTCATATCTCTTATGTGACTTTATCTTGCTTATTCACATAACGCCTGGATTTTAATCAAATCAAATCAAATCAGGACCATATTCTCTTCTGAAACACAAATATTGGATCATCTAAATGAGAAACTAAAACTGAAGCTGAATGACCACTTAAGTCTTCAGTAAATGATACCCGAACCATCATGAGAAGGAAGAAAGGATTCTTGCCTCAGTTAATGCTGGTATTAGCTTTGTGACCTGACAACACAAATCATTAAAAAGGTTCTGATACTTTCAAAGACTTGGGCTTCTTTATGCAGTGTTATCATGATCCCATTGGCTTGTTTACCATATAATATTGTGAGTATTAACCATATTACCCATTATTGCCACAGGCCACCAGTACTCAGCTAATAGAATTAGAAAACTTTAAGTTATGATAAACATCATAAGCATTGACTGAAACAGCATGGGCTACTTCTTGGAGTTTTAAAATGAAAGATATGCTTTCTGTATATCAAAACAGTTTAAAAGGCCCTGGCTTTCAGAAATGTGCTTCTCCTTATCCCATAAGCCCTATAGTATTTTCCTGGCAATTCAGCAAACCCTTAAACCTGAACAGCATTAGAATTGTGTGCTTCTATGTTTACAAAAAGAGCCTATCAGGCTGACAAACTTGATAATCTTTAAAAAGAAAAAAAAAAAAGAAAGAAAGAAAGGAAGGAAAAGAAAAAAAAAAACCTGTTTTCATTTCAAAGGTTCAGAAAAATAAAGGTTATTTACTATGCAGGCCTAGACTTCTTGTTAAGTCGTTTGTGAGATAGCAAATTAGAAAAACATGGTCAGAGTTAGAGGTTACTCAATCACGTTGAAGCTAGGCCTTTACTCCAGCAGCTCCTTTTCCTCAAATTATATCTGATAATGTTCTAAAGTGTAAACATATTTCACTTCAAAAAGATACTCAGGTCTTAGATATATCCTGGCACAATGTGTCCTAGGATGAAACAAGCAGGTTTGCCTCTTTAGACGCGTGCATTCAGATTTCTCGGAGCCTCCAAATTCTAATATTTGAGGAACTAAAATTTTGATGTAGAATGCGTACTTTCGACTTTCCTATGCATAATCTCATTAATAAAGGGCTTGCTCTACTGGCCAACACCAAGGCCTGTCATTTGAACAAAGTCATGGCAATAGAACAAAGCTGAATGCATCCAAGTGTGGCCTAATTTCAGTGCCAGTGTGTCAAAGAGAAAAGAAGTCACATGTCATTAGAATCAGGGAGTAAACCACCCCCAGTGCTCTGATACAATGTGCACTTGCAAAGTAGAAACAGCATCTATCTTTCTCAACAACTCAGGTAATATTGGTGGTAAAGCTTCCCCCAACTCAGATCCCAAACTTTCATTATCTCCAAAACAATATGGCACCTACAGACGGAGAAACGGCGACATCCATTGAAGTGTGTCTCCGAGACAGGAGGGAACTTGACTGGTAATGCTTTCAGGGATCCCACATGGGTGGGCTAGCATATGCTGCCCCTAAGCAGAGGAAGTGGCACACCACAATTTCTTCATGAGTGTGAGGTCTTTATAAACTCATCCTCATGGAGGCTGTTTTAAATAGAACGAGAATGACACACAGTTCCCAACCAGGCTCCCTAACCATTTGAGCAGGGCTGCCACTTTCCAAAAACATTAGGTTACTGTGGGGGAATTTTCCAAAATTGTCAACAATTCCATTTTTAAACTTGGTTCTTCTTCCCAGCCCAATACAGATGCACTGCAGCTCGAACTGCGTTCGGTGTGGTAGGAGATAGGAATTATTTTTACTCTGATGACGCATACCTGACAGTGGAAGACATATTCTGGTGTGGTTTTCTTGAACTTCATGTTCCAAACCAAGGCCACTCCATCTGGCTCGTGGGGAGCATCTTCGTTGTTGCTATAAGAAGCAACCATCAGCTCAGGGTACTAAATGAAAGAGGTCACAAGGATTCATTACATTAAGATGACAGCATAGGAATTTTCTCATGACCCTACTGCATCCTTGTCTACACTATATAGTCTATCAGTGTGCACCACTACTGACTCATAAGAATTTTTCATCCTACATATGTGTGCTGTGTTACACATTTCAAGTAGTCCTATCCTTTTAAGTTTTGGCACATTTAATATCAAGTCAACACACCCTGCTTTCTGTCTCTCATTGTTGCGTGTGCAGGCATGGTCACTAAACTGAAAACATGCTCAGATCCTACAGAATCAGTCACTATGGGCTACCCTTTCCTTTCTTCTATATTGGTTTCCATGACAACTTTTGGTTCTGATTTTCTTTCTTGGCTGCTTTGTAAAAGTCATTCAGATTCTCCTTTTGTTACATACATTCCCAGACAAGGCTATTCTCTTATTTTTTTCCCTTTTATTTTTCCCTTCTTGCCAGGTTATCCTGTAGATGCCAATGGTTTTTTTTTTTTTTGTAAGCTTAATATGTTGATAATTTTTAAATGTCTTCTAGGCTTGCTATTTCTCAGAGCTATATGTATTAATATTTGACTATCCACTGGGGTTTGATCAGGATAAACAAGAATGTACCAATACCAGGAGGAACACATAGACAATCTACTCCACAGGCTTTACCACACAGCTTACTGCTCTACCTGTATTCCACCACATTTGTGCCTTATATATACATGGTATTCACTTAACTGGCCAAACCTGATAGTCTATTTCCATCTTTCCATGTTCCTTTTTTGCTTCCCCAAATGCTGTTTATCACTATGTACTACATGCATTTTGAATTTACATTTTTTTTTCATTAGGGCAGAGACACCAAAATTACCCTCTTGTCTGATGAAGGTAACAGATTTGCTGCCTGTTCTCTTAGGTAGGGACTTATCAAACTATAGGTTCAGCAATAAAAAGACACAATCATATAAGGCTTTCCATAGCCTGTGCCCACCTCCTCCCTACTCCAACCTTTGTCAGGATGAATTTGTAAAGTATGTATTTGATAAGTTACCCTCAGCATGACAATTAATGGCTCACCATGGCTTTCAAGGGAATGATTTAAGTCACGTAGAATCCTTTTGGGCCTGTCTTTCTCTATCGCTTCTGTTTAATGTCTTTTGGCTTTTTTTTCTTTCACTCCTAAACACACTGTACCCAGACTTACCAGCTAACCATGAAGCACATAGCTGCTACCTCTGTACCTATGATTATGATCACATGCCCACTGGAAGCCCCTTCTGTGTTGTTTATCTCACTGCATTTGAGACTGAATAAAGATACCAAGTCCTCTAGGTAATTCTAACCATTTATCCCTCGCTTGCCTCTTAGCATCCTTGATTTGATGCCCCTATTAAAACATTTGTTCAGTTGTATTATGTTCTTTTCTCTGCAGTGTCCTTGAGTATTAGTACGAGGGTGTTCTTGCTGTTATTGTGTTGTTTTACCTCTGAATTCATAGTTTAATAAACACAAACATATGATATGTTAAGGTAAAAAAGTTTATTGAATAATTCATCATTTTTATCTTAGAAAGTCTCTTTTATTTCAGTAGCTCTGTGATCAACATAAATATTAATTCCATTATTATCAAACACCATAATAATTAAATGCTTAAATATAAGAAGTATAGTCATGCAATAAGAAGGAAGGCTTTAAAGAGATGTTGAAAACATCTTTCACCATACATGAGCTCTGTCCTGAGCATGAAGAAACAGATATGCAGTGTCATGGGCAATTTCCAAGTTAGAACACAATTCACACAAATGCTATTCGTACCTGGGCTTCTCATGAGTGGCTTTATTACACACCAGAATTCTTAAACCTCGTATGAACTTCGCCTCCCGTATGATGTAGGTTTCTCTTCCTGATTGCTATACTATGTATATATTCAGACCAAACAATACTTAATGTGAACCTAAACTTTGCCTTTGCCTTCATATGAACCATAACTAAGTCTAAGTCATCAGTGTGGCTCATTCATTCCTTCAACTACAGAGAGTTGCAGCTTACTGCCTGCTACAGAGGCATCCTGTAGCACACATGGATGTGGCCACCAAGGGAAGTCATCACTCTTTATTAGAAAATGCTCCTTAGCAGATGACTCAAAGCCTATTAAGCAAGGCCTTTGATTCAGAAGCCGTTCAATGAAACTAACATCCAGATAAACACAGAAGTCTCCAGACTGTCCATCTGAAGTTTAACTATGTCACATGTGAAAAGGCAAGTCTATAAACACTGACACCACTACCGTAGGGGCCAGAGAGCAGCCAGATGTGTCTGGAATAGCATCCCACAGTTTCACATCTGGGTCTCATCGTTCACACCCACTTGCAGCTTTTCTTTTCTTTCTTTTTTTTTGTCCATCTAAAAATATTTTAACTTGCTTGGCTTTCAAGTTTCTTTAGCAAACAGGCCGCATGTTAGCAAAAACTCCAGGAAAATGCCTTTGGCAAAGTTTTCTAAAAGAGGAATTACAAGGTGTAAAGGGACTGACTTACATGTTATCTAAGGCAGACTGGAATGATTTCAAAGTGTCTTCTTGTACTTCTTTTTAAAAACTATTTGTTTGAGCATGTCTAGTCATATTTACTCATTATCAAGTTTCCAAGCAATTATGGAAATTAAAATGTTTAAAATTATACTTTTGAACAATTGTGAACTTTCTGGTCACCTAATTACACATAAGGACTAGATTATCCTATATTTAATTTAGACAAATTTTACCCAGAAATTACTGACTTTGCTCTCAAGTCCAGTTATATCTTCAGGAGAAATGGAATCTAAGATTTCCTGGAGACAATAGAGCCAGCATGCTTTAAGTGGACCTTGTGTTTCAGGCACCGAACAGGCACCGACATAACTCAGGTCTGTATGAAGAAGACAATGGTTTACGTATTTCTACAGGCAAAGGAGATGAATCCTTAGGTAAGTGACATGGTCTACGTCAGAATGCTCATGAATGACAGGGTGAGAAATCCTATGGAAGCCAGTTGGTATCAAAGGCTTGCATCCCTGTATGTCCACTATGGCATTGTGCCCACTGCATAAATAAAATGTGCCAGTAAGTACAACATAGGACAAAACCATTCATGTCAACATTTCTGTTGTATAGGAGCTCACCATTGGCTAGTGGGTTACATGATACATGTAGGAATAACACTGGCTCAAACATTAGAGCAAAAAAAGTGTCCTAGGAGGGAGGAATCATAGGATTCTGTACAAGCATGGGTGTGTGCTGGGGGTCAAGATAGGGGTGGATATTGCAATGAGTCAGCTGGGAAGGATATTTGAGAAGCAAAAATGGCGAAAAGTCCCAAAAAGCTAAAATATATTTACCGTATGTTTACGTTACACCACTCTTTGGCATATGCCTAAAGGAGTGGGCATCTTCTCTCATGGATATCTGCTCATTCATGTTCATTGCTGCCCTGTTCGCAATAGTTAGGGAGCAGAAACCATCTAAATTTCCTTCTGTCAATGAAGGTGTCATGAAAATGTTGTGTACACACAATGGATTACTATACAGTTGTAAAACTAAGGTTAAATCATAAATTTTTCAGGTAAGTGGATGGACTGAGGAAAGATCATATTGCATAAAGCACACCCAATCCAGAAAGATAAACCCTGTATGTTCTTCCTCATCTGCAGCTCCTAGCTCCAAATCCTCAGGTGTGAGGATTAAATCTGGAGTAACTCCAGAAATAAGAAAAGTAAAATGGGATAATTGGGGGGTTGTAGAGAGACAGCGAATTACTTGTCCCCAGGAATGAGGCCCCTAATTGATTATTTGGTCCTTGAAATCATATAAATACAAACATTGCTAAATAGGTTTAGCATGTTCTATATGCATATATGTGCATACATGCATTTGTATATATTTATATATGTTCATATGTGTATATAGGTATATATATATATGTATATGTTTATATGTGCATATGTGTATTTAGGTATATATGTAGATATTGTATGTATGCAGATATGTAAATATGCACATGTGTGTATATATGTGTACACATATATGTGTATATATGCATATATGTACACATATGCATATGTGTATGTATGCAGATGTACATATATGTATAAATGTATATTTGTGTACATATGTACAAATATGTGTATATGTATATACATTTATATACATATATGTGCATATGTATATTCACATGTGCATATGTATATACATACATATATATGTAGTAATGATAAAGAAAAAGGACGTGAAGTTGAGAGAGAACAAGTTAGGGGAACACATGGAAGTGGTAAGGAGGAAGAAAGGGAAGAAAGAGATAATACAAAAGATAAATTGTTTAATAAAAACATATATCTAATCTTTACAAATGATAAAAATGATTATAATAACTCTATATTCTGAGACTAGATGTAGAGAGGCTGACAAGGACTCTGTTTTCTAAGCTAGACAAGAAAGAGAACACAGCATGAAATGCTTGTCAACTCCAAGTGTTAATGGCCTTGAATTAGTACCAGTAGGGACTCTCTTTTGCCTCTCCAAACCTGACTGATTTCATAACTAGACAAGCTTTGAAGATTATTCAGGTTAGTGTCTTATGTGACTAGAGGGCTGAAGGATGTCTTTTACACAGGAGACAGGTACATAATACTGTGTGACCAACATAAAAGTCTGATTTTATACACACTCTGACACATGGACTATGGACAGTGTTCTTGTGCTAAACACTGCTAAGTAGATGGAAAAGTTGCCAGGGTCTGCCACAGGGCTGGGGCCACTCATAGAGGAGTTTTGAGTGTGCTTACCCCATGCTGGTGCCAGGGCAGTGGGTGTCAGGCTACGGGAAGTCAAGGGACACTGCTTTGAGGTTGGGAAAGCACAGTTCGAGGTACCAGGGCTAGCCAAAGCTGGCTCAGGGGTCCCTGAGCCTGCAGGGATGCTAGGGCAGTCTAGTTCTTGGGCTCTTGGGTACCCAGGCACCACTGGGAGCTGGGGAAGAGCTGAAAATGGAGTGGGGGCCCACGGGCTGGAACTAGCCTGGGGCGAAGGGTTAAAGAGAGGGGACTCCGGCTGCATCCCTCGAGGAGTCCTAGGCTTGTCGATTGTCCACTGGTTAGGCTTGGTGGCCGTGGCTAGGTGCACAGAGAGGCCTTGTATGGGAGAGGCTGTGTGACTACACGACCTCTACCTGTGGGGTGCTTGGGGTCTTGCCCTTATGTGACTGAAGGACACAAGTCTATGGAGGACTGTGACCTTGTGCCAGGAGCCTAGTGTCTGGGAACCAGGTGAAACACCTGCTGTTCCTCAGGGTCACCGGGGTTTCCAGCTTGTGCTCCATCAGGAACTAGGCTGCCTTTTATGGTCCTACAGGTGTTGAGTTTCCAGATTTTTTGAGTGAGCAGTGATTATATGATATTTTGCATGTATTGCAAAATTAGAGTGTTATTGCCTACTGAAGTCAGAATATAAAGCAGAATTATCACTCACAGTTCTTTCCTTTTCTCCCTGCGGTTCTATTTTGTTTCACACAAGAAACTCCAAGGCATATCTGCTGCCATTACACCATAGCCCTTCTTTTTTGTCTTACTATGTCCAAGTGTGTCTACTCCAATTCAAAGTGTCACTTTGTCTCAGAATCATGAAAAGCTGGTTCTTTGAACCCACAAAAGTATTACGACACAGAATTTTAGGGATTATATTTTTTAAAAAATCTCTATAAAATGCATGTTTTACAATTTCAAATCAATTCCCACAGTACAGACAGGAAGGTGTATGTGTGTGTGTGAGAGAGAGAGAGAGAGACAGAGAGAGAGAGAGGTAGAGAGAGAGAGACAGACAGACAGACAGGCAGAGAGAAAGAGAAGAGGAGGGGAGGAGGGAAGGAGAGGGAGAGAAAAGACAGAGAATCACTTCCTTTAACACAATGTCCCATGGGGAGGAACTTTTGTGGAAATAACCCCATGCAAACACACACAGAGGCTGGGGTACCCAACAGTCTTTTTGGGGAGTGTTAGCAGCTGACTTGGGAACCACTAGCAGTTGCCTTTGTTGGGGTATGTATCACATAAAGCTCCTGCCTGATTTCCAGACCATGAATGAGTGAACACTCCAAGCTAAGTGTTTGCTAGGGCTTGGATCTGATTTCTGTGAACACCAGGGCATGCTCCCAGACCACCCACACACTGCAGAGAGACTGAGCAAGCTTGACTGTCTTAGTACAGTCATACTCTCTGTGCTCTGTTGTTTGGATGCCAAAGACGGTGCAAGAGCAGAGGACCCCACCTAAGTGGTAGCTGTCGACCATACAGTTATGGGGATCATGCTCTCCCCCAATTCCCAAGGACATTAAACGAGACTCTTTTTATATCATCACTTGCTTATTTGACTGCATCACCTTCTCCTTCTTTGCCTTGGTCTGTCTTTAGAGATGTGACCAGAGAGTGATCCCCTCATACACTCCACTCTGAAACAATACTTGCTGTCGGTCTGGATCATCTGTCACCTTCAAGTGCTTCTGTTTCAGCTTCATGAGCAAGTTTTTTGTTTGTTTGTTTTTTGTTTTTTTGGTTTTTGTTTGGGGGGGGGCAGTTAAAACCAATGGAGTAGAGCATTGCAATGTTTGAGATCAGTGCTCCTGTACCCTGAGTGAGTGAAGGTTAGTGACTTACTCAGCATCTACTGAGCCTCGGTTTCTTCAGCTACAGCATGCAAATCTTGATAGTGACTGCTTTATATAATTCTCTTGACGGTGAAATAATCTGACACTTTCAAGGCAGTTTCTATAGTGCTTGGCATGTAAGCTTTACAGATAAAAAATGTATGGGTTCACAATTCAGACCACATGCATTCGAATTCTGACTTCATCACAACTTAACTGTGTGCTTTTACACATTGCTTAACTGCTAAGTGCTGGGCATAGTGACTCATGTATAGTCAAGAGGTTGTTCATTCACCAAGTTGGTTTGTAGGAAACCAACAGTGACTATGCGTAGAAGAGCTTACTTCACGGAATGGTCTGGCTGCTTGTTCCTTTCTATGAGTGTATTAATTAATAAGTACCAATATCTGAATGGATAATTAGCCCCCAAACTTTTGAAAAAAATGTGAACAAAAGCAGTGGGCAGAGTCATAGAGTAATAAATATATCCAAAATAGAACAAGTATCCTTTTTCCCATATAAATGTTACTAAAACACTTGTCAAGATTTTCCTGCCAGCACTCTTACCTGGAGAGACCAGTCCATACATGTGACCACCCGATGCTTAGACCAATGTTCATCGTAGAACTGACGGTTGAAAGACAGGTTGGCTCCAGCCTGCACATCCCTACGGTAGGTTAAGCAACAGAGGTAAAAGTGAGGTTCCAAGATAGAGTTGTGTCGAGGCAGTAGCACATGATCATGAGTAAATGAATTAAATATATTCTTTTCTACGAAAGGCTCTTTCTACCGGCTCAGAAAGGCTTTTAGTATTTGTTCTGAGCCTGCTGTAAAATATCAAATTTGTTTCAGCTTATAAAAATACTTATGTGGGTCTGCTATCCAAAGTTCAGTTCTCTGATCCTCTAGTAGAAGGAGAACCTGACTCCTAAGGTTTGCCTCTCACTTTTCCTTCAGTACCCACACTATACACACACTAAGACTAAATAGAAACATTTAAATCGCTCTGCTCTTAAAGGAGCATAAAAGGAATGGAGTTTCTTGTTATCAATATCTTCTGTACTATTAGACCCCAAATGATATCCATGTTTCTATCTGTGAATTGTGATTGGCCTTAGTGGCTGACTCCTTGAGAGACAGTAGGTCATCATTTCTGCCATGAGACAGGTGTGGTAGAGAGCTGGGGAATCACAAGAGTGGGCCAGGCATTAACTGTGTCAGTCATTGACCAAAGGAGCACTGGGCCTCGAGGACTGACTGCAAGTTGGCCAGTGTATATTTGGCTAACGTTCAACTGACCTTGGTACTGCCTTTGAAGAACTCTGCACTGGTCATTCAGTTCCTTCAAGGGCCTGTGTTCTTAAATTGAGAAATGCCTGCTCAAATGTCTGCAAAAGATTCTGCCTAAACTGCCTCACTTCCATTCAGCCCTGGAGTCAGTCACCCTCCTTCCAGTCACCCAGTACACCCAGTGTACAGCCACCCTCCTTCCAGTCACCCAGTACACCCAGTGTACAGCCACCCTCCTTCCAGTCACCCAGTACACCCAGTGTACAGCCACCCTCCTTCCAGTCACCCAGTATACCCAGTGTACAGCCACCCTCCTTCCAGTCACCCAGTACACCCAGTGTACAGCCACCCTCCTTCCAGTCACTTTATTCCACTACGTTACGTCAGCACTACTCACCTCGGTAGTTCTTGTTCAGTAGCCTGGCTTCAGAAACTATCTAACCTCTGGTGAGCTGACATAGCAAGGTTTCCATGTCCACCCCTTGGCTCCTAGACCCCTGTTAATCCTCGGGCAGTGCTAGCACTACAGGTAAGATGAATGCAACTAAGTCCTGTTAGAAAAGCAGTACTGTAGTGGGCTGTGTACTCAGATAGGAAGGGAGACTGTTATAATCAACTGAGCCACTAGAAATGGCTCTTTTAAAAGAAGCCAATTATTGGTAGAACATGCAAATTTATACTGTTTATCTCCTCTGCACAGTTTAACTATGCCAAACTGTTGAGAGTGTTTTCAGAACACTGCATGAAAGTAAACAATTACCATGCCTCCGCTACATAACCATATCATTTTGTCCTTTAAGAATGCGTTTGAATTTGAATTTTAGATATAGCTTTAAAAAAAAAAATCAAATTTGATGCAAAAAGCAGGTGACCCTACTTTCACACATTGTTCCCAGACAAAAGAAATCTATAGGAACAATCCAACAGTGTCCGTTTCTTAAGAGTCTTATAAAGTGGTACCCGACATCCCACGGTGATGGCTGGCAGCTCCTGTCCTTTCTAACACTTACATCACAGTTACAGGGAAAGTCGGGTGGACTCCCTCTCTCTCAGTTTCTTTGAATAGATTTTGGTTGTTTTATCTGTAAAAATCTCTTTGCCATCTGCATTTCCTATAATGTGCACATGTAACACATGCACAACCTTATAGGACTAAAAAGAAGATGCACTTTCTAGACTGCTTCTTACCTCTCTTGTTACCCTATCTAGCTCTTGTTTATTTTTTCAGGTTCCTGCCTGCTTAGCCAGCAATAATCAATTTTGAAGATCTACTCCAGATCTTCCCCAGCCACACAGGAGAATGTTTTATCAAAGGACAATATGTGTGACTCTGTTTGTCTCCATCACCTGGACTGGACTGCTGATAGCAAGTTCATAAGAATTTCATAGGGGCACATAATAATTACATGGAAATGCTAAGCCAGAAGTTACAAACAAAGCCCACAGTCACAGATGTTTGGTAAGATCAGTCCTGGAATTCCCATCTTCCTCTCATTTGCTAGACTTAGGGCTTGCCTAGCAAATTCATAAATGTACTTAAAATCAGTGAGTTAAGCTGAACTAGCATCCGGATAAAGCACTGGAGAAGCTGAGCCTAGATCATTGCTTGAGTCTAGTACAGGAACAATTTAGGAAGCTCAGAGGGCCCCCACGTCCTAAAAAGAATCCTTAGAAAATAGAAGCAACAATTTATCACACTACATTTTTCAGTGTATATAAGCAACGAACCCATCTTTCTCCTCCAGCTCTCGACCGCTGTAGTCAAAAAAGATGTCCGAGTCCTCTGCAAGAGCTCTTTCAATTACTCGGATTGTCCGGTCAAAGAAGATGAGGAATTCTTCTGAGTGCAGGATCTGCTGTTTTTCTTCCTCCGTCAACTCTCTTGGAGGGGCTTTTTATGCAAGACAGATTGTTAAGAAGGAAAAGGGACAATTTAAAACTGTTCCACAGAAATCCTGCCCTTGAAAGAGCCTGTATTTTAACCGGGGAGAGATAATACACAGGAAAGCAAACCATTGTTAATTAGGATTATAAATCATTCTTTTTTTTTTAAATGCAGATCAGCGTGGTTTTTATTTTCTTTTTAAGAGTTGTTTTCATTTTTTAAAAAAAATTCCCACATTTTATTAGATATTTCTTCATTTACATTTCAAATGCTACCCCAAAAGTCCCCTATACCCTCCCCCTGCCCTGCTCACCTACCCACTAACTTCCACTTCTTGGCCCTGGCATTCCCCTGCACTGGAAAATAAAGTTTGCTAGACCAAGGGGTCTCTCTTCCCAATGATGGCCGACTAGGCCATCTTCTGCTACATATGCAGCTAGAGACACAAGTTCTGGGGGTACTGATTAGTTCGTATTGTTGTTCCACCTATAGAGTTGCAGACCCCTTCAGCTCTTGGGTACTTTCTCTAGCTCCTATATTGGGGGCCCTGTGTTCCATCCTATAGATGACTGTGAGCATCGACATGCCAAAGGCCTTTGTAGCTATTCCCCCCAAAGGTCTCATATTCACCTACTTGCTATTTTTAAGAAGTAAAAATTATTGTAAGTAAAAATAGATTGGCATGTTTTAAGATATCAGTTCTAAATGTTATTTGCTTTCAAAATGAAGTGGAAAAAAAACTTAAATAAGGCAGAAAAATGCATGAGTAAGATCTTACTAGAGTCTATCCGTGAAATGTGCAGGTGTGTGCTCTGCTCTCTCTCTCCCCTGGGTGACTCCACTTGACCTGGGATGGCTACCCGGGAAACTGACATCGTTAGGGAAGCTATGTCCTTCCTGGTCTGAAGTCACACATGGCTTCTCTGAAACAGCCTACAGTTTCTTTTGTTACTCAGAGTGGTTACTTTATTTTAATTCTATCTGGTTAAGTGGTGGCGCACGCCTTTAAGCCCAGCACTTGGGAGGCAGAGGCAGGTGGATTTCTGAGTTCAAGGACAGCTGGTCTACAGAGTGAGTTCCAGGACAGCCAGGGCCATAGAGAAACCCTGTCTCGAAAAACAAAAAAAACCAAAAAAACAAAAACAAAACAAAACAAAAAAAGGACATGAAGTAACTTTTAGGGTTCCATGGTACCTACAAGACAACTTTTTTGCATAAAATTCTAGGGAAGAGATTAGGAACTCCCAGACTGGGAAAGGTCTATGGGCACACATTTCAGGTGAACCTTTATGGTCTCTAGAAACTCCCCTTCTGCCCCTGAACACATCCAGGGGGCGGTTGAACTATCACTTCTGAAGAAAACACTGGGTATTTAGCTCAGAGAGGAACCAAGTAAGATCGCACGCAGTTAGTGTCCTGGATGAACTAGCTTCCTCTGAGCATCTCCACAATCAGGACCATGCTCTCCCTGGCCACACGATATGGGGAATCTTTTAGATACAGCCAGCTGCTACATAGTATTTTATAGAAGTTTTATTCAACTTGGTTAATGACATTTCAAGGCATTGTTCTAAGAAATCTGAAGGATGAAGAAGCCCTTGTGTAGAATCACAGCAGGGGATTTTCCTCTTCCCTTTGGGCTTCCCCCTTCCTTGCATCAGACCCTTCCACCGAGAGTTTGAAAAGACTCAAGATTCCATTCATAATAGTAAAAAAAAATGAGACTGATTCTGATGGCGCTGATTCATGCTTCAGAAATGCTGCCCGGTTAACAATATGGCAAAATGTGATTTCTCAACTACAGCAGAAGACCTGCGAACACAACCCACTCATCACCTCTGGCAGTCCTGAACAGAATCAGAAACAGTTCTTAGACCTCTAAGGTGCCAGAGCCCTAAAATTGCTGGGTGTATTGACGCTTTCCAAGATTCCCTTCACGCTCGACTGTGAAGTCTTGCCCAGATGCTAGTCTGCAAAATGAGGAAGCTGGTGATGTCTAGATTCAGATTTCAGAAAGGGATTTGGTAGAGACCATTAAATAATGAGGAGAATGCTACCAAACCACCATTTTACCAGCCACTTTCTAGCTCTGACTCTTGCTAATTTGAGCTTAAACTCTGAGCAGTAGTTCAGTTTAAAAATAAAAAGTATATACAACCCCAAAATAGATAAGCATCAAGAATAAGCGATTAAGAACCAATGTATCTGTATTTTCCTAGCCTCCTGGTGAAGCTTGAATTATCTCTTTGATGAGTACAGGAAAGCTACTAAATGCAACCAGGTGAAACAAAGACCAAAGCCATAAAATTCTAGGTCCAATTGGTTTGGTTAATATTGTTAATAAATGAGTTACCCTCACCAAACAAAGCTGGCATGGGCCAAGCAAAATGTCTTTTAAAAAGATTCGGGCTTGGTTCCTGTTCACAGATGACTCAAGACGTGCTTGGAATTAAGCAAAGCAGCAGGAGCTTTCATCCTTCACCCTCCTGCCTTTTACTCTGAATACAAGAAAAAAAAAAAAAAAAACAACAAGAAAATCTACTCTCTGTTTATCTTTTTGAACCACATCTATTTCACCCTGTATCTCCTCTTACGAGTCTATTACCTTGAATAAAAAATACTATCTGTGTAATTTTCCGTAATTTTTTTTCTTTCCTACAGCTTATTGTCACTTTGATCTCAGCTTTCAGGACATACAACCTCTTCTTTGGGAGGAACATAAATGGCTGATCAAAGTGACCTTGCAGAGGCTTGAGTCCAGGTAGGCGAACCAGCCGCCTCTCCAGACAGCATCCTTAACAATGCAATGTTTGGCCCCAAATCAAATTGCTACTGAATCAAAACAAAGGATACACTTTATGCTCAGCTTTGATGTCTAACAGGGATCAAATGACATGATTTGTTTGCACAAAATAATAACATTCACGTGCAGATGAGCGCTTTCAAAAAGTCATAAACAATATTCAACTTACAAATTAAATACAATCCTACCTACTTTTGATTAAAACTGAACTTACAATGCTTACAAAATATTTAAATTGGTGTTGTTACAATAGAAATGAGAGACTAATGGAGTACCTAGTTAAAAGAGGAACCAAGAAATAAAACCTAAGACAGAAAAACAAAGTGTTAGTGAAGTCCTCTATGCTTTAAATACAGAAATGAACAAATCCAGTCAACAGTCTCTTTTCCCCAGATACACTCCCAAGTTCCCCTTGGAATATCTTTCTGCTGCTTCTTCCTGTCTCTTAAGTCCAATGAATTGTATATATCTATATGATATGCATGTATACATACATATACATACACATACACACACATATATTAAAATATGTTCAAGGTAGATGTAAAAAAGATAGAATTAATTTATCATCAAAAGCCACATCAGAGCAAAATGTGGGTATGGATTATTTAATAATTTATTAAATGTCATAACATAAAACATAAAGAATTCCTTTCAGGAGCTGATGGCTCACAATTCTTTATGCATTTAAAGTGTTCTTTGAAAAGAAGAATCTGTGTGAAAAATAGACTACATACATATGACTTACATAGTATCCAAAGAACAAGCCAATCTATAAATGCATTCAGTTACAGTTAGCCTGAATAACATCTATGGAAAAGATGAACCACGCTCATGAATTTATATGAGCTTGTGACATGCAAAATTAAAATCTAGTACAAATTTTATTCAGGATCTGCTTTTTATTACTTAATTATATAGTGTTAATTCTCCTTAGTCTTATGTATGAAATCTTACATTTTTCACACACCCTTTAAGACGGTTCTATCCCACTGGCTCTGTTTTCTTTCTTTTTCTCGTTCTTGACTTTTCTTACAAATATGTATTTAGCTCTTCTTTGTAATTGTTCCATTTACTATATCCTCTTTCTCTTGTTTCTAGGGTTCTTAGAACATTTGCCTCTACAAAGACAAAGTGTCCATAATGAAGCTCACAACTTATACTGAATATTTTAATTTCAGTGTGTGTGTGTGTGTGTGTGTGTGTGTGTGTGTGCAGGCCAGAAGTCAATGTCAGGTGTCTTTCTTAATCACTTTCCATTTTTGAGACAGGAAACCCCAACCTCATCAGTTGTTTAGAAAAGGCCATCTAGCTCCTGGGTCTACCTGTCTCTGCCTCTCCAATGCCTGAATTATTGGCAAGGGGCTGCTGCATCTAGCTTTGCACATGGGTGCTGGGAACACAAACACAGGTCAAGTATGCATCGCATAGAATTTATTGACTAAGCCACCTCCCTAGACCCTTAATCTCATTTTAAGTCTAGATTTATATGTAAAATACCCACTTAATAAATGGCTTGCCTTGTTTTTACAATCCAGCATTACATTGGAATATAAAAACATGGTGTTTAAAAGATGTTTTGCAAGACAATCTAAAAGATAAAAATAAGCATCCCATGCAGCCAGTGAAAACATGAGATGAAATTGGGGCAAATGGCCCTAATGGAAATTTTACAGTACAATCAGTTCATAAACAGCAGCAGGGAACCAATGAAACTAACACAGACAGACTCTGAAGCTAACTTGAGGCTTAACGTTTCGTTTGAATTTACGGGACTGAGAGCTCTAATCCTCCTGTTCTGAATTCCTTAACCTGACACGGACATTTCACATTTCGAGAGTTCCAGAGTTTTGATGCAAACTTAAAAAGCTAACCTGCAATGTTGTATATTCTTTGTGCAAGAAAGTGCACATGACAAAATAGTAAATCAAAACTATTTCCTTTATCCTCAAGGCATCTTGGTGTCAGATGGAGAACTATGTAAAAATCAAACAAATAAAAACCTAGTACATATTGAATTTTCCGTGTCTTACTATATTTTTCTTCATGAAGAAGAAGAAGAAACAGAAGGAGGAGGAAGAGAAAGAAGAGGAGAAAGAGAAGAAGAGGGAAGGGAGGGAGGGAGGGAGGGAGGGAGGGAGGGAGGGAGGGAGGGAGGGAGAGAAGGAGGGAGGGGGGAAGAGAAGGAGGGAGGGGTGGAGAGATAGATAGATTTCCCAAAAATGTGTTCCCTGGTTTGGAGCTGTATGTCAAGTTTTAGCCCAGAGCAAATTTTTATGGCTGAGTACTAAGTCCCCTAAAGGCAGGGTTCCTGCTGGAAGTGCTGACACAGCCCTGCTCCACAGTCCTGTGAATGGCACCACAATTAGATCTGCTACAGATTCTTTTAAAGGTTTGCAAAATACTGTCTTGCTTAAAGGGGTTGGGGTTGGAGGGGGGGGGCAGATAGTTTGATGCTAACACAAACATGCTTTTAACCCATTATGTGCTAATTTGCAGAAACGTCATTAATGGAGAACAAGGCACAGGGTGCTGGGGTGACAGGAAATGTTCTTTCAAGCTCCTTTTTGACTTTTAGTATGGTTTTAATCAACTCCATAAGCATGGGGGAGCAGTTAAAACTGAGGGGTGTTTTTGCTTGGATCTTAAGAAGGAGGGGCTTGACTTTGCCGGGAAGAGGGTCTGGAGGTTGGGGTTGGGGGTGGCATGGCAGTGGTGAGTCCCTGCCAAGGCCTACCAAGAACTTGGAGGCTGGATATCACTGGGCATGTTTTAAGCTGTTTTGCAAAAGGAAACAGAATGTGTTTCAGTAGATCCTGGCTTATTTCTTCCCTGGCTTTACCAGTGATAAAGGCATTCACTTCATTGATTTTTTTTTTTAAATAAGATGTTTTAGGTATAGGTGTAGATGTGAAGTCTTTCCTTATGGAATCTGTTTCGAGCTTCTCAGAAAGACAAGGTAACCCCAGTGCCTTCTATGGATGCAGCTGTTAAGACACTGAATCTTTCTCTTGTTCTCCGTCCTTCCTGGAACCTTACCTCCTTGACGCCTGAAACTGGGCATGGTAATTGCCTTATCGATGGCTCTCCAAAACAGAAGAAAAGAAAAACCAAACTGTTTGAATCTTTTGATTTCAAAGCTATGGGCTATGGCGAATCAGAGCTCAGGGAACTGGGGCACACAAGGCCATAACATCATGTGTAGGGCACAGTTACAGACCCAGTACTGTAAGGCAAGACAACTAATAATAATTTGGCAAACATTTCCACGGTGCTTATTTCATGCCAAGTTGTTCCATACTGGCCCCTTTGAGTCTTACACTAAAAAACAAACTCATGAGGTAGGTATTATCTCTGCTTGCCAGATGAGGAAACTGGAGCCAAAAGAAGGTAAATCAGCCAAGTTAGTCATTATTGATCATGGAGCTAAGGAGTGGCAGAGCCAAGATTTGATCCAAGCACCTTGGCTGCAGACCCCTTACTTTTGCTTCACTACTTTACGCTGGTTTTTCTATAACCTAGTTTGCATAAATATAATCAAGACAAAGCTAAACACACATACAGAACTCAAATATGCCTTACTTAGCAGGAGGCAATTTTTATTTTTTAATCGCTCTCTTTTTAAAATGATTTGCTTATTTTTATTTTATTTGTATGGGTGTTTTGCACGCATGTATGTCTATGCACCACTTGTGTGCCTGGTACCCACAGAGGCCAGAAGAAGGTTCTGGATTTTCGGTAAGTGGAGTTACAGATGGCTGTGAGTTGCTATGTCGGTGCAGATAATCCAACTCAAGTCCTCTGAAAGACCAACAGTGCTCTGAACTAAGTAGACTTCTTTCTAGCCTCAAGACACAATTTTTAAAAGTTAAGAAGTGTCACCACTTCGTAGCTGTACAAGATTCTACTAAGTGTGCATGGGTGCAGTCTGTGGCAGCTAGTCAGACCAAATGGATTTTTCTCATGAGAATGCAAGGAACTGGAGCAAGGCACACTCCTATAAAACTCTCGACTCAAGAACTTGACCCGCACCAAGCCAGATCCAAGGCCATTTTAAAAAATTTCAATATGAACCGAGATGTTCATTAGGTTTATGCTGATCTGCACTTGATAAGACTAATTAGATGTTCAGGAGAATCTTTTAAAGCCTGCTCCCAGTTCTTCAGGGACCACTTGCCATTTTTCAGTAAGAACAATTCAAACTCTGTCTGTCTTAGTAAACAAGCAAGAGAAATTTCTAAAGAAAAGTCATGAACATGGCACTATGGTATAACATGCAGGTTGTAGGTTCAACCTAAGTTTTAGCTCATGCAAGCTTCAACCTATATTTTGGCTAATGTACTCATAAGTTATGTATCCTGGGGCAGTTTTTAAAATCTTTCTCTCTTAGTTCTCTGCCAGTACAATAATGATAATAATAGTACACTCATCCAAAGGACATTTTGATTAGTAGACTGTTTTTTCACCTGCTTGGAGGAGAGGCAAGTATATTGTAAGCCCTTAATCAATGCCAGTTTTTATTTTGTCTTTTTTTCCCTTCTAGTGAGGAGATCTGAATTCAGGGCCTTGCAATTACTATGAAAAAAAATTGTTCTACCATTGAACTAACTCCCCAGTGTTAGTAACTGTTATCACTGAGATATGTGGTTAGTTGTCCTAGCATGTGCAGAGTTGTGGAAGAACCCTTTAGTCAGTAGAATGATGATTGCTGTTACTGTTTCTATGTAGAGCATTTATAAAACTTCAGAACTATTTTTGGTTGTGAGCCTAGCCTTTAACGGCTGAGCCATCTCTCCAGCCCATGGGGAACGCCAGGGCCAAGAAGTGGGAGTGGGTGGGTAGGGGAGTGTGTGGGGGGAGGATATGGGGGACTTTTGGGATAGCATTGGAAATGTAAATGAGGAAAATACCTAATAAAAAATTAAACAAACAAACAAACAAAAACCCTTCAGAACTAATTGATAAAATAATTGCAGCTGCTCCTTTCCTCATGATTATCTTTTCTGCTCTAACATGGCAACTGGCAGTTTGTGCAATGTTATCTCTATGTTTAGTAGTCATTCTATGAAATTGTGACTATCACCTAAGTTGCTTCTACTTTATTCATTTCAGCCACAGCCTAGAAGCAACCAATTCTTGACCTGGAGATTCCAGCATCTGTTTTCAAAGGTAATGTACTGAGTTGTCATACAAAATCTTATACAAAGGGCATGTGAGCTTCAGCTTTCTTTGCTTCTATTGTCTCTTAGTTTGGTAGAAGAAAACAGTACAACCAAGTGGTGACCCAGTGTATCTGCCAACCATACCTCTCTCTGTCTCCTTACCTTCCTTTGTCTCCTGCTTTTTTTCTTGATTCTCCAGTTCAGAATCATGACCAATTTTGGGTTCTACCATCTCCTCATCTTCCTCATCCTCTAGAAAGAAGAAAGAAAAATGCAAAATTTTTTCATCTTAAAAATCAAAGTCTTCGGCTGATGGTGGGAGGTAAAATAAAGTGCAAAGTTCCAGTCGTTTAGGGCAACTTTGAAGTAAATCACTTCACAGAAAATGCCAGACAAATGCTCATGAATACATGAATAAATTATCTTCCACACGGACCTCTTTGAAAGCCTCCTAACCTGCTGGGGAAACTGCACCAAGGGGGCACCTGTTAGGTTCCTCCCCAGACCCTGACCACATGGGATGTCTTGGAATTACCTTCATGACCTCTGAAGCTTCTTTGGAGATGGCCCAGAAACAGGTCTGAAAATGCTTCCACCTGCAGTGCTTTCTGAGCACTGGACACCTGGGGCACACATGACTCATTTCCAATTTCATCTTTGTCAAATCAATTTGGTTTTGACCTACAGGAAAGGGTTAAATACGGGTCTAACCCCAGGTCAAATGCCACTGGCAAGTAAACAAGCCGGGACAGACCCCCAAAGTCAATGCCACTGGTCTGGGAGAAAACAACCTAGACCAACAGCATTTACAAATTCAGAACAGTTCATGAATTCATGTGAATTCAATGAGCTCTCACAAATGGGCCCAGGCAACTTCCACTGGCCAGATGTTAACCGGTGCCCTTTCTGCTCTATGCAAATGTGGGTCTCTCTCCACCTGCTTCCTTTAGGGGAGCATTCAGGACCACTGACTGAAACATAGGAGATTTAGAGAACAAGGTATCACAGGAAAACCTAACTCATAAATACAAATGAGAAAAAGTACCGAAAGCTGTTCTCATGGATTTTTGAATACGGTATTACATTTACTCTAGTAACGTAAGTAGGTAGCTTATTTCGTTGGTTCTAATGGAGTTTAGATAATCCCTCCTTCTCCTCCCTTCTACACGTTCATTTACTAAATTGGTACAGATTCCGTGTAAGATCCCCAGTCCTGTGGTACCACCATGCCAGCAGATGCTAAGGATCACAGACTTTTTAGCAGATGCTAAGCATCAGAGACATTTTCCAAGCATGGAGAAAGTACATTATCAAGGGTAACAGGAGCCAGTGTTCTGGTTTGGGAAGGCTGCCTCCCCACCAAAAAATTTTCACCAGGAAAAGCTACATGGGGTGACCCTTGAGAACTGAGGAACTGAGCTGTGCAAAAGTCTAGAGGAAGTAAGATGAGAGCCACGTCTTTTCTCTCATTCTATGAAGAAAAAGGTCAAGGTGCGCATTCAGTTAGTTTGGTTTCGATAGAGCTGTCTCATCTATACGTTGGCATCTTCACGATCTCAAAACTGGAGGCATTTCATCGAATGACTACATTAGTCATCTCTAAATAGTAGCTCATTTTTGTCTTCCCAGATAGAAGGATTTTGATTTTAAACAATGGTTCTCAGAAGAGTTTAAAAGCCTACTACAATAGAAAGCAATGAAGAGTTTATTAGAAAAATATTATTCTACTAGGTGCTCGGCCAGACAAAGGGCTGTGATCCAATGCTGTAGTCTATGCATAGAAGAACACAGGAAAGTTGCATTCTAATTCCTAAAATAGAAGAAAACTCTTCCCCAGAGAGTGTGCTTTCAATTTGTATTTTTTTAGAAGCACAAAAATGTGTACTGTGTTTACAATATGCAATATGCAAAATACCACAATAAAGAACTTCAGACAACAGAGAGGAAAAACGTAAAGTGCCCACCTCTTTTAAAGTGGTTATGAGCCATTTGTAGGTATTAATTTTTAGTAGCCACAAAATTCCTTGTCTATCAGCCTTTTAAAGACATAAAGTAAGCATTTCAGTGAATTTGTTGAGGAAGGAAAACACAAGCGGCTGGTTTGCTTCTCTGACTCCCGGTGTGGTTGCCTTGCTGAGCAAAGTGAGTTTGTTTCTCTTTAAGACTTGGTTTCCTTTCTGGTGCACTTGGAAGAACTTCTGTTGAGACCGTTTTCAAAACAGCTCAGTAACTCTAAGGAAAAGGATTTATGTAGACCCTCTGCAGACCACTGATGTATGACTTGGGCCTCTCATTCATTCCCAGTTACATTTCTTTGGAGATTTGAAGGGAAAGGAAAAAAATAAAAATAAAAAAAAACCTTTACCACCCCTGTATGGTTTCCTGTAGCTGGATTCACACAAGAAGTTAAAGTGAGTGGAAGAAGTTAGTTACCTGTGTCCTAGGGGCTCTCTTCATACAATGACATCTTTTGGACACAGGATTTCATTTAGCAGCCATGTTTTGCCACCTCCAGTTGCCACAGTCATTCCCCTGGTCAGAAAACTCTTTGTCAACTACTGTCCTCCTTCCTGGAGACTTTGTGAAAGGCGCAGGGGTTATGGTTTTTATACAGCAACAACACGTGACATGCTCAGCACAGGACCGCCTGGCCCGTGTGTGAGCTCTGGAAGAGTTTCCTCTACTAATCCTTGATTCAGATAAGGCCAGGGCAGCCAATTTTCACATTCGGTTGCCTTTACCCAACTTGCCCTTCTAGCCTTAAAGAGCTGGAATATTGGAAAGTGAGTCTAGTGGAAGGTTTATCACTGTTTGGGAATATCTCCTGTCTAGAAGATAGTGCCCTGAGCAACTTTGAAGCCAGAAGGGAGGTGGGATAAAAGCAAGACCTCGGCAGACAGATTAGATAGTCCCAACTCACACTTTGTCGTTGGGAAGTAAAATGAAGGCGACAACTGGGATAAATTTAGAGTCATCAAGATGTTAGAGCATGAATGCCCAACATGCTGGCAAGATTGTACCTGAGGACCTAGGCCTGGATTCCCTTGGTCAATGGCTCTTTTATAGACTGTTCCATCTGTCTCCTGTTAATTCTATAAGCACCAGATTTCCTTCTAATAAATTCCACCAGAGGTGGTGTCAGCCCCAGACTTCCTTCTAGAAAATTCCGCTGGACTTGGTGCCTGCTGCCTGCAACCAGAGCCCCGAGAACACAGGGAGGTCCTCTGTTTTACAAGGTCACTAGGTTGTTGCTTTCCCAGTCCTCCCAGGACCTGTAAAACCTCAGGGTGAGAAGGGCTGAAGGCCTGGCCACAGCTTTTGCTGCTCAGTTGCTGCCTTTCAGGAGAGGGCGATGGTTCCTTCATCTGCCACCTCAGGGAGACAGCTTGTCTGGGTCAGGTGGAAAATGGATGGAGAGAGCAGAGTAGGGCCATGTCACTCCATCCTGGTCTCCAAAGGGCATCCAACTGCTGCCCAAAGTGGGAGGCCCAAATCAATTACCACAGGGCTTTGAATTGAACAGGTCAACGTCTGGAAGATCACTTTATACACCCCTAAGAAAGCTGATTGCTATTTTGCTATTTAAACTGCATTACATCATCCATTCTAATGTGAAAAGTTGTGAATATTGGAGTTCATAAAAGAGTTCGTGGCTCATAAAATTAGCAGAAACTGCTTCCAAAAGGGAAAGAAATGTCAAAGACACCAAGACAGCTCTAATCACTAAGGAGCTATTGATGGCACATGGAGAGGTAGAGAGGGATGCCATTTGAGAGAGGAATGCTATTTGTTTTTACTTTTCAAGATTTTCATTTTTTATTAATGAAATTTGTTCAATTTCATGTATATATATATATACATATATACATATATACATATATATACATATAACATAATAATTACATACTAGTGATTTGCACTTCTACCTCTCATAACTCCTTTCCACTCCTCTCAACTCCCTTTTCCCCTACAAATTTTACCCACATTCCTGCCTATTTCTTTTGGCTTGCGACCCTCTGAGTTGAACCGGGTCCATGTCTTTGGAGATCCACTGGAGTGATGCAGAGCTCAGCAGTGGGTGCCCAACTGAAGAAAAAGACAATGACTCCATATCTTCCAGAGCCTATCAATAGCCAATAGTTCAAGAGTAAGGGGTGGGGACCCATGAGTCCTCTCCTCATCCATCACTGACAGCTGAGCCAGTCCCTCAAAGGCCCAGTAAAAGTAACGGCAGTTGCTGTGAGTTCATGACTGCAATTTTTATGCCATGTCCAAAAGACACCATTTTGTAGTCCTTATCTTCCAACTCTTTCACTATTCCTAGCCCTTCTTCAGCAGTGGTTCCTGAGCCTTAGAGGTAGGGTATAAATGTCTTGCTTAAGGTCAGGTCATCCTATAGCATCTTGAGCAGCTATGAGTCCCTCTATATTCTCCTTTGTTCACTGCAACGAGAAGTATTTTTGGTTAAAGCTGAGTGTAGCATTTGCTTATATGCATAAATGTAGTTATTTAGAAGACAGTTTAGTGATATGTCAATTTAATTAAATAATAATAGTAAGTTCCCTCATTGGGCCTATAACCTTCCTTTTATTATTGATGGGGCTTACAGTCCTGTGAAGCTGACCTTGAAGCTAGTCAGAGAACAATTGGTTTCCCTTATGTGTAGGGCCATCATGGCACAGGTGGGTATATATGTTGCATGGCAGGTAGTTTTTATAGTTCGTAAGTTTTACAGCTGGGTATGATAGTTCAGGATTTTCTATAGGTATATACTTAGTTGGGACTATTTTTATTTCCTACTACCCTTGCGTGTCCCCTCCCCTCCCTGAAATCCTTCCCAGAAATTCCCCTTTCATCTCTGATGTCCTTTTTAAAAATAGACTTTTGATGAAGAAGGGGCCTCATGAATCCTTTGCCATGTATGACAAAATGGTGACAAGCCAGTGTTGTACAGGGCTCTGGCAGGTGGTCAGAGCTGTAGCTGAGCTTATGGGAACAATGACTGGGTCCCATACAGGAGACACTCTTTCCAGCAGTCCTTACCATATTCTGGCTCTTACAATCTTTCCTCCTGCTTATGTGAAATGTTCCCTCAACCTTGAGGTTTGCTGTTGTTGATATGTTCTCAACTAAAGAGGAAAAGCTCTTGTCACTTTTATATGATTCTGTATTTGAACATTTTATGTCATAATTCTTCTCAGAAGATACTCAGAAGAAACTCTTTGATTGAAAAATAGACCTATTTCTTTAAGCTTTCTTTTTTATTAAAAAGATCATCTAAAGAAATATTTTTAGTCTTTGGCATATCAGGCATTCATTTTGAATAATATGTACATTTGTGTCTTCTATTCACCCCCGAATTAATATCCTGGGCCACAAATCCCTGCTAGGGTGCAGGGTCTACTAGGCCTTCTGGCATCTCACCTAACTTCTGCTCAGACCCGTGCCCCTCACTGAGTTCTCCAATTCTGACAACTGTTACCACATTCTCGTGGGATCACAGCTGGATCCAGGAGAAGAAGCTCATTTCTGTTTTCAATCAGGGCCTATGGAAGAGAACAGACAACTCCACTTCCAAATTGGACTCAAGTCTACTTTCTTTTCACTGTCTTTCTGGTGCTGCTCTAACTCTAGCGAATCTATATGATTCCTCCTTGTTTCTGACACTTCCCTGTTCACCTCTCTAAGAGATGTCTCAGAGGAAGCATTTTAAGTGAGGTTTATTTATCTCTCTGTACAACCAAAATGAGTTACTCAAAGTTCTACCTGATGTTAGCATCATCAATGTGAACTCTTGTGACCAATACTATGAATAAAAATGATACTAATAATACTAAAGAAAGATCATTTTTCTGGACATTAGTCATATATTATACCATGTAGGGTGTCGTTCTTATAACAAGTATATCATATTCTGCTCATAAAAATTTCTTAAGATTTCAAAAGAAATACAAGGTACCAGATGCTAAATAAGATATTTGAAACCATATTGCTATCCATCCCAGTTGGCTCTGACATGTCTTTCAAGGGCAGCCTGACTTCCCATGCATAAGTTTCTTCTTAGTCAGTTCTGGAGAACAACACGATGTTTTAAGAATAAGAGATACCTTCAGATTTTAAGATTACAGAGGCAAAATGGAAGCTGGAAGGCTGTAGGGAAGGATTCAAGTCAGGGAACAACCAAAAGGCTGGCCGTGGCCAGACTCAACCACAGAGAACGAGATGTTAACCATGCCTGACTAGGTGGCCAAGGGGAGTTCTAAGTGAGCTGTGAATTTCCCCCATGTGTTTGCACAACAGATAGTAAAGGCTCTTGTACAGCGCTCACTAGAGTCATCCTATCCTTGGAGCAAGTCTGTATACAGCTTGCCAACTTCACCCAGAGTCTGAAGAGAGCCACCCTTCTAATACATGTCACAGCAGCCAAAATAAAGTATAACATGTACCGCTCAATGCTTACACAAGCCAAGGTGAGCACATGTGTGCTTTAAAAGTATGCGGGAAAGACATATTTTGTGGGATTTTCAGTAAGCACTTTGTTAAATATATTACATGCTAATATTTGAATAAACCTTCACTTTCTGGACTAGAAAAATTTGGCTAGAGGAAAGAAAACATACATTTCTCATCACACAGAGCGCCCCTGTTAACACTCTTGGCCACATCACTTCTCTCCTAAGGTTCTAACATGATAGTCCTTGGAAAGTTTACTTCCTGTTGGAATGTCACCCAAGACATTGCAAATGAGAGGAAATGAAAGAAAATATTCAAATGGAAGATAGGCCAGCAAAGAGTGCTTTAGTAGGTGTTTCTAAAGCGTATGGTTGTGCTTATACATACTATGTGTAATTAATACATAGTGAACAGGTAAAAGGGATCATGCAGTATGTGTGGCAAACAATGCATTGTTCAAAAGTACTCAGTCAGGAACCATGAGTAACTTTTACATACCATGTTTTCAGATAAGAAGGGCTGACTGATTTATGTTTCCATCAGTTTTCAATTTTAAACATTTTCAATAGTCCTCTATTAGCGTAACGTTTAAGGTCCATTGTTACGTGACTCGAGTTATCTCTCAAGTCAGACAATTCTTGGTCCATTTCTATGTGGAATAGGCCAAGTGTGTTTTTGGAACACCCCACTCTTTAGCCTTTCTTATTCTATCTATCTATCTATCTATCTATCTATCTATCTATCTATCTATCTATCAATATTTTTTGAGATAGTAGCCGACTGTGTAGCCCTCGTGTAGAACTTGCTGTTAGACCACATTTGTCTCAAACTCACAGAGATCCACCTGCTCTGTCTTCTCAGTGCTGCTATTAAAGTGTGCACCACCACACCCATCATCTCTGTCTTTAGCCTTCCATATCACCATGTATGTCTCCAAATCTTTCCAGACTATCACGGACCCTTCATCCACAGAAGACAATTGCATGAGTTAGTTTACACTGTTGTATCAGTCTATGGTAACCCAGATAAATTAACCTCTAATGGTATCAGCTTTTTCTGGACCTAAGAGGGTAAGAGCATCTGAAAATATAGAGAGCGTTACATTCTTGAAGCCTCATGACATCTCCTCTCCTAGCCTGTCATCTCCTGTCCTGTCATATCATCTCCTCGCCTATCATATCCTATCATCGCCTCCCCTCCCCTCCCCTCCCCTCCCCTCACCTCCCCTCCTCTCCTCTCTCACCTCTCCTCTATATTCAGTCAGTCTTTTCTTTATCCAAGTGGGCATAACAAGCTCAACTCTAAAAAAGCATCATTGCCAGTGTATTCTGTGAGAAGAAGACCTGCTTCAGTTGTGTAGGATATCATCTCTATGGCTTTGCTTATCATCCCTGTTTACACACACACACACACACACACACACACACACATTGTACAAAAGCAGTTGAAAATGCACCTTCCAGCTTCTTAGATAGAAGGGCACATATGTTTGACCTGTAGATTTAAACTCCTTTGTCACCTGCTTCTCCTTTTGGACAATTTTATACTTTGACTAATCTATTGTTTTGAAGACATATATTCCTGTAGTTCCATTTAGTGGGAGACTTGATTGTGAGAAAGAAAGCTGGAGTAACAGGAGCAGAGGTACCACAATCTTTAACTTTTAGCAATAACTGGAGCTATGTCTGAAAGGAAGATAGCTACGTCAAGACCTCCAGGTGTTAATGGTTTTGATGTTGTGTTGATTTATGAAATCAGAATAAAAAAGCAGAAGGTGCTCATAAGCATTATTTTCCCATTAAAGATCTCGTTTCCAAGGAGAAAATGGCATCTTCTATCCCTGATATTCTTCATCCTCCCTCTGGTTCCCAGTGCCGGATCAGTTACCACGCCAATGCCACATGCAGGCTATTCCATTGTCAAGCGCTCTCTAATTGCATTGATTTAGTTATTTCCTTAGTTATGTTAAATAAAAATTCTCTATTCTTGCTAAATTCTCTTTCACTGGATACTCTTCTAATGTATATCTCTCTTAATCCTTTCAGGGTTATTTAAGGCCAGCATAGCTCCTGTATTTTACTGTTATGGTCGCCTTTAGCTGGGGTGCTTGCCTCCAACCTTTCTCCATCCCAACTCAGGCTACAAACATTGCTGTTAGACAGCTCCTCTAGGAACAGAACCATGTATCACATTCATAGGAACACATACGATTGTTTCCATTCCAAGCAGAGGAAAACTGGCTTGTTTTCAAAATGTACAAATGTGTTTCCTCTGTACCAATCCTCTCTTTTGTTCACATTGCATACATGTGTCCCAATCCACTCGTCAGGTACACAAATACTGATTGACATTTGGTTCATGGCTTCCTCTCAGACGTAACCTCCCTCCTATCCTTTTAGGTGCCAGGAACTATTCTAGGGACTAGAGATATAGCCATGAATAGGCAAAAAAGTCCTACCCTTGTGCTGCTGGCATTTTATTGGGGGAAGTAACAATGCACAAGACAAAACAACATGTAGAGGGCATAATGGGTTAAAGAATTGCTGGTGGTAAAGATGAATAGCATGGGAACTGGTGAGAGCTGCCATTTTATGGAGGAAGGAAGGGAAGTCCTTACTGAGAGCTAATACTAGAGACAAAAAGGTCGAAGAAGCAGCAGAGCAGGTCTGCGGGAGCCTTCTTTGGCAGAAGACACACAGGTAAGGTGCACCTCAGGTATTCAGGGCTTCCAAGGCTTTATTATGTCCACATGTGTAGACAAGTTGTCCTTCAGACCTGATCTTAGTGACCTCCAGTTCCTTAAGTCTCATTTCACACTCTACCTTGACAGTAAGGATTCCTCTATCCTCCAGGCCCCTCAGAACATTTCAGCTGGGTGTCTCTAAAAGTGGTTTTTTTTTTTTTCCCCATCACAACAAAACATGCTACTTTAAAATGTCATTGATCATTTTCTGATCTACCTAGTGCTATGTTTTGGATATGGCATGCCCCCCAATGGCCCATGTGTTGAAAGCTTGTTTTCTGGCTTATGCTTAGGTTTTGGTGGGTATCCTTTAAGAAGTCATTGGGCCTCTTGTACCTTCTCTTGCTCTCTTTGTTTTCTGGCTACCATGACACGAACAGGTTTCCTTCATTCTGTACTTTCCCATGCTACTCAGATCTGACCCAGCTATTGTTCTTTTGAACCATGAAATCCAGTGCCTATCAGCTTATCGAATGAAATATGTCAAGTTTTTGTGGCAAAGGCTTTATATTCCTTAAACCTATTTAATCTTCATAACTCACCCAGGCAGATATGATTAGCTTTCTGTATATATGAGGAAACTGGAGCTTAGAAAGGCAGGATGATCCAACTGGGGTCAATAAGCTGGAGGAAGCAACAAAGCCAAGATTCAAACCCATGTTTTTATAACACCCAGTCTCCTTCAATTTGCTAGTAAATTGTACCAAACGTTATAAAGAGGAAAGGGGAACTGTAACTGACATCTGTGGCTTTGGCCACCCAGAAGCCACTATCCCCATTCCTTGGGATAACAGTCCCTTCATTCTTTGGTGGACACATGCCTCTTACTTTCAGCCATGTAAGTCCTCCGTAAAATTCAAGGGAAGAATTTGAATCTCTTGTGGTGGCCGACAAGGCTGGTCTCAGAATTGGACGTTTTTAATACTATAGTGGAGGGAACCATAAATTGGAATCCTTCTGAGAGAGTTAGATATACAGTTAATAATTAAACTGTGGTAGCAAGTATGCTTGAAGACAGTCTGGACAAGCCGAAACCTGTGGTGACTCCATCCACCAGGAAGGCAAATTCCTCTCCTCTCCCAGATTAATCAACTGCCTCGGGAAACTCAAGATGTGTTACTCCTGTGTCAAAGAAGTGGACTGTTCTTTTTATTGGACTGGGTGACTATTCTAGCTAAGCCAGCACTCCCAGTCACTCTAACCCCTAAGAAAACAGACTCTTTTCCTTTCTTGGATTGGTGTTGTGCTAATAGCAAATTCACATTGCTCTGGCTTCCCTAGATGGAGCTTGAGAAAGAGAGAAGAAATAAAGCAGGATCCAGAGATGTGCAATGATCTCAACAGTGGGGGTTCCTATTGGCTGTCACCTTGACAGCATTTAGAATCACCTAGGAGGCAAACCTCTGGGCATGCCTATAAAGGAGTTTTCTAGAATTGATCAGGGTAAGCTGACTCACCTTTAGCTTAGGTGGTACTTGCAAGTGTTGAGGTTATGGCCCCAATAAAAAGGAGAAAGCAAAGTTAACATCAGTGTTCATCGACCTGTACTTCCTGACTGTGAAGTGTGCCCCGTTGCCTCTGGCTGTTGGTATCAATTCTGAATCATGATGGTACATACTCTCAAACGATGAGCCAAAAGAAACCCTTGAGGAGCTTTTTTGGGGGAAGGGTCAGGTATCTTTGTCCCATCAATAAGAAAAATAAGCAATACACACATGGTGCATCCTACCAATGAGAAGTCCCCTCTTCCAGCCTAAGTAATACAACAGCACAGTCCACTCCATTCTACCAGGAGTAAGCACTTGTTTCTCTTCACCCTGGCTATGCATGTGTGCATGTGTAATGTGTGAATGCATGAGTGCAACTGCATGCATGCCACAGCACATATGTGGAGGCCAGAGGATAAGGTCTTGGAGTCAGAACTCTTTCCCTTATGGATCCCATAGATTTCTTACCCTTAGGCTTGAGCAACACAGACTCTGCTCACCAAGGCATCTCATCCAGTCCTATTTTCTTTTCCTAAACAGATCCTGTAGCCAGCTAAGTCCCAGAACCTTATCACAATTTCGTTCTCAATTTCCTAACATTATCCACTATCTGGCTTATGAGCTTGTTTATATGTCTAGTTCTTTTCTCTCCCAGCAAAAGAAATAAGAATTCAACAACATCAGAAACCCTGTCTTGTTTTTACTGAATTCACAACATCTAAAAGGAGCTGGGTCCCTGACAGGTGTCTATAAATATTAGTTGGATGGCCAGATTATGGAAACCAAAGCTTCGCAGACCCGAAGATCTGACTCTTCCATACAGGAGTCACATATGACACAGAATTTGCTTTCAAATTCTCCATAAATAGAAAGGACACAGCGATGTCTTTTGCTGGCTCTTTCTTAATTAAGCATTTCCAAATTTGGTTGGCTAATCCTCAGACTATGGAGACCTGACATAATCCCCATCTGAGAATGCATCATAATCTGTCGCAGTCTGATTCTGAACGAAGATCATTAACAGATTTGTTTGCTTTTATCCTGGCATTAGCAGCTTTATTGGGGGCTAAGTCATTTCCCCTAGTGTTAACTTCATGTTTTCCCATTGGCTCAAACATGAAGTCCCTTGTCTGTCAATGTAATAATTTTCTATGAGTTATAAAAGAAGAAACTAGCCAACTGAAAGTCTTAAGGAAGAATTTGTCTGATCCAAAAGCACCGAGTTTCCAGTTCCTTGGACTAGGTACAACTCTCAGTTGTGGTCAGATCCGCAGGTTTCAAAGTGTTCTCCTGTTTTCACTTTCTGGTCAGTCTAGACATACAGATACACAGTATTGGGACGATGTGGACACTGAAGGGCAGGAAGATCTGCAGAGGAAGTAAGTGGTAGCCTTAATGACAGGATAAAGATCAGGAAAGGCAAGCTGTTGCACACCTATGCTATTTGATCTCCTCGGCTCCATTGAGAAGCAGCATAAAGCAACATTGCCTCAATTGATGCTGAGAGAGTTTAAGGATATCTAGGTAGTCAGCATTACCACATCTTAGGAGGACAGTTTTCATGTGTCAAATTGCCTTCATCTCCCCACAGATAGCATGGGGAAGAAGGGTCCCATTCATTATCATTGCTATATGATATGCAACAGACAACGGTCCCACTTTCTCCAGTGTCTGCTTTCTCGTCCAAACATGAGGGATGTTAAAGTCTGTGCTACTTACATAATGCAGTTGTCTAGTGAAACAAAGCAATAATAGATCTTTGTTGCGAGCAAAGGGCAAAGTGGGTATTAAAAGTGAGGTGAGTGTGACCACACTTGTGTCTTCTTGGTGGTCAATGACTCACCCAGTCACAAAAGCTTGCATACTATTAAGAAAGCTATGCAAAAGAAACGAGAAGGCGTTCTAGTGGGTAATCATCATAGAAACAAAGGACTGGAAAGCTCTCCAGAGACGACCATGGTTGAATCATTGCAGGTTTGAAAATTAGGAAAAGAAACTTCCCAGCACAGATTGTGTCTGAACTAACGGATCTAACTAAGAGGCATGTTCCATACTGAAATCCTTAACATGGCTGCAGCTTTGATCATCATCTTACTTCTTTACTTGGAATGAAGCAAATTAATTGACACTGAATTTCTGTAACTTAGGAGAGGAACAAGGCTGTCACATAAGGTGTCTTGTGATCAAACTTTTGGCTAGTTTGTTAGTCATATGCTGCATAATTCCTCTTAATGCAAGGTGTAGTTAAACAGCTTAATCTCCACATGGTTGCCTCACAGAGGCACTGCATTAAAATGTCGATGAGTACTTGCTTTGGGGTGGATTGCTTGGCTTAAGGGCGGCCTGGCATTGAGAAAGTCCAGAGTCTGCATGCTGTGGCTTATGTGCATTGAACATCTCAGCAAGCACTGGCACTCATTTCTTCAATAATGATCTTATGGAACCCCTATGATCATCTACCAAGTGTGTACTGATACGCCAAGCCCTTTGTAGGTGAGAAGACCAGGGCTCAGAAAAGTGTCGTGGATTCAAGGAAGTATAGTACATTCAAAACAGAACTTGGATATAGATCCAGTTCTCCTTAGGAACTGAAAGGTTTATAGCCACTCCATCCTGCTCTCTTATATTTCCAGGTCCCAAACTGATCTTCTACCTGGATTCTTTTATCTGTAAAAATTAGAATAAGCCACTGAGTCACTGTAACTTGAAGTTTGAGATCCACCAGGAATCCACAGACTAGTAGATTAGATTTCTTAATCTCTGAAAGAGCTCCTTTACCCTCTCCTGCCTTACCTGCCTTAGCTGGATTTAGGTCTCTATCAGCTTTCACCAGGAGCATTGGAGCAGCCTCCTGATCATGGTTCCTTATCTAAGCGCTTCCAATAATGTGCAGAAGAGCTGCCAAGAGGTTCTGTTCTGCCCTTGCTACAATTCTGCCAGAGTTTCTCCATCCATCATGGCTTTGAGCTCAGCACCCAAAGCCTGCATAGTGTGGCTCTAATGCTCACCTCATTTTATGCCCTTTCCCCATGTGGTCCTTTAACCCAGTTATCCTTCATGATCTTAACACAGGTTGCTTCATTCTTCTGTGTCTTTACACAGTTTGCCTGCCAATTGTGCTCTTGCTTACCTTTGTATCCTGCTAACATATTCATCCTTTAATACACAGTAGGTAGTCATAGGACTTTGATTTGGTCTCCCCTCGATCATTTTCCTTACAACTTCAGTTTGATGTAGTTTCCTTCCCCCTGGGTAGACCAGCACTCTTTCATAATTGATGCTTAGCAATCCATTGCTACAATGTTCTAAACTCCTAATGGTGTGTGTGTGTGTATGGGTGTGGGTGGGTGTGGGTGTGTGTCCCAAATATATGGAGCATAGTAGGTAGTCAAATATTGTTTAAAATAACAGGAAGATACTCTGAGAGATATGGCACAGAGTCTACACCATTCGTCAGTCTATCTTGAATATGATTTATCCTCAGATTCCTTATGTGAGTCTCAGACTTGATTGGCTTAGAAAATGTTTAAAGGTGTTTGTATTCAAGTCCCACAAGAGGATGCTCATACTAACCACTTGGTTATGACAATATGAAGTACACCCTTCCAAGAAGAAAGCTACTAGGATTTTTTTCAGAAGTGGCAGCACATTTGAAATCCTCAGAGAATACCTTTATGGTGCAGCTTTTCAATATAGAGAAACTTTTGTTTCATCTAAGCAAATTCTGGATAATTGAATTGTATCTGAGGATGTTTTCATCTGTGATGTGTGGGGTGCTCACTATTGGAGTAAGTAGGCAGAAGCATCAAGGGAGCACAAGGCTTGACATCCACAATGCCAAGAGCCAGAACACCCATCCCTTACTTTCTGGAGATAGATTTCCACAATTGTGATGCCCTGGATATCACTCAGCCAGTATTTCCTTGGCCTGATAAAGGTTCTTGTGTTGAAGGTGTTTTCTCTGGGCATTAATGAGGCATAAAAAGACAAGAGAAAAAGGATATACTCTGTATTCCTAAGGACTGGCCCCTTGACTCATTTCCAAGTATGTGTAATTTCTTATAATCCTGTAGTAAGCAGAAACATTTTACTGCTACCTGCAGGCTCTCTTCATCAGGCTGCTTCCTCTCAGCAAAGGCTGCAGGTTGTAGCCATCAGCCACCCTACTTCTGGTAGCCCGGCTTGCATGCTATAACAGGCAGGAGTGTACCCACAGGTCTGCAGAGTGAGAGCTTTCTTCCACAGACAGATGAGTCTCCAACCATAATGTCTACATTCAAGAAGTTGAACGAGTAGAATCCTAAGGCAGCAAATGAGCAGTAATTGAAGCAGAGGCTGAAGAGCTTGGATAGCTTTCTGTCTTGTCTTAGACGTTACTAGCTTTGGGTCAGTTACATGATGTGAAGAAGTGTAGGGATGGGATGAGGTAAGAAGACAGTCTTTGGGATTTGCTTCCTAAAATGCCAGGCTTTACGAGGATGCTACTGACTCTGAAACTCTAAACTGCAGCTCACAGCTTCCTCTGATGCGCAAGGTATATCCCAGAGTGTTCCAATGAAAACTGGTAGGCTTGCAGTAGCATTTTATTCATGAATACTTTAGCCTTTCATAGTAGTTGTTCGATTTCATCGATACACTGCATCACCTCTAATACAAACCAGTGGTATTTTTCTTAGGCTAAGGACTGGCAGAACCTAGAATTAGAATTATTTCCATGTCATAAAACAAGTCACGGATCAAGCTGGAGTTTCAACAACATACTCTAGCCTGCACGACAACCACCAGCAGCAAAATATGTCATCGAAGTTAGGATTGGGTATCATACCAGTGGAACACAATGGCTGACTTCTAGGTTAAGCATACCTGTTTGTTGTTATTGTACCCTATAGCTCCCATAGCTGGCTAAATGGAGTTGTTTGAGCACATACTGTGAGTGTTGAGGTAGATAACAGTCTTGTCCTTTAGCTGGGAGCCAGCAAGTGATCACTGAATACTACAGATCATCGACTAATCAGCTGTATAGCCTGTGCCGCACAGACTGGTCCCCAGGGTGGAGGGCACAGGCACATAGCTAGCCAAGCTGGGATGGCATGGGACTGAAGCCAAGGATACGCCTGTACTTTGTACACTGGTTCCCAAGAAGAAGTCACAGTGGGGAGGAGCTGGACGGAGGCCGGGGATACTTCTGTTACAGACTGTCAGTCACACCAGAGGGAAGCCCCGCCTTTGTGCTGAGAGTCAGGAAAACATATCTTCTTTCAATTCAAATACAGTAACACTCTTCAAACAGTAACTGCTTTCATTTGCTGAAGGACACATCTTCCAACCTTGGCCAGGGGACAAAAGAGGCATTACATGTCCCTCAGTCACACACATGCTACTTCTGCTCCAATTTGAGACCTCTAAGGTAGAGAATGCCATATAGGAGTAGAAATTGATTTAAAAGGCAAAGCATCCAGCATTAACTCTAGTCATCAGGCATATCGGGAAGTGCCTTTCCTCACTGAGCCATTCCACCAGCCTCTACTTGTCTATCTTGAGTGTGAAGAGGGTTTCTATAAAGCCAGAGTCTTAAGGATGGAAATATTGTACATTATTCAGTTCTTAATTCTCAATACTTTAGCTGTCCGATCAACATGAAAGTGCCGAAGAACCAAACACCAAGAAAGAGACCTTCTGCAAACCCAGAACCACACAGTCCAACAGAATTTTCTGAGATGGCAGAAATATGCCACCTACGTTGCCTGATAAACCACACACAGCTCCTAAGCACTGAAAAGCAGGCTAGAGCAAGCTCAATACGTGATTTGAAATGTTAGTTTAAATAAAAACAATGAGCTGGAGAGATGGCTCTGCTGTAAAGAGCAGTACTGCTCTTGTGGTTGACTTGAGTGTTCTCCCAACACTCACGACTACCTGTAAACTCCGGCATGCAGGCCTGAATACCTGTGGCTCCCACGGGCACCTGCATCTGTGTGACACACAGGAACACACTTAAAAATAATTAACATTAGAAACCTTAAGTCTAGATAGGTCATGTGGCTGGTGATCCCTTATTGAGTCACTCAGGTCTGCTTCATGATCACAGCAACCAGACGAACTTTAAAGAGCTTTTATAAAGATGTGGCATGGACGTATTTTAAAAGCAAAATTGTTTTGTTTTGTTTGTCCAAAGGGACAATGCTTTTCCATACACAAACTCCCTCTACTAGAACCCAGAGCACCCACCCAGCCCTTCCAGGCCCTAGCCCCACGGTCCCTTATTCCTGTTGACTTTCAGAGTCCACTGGGTTGTTGCCGCACAGTGGATGAATGATGGCTGGGGCGGGGCACAGAACCCCTTTCCTTCCCAACACCCCATGTTAATTAGATCTCCATCACTCTCCCTTTCAAGATAGTCAAGGCCTTGTGGCCAAAGTGTTGAGTCAAGGTATTTGTGCCCGCACAGAATTAAGTCACAAGTAAAGCACTTATTTCTGACAGCAGATTTATAATGGGGAAATCTCAGTGGGAATGAGGAGTTGGAGACCCCAGCCACAGGCTTTTCATAAACTTTGCCTTGATTTAGTGACTCAAGCAGCCAGCAAGTCGAACTGCAGAGGTAATCCGGTCATCCCTTCCCCAAGCATCGCCCTCCTTCTCCTCGGCTTCCTCACGCTGCTAAGAGGAATTCAAATCATCTGTGTTTAACGTTAAAGTCCATGATTGACAGTTCTTTAAAGTTGGTCCACAGTGAAGATTACTCTAGATATCTATCAGTTATTACTACAAGCACAGTATGATATTCAATACCTACAGTGAAAATTGTTTTTAACGGTGTAATGTCTGATCTGTTTTGAAAGAGATTTTAAAATAAAGAACTAACCATAAGCAGGCGGTGAGTATCCTAACTTGCCCACCATCTCTCGTAGGTGAAAAGGAACTGGGTGGAGGCTCCCCCCCCTTTCCATAAAAAGAAGGCTAACAATTAACTTTTGTAGAAAAAAACTAAACCAAACACCACCATCCCCAAAAAAACCCACCACCACCAACAAAACAAAAAAGGACTTACGAAAAGGAAGAGATTTTATTTCTAAAAGAAGCAAGAATCTCTTGCAACAATTGCAACTGGCTAAGAGATAAGTGTGAAGGAAGAATTGACTGCCTTATTTATATGGCTTCCTCTGAGCAACAGCTAGCCACACAGAACACTTATAGCAAGTGTTTGCTGAGTAGACACACAGGCTTGTGAAGGGAGACATGTAATATTAGGCCTTTAGCTACTTTGTCCAGTCAGGCCCTGTTTGGAGGAGCCTCCAGAAATCATGCAGTCTGGACGAAGCTGAGCTGGCTGGACATGCACACCCTGAGGATCTGATATGATCCATTGGTCTCCAAGCTCCACCCTGAACTCCACAGCACTATGCCAGATCAAGTCTCAAAATGAAGACAAGAGGGGACAAAGGACAAGGGAAACCAGAAAAAAACAACCAAACAGAAGGACAGAGAAAGGACATAAAAATGTTTTTTTTCTCTTAAGCATATTGTATACCACTTACAAGTTTTATGTCTCCACTTACACAAAAAGGTTTTTTCCCCCTTTTGGCCAGGTACAGTAATAACACAGCGATGCTTTCAAAATACTGCCTACGAGGGCAGCGCAAAAGCACTGGGCGGGGGCAGTGCCCCTTGTGGGCTTGCTGAGGCCTTCAGTAAGAGCCCCCGGGGGGGGGGGAGGAAGGAGAAGGAGGGGACTTAGGTTTCGCCTGTAAGGCGCAGGGGGGGGGTATAAAAGAAATGGGAGGGGCCCTGGGGATGGAATTTGAATGTATTTCTTAGTCTCTCTGAGGCTCTTCTCAAAGCTGAGTGTCTAGTGGCATTTTCAAGATTTCCGTAATCACCAGTTGTCACTCTCTGACATTAGTGAAGGGAGCTGCAAAGGAGAGGGAAATCTAAGCTGAGAAAAATCCATCACCTTATGTCAGATGTGAGAAGTGCATTAACAGTGGCTTGGGACAAATATGAGTCCGAAGGACAGAGAGATTTCTTCATAGGGACTAGTGGCTATTCCTGGGGGTGGGGGGACACACTCTGAAAATACAAAGAACAAAGGAGAGGGGAAGGAGAAAGGAAGTGAGGAGAAGAAGGAGGAAAAGAATCTAGAGGGATGGCAAGTCAAGTCTTACTTTCTATTATCAGATTCAATCTCCCAGAGCTCAGAGCGCACAT
This sequence comes from Mus musculus, assembly GCF_000001635.26. Lineage (NCBI taxonomy): Eukaryota > Metazoa > Chordata > Mammalia > Rodentia > Muridae > Mus > Mus musculus. Next base: position 5,886,465 of record NC_000072.6, on the reverse strand, counting down.
TTTAAAATCATGCAGGCAGTCAAAACTTATTAAGTGAAATCGGTCCTTCTCTGTTTGTCAATTTGGGTTATTTCTCATCTGCAAATAATGGAATGTTGAAAGGCATGTATCCCATGAGGCTCTGGAGAACCACTGAGAGGCACACACAGGGACACATGAGGATGGGGGATCCTGCCCTTGACATGGCCAAGCGTGAAGGTGTCACAGGAGAAGCAAGAATGTGCCTGTCAAAGAAACTGTTCTGTCATGTGCGTCTTGCTGTGGGAACACCCCAGCAGAGGGATGCTTCTGCTAGGCATGTGGCCTCCCCGTCCATAATATGGAGGGACCATGGAATCGGCTATTTCCTTTCTCCTTTTCTGCAGGATGTTTTTGAAACATGAACAAAAACTTTCATAGGACTGTTCCTAAGACGTATTTTTATTTTGATCTCTAATAAAAAGGTTATACTCCATACATTGTTTAAAGATATAACCAATAACTGCAATTTTCTTTACAAAGCAAACACTTTTATTTTCTATGCAAAGGTGATCCAGAGAATTTATATAAAGGTGGGGATGGGCTGAGTGCAATTTTTAAAGAACCCTATTCCGTATTCATCTTACTCAGAGATGCTGTGATCCGACCTGCAGGGACCCTTAGCCGGGCCAGCCTGTGGATGATTCCTAAGTGAAGTGTTGTTAGACCCTCCCCACAGATTCCTGTCACTCTTTCTCCTGAAACGTCCTCTCCCTTAGTTCCATGGTATCCTGCTGCAGCTGCACATAGTCTTGGGGAAGGACATATATATGTGTGGATGGTTAACTGAAGGAAGTTTTCCATCCATGTAGATGTGTGGAAGTTGCCATCCATTCATGAGCGAGCTGTTTCAAGTTGACCTATGCTCTTGTAAATACCCACCCCCCTCTCACTTCATGATCCCATAAGCAATCCCAATGAATTAATGAATAAACCAAGATATAGTTGGTCTGTCTCTAGTGCCCTCTCTGGGGTGAATAGACACTTGTTTATTTATTTACCAGAAAGATAACAGCAACAAAGAAAAAGAAACAAACAAGAAAAAAACCCCAAAGACCCTTTTAGATCCCAGGGAAGTTTTCAAATTCCAAATGCAGGTTTTAGATTTGACTGTCGGTGGGACCAAACGATGAAAGCCTCAGCATCATTGCTTCTGGGAGCACACCCCACCTTCATCACCAGTGCTTGACGCTCAAGGCAGGGTTTTGTGAATAGGTATGGGAGGGATGTCAGGGGAGGTCCTGTGTGAGGTGGTATCAGGGCGAGGGTGGCTGATTTGGGGATGTAGAAAATTATCTTCAGTAGACAGACAATTTAAATATACATGTATATCTATAAATATTATGTGATAAGACTTTTCCTGATGAAACTCAGTACACATGTCTACTTATCCCAGACAGAAAGTCCATGAGAGACTAAAATAAATATACCACTAAGTCTAACTTGGTGAGCAGTCAACAAAAGAATGAGCCTTGAGGGCTGGGAAGGATAGACCGTTTAGTGTTTAAGAGCACTTGTCTTTGAGGAAGACCTGGACTCAGAGCCTAGAATCCACATGGGGTGTCTCAGAAGCACTCACGACTCCAGTTTGAGGTGATCTAATGGCCTCTTTTGCCCCCCAAAAGCAACTGCTTGATATAAGACACATACACAGGTACACACACATATATGTACAAATAAAGAAACCTTTTTGTTTTAACAGAATGTGATGAAGTGAGGTTTTTTTTTCCTTTTCTTTTTACCATAGCATTGGAGAGAGCCTAGGAATGATAGCCGGCAGTACCTTAAAGGAATGTCAACTATGCTCCATCGGGGGGAAAATCAATTCCAATTACACCTGCAAACTTCTAGAACTGTCCTGTCTACTGAGCAGAAAATAATGAGAATAGTAAAGTTGTATTTCTCAGAACTTTAAAAGGTATAATCATTGCCATCCAAATACAGCAGTGTGTTTCAGTCAGCCCTGCTCGTTCTTAGCTTGCTAGAACTGGTTATTTGACAAGTTCTATGGCTACTCACAGGGAGACAAAGGCCAGAGGAAACAGAGGGACTTTCTATAGAGGATCGATTCACAACCCTGTGTCATGATAATCCCACCTTTGGCCAATATCATCCATCTTCAAGGCTGCATTTTACCCATGTGCTGTTGGTGGTGTTTCTGAGCTCAATTTGGTCCTGGGTGTTACGCCAGCTCATGATTGGTTACAGTTTATCGTTTCCAGTTGTCTGTGGTATTCCTTCTCACATTTCTCTTCATTCTTGCTCTTGAATTAGTTCTTTTCTTTTCTTTTATATTCTTTTCTTTTTAAAGATATATTTATTATTATATCTAAGTACACTGTAGCTGTCTTCAGATGCACCAGAAGAGGGCGTCAGATCTCATTACAGATGGATTTGAACTCAGGACCTTCGGAAGAGCAGTCTGTGCTCTTAACCACTGAGCCATCTCTCCAGCCCTTGAATTAGTTCTTAATTCCTGACTTTCTGCCCAGGATTGTTGGGACAATTTTGTAAAGGCCCGCCAGAGAGCTACAACTGTAAAACCAAGGCAATACCAAAGGACACTCAGGGTTCCTGATTGCTAATGGGTAACATGAGCTGTTCTGTACAGGTTCAATGGCACCAACTGATCAGAACAACCTAGAAGCTTTGCTCTTCAGACATTCGACAGGGAGGCATATTTCAGCTAGGAGACAAAGAAGGGGATGCAGCAGGATCCAAAACAGACCAAATTGTCTTCAAAAAAAAAAGTAAACAAAAAGTTTATTCAAATATAGCACTTTGAAGCTATGTCCAGAGAACAGGGAGCCATGTCACCTTCATGGCTAGTGTTTGTTAGTATATGTCCCAAGTGTTTCCTCTATCTGAATCCTTCTAGACATACAAAAGTCTAACGGAGCCCTTAGGTTTTCTAAGCAATCATTTTCCCTATTTTTTTTTTTGTGCTACATTCTTTTTTTTATGAAAAGAAAAAGGTGGGGGAAGAGCTAAACTGCCTGACCGTGGTAAGCATTTTTTAAAGGGGGAATGTAGAGACGAGTGTAAGGCAAGTACACCCGGAGATCAGAGCTTGCTATGGCAAGCTAGGCGAAGGTCCCTGGTTAGCAGTCATGTCAACAGAAAAATCTAACAGGTAGAGTGCTTGGCCGCATTCACTGAACCCTCCTGCACTGAACTACTCAGTAGTTCCTACCGATGTTGGAGTTCAGAGGAGAAGAAGGAGTATGTAAGCTGAAAACAGCCTGTTTCCATCTTAGTTCCTGGCCATGGCCCAGAACAAAAACAAAACTCTCTTAACATGGTGCTGAGAACTCCAGCTGAGTGACTTCCCTCTGAGCATTTAAAGGGAACCCAGCAAGGGAACAGCAGGGCTCATGTGCCCGTTCTAGCCATCTCCCTGGATTTCTTACAACACCAGGAAGGTTATTCCCAGAAAATCAATCCTTTATTAAAAATCAAGTGCCTTGCGGATCAGGCTGAGACCCACGGCCACCGAGAGCCACAGCTTCAATGTGCAGGAACTGGCTTTGCCCAGTCTCTTGTTTCTACCTCTAACTGATTTGTCTCACAACAGTCAAGGATGCTTCAAGGATACTTGCCCTTGTGAGGGCCGAAGGTGAGAATTCCAGAAGGGATTCATGTGCATAGGACTAGACCCTGAAACGGCTCTCCGGAGCTGCACTTTCTGACCACGTGCGCCTAGCAGCACAGGCAGTACACGGGCATGTTCACCACGCCCACACTCTTCTTAGCACGCATGTGACTTTGAGCTTCATTTACCCCCCCCTCCATTTTCCTACAAAGTTTGTATTTTTTCCAGCTCACCTATCTTTGCTGTACCTTGAACCACATCTCCTCCCACAGAGAATCAGTTTACAGATCGGAGGAAGTCCCATAGCTTGGGAAGAACTAACAGAAGAGACTTTATGGTTAAAAATGCAAGTGACATCATGTCATTATCTCCTAAGCCCGATGAGGACACTGAGCTTCGCTATAAAACCATCCACCATTAAAGCATTGCTGATCCAGCAAACTGGTACAGTGGGCTAGCATGCAAGAGGCTGAAGCAAGAGCACAACAGCTTCAAGGCCAGCCCGAGCTACACAGTGACCCACTCTCCCATTATATAAGTCCCCTTTCTTTAATTTATTCCTTGATGTTTACTTCCAAATGCAACTCCCTCTCACGTTCCTTATTCCTATAGAATCCAAAGATCACATCCACAACGGTATTTTTTGGTTGGTTGGTTTCTGGTTATTGTTACTCAGCTTCATTCTTGCTATGTAGCCTAGTCTACCCTAGACCTTGCAACCCTCCTGCTTTAGCCTTTGAGTGGTGGGACAACAAGCATGCCCCACTATATAAATCCCTACTTTATACTTGTATTAGAAGTCTTTCGGGTGACAAATTGCTTGCTGTATAATGGTAAGAAAGTAAATGATGATCATTTAATCTGTAGAAATGTGTCCATTGTACAGTATTTTTTTTTTTTTAAGAAAGGGGGGAAATCACGAAATGGGATTCTGAAGTGAATTTATATGCGATAGCTCATCTTACAGCTATTTCATGTCACTTATTTATAGAGAGTACTTTTCTCCATGATAATCAAGACAAGAGTGACAGAAAAAAATGAATTCAAATTGGAGAAATACTTGTGCAAAATTAGTACTACTGAGAGAAATTGGAGATCTGTACATTTAGCGGAAAGACCTTCTTTAGAAGACGCAAGCCTTACTATTAAACTGTTGGGATTTATAGTAGAATAGGACCTTTCCTAGAAAGACTGAAGTGTAAGATAAATATTGATTCTCATCACTGAATTCTAGGGGCAAGTTATACACCTCTTTCCCACATCTTCATGTATATAAAATTTATTTTACCGTGGTTTGTACAGTCCCTAAAAATACATTATCATGAACGCATTGGGTTGAGACCAGGTGTTCCTCGGGAAATTTATCCCTAAAATAAATATCTCAGCAAGTTACTTATTATCAAGGTTTCTTTCCCTTGATTACTCTTTCTGTTGTTGCTGTAGTCTACCAAGAACACCACCTTACACCCTCCTCCTTACCACTACCACCAACTCTTATAGTTTACAAAAATCTTTCTGTGCATGCTCCTATTGAATATTTAGAACATCCCTATGAGATTTTGATATGTACTTCATGGTCCATATAAGCTCCCTAAAGTTGAAAAGTAGTAGAACCATCATTTGAATATGAAGGGACCTTTTTTTTTATGCTAAGGTACCAAATTCAAAATGATATTCGAGTAGAAAGAATCTACATTCCAAAAGCACAAGTCAGCATGTATGTGAATTCTGTGTTTTCTTAACTTAGTAACACTTCCCCCCTACTTTCAAATAACATTTATCTTACCAACATGAGAATAATTTTTTTATTGCATTAGCTCGATGTCATGTAGCTGCAAGCAATCAGCTCCTGTCTTTGGAGACTCAGAAACTTTATCAAAGTCACTGCTACCATAAATGTTACTATTACTTGAGAAGTAGGTAGCTTATCAGATTAGTCTGCTAAATAAAGTATCAGTGAGCAGAGAGATACACAACCAATTTGTTATATGTAAGCTCTATACATCTCAATAGAAATGTTTTTCTGAGCTAATGCAAGTGAGAGGGAAGTCTCCCTGACAGACTGACTAAGAAAGCATAACAAACAGCTAAGGTCTCACCGGGAGGGAATTTAGAAGCACACGAAGTTATACACACATGAGAAATGCCTCAGGCACAGAAGGAGCTGGAACCTAGTAATAATAAGCTTTCGCTGGAAGGGATGGCATAATAAATTAGAGTTCATGCAGGCAAGGCTGCTACTCAACCATTACCGTAACACTATAACTAGATGTCCTATCTTGATATTAGCAAAAATTATGTTCTATGTGAGTTTGCAGCATATATAATACACACACACACACACACACACACGCACACACACGCACACACACATATATATCACACACACACACGCACACACAGTATATATATATATATATGTGTGTGTGTGCGTGTGTGTGCGTGTGTGTGTGTGTGTGAATCTAATATTTTACAAATGTTTGATGTGAATATTAAATACACACTCAAGGACACTGCGGTGTTGAAGCTTTCCTGGGAGCAGCTGCTTGTTGGAGTAATTTTCCTTTTTTTGTTTTTCTGAATATCCATTATGAAACCAAAACAGAAAAAAGTAAAATATGATGAGATTGGTGTATGTTTTGCTTTAATATTTTGTAGCATCAGTTATAGTGTTTCAGAAACCGTGGCATTTCTTCCATTGCATTAAACAGGAGCTAAGAAGTCGTTACCATGCCAGCAAAACTAACAACACCCAGTATTTCCAAATATCTGCTCTCGACCACATATCTTCAGTAACTCCCTAAAATACCTTCTATAGCTGCTTTTCTTCAGAGTAACTCAAACTGAGGATCACCCTTGTAACTCATTAGCTCATTAAAACAAAACTAAAATAGACAATTGCACATTGCATTATCTAACATTGCTTTTGTCGTCACAGAATGCCTGACTTCAATAACTTAAAGAAGGGAAAGTTTAGATTGGCTCACGTTTAGTCTCTGGCTATTTGGTTCAATGTCTTTGAGCAGAACATCATTCTGATACTGGAATAAGGAAGTGCATATCTTTCAAAAGTCAGGTCATAGCTGTTTATTGAATATAAGACATTTAATAAATAATCTATATCTGTATGTGCTTTAGAAACAAATATTTTATCAGATTGTGGCTTTCAATGCTTATTTACAGTGAAGAATTGTATTCGTGTTTGTGTCTGTATGTGTATGCCACATGAGCACAGGTACCCACAGAGACCAGAAGGGGGTGTCTGACCCCTGGGGTTAGGGTTACAGGAAGTTAGGAGCCACCTCACAAGGAAGGCCAGCAAGCACTCCTCGCCACTGAGCCAACTCTCCAAATTCTCATAATTCATTCTTAGGTTGCCCTTTCACTATGTTGTCATTGTTATGTATGCAAATACTTTTGACTGGCTCTCTCTGCACAGAGCCATTAGAAACGCCACAGTGTGAAGAAACTGACAGTTCCTCATAGATAGATTGATAGGTAGATAGGTAGGTAGGTAGATAGATAGATAGATAGCTAGATAGATAGATAGATAGATAGATAGAATTTCTATATGATCTAGCCACCCTATATCTGGATACTTACCACAAAGAATTTTAATCAGGGTTTTAAAGAGAGATTAGTATGTTCGGGATAATTGCTGCCCTATTCAATGTAGCCAAGAGTGAAGACATTGAATATTTGGAAAGTTAGGTAGAGGTGAAACAATAAGACAATGTGCACAGACGCAAGACAGAATCCTATTTATTTAGTCTCCAAAAAGGAAATTCTACATTACACATCAGTATGGATTGATGTGTGAAATAGTAATGTTTGAGTCCAACATGGTTTGACTAAAATGTGGCATCTCAATAGTTAAGTTCATAGAGTCTAAGAATGGATCCCCCGTGACCAGAGGCTGGGAGAGAGGAGAAGCAGCACTGACTGTCTGTCAAGCACTGTGAGTAATCTCTAAGACCCTGCTTTAGCTTGTCATTCTTGTATTCCAAGTAGCACATGCATGTTTAAAAACTGTGTTGTACATAGGTCACTTGCTGGCCACCCATACAACACATAGCACAACCTAACCAAACCAGACAGAAACTTAAAAATGTCTTAGTGTTCTTCTCATGCTGAGATGTTTCTGTTTTCCTTTTAAAATTATCACTCCGTATACATTTTCTTAAATTTTAAAATGTTAGTATTAAAATTGGAGTTTAATACTTAAGTGATAGTAACAGGTAATACCTTTAAATTTGAAATGGACAAAGAGAAGTCAAACAGGATCTTTAAAATTTGTAAGTAAAACCCAAGAATCGAACAGAAGCAACAAAACTGGTACTTGGTAAAGTCCTTTTTCTGATCTCTGAGCCTTTTATCGTGTGACTATGGTGTTTTATACTGCGAATTGTGTGGATTTTTCTTTTTATAAAGCCCAAATAGCAGCATAACATTTTAAAAAATGAATCATTTATTTTATGTGTGAGTACAATTAGATTCCATTACAGATGATTGTGAGCCACCATGTGGTTGCTGGGAATTGAACTCAGGACCTCTGGAAGAGCAGACAGTGCTCTTAACCACTGAGCCATCTCTCCAGCCCATACCATAATCTTTTAAAGACTTCATTTATTATTATCATTGATTGTGTGTGTGCACACGCATGTGGTGTGTGGGGTGAGCACAGCTGCACGTTTTCCATAGCATGTGAGTGGAAGTCAGAGGATAGCCTTCAGGAATTAACTTTTTCCTTCTATCATTACTTCCAGGAAGAAAACTCAGGTCACTGGGTTGTGCACCAACCTCTTTTACTTGCTGAGCCCGAGACCCCCCCTCCCCCAACCTACTTTGGCTTTCATTTATGCATTCAGCCACTGTGTTAACTAAGAGAGGGCTTAAAAATCTTGGTCCTAGAACGACAAGAAAGATATTTCCACGTGGATCCTCATTATGATGTGTTTGTCTTGTTCTTGTAAACCATGGCTATAATTTAGAAAACAGAGGTCTTGCCTGTATTTTATGATGCACCCTCTAGCACTAGCCACACACCATGCACCTCATGAGAGAGACATCAGTAGCGCTCAGTGTCCTCCTGTGCCTCTGACAAAATGCCCACATTGTGTTTTTCCCTAGTAGTCATCGAAGTTGGCCGGGGCCAGCTGTCTTCCAACTGCTTTCCCCTGGTCCCTATGGTTTCTAGGCCAAGAAACTAAATAGCTGAGTTCATCTTAATCGTTTCCCTTTTATCCTTCTGCTCCAAGACCACCAGGCAGTTACTGCTGGCACGTGCATAGAGGCAGTTATCACTGGCAAAACCCTCTTCTACCTACTGTAGCGACTGTGAGCTGTGATTGTTTTCTAAGCAAGTCTCTCTCTGGCATCAACGAGTGACCCAAGACTGAATTTATGAATTAAGAATAAGTCATTCTCTGAGTGTCAGGTTGCATTTTGTGTTTCTTCCTTTACCACCACCAGGCTGAAAATAAATCTCGTGAACAACAGTGACAGAGGAAAAGTGTGGGAGGCATAGCAAAGAGAGCCTGAAAGTGGGGGTTTCATTAACTCTAAAGGCTTACATGATTTTGTGCCGTTCAATTGCATAGCACCCCCTTTTGTGCAGTTTCATATATCCTCTACAGGATTTTGGATTCAAATGGTGTACCCCTCATGAATGAACATTACACTGTATTTGAAAGCCATGTGTTTGTGAAAATGAAGGTCTCATCATTGGTTGGTCGCTACATCAAAGCCTTGAAAAATATTAATTCACCTGACTGTTGATGGTTACTTTGTTTAGTAGAAGCAAACAATTTTCTTACAATTCTAGAAAATATTACATTTTTATGTTGGTTTAAAGCTTTGTGATGCATGTTAGACATTTTTGTCCTTGTGACAAGACACTTGAAGAAACACTAGAAGGGGGGATACATTTTGCCTTAAAGGTCTAGTAGTTGCAGTCCATGAACACTTGACTCCATCATTTCTGACTCACTGTAGAGGATAAATCTTTGTGGTGGAAGGGCAAGACAGTGGAGAATACAAGAGCAGAAGGGCCAGAAATAAGCTCCACCCTTCAGAGACACACCCACAGTGATCTGCATCCTTCAGTTAGATCCACCCTCTTAGTTTTCATCACCTTTGAATAGCAACCATCAAATTACAAGTTGGTCAGTGGATTAGCTCATAGATCAGAAGTATGATACAATCACTTCCCAAAAGCCTAACTTCAAATTATTGTATCAGAGAACCAAGCCTTCAATGTGTGCATCCTTTAAAGGAACATTTCATGCACAAAGCACATGAGTATGCAAGTCGCATGAACATGCTAAGATGACTACCTCTGAATCTAAGTCACACACACACACACACACACACACACACACACACACACACACACACACACACACATTGTGGGAAATCTGGAAACAGAGCCCAAGGCCTTGTGCTGCTTAGAAAAATGTTCTACCAGTGAACTTTTCCACCAGAACTCCATTGACTCTTCAATGCACACAGAGACTCTAGCATTGCCAATGCACAGATTTCCAAAATGCCAGGCCATCAATCAGTCAGACTCGTTTTTGTTGGGTTGCTAGGAGGGTAACAAGCAATATCATGTCAGAAGTGACGTTACTGAAATAGATTTTTTTTCATATTAAATCATGTTTTCAAAAGTTCTGCAAACGCTCTGATAGACTCGATGAGTTTTGACTGATGAACACCTGTTAGTTGCATTCCACTTGAATTATAAAGATAAGGCCTTTCCAGTGGAGGACACTGCAGAGGCTATGGGTGGACGAGCTAAGTCATGCTTCCAACGTCCCACAGAGGTTTACCATACATCACTTAATGTGTGCGAGGCTCAGAGTCCAACGAAAACACTGAGCAGGTTAAGCTGGTGCGAGTTCTTAGAAATTTTGGTGTTCAAAATTTTCATGTTTCTAACCCAGGTGCTTCAATCTTGACACTTTCCTCAGATCTGCCTTGAACAGAGACTCTGCCTGGAAATTAAAACAAAATGTCTTCCTTACGTCACGCTTGCTGTCTGATTTTGAGATTCAGACTGGGTTATTAATGCTCTTCCCTTCACAGTAGCAGGGTTAGCACATTCACTTCTAAAATTGTTAATGTAGTTTTCCAAATAATTGTGGAGGTACAGGGACAAAAAGCCAAGTATTGAACAATACAGGACGATCTGATATGAAATTCCACATTAGTTCAAGTGTATGAAGATGTAAAGAAAAATATCTCAGCCAGGTATGATGGTACAGGTCTACAATCATAGCATCCAGGGGTGGTCTGGTGATCAAGGACATGCTACACAGAGACTCTATTTGAAAAGCAAAGCAAAGCAAAGCAAAGCAAAGCAAAGCAAAGCAAAGCAAAGCAAAGCAAAGCAAAGCAAAGCAAAGCAAAGCAAAGCAAAGCAAAGCAAAGCAAAACAAAACAAAGCTGGACCAGGGACAACAAACTTTCTGCAAACTTCCACTCTGCATTACCTTCCAGCAGCGTGGACTCTGTGCTCTCTCTTGGAGCTACGCTTCTCAGCTCTTACACTGTGCGAGCATCCAGAGACATCTAAACTGTATTTCAACCAAATTTTAAACAAATGTGGGAGTCTGGTTGGCCTTGGCTCAGCTGCTGATTTAGAAATATGTAGACTAGCCTGGAAAAGGCTTTCTCATTCTAAAAACAAACAAACAAACAAACAAACAAAACAACAACAGCAACAAAACAGAACGGAAGAGGAATGGTCAAGGAAAATGTTCTCTTACTTCTAGTGTTACACTTTTTTCTCCACTTAACACTGATTCACAAATTATTTATATAATTAGGAGCAATTGCAATAATGTTTAAAACCATTTCTGTTGGCATCTGAAGTATCAATATTCTGTTTTTGACCATGTTTTTAAAATTGCAAGAAGCAATGTTCCTGCCAGAAACATGCCAGGGTTTGTTCTATTCGCTCTCCTATGCACACAAAATTATTGCAGCTCAGAGCCTGCAGAATTAAAAAGCACAGACCACTGAGATAGAATCCCACTCAGAGGAGATCATGGACAATTGGCCTCTCAAGTAAATGAGATAGAACAAGCTGCACTGTGTTACATTTCATTTTAAATCTTGTATCAAAAACACATTCCAGTGCTAAAGAGATGGCTTAAGGGTTAAGGATGCCCTACAAATGGACTGGGGTTCCATTTCCAGAACTCACATGGCAGCTCAAAGGCTTCTGTGACTCCAGTTCCAAGGGATCTAACACCTAACACTACTGACCTCTGCAGGCATTGCATGCATACAGTGCATGTATATATATATATATATATATATATATATATATATATATATATACACACATACATGCATGTATATATATATATATACATACATGCATGCAAAATACCCCCCATACCCACTCCACACAGAGAAAGAGAGGGAGGAAGCAAGGAAGAGGGAGAAAAAAATTAAAAGAAAACATCATTGCAGATTAATGAAAAAACAAGCTTTGTAACTGGGATCATTAACACAGACAGCAAATAATGATATTATTGTTTCTAGAGGTTCAGCTTACCTTTTAAAGTGTGAACAGGAAGTTCACACCTCCCAACTCCTAGAAACCTTCAGAAAAGAGGAAAAGCCATCTGTGTTGGGTGTGGGGGGAGCATGCAGACAGTCACCCATTAAAGCAATGACATCAAAATATAAGACAAAAAGCCATTTCAGTATTTATTGGCAAACAAGTCACAGAAATGCTAGTGAAATCCTCTGAAAGACTTTTTTCGACGTGTCAGAAGTGAAGACTCTGGAACCAAGTTAAACTGAGAAGTGATTACAATCCCCACCCCCATCATCACGATCACCAGTAAAACACACTCAAAAGAAAAAAAAATCTCAAAACACCAGGGTGTCCAAAGGATCTCTGCCTGATTTTCACCGATTTCATGACTGGCTGGGCTACAGAATGAAAGGCTCCTAGGTGCAGCAAACAGTCCACCCCAACTGGGGGCGATATGCCGGATGTTGGCACGGGATATCATCCCTCGGTGCTCTTTCCCATAGGGTGAGGTGTCAGAGCAGACATTTTAGTGGATACACATTCGATTATCATCTATTCTATCCCTTTTCCTCAGAATGTCTCTCTCTTTTTTTTTTTTACCCTTTCCTTGCCTCTACTCCACCCAGCTTGTCTTTGCCTTCCCCTTGCATCCAGATCCACTACTTTTCTGCCTTTCATTAGAAAAGAACAGGCTTCTAAGGGTTAATATTAAAATGAAATATAAGATAAAGTAAAAACCTACACATTGGAATTGAACAAACCAAACTAACAGAAGGAAAGGAACCCAAAAGAAGGCACAAGAATCAGAGACCCATTTGGTAAACATTCAGGAATCCACCAAAAACACTAATCTGGAAGCCATAATATATATGCAAGGGACCTCCACTCCCATCCCCAGTAAAGCCCCATGCAGGCCCTATGTATGCTGCCTCAGTCTCTGTGAGATCATATCAGCTTTGAGCATGTTAACTAAGAGGACCTTGTTTTCTTGGTGTTTTCAATCTCTCCTGGCTCTTACAGTATGCCTCCCCTTTCTCGGGGTTCCCTGGGTAGGGTAGGCATTTGATAGAGTCATTCCCTGTAGGCCTGAGTGGGGGAACTGTTTCCCTGATAGACAAACAGTCGTGCCAATTCAATTCACAAGGCTTTTGCTTCTCAATGCCAACGGGCAGAAGAATGGAGAACAAATACGGGTATATCCATATAGTTGCATATGATCTATATCGAGAGAGTTGAATATGATCTGTTCAGAAGAAAGAACTTCAAGCACACAGAACATGAATGCATCTCAGACATTGTGTTAAGTGAAAGACGCCAGAAACAAAGGGATGTACAGGATTGAATTTAGTTTCCAGAACGTTCAACTGCAGTCTAAACTAATTTGTGACGATAAAGGGCAGGAAAAGAGTTACTCCCAGGGTAATAAGAACTAAAGGGGGATTTTGGATTTCCCTGGTATTTTTCTTATCTAGAGGCTGGTTACAAGGTAGCAGCAGCAGCAGCAGTAGCAGCAGCAGCAGCAGCAGCAGCGGTAGCAGCAGCAGCAGCGGTAGCAGCAGCAGCAGCAGCAGCAGCAGCAGCAGCAGCAGCAGCAGCGGTAGCAGCAGCAGCAGCAGCAGCAGCTTCCGTCCAGGTCACTGGGAGTGCATCTGTCTCCAGGGTCTCATGCAGGAGCTGGGGTTACCAGGGCAATATTCATCCTCCAGAAATTTATAGCCAGCTAGGTGAAATGGCCTTATAAAGTAAAGCCTGCTGTCTTAATCAAGGGTTTACATGTAAAAGGTGTTCTGGAAGCAATTTCTCCTGCTTATCTTATGAGCAAATTGTTCAGGTGACACTAAGCCAGGCTTCGAGTCAAGAGCTTGGGAAGAGGGACTTTCTAGACCTTGGGAGTGTAGTGCAGAGCAGGAGAGATGTGCAGAGTACACAGAAGAAGAAAAGGAAAACCACACTCCTAAGGATAAGACCAGACAACTAAGTGTCCACTGTCTTTGTATCTATGGAGTGCACCGCAGAATCTTGAAGAACACCTGGATCATATCCCACTATAGGACTCTCATCTCCAAAGAAGTAAGTATCCCTAAGCACTGTTGGACCAGTTTAGAGCAGCGTCACTATGTTTAGGGAAAGAAAGGCAAAGTCATTCGAGCATGGATGGGACAGGCACAGCACTGATAACTGCCTTCTGTACAGCATGCTTGCACACACGGTCTGCTGGGTTCTACCTCCTCAGCCTTCTAGGAGCTGAGAACTATTAATATCTCCATTTGACGAGTGCTCAAATGAGGCTGCGCAAGGTTCATTCATTTTCTGCAGTCCGCCTAGTTTCAGCAGTCAGTAGGGCTGCTGTGTGAGCCCGATGGGTCCGACTCTGAGCTACACACCGTGTGCCCTTGGAGAACTGTGTTTAAAGGTGGAGCCTCGCAGTCTTTACAGCCTTGGTAACGGGAGAGATTGTTTGGAGAACAGACTAATGATAGTCTGCAGCCTACCACAGCCAGAGTGTAGCATTTGGAGTCTCCTAGCCCCACAGGCTCAGACGCAGGGTGATTTCTTTGGCTGCGTTCACACTGGAGTTCTTACACTGCTCAGGGAGCCTGAATATACACAGCCCTGGAAAACATATTATTTGAATAGCGGCTTTTCAAAAGTGTGGGTCTGAGCCATCTTGTGAAAGTGTTAGAGGAGGTTATCTGGACCTTAAAAATGAGGACTCAGCATCTTCCAGCTGGGGATGCAAAGTATTATAGCATTAATGAGAGCACTCAGCTTCTCCCAACACAGTGTTCAAAGACACAGGCATGCTTTCCTGAGGAAGAGACAGGGTAAGGTCCAACAGAAGGCAGAAGGCTTTATTTTATAAGCCAGCCTCTCAGCTCTCTCTACTCACACTGGCTATTATTCCACAAGGCAGGGGCTGATAGCAAAACGCTGAAACAACAAGGCCCAGTGTGGTTGGCCACCCCTGGTTCCTCCCCACACCGCAACACAGGCTCCTGCTATTTCAGGCCATGGGTCTGTAACACAGACGCCGCCGCTGCCCTCCATCCTGGCTTGTGTGAAATTATGCAGTGGTCTAGTGAGGTCAACAAATAGCTACAAGGAACCACATGAGGGAAATGAAAAAGAAGCTGGCACTGGCTCTGTCTTCAGAAGATAGTTGGTAAGGACAGCTGCCCTCAAAAGAGCCTCTTATCTGAGAGCTGGCCTTAAAAAAAAAACAAAAAACAAACAAACAAAAAAAAACCATTTTTACCTGCAAAGGATTTCAAATGAATAGCCACACTGCAAAGAACAAAGTTCTTGTTTCAGACATTTCAATAATATAATGTATCACCCCATTTGTTAAACAGTTCATGTATTTCTTGATTAAAGGGATGATATAACAGTTACTGCTTTCAATAAGTTTATTGACATAGCCATGTTTACTAATCTATTATTAATATACAGTTTTGTCAGTTAACCTAAGAACACCCTTCAGACCCTGCCAAGTGGAACCTCTACCAAGACACCATCGCTGGCAGGTCCTTTCTCCTTGTGACACTCGGTGCGTAGATTATCTCTCTTGTGACTACTATATCTTGCCCTTACTGTGTTGCTTGATTGCTGCCTTAGAATACAAGAGAACAAGCCTTTTGAAGGCTGAAAAAAAAAACCACCCAACAGTATTGAATTATTTGATTTATATGAAATGACTTCATGACTTCCATGATGCCAATTAAAAAAAAAAGCCAGGTGGTGGTGCACATCTTTAATACCAGCACCTGGGAGGCACAGGCAGGTGGATCTCTGAGACCCAACCTGGCCTACTGCAGGACAACCAGGGTTACACAGAGAGACACTGTCTCAGAAAATCAAACAAACAAAACAACAAAGACTTCCTCCCTCTTGGCCTGAGAGAGTCTGTTGAAAAAACAACCATCAAGCAACAGCAACTGAATGGCAGCTCGCTGCCCTTGAGTATTTTGTTGAAATAGATTTACAAAACTCTCATGGTGTTGTCAACTATTAAATATTTGGTTATATGATTGTTCAAACTGTGGATCAGAAATCCAATGTAACTCGTTGGATGAAAACACAGTCCATGTTCATTCTGGCTATGGATTGAGTAGATTTAAGTTGAGAAAGTTAAAAGACATAGTATCTGTATTGAAAAAGGCTCTCGGGAGAAGGCAAATTTATGGTCATTACAATCATAACCGATCAAAGCCAACAGTGTAGCTAATAAGGCCATGTCAGGGCAGACAGAGGGTGCATTTACACATGATGTCATTTCTTTACTCTCTTTGCTCCTGTGCTGATCCCAGGACAAGTTTTTGTGCACTCCTTTATCCAGGCATGTTCTGAGGAATAGAGGTGACTTAAAGGATTCCCCGGGAGCTATCAAAAGTTTGTCAATTGTTTACCAATGCCTAATCCAGCCACTCGGCCAAAGCTCTTATATTTTCTCAAATCATGACAATAAGTAGATTTTAGATGCAAAAATCAAAGCTCATATACTTTCAATTAATTTATTTTTACTTTGTGAGTGTTTTGCCTGCATGTATATGTGCCTGGTGCTTTCTCAGGCCAGGCAAGGTGATGGGTCGTGTGGACCTGGAGTGATGGACAGTTGTGAGCCACCTTGTAGGTGTTGGGAATCCAGCCCAAGTCCTCTACAAGAGTAACAACTGCTCTTAACTTTTGAGCCATCTCTACAGCCCCTAAAATCTTTGAGCTTTTTAACATTCAAAGATAATCATCTTTAATATTGATGCACTCATATGAGTCATTTCTAGGCATATGCATCAAGTAGATAACACCTGATAAAATAGAGCATATAACACCCTTAGATATCTGGTAGCCTTTTTATTTTGTAGTTTTTTCTGTTTTCTCCCTAAAAAGGTATCATTAAACTGCATCTCAGGTGCTATTACTTCAGTTTATAATTGCACCTTAATCTGCATAGCTGATATCCTACTCACGGTATTTCTAGAAGATTTATTTTGTGGTATCATATTCATGCTATAAGAAGCATTCTTATACTTTGGTCTTTTTTCTCATGTTTTAGTTCATATGAGGAGAGTTGACTCATACAGACAAAACTGCTTAGTATATAAGCCTTCTGGATGTTTATGCTTTGGAGAAATATGCTGATACACTTATTTCCCATGGCAGTGATGCAGGAAAGCCCTCTCCCACACCCATCCCACCCCCGGGGACTATCTCCAGCAGTTAAATATGTGCGTCATGCCTCCTGCTTTGAATTTGGAATTTTAGAATGTATATAACATTAAATTACTTCCATGGAAGTTTGTAATTTCCTTTTATGAGTTTCCAGTGTAAATATTTAAATGATAAAAATAAAAACTAAAAAGATGAAGCAACACTTAAAGCATTAGGTTCAAATCCAGTAAAACGTAATTCTATGCCATAAAACAAAACTTGCGCTCAAGAGAAACAAGGCAGGTTTGTTCCAAGTTCAAGCACAAATGTCACCGGAGAACAAGGCTCTTCCTCAGCGTCTCCGAAGGGTCAGATCATTTTGCAAAGTGCCTGTCAAAGTTTGGCTATTTTCTATTTTCCAGAGAGCTGAATGTTAAAATCAATAGAAATGTTACTGCATTCAGACCATCCTTCGAGGGGTTAGACAGACTCATGCCCGCAACACTCAAAGCCATTTCTGCTTAGAATCTTGGGACGGAACCTATTCCAAAGTTCCAGAATCGCAGCTGGCAGGCTGTAATTTCAAGTTGCATACAGGATAATGTGTATTAGTCCATTACTAAACTGTAAGTTGACACCAACCTTTGGAATTGCTTTCTCAGAGGAAATGTTGAAAAGCCGATGCCTCAATCATTTCCAACAGGGCTGGGGAAAACATTCAGACAACCCATTAGATCCTTTCACCTAACATGTTGATGATTTTCATCAAAAGGGAAGTGGAAAGGGGGTGATTAGACACAAATCTTCACTGCCGAACATCCAAACATGTATTTTTAGGCTCAAGACATTGATAACATATTGGCAAGCCTTGTCCCCACTTACATGAACCAACCCAGCTGCCCAGGATATCCTAATGGTAATGGACATGTTTCCCGAGCTGGGACAGGATTGTGAGCAGATACTAAGACCTATATTGCAACCCGTCCTATTTTGACAGGCAAAAGGCATTTTTATGAATACCGACGAAAACTTTAAGCCACCGGGGATTAGTTTGGAGTTTTCAGTTGCCAGTGCTAATGCTACATCGCATTCATGTTGTGAGATGAAAGGGTTGTTCTTTGGTGGTGTAGAAGCATCTGTCGTGATTACACTGCGTGGGCGCAGCCACATTAGAGTCCAGAGTGTCTTAAAGAGAGAGGAGCCCTGTCTCTTTGGGACAGGTTGAAGGTGTAAGCTGCATCGCAGCCTACTCAGTCTGGTGACTTCAGGATAGGCTACATGCTAGGACTTCGGTGGCCATGGTCTGGATCACTGTGCTGAGCTAGCATGGTATGTCCTTGCCTTTGAACAGATACATTGAAGCTAATCTTTGCTTTATATCAAAATTCTGCAAGTCGTTTCTCATGCTTATGAAAATCTTGAAAAGCTATCTACCTACCATTTAGTCTAGTGCTGCCTGATAGGGATATATTTAAAATTTCCTAGTAGCCACATTCAAAAAGTAGAAATATAAATAGTATGTTACATTAACAACAAGAACACCGTGATTTCAATAGAGAATCAATTTAAAATAATTGAGTTTTACTACTTTCTTACACTGGCTTTTTAAAATCTACTGTGTTTAATGTTTGTTGTGCAAGAGTCTCAACCTGGATGGCCACATTTCAGATGGTCAACCACCTCCTGTGACCATTGGCCACTATACGAGAAGTGTATAGAAATGAGAAGGTGGTGAGGGAGCAGGAGAGATGGCTCTCTGGGTCAGTGCACTTGCTGCTTAAGCATGAGGAGCAAGGTAGGCAGGGCTGTGTGGGCCTGCAACCCTACCTTGGGGAGTGTGGATTCGGGGCAGAGACAGGAAGATGTCTGGGGCTTAAGCTGCAAGCCTAGCTCTAGGCTCCTAGGGAGACGCTGTTTCAAGGGAATAAAGTAGGTAGTGATAAAGAAGGACACTGGACAGCTTCCTCTGGCCTCACACACAATTGTGAACACACACACACACACCACACACGTACACACACGCACACACACACACCACACATACACACGCGCACACACACACACATACACTCACATGTATACACATGCACATGCACACACACATACCACACACACACACACATGTACACACCACAAACACACACCACACATACACACATACACACACACACACCACACATGCACACACATGCACACACAGACACACACACACTCACACACCACACACACACACACATACCACCACACGCACATACCACCACACACACACACCACACACACACACACGCACACACACCACACATACACACACACCACACACACACACCACACACACACACACACACACCACCACACACACATACCACCACACACATGCACACACCACACACACACACACACCACACGCACACACATACACACATGCACACACACCACACATACACACACACCACACACACACACACACACACACACCACCACACACACATACCACCACACACACACACACCACACACACACACACCACCATACCCACCAACTCCTCACAAAACTGGTAATAAATCACCATCATCAAATATAGGTCTAAGCAATATAAGGATATTTTGATATTCAAAGTTTGGGAGATTATAAATTCTAAACTTCTCTTGCAGTGCCCACATGTGCCTTGTGACAGGCTACATAAAATCAAAACTTCCCTCAATACAGGCTCCAATATGAAAAGCCATACCCTCCGCTATTGTCCCTTGGAAACAATGTAAGGAACACACAAAATTGTCCCTGCACCTTGGTGCCAAGTGCAGATGCCTGGCATGTCAATGAACTACTAACGTTTTGGTAGGCACTTCTCTATTTTAATCCCGCTCCCCTCAAGTACCATTTGTATGAGGAAGTCATACAACTTGCAAATATGTACGACTTGTTAGGAGCAATTAAAAGATGTTGACAGATGTTATGGGAGAGTTTAAACTGCTTCCCCATAATAACAGACCATTGGTCTGTGTAGGGAACTTGTGCAAATGAGCTATAAAATGTAGTTTTCCCACAAAAATGATTCTCTGCGTGCCATCTTCCTTCATGCAATACAACCTATAATTTAGTAGTAATAATAATACTTCACATGAGGACAGGACTCCACTGTTTACAAAGCATGGTTTACTCTGTTTCATTAGACTTTAGAAGAAACACTGGGCAGCACAAATAGGGAGATCCGAGAAATGCAAGTTCTCTGTTAGCTCGTTTCCAACAGTTTACATTTTGCTTTCTTTGTGCACATGGTTTATATGCAAAGCCACTGAAGGATGGATCTCTGGCATTTTGATTTTTTAAAATATTCTAAAACAAATATTATCAATGACTTCCATATGGCTTGATAAACTACAGAGTATTTGGTTTCCACCATGAATAGGTCAAAGCTCTTGTCCTACTCAACCCTGGAAAAATCCATTTTACCAGTCAAAACAATTCCCCTATTATTCAGTAGATTATAATTAAACAAAATGGTGGACTGAAGGCTTTGCTTCTAGAGTGACTAACCTTTGAATTCGCTTTGTAGGAATTCCCACCTGGTGCAAGAAGAGCTAAGCCTTTAACCGAGCCCAGCCTCTAACAACAACAAAAGCAGTAAAAAGATGGACCTAAATAATTAAAACTCAGGTGGGAAGGCTGATTTTTTAAAAATATTTCAAAGAATCTGCTGAGCATAGTCAAGAGTGAAGTTTCATGAAAAGAAAGAGTGACCTTAAACCAACATCTTTAGAACTCAAGACCACAGAATTTAACTCTATCTTTAGAGAAAAAAATAAGGAAACCAAGAAGCTTGCATCATAGGATAAGGATAACTCTGTGTAAATATTGAATTATTTATTTTACTTACTCCTTTTATATCCTGTTCACTGTCCCCCTTCTGGTCACCCCCTCCCACAATCCTTCCCGAACCCTCCCTCCCTCCCTCTCCTCTGAGTGGGTGGTGGCCCCCTGTGTGTGTGTGTGTGTGTGTGTGTGTGTGTGTGTGTGTGTCCCTGGCACTTCAAGTCTCTGTGAGGCTAGCATCCTTTCCCACTGAGGCCAGAGACGGCAGCTCAGCCAGAAGAACATATCCCCCTACAGGCAACAGCTTTTGGGATAGACCCTGCTCCACTTGGTCGGGACCCACAGGAAGACCAAGCAGCACATCTGCTCCGAGGCCTAGGGACATCCTGTTTAAAGAATTTTTTTTGTTTTTTAAAGCCAGAGCTCTCTGCTAATTTCCCCCACCTTTTATACCTAAAAATCAAGGAAGCTTAATGAAGTAGCATTGTGCATGAAGTGACAGACATCATCTGGCTAATACAGCCAGCCTACATTGCTGCTTGTGCGTGTCTGCATAAACACATAAAAATGTTTGTGCACTACAGAAACAACTAAGGAGACGGCTCAGGGGTTATGGTGCTCATCTCAGAAGCAAGAGCACCAGAGACCCTGGCTCAATGAATGTGCTGGGAGAGTGACAGAGGCTGATTCTTGCCAGCAACTTGGGACCTCCACATGTACCCACACATTCTCTTGTCTACACACTAGTGTGATCACACAGGCAAACATGGACACACACATAGAGACACCACACAAGCACATGAAAATGGAAAAACAAACAAACAGACAGCTCTTCTTACCCAGCATGGAAATGAGAAGGAGGGAGCAGAAAGACCCCTGCTGTATGTGTGGTTTGTACGTTTTTTTACTGTAGGTGCCACACATGGAGAACAACGAAGACAGCAAACCCAGGGGGAAAAAAACGAGTTTGGTTTCCTTCGATCAACAGCTCAGTATGGTTGGAAGTCCCCCCATGCCAAAGTAAGCTAACCAGTTGGTCCTCCTCCCAAGAGCTCTATCTTCTCTGTCCTACAGAAATACAAAAGCTGCTCACGTTAAAATTAGGCTTTAATCCATTTCAAAATATACCAGTCTGTGTCAGGAGCTTTTAAATTACTCAGACCATTTTTTTGAACCCACTGATGTTAAAGAAGAAAAGTAAAATTCCTAATGAAAAATTTATCTGCATTTGATTTGAATGAAGATTAAAAACACAACTTAGCAGCTGTTTGATTTTTATGTCATTCAAATTCCAGTTTCATATTTTTAATTGCTACTGTGAAAAATTCTTTGATTGCACTTGATGGAATTAAATTTTGCCTTTTTAATGATCAAACATGGGAAAATTCAAGTGTGTTCTAGTTAAGAACTTAAATTATTGCCAAGCGTTTAAAAGACAGTAGTACAATCTATCGGGACATTATTTTATCTCAAGGGTAGATACAATACACAGTAATTGTACAAGGCACTCGCTCACTCAGGCCTTTCAAAATAACTAAAATATTCCTTCAAAGAACAAGACAGGAGTCATTTACTGGGTTCACAGGGAACCCAGGGCCTTACTGCCCATAACCATATTGTGACAGGAGTCATTTGAGAGAGGAAAAAGACACATGCATCACCAGTCACCGTGTGATGGTCTCAAATGTCACTGGTCAGTCAACAGGGTCATAAATGTGGTACATATTCAACTCTTGGGTTTTCATTTTGTAAGATGACCAGCATGTTTGCAGACGAGAGAAATGCATGGAACTTACTGATTTATCAAAGACCTGGGGATCACACAAGGAATTTCCATGAGGCCCAAACCATGTGCTTCTTATAGTAGGCAGAAAACCCTGTGCAAATTGTATCTGAATACTAAGAAACGGGCATGGCGTCTTTGGTCTGCAGCGAACTGAGAACATAATGGATAAAATGAAGGGACTCTGGGATCCCACAAAAGACTCTCACCCAAACAGCCTCTTATTCTGTCGAGGTTTGGCATACGCAAGGATCTGTAGGATTCTGAAAGTTTCACAGCCACAACGCACTACATATAATTATGGAAGATAGACTCCTCAGATTACCCCACTACATTTTGCAATATCCATAATAAATTTTCCACCTCATGTGAGCTGTTGATTCTAGATGAAAGGGTCACTTTTTTTTTTCATCTCAGTGGAAATATATTTTACTTTCTTTTAGGAGCACAGTGCTTATTAATGCAAGAAAATATAATTCCATTTTGAGGCAGACTCCGATGACTGATTTTATGAGACGGTTATTTTGTCATCCCAGAGGTGGAGAGGATATTTGGATATTATCTGTCAGTGACACACTGAAAATTATATAGTTTTTGAATAAGTGTTAAACTGGCTCCTCGTGGTGGCCGCTCAGAGTTCTCTTCTGCATAAATGGTCACCACAATCCTTACAACAGGACGCTACCCTATCTCGGATAAACACTTTCCGCAAAACAGAATATTGAATCTATGCACGGCCACGCTAGTCATGGCTCCAACTGGGAGAGACATTTTCCCTCTATCTAATTTAAAGTCATACAAACCTGCTAAGGGTTGGGAAAGAGAATTCCATTAAGATTTAGAGCTAACACATAGCAACAACGATTGCTTTTGAAAATGCACTTTAAACTTTCTATATCTGTTTTCGTTTTACAAAAACAGTTGAAGATAGTTCACTGTCTTCTTACACAACTCACATCGCTCTCCAGGGATGTTTTACACTAGTCTGTCATTTGCTTCAACTTTTATGGTCACATGTTGTTGTTATCTAAAGTCCGAGCTGTGGGCAGATTTCCTCAGCTCTTTACCCGACATCCTTTTTCTGCCCCAGGATCTCACCCAGGACAACATACTGTACCTAGACGTTTAGTTCTCCTAACAGCTCTTTGATCTGGATGACTTTGAGAGATAAGAGAAGTAAGTGCCCAGATTGTGGAAGATGTCAGTTTGGGGTAACATTTTTCACGATTTGACTGCAGTTGGGGTGGCACATAAGGGCAGTACATTCTTATAATATCACACGTGCTATTGTTACAGGGCCACAGACCTCAGCACAAATGACTCCATGATGCGAGTGCCATTCAGGCTGTAAAACCTCAGCATGCAGACAGCATCACCTGCCAAAACTACAACAAAGGCTTAATCCAAAAGTCCACAGCTCTGGGAAAGTCTCAAAATGTAATCAGCTTGCTTTCTTTTTTTTTTTGCTTCTGGTGAACTCTTCTTGTTAACTGGAGTATGTCAACCCAGAACACGGTGGTGGTGGGGTGTTGCTGAAAAGCTCAACCTGAGAAAGGTTTGGTGCTACACTGGGATCCCCAAGCCCCTTTATAGCCGTCAGCTGGCTGGGTAATAAAGACCTTCTATTGGCTGAACCCATGTCTGAGCAATCTTCTCTGGTGAGGACCCCACAGCTGGTCCCAGGGCAACTGCTGTTGCTGGAGTGGACCGTGGCCTTTGGGCTGAGGTCTTGCCCAGTTTCTTGGCCAGGAGGTCACTCTTTTACCCCATTTCCCACTCTATGCCCTTGGTCAGGAGTTATCTGAAGGGTTGCAGGTGGTGTTTCATGGCCTCCGAGACACTGTCTACCGAGAAGCTCCTGTCTATGTCCTCTTGGCTCATTCCAGCCTTTGTCTCATGCAGGGTGAACATCTCACACTTCCAACACCACCTGGAATGTACTCCATTTCTGTGTTCCCAGTTTATTCTTAAAGATTCACTTTCAAATATGTTAATCCATTGTTCCGTTCTTGTGTCCCATCTCTCCCCAGGTTGTACAAGAGAAGAACATGCCGTTTTTCATGCTGATTTTTCAATGCTTTTAAACATCAAGGCCAGGTCTTCAGGTCTGCCACATGCTGTCTGTCGCATATAAAGGCATTGGTTGAGCTTGTCCTTTCTTGGTGGACAATCACGTGCTTAGCATCCATTGGTTTCTCTTGTTTCCAGCACTGGCTGCTACAACTTTCCACAAACAGCCAGCCTCACACTCTTTTTCTCTGACTTTGCTTCATGCATTTTCCTCCAAACACTGCTTTGTGAAAAGAGACCTTTTTTTTTCTCTTTTTCTTTTGCAAACCTCAAACCTAACTAACCCCGTTTGTGAAATTAACCCATACTTATAGAAAGAAAAATGGAAATCTCATGGCATTTACAACCGAAATTAGCATGACAAGCTTTTAACCAGCTAGCCTGCAGCCAACTTGTCTCCTGTTGAAGGAACATTGAGCCAGCCATCAAACCTCATATCTAGATCATGTTTTGACTTATTTGAGAGTAGTGCAACTCAGAGACAACATCTCTTACATATTTCATTAGAATTCACTGCTAATTTCCTAGGGTCACAGCCTCCCATAAATAGATATAGAAACACAGCAGAGTTAATATTGAGGAGCCACTACTGCACAAGAATTGAATAATCATTCGTGGTTATTTTGGGGTCTCCTGCTTTACAAAGGAGCAAAGACTTTTGTCTCTCCCATCTTGTCCTCATGGTGCAGTTTCCAGGACTTTGAGCAGTACTCACAAAGTCCTCACAAGAGTGAAATCTGAGAGGCTCTCATGTTAAAACAGAAAATGCAGGAATCCAGGGAAACGGAACCTGTTTCTTAAGTGAAGATATGCAAACCGTGGTGGAAAGGAGAAATAAATTAGGATGGGGGTTTGTGAACACAAGTATGTGTTTGAAATAAAGACTTTAAGATGAGCAAGCATAAAGGGGAGCAAGACGTCAGCTCTAAACACATCTTCCCGTGAGGGCCCCCGGCAACCTTCTCTTCACCTCTGCGTTAAGCTCGCTTTCTTTCCTAAAGGATTTCTTTGGCCACACAGCAACATACTGGATAAAGAAAGCCAACTGGTAGAAGATGCACGCACGCACGCACGCAGGTACGTAGGCACGCACGCACGCGCACGCACACCTGCTGTTTCCCTTGCTGCATCTGCATCCGTCCACACCTCTGTCATTGTCCTCCTGAGCTGGAAGCTGTCTGCCAGGACTTGGAAGCACTTCAGCTGTAAGGAGCTTCAGGCGATAGAAGAAAAGTTAGACGAGTAAGGGAAGACTCCAAGGGAAATCTACAGTAAAGCCATGGGGGCCGGGGGTCACATCAGGGCTTGGTTGGTACTGACCACAGAGCTGAGAGAGAAGGTGTAGAACATGCGTGTGGGTGTATGAGGGGCTGTGAGAAGAAGATGGATGAAAATTAAGTTAGCTGGCTGGCCGTTGAGTGAGACGGGAACTGAAAAGGACTCATCTACAAACCAGAAAAGCAAGCAAGGTTTTATTTTCTTTCCCCTTCTTTCCCCACCCCCACCGTTTGAGAAAAGAGACATGAAGGCAAAAGGTGAGCTGAGCTCCCTAAGGCCACCCAGAGAGTTCCCCTCAGCTCCCCCTTCTCTTGAAAAGAAAGGTTTACTTTAGATACTCAAATAGACATTTTCAAATGTTTCTCAATTCCGAAACCTCAACCACCGGTCCCCGTGTTTACCGTTGAGGATTGCACAAATTTCCCCTGCTCCTGTAGGCTTCATCTCAGAGACTGATTGATAATGCTACTGCAGCCCCCAGGCCAGGGGGGCAGAAGTTTCTCTGAGCCTACAGTCGCTAGCTAGTGGACACACTTTTCATGCCATGGAAGGACAGACAGACGGCTGCAGCCAGCTACGAGGCCAGCCAAAAGTGTCACCTACCAGCTAGTGCTCAATGCCCGGGGGGTGGGGGGGTGGGGGGTGGGGAGAAAAACCACATGAAGCAGAGCTCAGATGCCCTGGGTGGGATATGCCCTGGGTGGGATGCATCAGATGCCTTCCGCAGGCACGACCACGACCCGCACACTCAAAAAGATGAACGGCGGTCACGTGTCGTTGCTTGGCTAGTGTCTGTTTCAACCTAACACTTTGAACATACACATGGTCCGGGGTGTCTGGCGGGCGGGGGAATTGTGCAGAATACGAGCTGGGGAGGTTCCAGCGTTTCTTGGTAAGAAATGCTTAGCTGAAGCATTTTCTTTGGAAGAGGTCTTCGCAGTGTGTTGGCTGGCTAATTCAGTTTGCAACGGTTTTTACATGGCGGTTTATAAAACACAGAGGGACTGTCAATAGTTCATCTCAAAGAATGGAGGTGCGAGGCAAGGGTGGAAAGTTCCCTTTGGATCACTTCAGAGAGTCTCCACAGGGTGTCAAGACACATCTGCACCCTGGGAGAATGCGTTTGAATCTGCAAAAGTCTTACCTCCAAGCCTTGTACTTCTCCCCTCCCCCAGCTTCAACCTCCCCACAGACCCCTCCCAGCCCACAGCTCGGGAGGCCAAGGCTACATAGATATTTTCTCATCATTACACCAGGTCAAGGGATAACTGGCAAGGCCAGTTGGAAAGTGAAAGTGTAAACAGGTTTTTATTTCCCCCTTCTTCTGGCTCTCCATGAATAGAACTTTCACATCAGAACCTCAAGCTGATGGAAAAATTAGATAATCACACTCGGTTACCTTAACCTCCCAAAGTCATCCTTACTGTGGGTCAGTTAAGGGCGTCTCAGACACGTAAAGAAAAAGCAGTAGCCTAGCTTTATTCTTGGTTTTTGGGTCGAGGTAGCAAAAGACACGAAAAGACAACTTTGAAGTATTTCATCCAATTTTCTCACTCTGATTGCTTTGACTAAACTAAAATAATTTCCATGTTTTCAAAAGAGCTGAAATCAGGGTGCCAGCGGGTTTTCCAAAAAGCGAGCTAGCAGCGCCGCCTACTGGCTGTTTTCTAAACTAATGCAGGATTTTTAAAAAAAGATATTATTTTGTATTTATATAGCGCCGTCTTCAAGAAACTTTTAAATGCTTTACAGACTTCCTCTCTAATTAATCCCCGCAACAACCGTGTGAGGTAGGCATTACTCCCATTTACAAGAGGGACACTGAAGCACAAAGAGGTTAACGCAGGATTGAAAGCGGGGCTAAGAAGGGTTTAAGAGATAAGAGAATGAATGTCCAAGAGAAGACATATGCTAAGGAAATTACTTGTACTCACACGTTACAAGTTAAATGAGAAACTTTAGCTATTTCTAAATGTAATGTAAGTCTGTCAGAAAGATGAGAAAATGTGGTTTATAGCATGCAAATGTCTACTTTATCTTTTTAAAAAACATATAAACACTCAAATTAAAATTCTTCTTCATCAGCAACTGTACAAATAAAGACATAGTGATATTCCTGAAATTCACATAATTTAAACCAATTTCACACCCATTCCCTAGGATCTGCATACAAATCCCCAGTTTCACATCTAGAACAATAACAAGGAGCTTTTTACTGGTCCCGAAGTCCCAAAGCCCACAACCAAGGGACTTTAAATGGAAAGTATTGTATACACACACACACACACATGTATATATATATATATATATATATATATATGCATATATATGTGTGGTGTGTATGTATATATGTGTGTGTATGTATGTATATATATATAATTTATATATATATACATACATACATATATATATACATATATATACACACACACACACACACACACACATATATATATATATATATATATATATATATATATATATATAGTACTTGAGCAAGATTTTTAGTTACAACTATTCCCATCAGTGACTGCTCCCTCTTAAATAAGTATTTCAAATGTGGGGGATCAGTGTAACTCCTAAATGCTCTGTCAGGCAGGCAGAGTGCTACAGCTCCAGGCACATCCTCCCAGAGACAACAGCTCGAGGCTTTCTGGGTGCACTGACTTAAAGTAGCAAAAGCAGTTGTATACTTTCTCTTCCTGTTGGGGAGTCCAGTCCCCTGCCGCCCACCTTTCCTGTTACTGAGTGAGTGAGCTGCCAGGCACTTTATTTCCTCTGCCTGTGAGCTGCACAGGAACCCGTCCTGTGCCCTAACTGTTGTTATCATGGTGTGTATTGCTTGTATACACATTTGCACACATATATCTACCCGGCTTCGCTGTGTGCCCACCCTCCACACTCTCTCTTGCATCCCCGATTCCCCTCTTTCTCTGTGCCTCCTTAGCACGCCTCGGCAGTGCAGAGTCTTTTTATTGGCATGACACACGAAAGCTGAAGAGCTACTAAAGGAAAACTGGTCAAGGGGACTATTCTGACATTGCTGGTGTAGGAAGCTGCATACATAAATTTACAGAGTAAAAAGTAAAACCTTTAGATTTTAATTTTTTGACAAATAAGTATTCCATTCTGTGAACCCGTGACTTTCCCTTGACTGATATCTATCATAGAGCCATGGAAAGAAACCCACATTGAATATTTGATAACTTCTCTTACCTTGCTTCATACTGTTTTGTAGAGATGTATAGAAATATAACACCCTACCTGGGGTCTAGAAAATATATGTTAATAAGGAAAGTGAAGGACCAGAGAGACACATGGTCAAATACCAACATTTCCTCTACACAGGTATATGAATTTTTGCCAGCCACAGCCTTTTTCGGACTTGATGTATAGAGACCAGCTGGAGCTTCCAGAATACAGAATTTAGTGAGGGACAGCCATCACTATGTATTGGAAATTAAATGTTTATTCTCCACAGATTCCTTTGTGAATAGAGAAAATACTGCTTTCTGAATTAGGAAGTGCTCTGCTATCAAGCTAGCACTGAAGGGAGTAAATGAAGATGAGCGTTCATGTTTCCTGTCTCATTTGAGACATAGGATTGTTCTGTCCAAGGTCATGAATGGGTCTAGGGCTCTCGAGGGACACAGCAGAAAATGAGGTGCTGTGAGATTTCTCCTTTCCTCACAAATGAAAAACAAAAGTCTTTTAATCAAAAGGAAAGCAGTAAATTAAGAAGTATGTGAGTGGCTTATCTGCTCAGTCTCTACTTCAGATCCTGACTGCCAGACTGTTGCCCTCTCAGACATGTCTTCTCCAGGCAGAGGCTGCAACGCCATGTGCCACAGCTGGGCAAAGGCTACAAGGCCATGTGCCACAGTTGGGTATGGCTGGCACCCAGAGAGAGAGTACATTCGTGAGCTCCATGGAATTTAAGGAAAACATGAATTAACACAAGCGCCAATTCCTCAAAGGCAGACTTCATTCTCAAATTGCATGCCAGCGGAGCCACTAATAAATTATTAGGTATCTTCATTCTGAAATGCTTGTCCAACATTAACTAATTTGACCATATGATATTTTCAAAGGGGTAATTATCATTCTCATCTCGCAGATGGGGAAATAAATCAGAACGATCATCACATTTAAAAGGGAACATTATTTCATATTGTGACTAATATCATCTTCAGTTACTAATCTTATTAAGGGGTGAAAATGTTCTATCCACACATAGGAATGGCACAGCTGACCTAATATGGGTAAGGCATGTCCTTTGAACGTCCTATTTCAAAAATTTCCTTTTCTTAATCTGCAACCCACAAAATCATTACAAGCATCTTATGAAAACAACCAAAATAGAAAAGAATACACAAGAAGGTTGGGAAATTCTTTCTATGGAAACAGTAGGGGATGTGTAGGGATAGCAGCCAGGCCCGTCCTGCCAAGGGAAGGACTCCAGGCTTCCCAGAGCAGAGGAAATGAGCATAAGCACACGGCCATGAGAGGCAGCGAGCTTGGGTTGTTTTTCTCCGGGAGTGACAGATTAGTGCTTCTGCCTGCTGTCTAGCTCATCTGACAAATGCAAAGCAGGCTGGGGCTAACATCGAGTCACAAAGGAACCCTGATATTTCGGAGTTCTATATTGGGGCATCTAATAGACTATAGACAGAACATAATTTCAAAGCTAATCTCTATCCCAAAGATTCACAGATAATATAGAACATCTGTGTTGTGTTCAATGTTGTGAGTTACCTACACAATTTAAAGAGTGTGGTAGGGTGTACACAGGTAGCATCCAGACACTACACCATTTTTTCTGTAGGGAACTTCTGCATGCCCAGACCTAAGTGTCCAAGGGGGCGGGGTGGGGGGGAGAGCCAGTTCTGAAACCAATTTCCCAGGATACTGTGGGATATCTGTATATAGTTCTGGCCACAGAACAGGTCAAAGCTGAAAGGCTTACAAGTAGGGCACATGCACGATTCAAGTGAGGATTCGAGTTTCTCGGCTGCTGCTCCATGGATGGATATTGGTTGTGATGTGCAGGTTTTTGTTTGTTTTGAGTTTTACTTATTTCATGTATATGAGTACACTGTAGCTGTCCCTGGCACACCAGAAGAGGGCAGCAGGTCCCATTACAGATGGTTGTGAGCCACCATGTGGTTGCTGGGAATTGAACTCAGGACCTCTGGAAGAGCAGCCAGTACTCCTAACTGCGGAGCCATCTCTCTAGCCCTCATCTGATGAGTGGAGACCTTAGAACAGTTTGGATGACATCTTCACGGATTGCCCAGCCCCAGAGTCATGGGCTTTGCTACTTATCTTTCCCCTGACATGGCAGAAATGGTAGACAGAAATAATAGAAGGGATGAAAGACTCTGTATTCACGATTCACAGTGTTTCAGTCCCTTGTGACAGGAAAGCCACAGCGGAGCAGCTTGATTCCTGGCAGGAGCAGGTGGCAGGGGTTGTTCCCATCACATTGGAACAGGCAGTGGAGAGAAGAAGGAACTAGGAGCCCGGATATAGCCATCAAGGGTTCTTTGCTGGTGACACATTTCTGCCAGGGAGGCTGCACTTCCTGAAGGTTCTAAGTCCTTCCAAAGTTGCTCCGCCAGATGGAGAACAAGCTTGGCTATGAGCCTGGGTGGGGACATCTCAAATGCAGATCAGAACAAGGAGCGCCCTTGCTAGTCTCCAGAGTGCTCTCATCAGCCGTGTGTAACTAGTTGATGTGAGCTTGAAACACAAGCCGCACCTTTTCTCCTTGTTCATCTTCTTGGCCGTGTAGACCTTTTGGCACTGTGGCTCTCCAAATAGTGTCCCTACAAAGTGTTGTCCTGAAACCTACTATGTGCCCATTTTCTCAGGCCTCCTGTGAAGGATGGGTCTCAGCAGTCGGAACTGAGGGAGCTCTCCAGGTGACTCTGATGCACGCTCAGGCTCTTTGCTATTTTCCTTGCCACTTCAGCCAGACCTTAAATAGAAGCTTGGGCCTCAGATTCTCTTATGAGCCTGATCTCTGTCACGCAGGTGTGGGGAATATTGCCCCTCCTGTGCATTCATCTCTCCCATCACCTCTGGTCAGCAGCCTTGACCCCCAGAAGAAGCGTACAACACACACAGGCACTGCCTCTGTGAGGCTTCTCTGGATTTGTATCAGTTCATTTTCTCCTCCTGTAACACAAGGCCCGTGGCTGGGTAACTTTACAAAACAAAGAGCTTTATTTGGCTAATTGTTAGGGTTATTTAAAAGTTCACACCAGCCTGGCTCCAATGGAAATTTTTAGGCAAGAGTTATTACACAGAAGCAAGAGAGAATGATGGCATGGCGAGACAGGAAGCTAAAGCAGTTAGGACCTGCCAGGCTTATTCTACTGCAGCAACCTTCTTGGGTAACTATCTCAAGCATGCCAAAAGAGCTATCTTAGTGACATTGAAAAAGATTGATTTACGTCTTTGTTGATTGGTTGATTGGCTGTTTGATTTACAGTTAGTTGAGTTTGTGTGTACCATTTGCATGCAAGTGCCCTCTAGGGCCAGAAGAGAAAGTCCATCTAAGCTGCATGAAGGGCTGCTCACTGCCTCTCCCTGGGCTGCCTTGTTTGAGGCTGCGCTTTGTCCTAACTGTGCCTACCTTTTCCTGTCTCAGAGCTTCTTCTGGCTTCTGCCCATTTTGCTTCCATCATTGACAGAATGATTGTTTTTAACTAGTGGCTGCTCTCTCTAGTTTCTATCAGTCTTCTCTGTCATCTTTAACAGCAGTAGGATTATTACGTCTCCCCTGCCCACATCTGGATCATGCTCAGCACTCGTTCGTCCTGCTATTGGCTGAGTCCAGCTGAGCTGCGTCTGCATCTGGAGGAAAATCCTTTCTCAGCCTCCTTGGAAAGTCAGAGCACTGCAGCACTGCTGTCATGGTACTGTCTGTGGTCGCCTTCCAACCTAACAGACTCCACAGCTTCCACACCCTATGCTAATCAATAGTGGTCAGGGAGAAGAAGGTATGGATGCAGATGATGAAGCCCGCCATTTATTATGCACTGATCACAAGCAGCAGTGTGATGTATGCATATATCTTATTTACTGTTCAAACACCCACCTGAGAAGATGCTATTGGTACCTTGACTCTACAGGCAAGAGGTTTGAGAGCTTTTCCATGCTCATTGAACTGGAGAATGGTAGAGAAGGAACTTGAACCCAGGTTTGTAAACTATAAACATCCATAATTTAAGCACTGGACATTACTGCTCCAAGTATCATGACCAGGCATCCAAAGCTTACCACACCTGGTACCCTGACCATGCACCCTTCTACTTTGAACGTACTTGCCTGCTTTCAAGCTCTTGCCAATGTTAGGCTCGCTCTCTGTGAGACCCTTCCCTTCCTTTTAGTTTCTTCTGATTTTAAGCCATACCTTACAACCTAGGCTCACCCTTATCCCTTCAGGGCTAACACTCTGCCTTAGTGGCAAAGAAGAAAGGCTAGGCATGTCTGATAATACAATGGAAATACAAATTAGCTGCCTATTGAGCACAAAATTCTGAATGCCTATGCCTGTTGATATGAGCTAGAGGAGGAAGCAGGGATCAAGTGATACAGAAATCAATTTAGAAAGTTTTCAATTTTATTTTTTTAAGAGATGGGATGCAGCAATGGCTGGAGTTAGGGTTTTATCTCTTGGAGTGATTAAAAGGAGATATGAATAAAAAAAATCCATAGGTCCTAAGACGGATTCAGCATGGAGTAAAAATTGGAGGGAGAGAGAATAGCCCCAAGTTCTATGTCCAGGACAAAGCAAGGAGCAGTGTCTTCATGCTCATAGCATCCTTGCTGGAGCAACAAAGTAAGAGGTAAGGCAAGGAAAGAGGCCAGGACAAGTCTCACAGTCAGAGATAACCCTGCAGCCATGCTCCTGATCTGGGTTCCCAAACAGCATTTGCTAGAGATGTTCCTACATGGGGCATGGATGTGTTCATACACGGGGCTGGCGCAGATGAGTGCCATGTTTTGTTTGTCAGAGCTCTGTAGTAGTGAGTACTGTAGCTTATTTGACATGGATGTATAGCATTAATCTACATTCTTGCTCCATATATATTTTATATTGTTAGCAAATTAGCCAAGGTATCAGTCTATCGGCAGTTTACTGTGTGCTGAATACTATCTTGGACACTGCACAGAGACTGGTGAATCAAACAGAATGGGCTCATAGAGTACACAGAAATGTAAGGACCCAAAGACTAGAACATGGGACTTCCCCCTCACATGGAAAGGGGCAGTGAGATTGTAGGTGGAAATTAGCTTACTAATTAGAAGACGTGAGACAAAGAGGGTTGCCTGGATTATCCAAGTACATCTAATGTCACCAAAAGAAAAGATTCCTTTCGTGTAGAAGAGACAGGATTCAAGAAAGCACCAGCAAAACGAGTTGATGGTCCATTCCTGAGTCTGACCATCCAAAGAAGCTGAGAGCCATGAAATGTGGTGATTTCAGAAGCTAGGTAAATCAGAGCAGACTCCGCAGCAGCAGCAGCAGCAGGGACCACAGGCTTGCCACCACCTTGAGCTTAGCTTGCTCTTGCTCACATTAAGCTTCCAATGGGCAGAAAGGCAAGGCAGCTCACTCGTGAGGTCTGAAGCTACTAAATGTGTGGTAATGTGTTGTGGTATCACTAAAACCCCTGCAATTTCCTTGGGAGCCAATGACTGACCTGGGAGTAGGAACTGGTAATAAACTAGTAAAGGCACAGTTAACTCATAACTAGAGGCCAAGTGCCAGGAATGCAGAGCGCAGAGAGCACAAAGGGAAAACTTTAGAATGTCACCACACTAGGTGAGTAAGGGAATACACCAGGCCACAGGATGGAGCTGGGGGTGAGGCACTCTCGGGAGAAGCAACCCTTCACTGGCAGGTGTTGAGTGTTGAAACACAAGCCCTGTCTGAAACCCAGCATGAATGATTATAACGTGATCAGTGCTCATGATGAACAGGAGCCCAGCTCAGGAACTCATCCCATAGGCAGTACATGTGACATTTATGCCAACAGAGCCAATCACTAACTGTGCCAGGAGTCCTGCCACTGGGTATGGGGGAGGTCAGTGCTCCTGGTGGCTGGGAGTGTGGTACAGTTGGCATAACTTCTATAGCCCTCAGGTCAGAAGGTACTCAACTCATCATCTGCATGTCAGGAGAATGACATTGGGTTAAGAGAAAGGTAGGGGAGGTGACAAGGGAAAGAGGTACACACCCCACAAAGCTGCATAAGCGTCTGTGGCTTAAGAGAAGGGCACCATTAAAGACAACAGAGTCAGGATTTACCAGCTAAGTTAAGTAAGCTCTGTGTGTATGTGTGTGTGTGTGTGTACGTGTGCATGTGCGTGTGTGTGTGTACGTGTGCATGTGCGTGTGTGTGTGTACGTGTCCCTGAAGGGATGGCAGACAGGTTTAGCCACTTGCTGTTGGGAGCCGCGCCCACATTCGCCGTTACAAGATGGCGCTGACAGCTGTGTTCTAAGTGGTAAACAAATAATCTGCGCATGTGCCGAGGGTGGTTCTCCACTCCATGTGCTCTGCCTTCCCCGTGACGTCAACTCGGCCGATGGGCTGCAGCCAATCAGGGAGTGACACGTCCTAGGCGAAGGATAATTCTCCTTAATAGGGACGGGGTTTCGTTTTCTCTCTCTCTTGCTTCTTACACTCTTGCTCCTGAAGATGTAAGCAATAAAGTTTTGCCGCAGAAGATTCTGGTTTGCTGTGTTCTTCCTGGCCGGGTGTGAGAACGCGTTTAATAACAATTGGTGCCGAAATCCGGGACGAGAAAAAATCCGGGACGAAAAAATACAAGAAAACTCGGGACCGGCACAAGGAAGATCCCTCATTCCAGAACCAGAACTGCGGGTCGCGGTAATAAAGGTTCCCGTAAAGCAGACTGTTAAGAAGGATTCAACTGTATGAATTCAGAACTTTTCAGCTGGGGAACGAGAGTACCAGTGAGTATAGCTTTACGAGGTAAGCCTGGCCTTGAACTTTCTAAGGAAATTCAAGACAGTCTATCAGAAGTAAAGTGGAAAATAGCTTTATAAGGTATGTTTGGCCTTGAACTTTCTCTAGTGTTAGAAGCCCTTTTGTTCCTTTTCACATGTTATCAAGTGGTTAAGGCAGGGCGGATTCTGGATGAAGTTCAGGACAATCTATCAGAAGTAAAGCGGGGAGAGAGAATAGGAGCAAAGAGAAAATATGGTTCACAAAATAAGCATACAGGCCTTTCCACGGGTCTTGAACCTGAGGAAAAGTTTAGGTCAGGTAAGAATACCTGGGGAGAGATTAGAAGGAAGGAGAAGGAAAAAGAAAAGAAAAAAGATCAATCAGCGGAGGCTTCTAGGAGAAGGAGCCTCTACTCATCACTAGGTGAGCTCAAGGAGCCAGTTTTTAATAGTTCTGAATCAGATGAAAAGGCTATTAGGGCCTGGAAGGCGCTCTCCCGAGCAGATGAAGCCACTGGACAATAATGACAGAGGCAGGCTCTTGCAGCCTACAAGGTCTTATTGTCCACCCTGGAGTTGTAGATCAGGATTGTAAAGGGGAACTTCAGGTTCTCTGTTCTTGTCCTCAAGTTGTCTTTTCTATATCACAAAGGGACAAAATAGCTCAACTAATAATTTTGCCAAGCCTACATGGCTGTTTTTTCTTCCTCTGGTATTCCTAGAGCTGCCAGAGAGATTGGTTCTACTGAAAATGATTCTGATTACTTAATAATGCCTTTAGATTGTTGTCAAATTTTATCTACTCACGTAGGGGTAAACCCTCGTGGCGTCAGGCCATTACAGGTCTGACAAATGGATGTCACGCATATTTCCTCCTTTGAGAGAAATCAATATTTACATGTTTAGAAGAAACCCACTTAAAAATGGGATTGTGGTATATACTGATGGATCAAAAACTGGCATAGGTGCCTATGTGGCTAATGGTAAAGTGGTATCCAAACAATATAATGAAAATTCACCTCAAGTGGTAGAATGTTTAGTGGTCTTAGAAGTTTTAAAAACCTTTTTAGAACCCCTTAATATTGTGTCAGATTCCTGTTATGTGGTTAATGCAGTAAATCTTTTAGAAGTGGCTGGAGTGATTAAGCCTTCCAGTAGAGTTGCCAATATTTTTCAGCAAATACAATTAGTTTTGTTATCTAGAAGATTTCCTGTTTATATTACTCATGTTAGAGCCCATTCAGGCCTACCTGGCCCCATGGCTCTGGGAAATGATTTGGCAGATAAGGCCACTAAAGTGGTGGCTGCTGCCCTATCATCCCCGGTAGAGGCTGCAAGAAATTTTCATAACAATTTTCATGTGACGGCTGAAACATTACGCAGTCGTTTCTCCTTGACAAGAAAAGAAGCCCGTGACATTGTTACTCAATGTCAAAGCTGCTGTGAGTTCTTGCCAGTTCCTCATGTGGGAATTAACCCACGCGGTATTCGACCTCTACAGGTCTGGCAAATGGATGTTACACATGTTTCTTCCTTTGGAAAACTTCAATATCTCCATGTGTCCATTGACACATGTTCTGGCATCATGTTTGCCTCTCCGTTAACCGGAGAAAAAGCCTCACATGTGATTCAACATTGCCTTGAGGCATGGAGTGCTTGGGGGAAACCCAAACTCCTTAAGACTGATAATGGACCAGCTTATACGTCTCAAAAATTTCAGCAGTTCTGCCGTCAGATGGACGTAACCCACCTGACTGGACTTCCATACAACCCTCAAGGACAGGGTATTGTTGAGCGTGCGCATCGCACCCTCAAAACCTATCTTATAAAACAGAAGAGGGGAATTGAAGAGATTTTACCCCGAGCACCAAGAGTGTCTGTGTCTTTGGCACTCTTTACACTCAATTTTTTAAATATTGATGCTCATGGCCATACTGCGGCTAAACGTCATTGTACAGAGCCAGATAGGCCCAATGAGATGGTTAAATGGAAAAATGTCCTTGATAATAAATGGTATGGCCCGGATCCTATTTTGATAAGATCCAGGGGAGCTATCTGTGTTTTCCCACAGAATGAAGACAACCCATTTTGGATACCAGAAAGACTCACCCGAAAAATCCAGACTGACCAAGGGAATACTGATGTCCCTCGTCTTGGTGATGTCCAGGGCGTCAATAATAAAGAGAGAGCAGCGTTGGGGGATAATGTCGATATTTCCACTCCCAATGACGGTGATGTATAATGCTCAAGTATTCTCCTGCTTTTTTACCACTAACTAGGAACTGGGTTTAGCCTTGATTCAGACAGCCTTGGCTCTGTCTGGACAGGTCCAGACGACTGACACCATTAACACTTTGTCAGCCTCAGTGACTACAGTCATAGATAAACAGGCCTCAGCTAATGTCAAGATACAGAGAGGTCTCATGCTGGTTAATCAACTCATAGATCTTGTCTAGATACAACTAGATGTATTATGACAAATAGCTCAGCTGGGGTGTAAACAAAAGTTTCCGAGATTGTGTGTTACTTCCATTCAGTATGAGAATTTTACTAGGGCAGCTAATTTGTCAAAAAGTCTTTTTCAGTATATGTTACAGAATTGGACGGCTGAATTTGAACAGATCCTTCGGGAATTGAGACTTCAGGTCAACTCCACGCGCTTGGACCTGTCCCTGACCAAAGGATTACCCAATTGGATCTCCTCAGCATTTTCTTTCTTTAAAGAATGGGTGGGATTGATATTATTTGGAGATACACTTTGCTGTGGATTAGTGTTGCTTCTTTGATTGGTCTGTAAGCTTAAGGCCCAAACTAGGAGAGACAAGGTGGTTATTGCCCAGGCACTTGCAGGACTAGAACATGG
Source organism: Mus musculus (assembly GCF_000001635.26). Lineage (NCBI taxonomy): Eukaryota > Metazoa > Chordata > Mammalia > Rodentia > Muridae > Mus > Mus musculus. The sequence continues at coordinate 5,847,368 of NC_000072.6, read as the reverse complement.
AGCTTCCCCTGATATATCTATGCTTAGGCAATAGGTCGCTGGCCACTCAGCTCTTACATCCCATGAGGCTAGTCTCATTGCACGGGATAGAGTGAGTGTGCTTCAGCAGCCCGAGAGAGTTGCACGGCTAAGCACTGCAGTAGAAAGGCTCTGCGGCATATATGAGCCTATTCTAGGGAGACATGTCATCTTTCAAGAAGGTTGAGTGTCCAAGTGTCCTTCTCTCCAGGCAAAACGACACGGGAGCAGGTCAGGGTTGCTCTGGGTAAAAGCCTGTGAGCCTAAGAGCTAATCCTGTACATGGCTCCTTTACCTACACACTGGGGATTTGACCTCTATCTCCACTCTCATTAATATGGGTGGCCTATTTGCTCTTATTAAAAGGAAAGGGGGAGATGTTGGGAGCCGCGCCCACATTCGCCGTTACAAGATGGCGCTGACAGCTGTGTTCTAAGTGGTAAACAAATAATCTGCGCATGTGCCGAGGGTGGTTCTCCACTCCATGTGCTCTGCCTTCCCCGTGACGTCAACTCGGCCGATGGGCTGCAGCCAATCAGGGAGTGACACGTCCTAGGCGAAGGATAATTCTCCTTAATAGGGACGGGGTTTCGTTTTCTCTCTCTCTTGCTTCTTACACTCTTGCTCCTGAAGATGTAAGCAATAAAGTTTTGCCGCAGAAGATTCTGGTTTGCTGTGTTCTTCCTGGCCGGGCGTGAGAACGCGCTAATAACAACTTGCCTTCTCCATTTAAAAGCACTAGAAGAGGCAGAGGACAGACAGGCATAGACACTCTTATTTGGGGAAAACTGAAGTATGTATCCTTCACCCAGTAAGTATTTACTAAACTCCTGCATAATGTCAGGTACTGAACTAGGCGCTAAAAGACAGACGGACACAGACTCCCTGAGATCTCAAGGCTTCGAGGAGAGAATCCAAGTACAGGACCTGTAATAAGGTAATTGTGCATCGTTAGCACCATGGAAGCTGGGTGATGTGACAAAGTCATCTGTGTGGTCAGAGGAGGAGAGGGCGGAGCAGCCAGAATGAGGTAAGGCTAGAAAGATCTGACTGACAAGTTCAGCAAGAGCCCATTGCTGGATGATGAAAACCAGGGGCCAATGAGAGAGCTGCTGCTAAACACACTGGGTAGTGGGGCTTGAAATAGCTACAAAGGTAGGCTATTAGTCAGGGAGCAAATGAATACATTTGATAGGAGAGAAAGACTAGCAAAGAAGGAGAAATGGTTGAGAAGATGGCTCAGAGCAGGTGGTGAAGATAATGTATGGAGTAGCTCAAATTGATGTCAGCCATCGGCAAATGAATGATGTAATATTTTTTGACAGAGGCTCTCTCGCTCAGATTAGCCTTGTGTTCATTATGGTGACAAGGCTGGTCTTGATGACCCAACACTCCTCTACCTCTGCCTCCTAAGTTCTGAAACTGAAGGTCTGTCCCGGTCTGTACAACGTGACACAGGTAAAGTCACTGTGAAGCACAAGAGCAATTGAGACAATGTTGCCATCTGATCTGCCTTGAAACAGCTCCATGGGAGGCATTTTCTTGATTGAGGGTTGATGTGGGAGGGCCCAGCTCACAATGGGTGATGTCACTCCTGGGCTGGTCATCCTGGGTGATATGAGAAAGCAGGCTGAGCAAGCCATGGGGAGCGAGCCAGTAAGCAACGCCCCTCCATTGCCCCCCCCCTTCAGTTCCTTCCTCCAGCTCCCTGCCTTGAGTTACTATCCTGACTTCCCTTTATGACAGACTACAGCTACAAGCTGTAGGGTAAACCCCTTCCTCCTCCAATGGAAACACAACGAGGTCGGCCACCACCACAGCCTGTAGCAGTGACGTGGTTTAACTATGCCACCTCTCCAGCTCTACCCTTTCTGGACGCTGCCAGGCCTTGCTTTTCTTCCTTCATTTTTTCCTCTTCTTTCATGTTGCAGCAGAGACCATGCGATTTGTGGGAACTGTCCACCCTGTCCTCAGTGCCAGGATAACAGGGCTCCACAGAAGACATCCCATAAGGGTGTATTGAGATTACAGAAGTGCCAGGGCCGGGCAGGTCTTTACTGTGTATGTAACCCCAAAGCAGAGTTCTTATGGTCAAGCATATGGCACTATCAGGATATACAAATGCGCCCTTTCCACCCCATTTCCTGTTTTACTTTCCAGCAGGGTTTATTTTGCTGTTCTATCCACTGCCATCTCTTCTCCCACAAGATTCCCTCCACTTTGCTACTCACTCCCTTTCATTTAGAATCTTATTCACCTCTCCCTCTCCCCCTCCCCTCTGCCCACCCCCACCTCCCGCTCAGTGATAGACAGGCACTATCTACATTCACTTCTTTAACCCTCCCATAGTCCCATAGTCTTTCATCAATCCTACTTAGTGGCTTGTGATGGAGTTTGTGTCTTCTCTTATAAGTAGCTTTTTATTTCTTTACAGATTTAGATTACAAGATATATTTGCTCCTGACTTAGGATAATGTGGGTTTGCTAGTTCTCTAGTGCAGAGCACCAGGGAATGCTTGCAGAATGTCCCTCCCCCAGGCCCCCAACCCTGCATCTCAGCCTGCTGGACTCTGAGCCGGATGTTGGAGGGAAACAGAGGCCTGGATTCCTGCACTACTTAGGAGCAATCACGGATGCTCCCATTGTCTGGTTGTAAAAGGAGCTCCCTCAGCCTCTGAAGAGGCCGGGCTACTAGTCTGAAACCTCAATCTTATAAATCCACTGAAATGTGTGGGAGAAACTACAGAGTTTAAGACTTTTCAAACTAATATTTTGTGTGTTACTTCCCTTTGGGCAAAACCAATAAGTTTTAACTTTATCACTGATAGAAACAGCTGAATTATTGCCTCCAAAACACTTCTATCTAATGATTAGTGCCAAGTAATACTTCAAAAGGTAAAAGACATAATTGCTACGAAAATTGTCGTTGAACTTCAAAAACAATTTAAATCTAAAATAAGAACTTATAATTGTACCTACACAGCGTTATTCAGGTATTAAAGATGTATGCTTGCAGAATAGAATGAGGAAAAATAGCTCATTTGCTAATCTAGAGACGTCTGTGCTCTAGATCCTGAAACAGATATGGATCATTAAAGCTATAGAGAAAACACACGGATTTTTGTAAAATATCAGAGTATTGTCAAAAAACACCTTTTGCCTGTATGGAGATTCAGCAAGGCTAAAAAAAAACCCATACATTAAAAATTATCATGCTTTTCTTCCTTTAATAAAATATCCATAGGACATTTAACTGAATTTGTCAACTCTTAAATAGCACTTAATATTCATTAATGTATAAGTCATAACAGGCAAATTAAATATGCTTAATGGTTATAAAGTCCCCACACACAGCCTTCCCTGGAAGCTCTAACTTGCGGGACTTCTATTGTTACTGTTCCATTTATTTCACACCTCTCATATTTAATTAGTGGAAAATTAATCTCGATGTGTTTATGCTTTTCTAACTTTCTACTTACAGTTCTGTTAAGAACCGGACATCTCCAACATCCGGCTCGGAACAGAACTAAAGTTTTAATAAATATGAAACTCCATGTGGAACAAAAACCATTGACTAAGGTACATTTCCATGTATGTAGACTGAAGTGTAGTTCAGAGTTCCAAGGACTTACAATGTAAGGGTGAGGGTAGACGCTCAGATTCCTGGCATGCATATAAATGGCGGGTGGGCATGGTGACAGGGACTCGGGATCCATAAAGCAAGCTACCCTAGCCATATTAGATGGCAACACTGACAGAGGATCCCTGAAGCAAGCTGACTAGCTATAGTAGCCATTTTAGTAAGCTCTTGTTTCAAATAACAGACCCTGCATTAGTGAATAACGTGGAGTCCAACTGAGGAAGACTTGTGACATCAATCAAGGCCTCCACACACATATGCATATGTATCAGCATAGACAGGTGTACTCCCAACATGCAAACACTCATAGATGACACACACACGAACACAAAAGTACACAGATTATACATGCATATAAATAAATGGAAGGAAGGGAGGAAGGAAGGAAGGAAGGAAGGAAGGAAGGAAGGAAGGAAGGAAGGAAGGAAGGAAGGAAGGGAGGAAGGGTGGGTGGGTCACTTAGGTGTCATATTAATTGAAATGATTATGGTGAAGTTAGAGAATGAGAACCTGAACTTATTCAGAAGATCCACAGGCCATCGCTGTGGGGAGATGGGTCTTGAGCAGTCAAGGACTGGCCTGTGAATGCAGCAGGAGGTCCAGCATTTGCAGAGTAAGAGAGTGAGTGTAAGAAGCCAGATAGAGGAGCCTGATCCACTGAAAACACAAGAGACCCAAAATGGAGGGCACTGAGGGATTCTTTATGGACTCAAGCAGAAAGCAGACAGCCATGAGAGAAGCTGTGGGTGCCAGCTGACTCTCTTGCAGGACAGAAGCTCTGACATTTCTCCTCCATATGCATTTTCTGGGAACTCTTTCACGACTTGACCTCACAACCAATCCTAGATGACCTGACCTCATTCGCAGGCATCCTCCAAAGCCAAGAGGTACAGGACAAGAAAAAGCAGGTAACCGAGAGATCTCCAGCCCCATGTGTGACTGGGTTGCAGATTTCAAAGGGGGTGCTCAGCCATCAGATCTCAGAAGGAAGCTGGGAAAGCCGGCCTGCTCAGAGAGCTTAAGGGGTTTAGTGGAACTCCTCTGTGAACCCTGTTTTAAACGGCTATGAAACCACAGCCCTGTGACCAGTGTTTCACAGATTGAAAGGAATGGAGGCCCAGATAAGATGCTTCTGTTTTCTCTCATGAGTGTTCAGGTTTATCCCTCTGTGATGTTTTTCCTTAACCACCTCTGAGCATCAGTCACGGGGGAGCAATGGAGAATGAGCTGCCCACTGTGTGTCACAGACACTAACATTTTTTTGGTCTTTCTCTCTCTCTCTCTCTTTCTGTGTGTGTGTGTGTGTGTGTGTGTGTGTTCACATGTGTACGCTTGTACGTGGTCTGTGCACATGTGTATGTTGTATGTGGAGTTTATAGATTGACATCTGGTGTCTTTTCTCAGTCAGTCTTCACCTTATTGTTTTGAGTCAGGGTTTCTCACTGATCTTGGAGCTCACACGTAGGTTAATATAGCTGGCAAGCAAGATTCAGAAATTCTTCTGTCTCTGTCTCCCCAATACAAGGATTAGAGGTGCTAGCTGCTGTGTCTGGGTTTTGCACAGGAGAGCTGGCAATTGACATCAGGTATTCACCTTTACATGGAAAGGTTTTTTGTTTGTTTGTTTGTTTGTTTTGACTGAGCCCTTTCCCCAGCATTTAATTTTCTTGGAGAATATTGAATGGGTTGTAGTTTTTCAGATTGTTTCATGTGACAGCTTCCTATAAATAAAACAAGCATCAGCAAGTTTGATTTCTAGGAAGGTGATTTTACCTAGCAAAGAATAAGCTGGAATCATAAAGACCAGTTGCTTATATGTTGAATACAAGCACCAAGTCTCAATTTTATCCTGACAAAAGAGTATATAGCAACAATAAATAAACCAGAAAATGTATCCTTCAACCTAATCTATTTGAAGCCCTGATAGAACTTATCTGAAGGAAGTGTTTCTAAAACCAGCAGAGAAGTTAGATTGAAAGAGTCATGTGTTGATGAGAGGAAAAATTATCAAGCAGAATTGAGCTCCTTACTCCAGCAAGTGGTCAAGACCTTTTCTACACAAGATCTGCAAATATCCCCATGAAAACTCCCAAGACGTAGGTGCTAGTGTCTCACTAGCAGACGTAGTAACTACAGTCTCAGGGAGATGAAATGACTTGTGGAAGGTCGAATGGAAACCCTGTCTCTGGTTCCCATCCTTCCTTGCTGTATGGATTACACCACATCAAGAAGTTGCTGGAAAGAAGCAGGTTGTCAGCTAACACGTGATCATGTAATTTCTAAAAGCTACTGGCTGAACATAGCTTAGTCAGAAAATCTGTAACAGCGCTCTATATCTATCTCACAATAGGAGTATTTTTGTAGTAACTTGCTTTTCACTTTTGTTTTGTTTGTTTGTTTTAAAGATTTGTTTATTTATTATATGTAAGTACACTGTAGCTGTCTTCAGACACACCAGAAGAGGGAATCAGATCTTGTTACAGATGGTTGTGAGCCACCATGTGGTTGCTGGGATTTGAACTAAGGACCTTTGGAAGAGCAGTCGGGTGCTCTTACCTGCTGAGCCATCTCACCAGCCCCTGCTTTTCACTTTTAAACATCAATACGTTCTCACCATTGTAAGCTCTACCACCAAGAAATATGTCCCCCCAAAGCAAACAAACCAACTGGGGAATATAAGGAAAATTGAACCATAACCAAATAGTCCAATGGTATAGAGTCAGAAAGATTACAAGTTCAAGGCCAGCCTGGGCAACTTAATAAGGGCTTGTTTAAAAATAGAAAGAGAGGCCGGGCATCGTGGTGCACGCCTTTAATCCCAGCTCTCGGGAGACAGAGGCAGGAGGGTTTCTGAGTTCGAGGCCAGCCTGGTCTACAAAGTGAGTTCCAGGACAGCCAGGGCTACACAGAGAAACCCTGTCTTGAAAAACCAAAAGAAAAAAAAAAGAAAAGAAAAGAAAGAAAAAAAAAGAAAGAGAAGAAATTTAGTTCAGTGATAGAGCATGCATCCAGTAATGGGTTCAACCCCATTACTGTAAAAATAAAAATGTATGCGATTGAAAAGATAAAAACTGTAACCTTTTGCAGCTTCATTATTAGGATGAAAAATTTAGCACTTTGATCTGTTTATTAGCAGAACAATAAGATCTCTTCTATGACAACAAAAATACTAAAACTCAATGAACTGTGATGAGTAATTTGGGTCATCTCTATCTCTAGAAAATGACCTTTGAAAATGTCTCACACAGCAAAGTATTAATACTTCATGACAATCAGGGACCTTTAGTAAGTGACAAACAAATGTCAGAGCCACAGCCAGTGCTAGAGTGAGCCTGTGAATCATTAGTCCCTAAGCTGGACGCACCAGGTGGCCTCGTCAGGAACAGAACTGCAGACTTTGGATCCTAGCTGGTGGGCCCACAGCTCAAGTGTGGATAAGCACTGAGAAGCGCGCAGAGGTATACACTGGAGCTCTTGGGGTACTGAGAGATTTGACCGAACTCTCTGGTCCAGTTGACCAATGTCTATCTTAGGGTTTCTGTATTTGTCACATGTGGACCTCTACATTTCAATATCTCTAAGATACTGCTATTTTTAACCTCTTACTTTCCAAACTACCTTACCTAGTTTTTATTACCTACCACACTTTATAAGGCTAGCTTGTTACTTTGATATGCCAACAGGCATTCCAGAAGGTAAAGAAAACAGTAGAGGCACTGTACATGAAAATAACATGTTTTAAAAAAAAAAAAAGAAAATAACATGTTTTAAAGATGTATTTGTTTTATCTTATGTGTATGGATTTTGCCTTTATGCACTGATACATGCATCGCATGCATGCCTGCTCCCCTGCAACTGGAGTTACAGACATTTTTAAGTTGCGATGTGGGTGCTGGGAATTAAACCCAGGTCCTCTAGAGGATCAGGCAGTGCTTTTGATAGCTTAGCCATCTCTCTGGCAACAAAAATAACATTTTAAAACAAAAGTCAGCACGAATAAAGTCACCTGTTACCCTAAGCAGTTAGCTTCTACGGAGGACTTGAAGAAATGAGACAAGAAATGTAGTTAGAGAGTAGCTCATGAAAAACACTGGCTCCAACAATAGTTTTGACTGCTTGGATGGATGTTTTCAGGGTTAAGGAGGTCATTAATAGAACATTAGAACATTCAAGAGGATTCTAGGAAATTCAACATATGCAATGTTATGCCAAGGCGTTATAGAGGAAAGATTTAGCTAGTGCAGATAGTCCAAAGAAGGAGCTCGCATGGTTTTCAAAACATAGTTAAACTGAAAAAGTCTGTTATGGATGTGAAATTTCAAAACAGTGCTCTTCAGAGTATTCAAGCTCACATTACATTTGTCTGTTTGCAAAAAGTATAAACGTGTGTGTATATACTTGTGTAAATCAAGCAAGCATGTCTTTCTCTGTGTGTGTGTGTGTGTGTGTTTTGGGTCTGTCACTGTCTGATAACATTTTTTTTCATTGCTCAAAATCCAACACCCCTCCCCACACATGCACACCTCCACTTGTATCATATTCTGACCTATTGGCCAATGCCGAATAGTTTTCATGAATCCTTTGTAGGAGACCCCAGGTGAGGTTCACAAGCCTCATCATTATTCCATCCAGAAGTTGCTGTGAAAGTCACCCTTTACCTTCAAAGATGATGAGATAAAGAGGAGCTGAGACTATGAGTCAAATGTCTGAGCTGCTGTCAAGGTCCCTTGACCAGAACTCAATTTTTCCCCCCAAAACATGGTTTCTTTGTGTAGAGTTGGCTGCTCTGGATTTGCTCTGTAGACCAGACTGGCCTTGAAATCACAAAAATCTGCCTGCCTTTGCCTCCCAAGTTCTGGGACTAAAGGTGTGTACCCTACCCTCACCTCCACACCCCATCCCCAGTGAACAGAACAATGGTACTGATGTCATGTGCATTCTGTGACTCTGGTGACTGTCCTGGAAGGGAATTGCCAAATTTAGGGCAGTATAGAGCTTTATATATACAAATTGAAATAAAGGATTAAGTGAGCCTGTATATCAGCTGCCTAAGGTCTGCCTCCAGTTACTCCCTGAAGCTGCACTCTACCTGCCTTCTCCTGGCTCTGCTTGCCTGAGGCAGCCACTGATCTCTTGAAGACTGGCAATCTACTGGATCCACACTGCCAATGGGGGCAAATTCCTGTTAGTTGGCATTGTAGAGATCCTAGTTCTGCTTCTAATGGCCATGCACTATATCAGAATTGTGATCTCTCCGTGAGCTTCAGTTTTCTTTCCAATAAAGAAGACGGGTACCCCCACAGTGTGGATGCAGTGTTAAAATCAAATGAGCAGTCAAAAGCACATAAGCTAGGACTGAGACATAGGCAATCCATGAATCTTGGACTTTGACAGTTCTGCAGCGAGGCTATGCCATCTCTGTCCCCTGGGTCCTGCACACAGACACCGTGGTTGACACACCACATTTGACCTCAGTTCAGTCCTCCTACCTGGGCCTGTCCTTTATCTCAGCTCTGTATTTTTTCTGCATCTTTATTTCCTCTGGGTTCTAGGGTTTGCTTTGATTAATTACCTAGCTGAAAGCAAATAGAACCATTCTTGCCACTCTCTTCTGGGGGTGAAAAGGGATATTTCAGAAATGCACAGTGCTGTAATCGTTAAACACTTTTCCTCATAGACTTGGTGTGTGTGGATATAAGGGGACAAAGAATATTGAGAAGAGAGTGTGATCTAAGCCGTAAAGCTGTGCAGAGTGTGGGGGAAGGTAGGCTGGTTCTTTATGCTCTCGTCCCGTTCTACTCTGGTCTTATGTAGCTCAGGCTATCCTTGACCTTGTTGTGTAGTTGTAGGTTATATTCCAAATCTTCTACCTCTTTTTCCCAGGTATTGGAATTTCAGGCACATGTCACCATGTCTGAGTTATTGAAAATAATCTTTCCTTCTCATGGTCAACTGCTTCACATTCTCCCTCAGTGTGGAAAGGTTTGTTATCAAGCTACCAAATATAGGTGTGGAACAATCTAACATGGCAGTCTTGCCTGGCTAGTGCAGCCTCTTCCCACTGACAATTTCACATTGTCCTTGAGATGAAACGTGTCAGTTCCTGGGTCAGTTTGGAAATGGCAGGGAGTCAGGGGTGGGATGGGTGGGGGGAGTAAAATCAATACCAAAAACAGCTAGGAAAAAATGGTTTTCTATCCTTTTATTTTCTTTTTCTCCATGTCTCTGTCTCTCTGTCTCTATCTCTGTGTTTCTCTTTCTATCTCTCTCTGTCTCTGTCTGTCTTTCTGTCTTATATGTCTAAGGTTAGATTCAAATTAGTTATGCAGCTGAGAATGACCTTGAATTTCATGGAATTCTGTTTCTTTACCTTTTTATTTCTGGTATTATAGCGTAGGCTACTATGCCCAGACTATGCCCAGGTGTGTGTGTGTGTGTGTATGTGTGTGTGTGTGTGTGTGTGTGTGTGTGTGTGTGTGTGTGTGACCAACTTTCTTTGGTCACTTTAGTGGCACTTTTAAATACCAGTGTTGGCAGGAAGCAGCTCAAGGATCAAGTGATGGCACTGGTACGCTATACAAGCCTTCAGGAGGCTTGGCTGTATCAGATGATACTAAGGTCACTGATTCTGGGAAATCAGTGTTCTCTTAATCACTCAGCATCAGCACACAGATCAGCCCATTTCACTGACTGATAATCCATCTATACAGCAGTGACTTCCAGTAGTGTGTGTGTTTGTATGGGGTATGTGTATGTGTGTCTATGTGTGTACATGTGTGTGTATGTGGTGTGTGTGTGTGAATTAGTCTGTGAATGTGCACGTGGACGCCAGAGGTCAGCCTCAGATGTGCTCACCTATTAGTCTAGACTGGCTGACTGCTCTTAGGCTGGCTGACTGCCTCAGTCCCAGAGCTCCCTCTGTCTTTAGGTTCCCAGTGGAGGAGTTACAGTGTATATCATCACTCTCTGCTCTTGCTTGAGAGTTCTGAGGATCAAACCTGGAGCTCAACCTGAATATTAGAAAATAACAATTCTAATCCTGTTTCCATGGAGGGAAAGGCGGGAGGTTAAAATTTTCCAAGTAAAGGAAGCTGAAGTGAGATACGACGAGGACTCCTTTAATGAACCAAGCCTGAACAGCTGGTAGACCTGCAATGGCCCGAGTCAAGAATAAACTGAGCCACTGACTTTGGGAGGAAAACACTTGGACGCTTTCATTAGAAGAAGCAGGCAAGAATATGATGTGGATTTAATGTACATCATATTCTTTCAGAGGACTGCTCCCCATGTGTGGAGGTACAATATAAATATTAGTTTTAAAATGCTGCGTTCTTTAAAATGTTTCAGTCCCCCCATATATAATGTGAATGTAAATAAGTCATCTGTCAAACACAGGTACAACCTATTGCTTAGCACAGCAACCTTATAATACGCACCTCTTATTCCCAGTGCCTTTAATGAAAGAAACTAAGGACACTGCATAAATTCTTTAACATGTGTTTCCCTTCTCCAGCTGCCTTGAGCTGCAGAGCATCATGCTAACAAGAAGTGATGCTAACAAGAAGCTAAAACCAGTGTAGCAAATGGGGCATTTAAATATATATAAACACACTGGCATTCATAAGGAAAGGAGCTATTTGGAGGGAACTAAATGGATCCCTAGACAGACATATTTTAGTTTAATACCCCATGTTTTTTTTCTAAACGTCAACCATTTTAGTGAGGCTCAATGGTAGAGAAAAATATTCTGTTTGTGAGCAAGGAGTCAGCACATAGTTATCTATCTCTCCTGGACCCATGTAATAGGTACACATGGAAGGGAGGAGGAAAATGGCGTTCAGTGTTCTCTTAAATCACTCAGCATCAGCACGCAGATCAGCCCATTTCACTGAATGATAATCCATCTATACAGCAGTGACTCCTAGTAGAAAGTCAGAATAAATGGATGGACAGTCCTACCTGGGTCTGTCCTACAGCCACTTGGGAGCATAGGACAGGAGGCTCAGCAGTTCAACAGCAGAGGGTTAGCCTGGGTTAGGGGATGAGTTCAAGGACACTTCTCTATTTTAGTGAGCCCTTGTCTCAAAATAAGAAGGTAAGAATAGGGCCAGGAATGCAGTGTTCTTCCTTTTTTCATATATGAATATAATCCTTTAATTTTTTTATTATTAGATATTTTCCTTATTTACATTTCAAATGTATCCCCTTTCCACATTTCCCCTCCTAAAATCCCCTATCCCACCCCCCTCACTAACCCACCCACTCCTGCTTCCCCGTCCTGGCATTCCCCTACACTGGGGCATCGAGCCTTCACAAGACCAAGTGCCTATCCTCTCATTGATGTCCATAAAGAAATAGAAGCAGTCATTAATAGTATCCCAACCAAAATCAATCAATCAATCAATAAATAAATCCACAACCAGATGGGTTTAGTGCAGAGTTCTATCAGACCTTCAAATCAGACCTAATGCCAATACTCTTCAAAGTATTCCACAAAATAGAAACAGAAGGAACACTACCCAATTTGTTCTATGAAACCACAATTACTCTGATAAGTAAACCGGACAAAGACCCAACAAAGAAAGAGAACCTCAGACCAATTTCCCTTATGAATATAGATGCAAATATACTCAATAAAATTCTTGGAAACTGAATCCAAGAACACATGAAAATGATCATCCATCATGATCAAGTAGGCTTCATCCCAGGTATGCAGGGATGGTTCAATATATGGAAATCTATCAACATAATTCACTATATAAACAAACTCAAAGGAAAAAAAACCACATGATCATTTCATTATATGTTGAGAAAGCATTTGACAAAATCCAACACCCTTTCATGATAAAAGTCTTGGAAAGATCAGGAATTCAAGGCCCATACCTAAACATAGTCAAAGCAATATACAGCAAACCAGTAGCCAACATCAAACTAAATGGAGAGAAACTTGAAGCAGTCCCACTAAAATCAGGGACTAGACAAGGCTTCCCACTTTCTCCCTACCTGTTCAATATAGTCCTTGAAGTCCTAGCCAGAGCAATTAGACAACAAAAGGAGGTCAAAGTGACACAAATTGGAAAGGAAGAAGTCAAAAATACCACTATTTGCAGATGATATGATAGTATACTTAAGTGACCCCAAAAATTCAACCAGAGAACTCCTAAGCCTGATAAACAACTTCAGCAAAGTGGCTGAATATAAAATTAACTCAAACAAATCAGTGGCCTTCTTCTACTCAAAGGAAAAACAGGCTGAGAAAGAAATTAGGGAAACAACACCTTTCACAATAGTCACAAATAATATAAAATATCTTGGTGTGACTCTAAGCAAGTGAAAGATCTATATGACAAGAACTTCAAGTCTCTGAAGAAAGGAATCAAAGAAGGTCTCAGAAGATGGAAAAATCTCCCATGCTCAAAGATTGGTAGAATTAATATAGTAAAAATGACCATCTTGCCAAAAGCAATCTACAGATTCAATGCAATCCCCATCAAAATTCCAACTCAGTTCTTCATAGTTAGAAAGAGCAATTTCCAAATTCATCTGGAATAACAAAAAAACCCAGGATAGCGAAAACTATTCTCAACAATAAAACAACTTCTGGGGGAATCAAAATCCCTGACCTCAAGCTGTACTACAGAGCAATTGTGATCAAAACTGCATGGTACTGGTACAGTGACAGGCAGGTAGATCAATGGAATAGAATTGAAGACCCAGAAATGAACCCACACACCTATGGTCACTTGATCTTTGACAAAGGAGCTAAAACCATACAGTGGAAAAAAGATAGCATTTTCAAGTGATGGTGCTGGTTCAACTGGTAGTCAGCATGTAGAAAGATGCAAATCTACCCATTCTTATCCCCTTGTACAAAGCTGAAGTTCGAATGCAGTGCTCTTATATGGCATGCACAAAGTCTTGGGGTCCAGTGCTGGAAGACAAATACGATGAAAGGCTGAGGAAGAAGGAGTGAGGGGGAAGGGAACAGAAGTAAAAAGAAAAGAGAAAAGAACAAAGAAAAGAACAGAAGTAAAAGTGAGTCTTGACACCAGGCTATTCCGGTGTCTAGCAGAGACTGGAGCAGGTGACAGCCCTTATCTAAGCACACCAGGCCTCAACCATCTAGCAAGTTCCCAGACTGCAAGCTTCTGTCTGGAAGCAATGGCACTGAGCAATCCATGGAAAACCCTTCTAGTAGTGGTTCCCTTTAAGTAAAGGGGGACATTTGGGACTCAATCAGCAACATGTTGGGAACAGTCCAAGGGCAAGTGCTTGAGGCAGCTGGGGGAAGCAACGGTATTCCTAAAAGGAAAAGAAAAAGAAAAAGAAAAGAAAGAGAAAGAGAAAGAGAAAAAGAAAAAGAAAAAAAAGAAAAAGAAAAAGGACCTAATGAACTTATAGACTAGCTAGAAAATGACATTTAGTGCTTAGCCTGTTTTGGCTAAACGTTACGAAGTAACTTCAATTGGTATCAATCCTTCAACTGGTATTAATTATTCTTTAATTTGGTAAAGGTAGCCAGTGCACTCACTGCTGCATTCTGTTAGACATTCAGGAACACTGTCCCTTCAGATTGCAGCCTGAATTATGCATCAGGCTCTAGAAGCCAATGCGATCTTGGCCCAGCATTTGGAGGCAGTCAAAGTTGGTCTGAACAGCTTCCAAAAGGACACAGCTCCAGCTCAACTGGGCACTGGTCAATTAGGGCAGAGCATCATTTAAGCTGAAAGGGGTAGTTATCTGGGCCTAACATCAGCTGGAGGCAGAGTGGCTGCCATGTCAGCAGGCTACCTCCCACAAGCCTCCAGCACCAAGGCTGGCACCCGTCACTTGTATCCAGTCTGATGTGGTTGCTCAAAGAAGAGGATGCTAAGTCAGTTTGTTTACCATATTTAGTTTCCTTTTCTTTTCCCCCATATCCAACAAACACATAAATGGAAATTTGAGATGCAATTTTAATAGTTTCTTTTTGTACCAACTTCAATCTGAGAACGTACCTTATTAACTATATTCAAACTTACTTGGAAACAGCAAAGAACAAACAATCAGATAGTGCCCCAACTCATTTATTCTCAATGTTCTATAGAATTAAAAAATCCCAGTGAGGCGTATATGGTGTGTATCTTGCCAACAAAGATTTCAATCCCTTTTTACTGAATTCCTCTGGGAAACGGAGGGTGAATGGCAACGAGTAAGCACCAGAGAGCCTCCTTTACAAGCCAGCCAAGATGCCAAGAAAAGCCTGAGTCTGCAAAGGGATCAAGCACTCATATTTTCCTATTCTGATATTTTTCAAAAGTGAGCTTGTATGGTGAGTGGATGGCTTCCATGGGGAAACATTTTCCAAGTGGACTTCCAACTCCAGGTCTCCTTAGAGATGACCTTGGCATGACCCCACCTTAACAGTACACATGTGACCTCAAGTGCAGCTTCTCCAGAAAAAACTCAGGTTGTCCTTCCTCCACTTTCCAAAGTAATGCGTGCATCATAACCAGGCCACAAGGATGGTAATTATTATATTAATAAAGCTACTGTTCCCTGGAGATGTGGCTTTGTGGCTTCTAAAGAGCCTTCTACCCTAGCCAAGGAGCAGGCGAAATTCTTGTATGGGTTGTTTTGCAGCGGCTTGTGGCAAAGAAGAGCAGAATGTCCAAAGGAGATGAGAATTAAAGGGGAAAGGAAATACGAAGAAAAATAGGATTCCTTTCCAGGGCTGAGCCCGTGCTGTGCTCTTGAAAATGAAGAAGGAGCCTCCCAATCTTCCTCCTAGCCTCAGGAACCCTCTAGAGAGAATTCCCTAAGCTCGTGCCCATACAAGGTAGCAGAAATCCTTGTACAAGCTTTCCAAATTGTCAGGGTAAAACTCATGAGCTCCACAGAACAAACTTTTCCCATGTGCACAGTACACATGACCTCCCTACCATATTTAAAAGAACAAATTGTTCATATTGACCTTCCTGTGGGCTACCCTGCTGTCAAGGGCTTTGGCGAATAAAGTGTAACATATACAAAGGGCAAATAGAGGCCAGATGATAGAGTGGGGATAGGTGTATCGGGGGACTAGTGATGCAAAATATCAAACATTCAAAAGTTACCCTAATAGCAGAGAAAGTCCTCAGTTGTGTCATGTCTCTCCTCCTGCTCTGAATATCTAACACTGAAAACACCGAATCTCAATGGCCTTCTCATTCTCTGGTGTCCAGTAGGCCTGTTGTGTCACCCAAGGTGACCCTGTAGGTTGTTCTTCTTCTCCACCAGCTGTCCTCCCTTCTCTCCAGTGTTCATGCACAGGGTCTTAATTTAGAGAGTCAACAAATCAGGCCTGACGTTCTGGAACAAGATGAGCCTGGGGTTCAAGGTCAAGAGCACTGAGCTTGCACAGAGGTTGACATCCGTCTCTGACTTCAACTACTAGACTTAAACTTAATTGCCCTGAGAATACCTGGATATTAGTTTTAGTTAGTTTGCTTGTTTGTTTGCTTTACGGCTTTTCAATTAGTGATTCTAGTGGACAAACAGTTGTCATGTATCATTAAGAACAAGGTTGCTCCAACCTGGGTGCATAGGGGCTCACAGAGACTGAACCTCCATCATGGGAGCCTGAATGGAACTGACCTGGGCCCTCTGCACATATGTTGCTGTTGTGTAGCTTGGTCTTCATGTGAAACTCCTAACAGTGGCAGCAGGAGCTGTCTCTGAGTCTGTTGCTTGCCTTTGGGATCCGTTCCTCATACAAGGTTGTCTTGTTTAGGTTAACACAAGAGTAGTGCCTAGTCTTACTGCAACTTGATATGTCATGGTTGGTTGCCATCCAAGAGGCTCCTTTCTAAAGAGAAAGGGGGGAGCCGGTGGGGGAGGGGGAGGGGAAGTAGAGGGAGGTACTGGGAAGGCACTTCAGTGAGAATATAAGATAAATAAAGTTTAAAAAAAATGACAAAGAACAAAGTTGCTAATGTGCTAGGCCTTTGGCTCCAGATGCAGTGTGGTCCCTTTCTTCTATCTTTGGAATGTTGGATGTCTCTTTTGAGTCTCTTCAACTATATAATGAGTACGAACCGAGTCATATATAGTTTTTAAAACCCTGTCTTAGGTGGTAGGGTAACCAGTGACTAAAGCAGGGTCCCAGGCTCAAGAGTTCACACTTCATAAGTGTAACACCATATTTCAAAGGTTCTCAGAGAATCTCAAGCTAAAAACCAGAATTGGATTGAAAATGGAAAGCAAAACAAAGCAGAGAAACAGCCTCTGGCACCGCAGCAGCCAAGGCACACCACAGTCCAGGAATGGCGTTCCATGGTAAAGATCTTTTGGTTTTGTTCGTGTTTGTTTTTGTCTCTGTGTTTCCTTTCAAAGGAAGCTTGATGCATTTTTCCTCATTTCTTTTTAAAGCCACGCCAGGTCCCCATCAAGACACCTACACCCTGCATCTCCACTGTGGTGCGCGAAGACAATCCGCAGTGTCCCGAGCATTGGATAGAGGCGACTTCTTCAAACCCCAAGTCCTTCCTGGGTTCAACTTGAAAGCAGCCATTTGAGGAATGACACACTGGCAGTCTAGAACTGATTAGACGCCTTCTCCGTGCTCACAGGCAAGTTGAGGAAAATCACGATTCTTTCTCATGAATGGAGGAATGTTATGGATTCTTTTTTCCAGATACAAAAATAAATGTAAAAATGTAACAGTAAATAGAAATTAGGTCCTTCTACCATCCTCTAGTTACAACCAACCTGCATCTTCCTTGGTTGAGCAAACAGGGATCAAGGCAACTGCACATTTCTGAGGCCCTCACCCTTTGACACTCAGCTGCTCTGAGATGTTTTCTGTATAAGCATATGGGGCACATATGGGAAAGAAGAAAGTGGGCACGGGAAAATTTAAGAAGTTTGTTATCTAAGCAAGGATGAGATCTGAGGCTCTTAAGTTCTGACAATGGAGACCCGGGACAGGGATCTAAATTCTGCCGTGAGACAATCAGTTTGAAACTCTGTGGGACCTCCTAAATGAACAAGAACCCCAGAGCCACCCAGCAGGTGGTCAAGCTTGATATTCAAATCGTTAACATTTTGCATGTGGCGTTTTCACTAGGACAAGTTTCCCGGTGATGGACAGCTTGCATCTACTTGCAGATGTCTGTGCTTGGCCATCAAACCTGTGTGGAGAGGGTAAATTCCTGCAGTCTCCACCTGATTCTTGCTGAAGGCAATGTCCAATCAAAGTGCAGAGCTCAGCGAATAAACGAGTTGCTTTGACAGGAAATTCCAACAGCAATTTTAATTCTGATCAGGCTTCAGGAAATGGAAAGAATAAAAACACATCAATTATAGTGACAGGAAGTTTTAAATCACACGGCGAGCAGCTGCTGCCAAAAGACGCGTCTGCCAGCTTTGTTAAGGAGCCTGGTATTTTGGTGTGACCAAAGTTTTACACCAAAATGTTATAGGCTGACATCACTCCATAATTGCATGTTATCTCTCTACAAGGGTAAAGAAAATGACACAGCACTGAAAGCGTATCATTACTATATATGTAACTAAAAATCATCAACTCGACTATAAAGGTTCGGAATGCAAAAAAAAAAAAAAAAAAAAAAAAGAAAAAGAAAGCCGTCCTTTGCCCAGAAGGTAGATCAACTGTGATACAGCTGAAGCACAGCCATTCCATTCATGGTGGATGGGGACGAAAAGCTTGTCTAATCAACACCGGAGGTGATAGCTCATTCATTCCACCTCACAGCAAAGGCTAGAGCTCTCCTTCTTGCCCTCGGCCTCCTGTGAGAGAGGCGTCTTTTCCTGGTGGTGGAGATTTTCATGCATTTAATCTGGGTGTGCTGGAAAGGGGATCTAAAAGAAACCTTGCTGGCAGAGCACAAGGCAGTCGAGAGCAGGCCTGCGCTACTTGAGGAGGGAGAGGGGCTGGCTGTACACGGTATGTGGTACGGGCCTTCCCTTTGACAAGAGTTTTAAGTTGAGTCACTCTGGACGAATTATAACACAAACCCGCTTGCCCGGGATTTATAAACTGCCTTTCTATAAAGTTCAAAGGGACTCAGAACTTCGTTTGTTACTTTACCTGCTTCCTGCTCAGGAACCTGGGGACACACGTTAATGACCGTGTGCTCATAAACGGCCTGGGGCAAAGGTTATAACTCAAAGTTTCCCTTTCCTCACACAATTAAAGCCTTGCCCCTTATCCTAAATCTCCGCAGGCACTGGTGTATTACTTTGCAAATGATAAATTCCAAATTTATCAACTTTTTTTGAGTAACTTAGAGATACATTTTCTGTTGGTTTCAGAAGTTATAGACGATGGCATCATACATGTATTTATGAGGATAATTGATATTAATTCCCAGCCATCCTGTATGTGGTGACAATGTAGTTAGTAAGTCTGCCAGTGTTTACTTACTCTTATTAGACATATGTCGGATTTTAAAAATTTAAAAAGAAACCCTTTGCTTGGATTCTGTATAAATTCAGTCTGGTAACTTTGGTTAAGAGGGTTAGTATAACAGAAACAGAATGTCCGAGAACAATACGGGATTGGTGCTCAAGGCTCCTGGGAGACAGGGCTAGTGTGTCATCACTACTAGCAATGTTTGCCACACACAGCAGGATGATGAAGTAAGTACCTGATATCACTCTGGCCTTTACCGACTTTTTGTTTTGTTTTGTTTGTTTCCTTGCTTTGTTTTTGAGACAAGGTTAGCTCTGGCTTTCCTGGAACTGGCTCTGTAGACAAGGCTGGCCTCAAACTCAGAGATCCACCTCCCTCTGACTCTCAAGTGCTGAGATTAAAGGCGTGCACCACCACCACCACCACCCCGGTCACCCTTCCTAAATTGACAGTGAGCATGTTTCAATAGAAAGTATATGGGACTATCCAAGTCACACAGAACCAAGTGAAGCCATCTCTGAATGGTAGCTAGTTTCTGTATAGCCTTGGGCCACATTCTTAGTCTACCTTTGTCAGCCCTTTTCTCTGACCATAAGAAAACTCAGTCTTGATTTATAAGGTTGCTGGAAGTACCAAATGGAGCACTGAATTTGAAGGGCTCTGTGGGAAACTATGTTTTTATAGCCATTACACGATGTTAGGCAACACAATTTTGTTTTCTATCATCAATCAATCTTATCAGTTTGTCCTTTGTCTCCTGGAAAGACATCAGGGTTTCTGACTCTCTTGACTCTAGCCTATTCCCCCATTTATGCCTGTCACACATATATAGGCATGGTTTTTGAAGATCGGGGTACTTCACTGAACGAGCCTGAGCAGATGGTTGCCATCGGGGATTTTCTGTTCCCATCAGAAGCCACCCTCCTGACCTGTGTCTGTAACTGCCAGAGAAAGCAGCCATCATTCGTTAACAAGCTATGTCCAAGTTTTCTCTGCAGCAAGCCAGCTTCTGCCCTGGCTAGCCAAGCACCAGTGTCTTAAGCTGGGAAGGCTGAGGTTCAGAGAGCGCCCTCTTCTGGCTATCATCTTAAATAACTCCTCTAGGATAAAAGGGAGGCAGAAAATAGTTTCTCTAACTTCCTCAGTATGACCCTGAAGGTCACTCATCCTTTAGGTGAGTGGCTGGTCTTTACAGCACTAACAACTGGAAGAGTTTAGGATGAGATTGTCACTATGTAAGTTTAGGAGGACATATTTCCTTACTTCCTACTCCTGCAGTGCTAATACAAAGGATCTAATGATTGTGTTCCCCTACTCCATAAGCCAACGATCAATACTGTCAAGGCAATGGTACTCAGTGTGATGATTAGCTTTGGACCAGGATTCAGAGATGAGGACAGAGACTCATGAGTGGAATTAGTGCCTTTACGAGAGACCTCAGAAAGAGTAGGTTCTCCCACCAGATGAGGACAATGCTTGTGACTCAGAAAGGATCAGCTCATTACACAGAGCTTCCTAGAGCCTTTACTGTGGACTCAGAAGCCTGCAAATCAGAGTGATCCAGTCCACTCTATGTTGTTAGAGCAGTTACAATGAGCTAATGTGGATAGTACTTTTGGATACTGCCTCTGAGATATAAGGAAGAGTCTGGTATTTGCAGCTTTACACAACAGTAGTATAACAATAACATTAACATTTAAAATAATGAAGTAGTAGTATAATAATATATTGTGAGTTTCTATTAGTTGAGGTTCTCTAGAGGAACAGAACTGATAGAGTGAATATATGTATATAGTCATATAGACACATGTATGTATGTATGTATGTATGCATCAAGGGATTTATTAGAGTGCCTCACAAGTTGTGGCCCAGCTAACCAAACAATGGCTGTCTACCAGTGAAAAGTCCAAGAACCTAGTAGATGTTCCGTCCATGAGGCTGGCTGTTTCAGCTGGGCTTCAACAAATGCCAGGATCCTGAAGAGTATGTGGCAGTGAGAGAATGCAAGCAAACAGAGAGAGAAGGCTTCTTTTTTCCACATTCTACCCAGGCTGTCACAGGAAACTGATGTGCAGATTAGAGGTAGCCTTCCCACCTCAAGAGATCTGCATTACAGGTGGATCTTCCAACTTCAATTGACTTTATTAAGGCAAAAACCTCCCTCAGGTTGGGGTTTAGTTGGTTCCAGATGTAGTCAAGTTAACAACCAAAAACAGCGATCACAGAGTTGGAGAGAGAGGACAAAACCTAGGGCTTCACTAGAAATTCTATATTGCTTGGGAAATGGTTATCCGCCGAGGAACCAAAGAAATGTTCCCTCCACAGCAAAATGTCTATTTTAACATTTCTCAGGGCAGACCCACCCCTCCGAGTCGCAACCCATTCAGCTCACTGCTGTTTGATTTAATATTCTCGTTTCCTGTTCTCGGCCCTTGGCTTTGTTTGACATCTGTCTGTATGAACTATATTTTCCATTTGCATTAGTAGTTCTGACAGCTCAAAGAAGCAAAGCCTTTGAATCTGGCTGTGCCATCCCCCCACAGCTCCTCCTTCTGCAGGTTTTGTCCCATCAGCAGTCTCTGGTACCCAATTCTGTACATTTGGTAGTTGACATTCATGGTGTGCCAAGCAATACTACTGACCCTGTGTAAAAACAGGGAGCGAGGCACAGGGCACATGTTCTCAGCCAAGCAATTTATGGGACCATAAAACCCTGGCAACATTTCCTACTGCCTTGAACTTTAAGGCAGTACTGGAAGTGAGGGTTTGTATTTGTCATTTTTAGATTCTTAAACAAAAGGCCCAGACATTTGCGAACCAAACTCGATGATACCCAAATGGCCTGTTTCATAAAGGATTATTGGATTTTCTGCTGCAAACATACCATGCATTTTCCTACCTTTCCTTCCTCTGATAATAAAATCCTGGAGAAAAGGGCCAAAAATATATGAACAGAACTGTTCTGAATCCAAATCTTTAGAAATAAAAATTTCATATATGTACACATATGTGTATATACACATGTGTATTATATTAACACACATGTATACATACATACATACACGTATGTATGTATTTATAAGTGTATATGTGTGTATATATATGTACATACAGTGAACATGTGGGAGTCAGAAGGATAACCGGGAGGCGTCAGTCCTCTTTCATCGCATGGGCCCCAGAGATCTAATTGAGGTCATCCATCTTGATAGAATCCACCTTTACATGCGAAGCCATCTTGCAGGCTGAAGGGCCACAAGTCTTACTGCAAATATTAATTTGGTTTCTCAGATTCCACCCCTGATTCCTCAATAATACACTTTAGGAGATATATACGCATATATTCATTCCTTGAAAATGTAGCTGGTTTGAGACTGCTTTAAAAATTAAATGTGTATAGAAGTTAAAACCAGGTGTTTATTTTAATCCACCTCTATCAAAGCCCAGTGTTCGAAAATATTAAAGAACCCACCAAGAAACTAAGAAACCTGAACCCAATTAAATTGGAAAGTTATTAGGAGAAAGCTTGTGAGACAATTTGCAATTATGTACTACATTTTAATAAAAATATGGTATTTTTCTCAGTAGTCACAGAGCCGGAAGAAAAACATTAAAAGTCAGCGATTAAATTTTGCCTAGACACAGCCATGAAACGGTACGGGACCATGTTTCCTTTCTTCAGGTGTGAGATGGAATTTGTACTGCCAGGAGGAAATTCTTGTAATAAAAAATGTTTCTCCAAACAAAACTTACCCGGCCGGCTGTGACTGAGGCGCAGTATTTACAGAGGAATGATGACCACATCAGAAACTTCAAACGTCTAAAACGCAGAGCCAGGAAGGATGGATAGAAGGATGTGAACGGTGAATGTACGGCCTATGCGGGTGCGGAGCACATCCCAAGTCACATCAGCTCACGTTCTGAAGACCGGAAGCAGGCAAAGAAGGACCCTCCCAGTCCCCTCTACATCCGTCCCATCCCCTCCTGTAATTCTCTTCACCATCCTCAGAGGTGAACGGTCCAAGGACAGGAAATTCCCCACCCACTCCAGTCTGGGCCCTTGGCCCCAAGATTCTGCCACATCACCAATGAGGACCCACTCTCGAAACCCGTGCGCACCAAGTCAAATGCGTCCAGGAAGCCCAGGACATCGAGGGATCGGTCTCCTTCAGACTCTCTGCAACTTGTTTCATACTAATCAACTCAGTGCCAAACAGCGAGTGAAGTCAGCTTTTCTAACTACCACTGCTATTCCCTTTGGAAGCCCACTGTCAGCGCAAGTTTGCTTCGAAAATCTTAACAGAAGGCCATAGTTTGGGTGTGTTAAATAACAAAATATCAGTTCCTCACAGGTGTTGGTGGTTCTAGTCAACGGCCTCTTTCTCCCTGTGGCTTTCTCCCTGCTCTGCTTTCACAAGCCCCACCCATTGTGTACAGCTGTGTCTATGTGTCCTTTGCTCTGCGTGTGCATGTGTATTTATGTTCACGTGTGAGTGCTTGGGTGCGAACATACATTTGTGCATATGGAGGCCAGAGATCCCACCATGGGTGGGATTGCCTTTTTTTTTTTTTTGAGAGAGAGAGAGAGAGAGAGAGAGAGAGAGAGAGAGAGAGAGAGAGAGAGAGAGAGAGAAGGTCTCTCTCCCTGGGACCTGAGGTTCACCAACTAAACAAGACTGGCTAGCCAGTGAGCCCTAGGGCGCCTCCTCTCCTTAGGGCTAGGATTTTAGCACATGCCACAATGCCCAACTATTTATGTAGATGTTGGGAGTTCAAACTCAGGTTCTAATGCTTTGCCAACTGAACCATCTTCCCAGCTACCGAGTTTCTGCTTTTTATAAGGAAACTAGTCATAATGGATTAAAGATCCTGGAAACGACCCCATTTTAACCTAATTACCCCCTTTCAAGAGCCTTTATAAACTCCAGTGATGCTGGAGGGTCTAGAGTTTAGGGGTTCACAGTAAGGATGGGGTGGGCAAAGTTAGACATTCTACTTCCCAGGCCATATTTGCGGGTGTTTCAATGGTTTGTCGCTAAAGCGCAGTTTATGTGGAATTTTAACAAAACCGTGGTTGTCCAACACCAGACCAGAGCAACAGTGTGACCTTCACGGAGTGCTTTGCAGGAGAGCACTTCTAATTGTGGGGACCCTGTAAGTCCATCATGTTTTACTATAATTAGACCATTCCCGCACACTTGAGATTTGAGCATCTCTAAGACTATGTGGCAACTTCAGGGCACCGAAAAATAAGGACGATCCTGGTACTTGGTACTTGGTACTTGGTCAGCAAAGAACTCTGAAAATGTGAACCATCACCTCCTACCTTTTGCAATTTTGGAACTTTGAATTTTGCCACTAGTTTTATGATAGGGATGCAAATCAGCATCTCACCGGATTGAGGGTAAAATTCGTCTGTGGCAATTATTTTGTGTTAAAATTATTATGTGTTACGTATATGCAACATTTAACTCTACTAATTAGTTATGTGGACCGTGTTCAGTCTCTCGTGTTATTTTCAGTTTATACAGGTCAAACCTCAGGCAACTCTCTCTGACTTCTCCACCCATGTTTTATTCTTTGAAAGGAGATCTCCCACGCTGAGCTAAGCACTGATCAAAATTCCTGCATCACGTTGCCTCAGAATTACCAAAATTACTGACCTGAGTGGAGATCCTTCTCATTTTCTTTCCCTCTTATGTTCTAGAATTACAAGTAAGTTCAATTGAGAAGACAGATGCATTTTTGGCAATTTTGGGCCCAGGAATAGAAAAATTATGTCGATCAGCTACTAAGTCATATTTTTTTTCCTAGTCATGTTTTGATTATTGTAGTTTTAGTCCCAAATATTTCAGCAGCAAATAATGAGACACTGGGAACTCAGAGGTGGCCTGCCAAAACGAATTTTATTCTTTTAGCGGAAAACCAGATCTTTGGCAGTGTTTGGTTTAAGACTATATATATATATATATATATATATATATATATATATTCCTGAAATATATAAACATTTACATAATCACATGAACATTTGCCTCTGTGACTCGCTGGAGGACAGCAGTGCACAGCTCTGCTTTGATCGAGTAATTAGACCAGGGACCTGCACTTCTCTTGAGCCAAGAATATAAAGCCCTTCATTCTAATTCCATTTTTCTTCTCTTCTTTTCTTTTCTTTTCTTTTCTTTTCTTTTCTTTTCTTTTCTTTCCTTTCCTTTCCTTTCCTTTTCTTTCTTTCCTTTTTTTCTTTTTCTTTTCTTTTCTTTTTTCTTTTTTTTTGGTTTTCTGAGACAGGGTTTCTCTGTGTAGCCCCGGCTGTCCTGGAACTCACTCTGTAGACCAGGCTGGCCTCGAACTCAGAAATCCGCCTGCCTCTGCCTCCCGAGTGCTGGGATTAAAGGCATGCACCACCACGCCCGGCTAATTCCATTTTTCATTTAAAAATATTTAGCAATGCAAAGGATAGATGCTGTGCTAAATTAACCTCAGAATAAGGATATTTTTGAAGGCCTTTAACCTCAGGCTATAGGACTGACCAGCATGGAGGACTGAAAGACAGAGAACTAGCCCCAAGCCACCACGGTCAAGCCTAGATCCTCGCCAGCACTGAACACCTCTTTGGGGAGGTTTTTTCATGTGGGTGGGTCATACATGGGTAACTTTGAGAACATAGAACTGTGGAGCTTTTCCTGAGAATAATTCATCCAGACTTTTACACCACTACGAATACAGTTTTGGGGGCTTGAATGATTCTTACTTTTGGGGAACATGTCTGGGACCCAGGCTTGGGACCAATTCAGATATAATCTGAAAAAAATGATATTGATACTTCTGTTTAAAGGTTTATGTAATTCTTTTTACGTTAATTTTTAACATTTGCAATTTGTATATTTAAAATTTAAAGTAAGCCATCATCTCCAGAGGAAGACTGCACCCCGAACTTGGTGGAAGAGAATGTATTCCTGTCAGAAGTCTTTGGTGGGTGAAGTGTTCTTGAGTCCTTGGCTGTGTGTGCTAAACCCCTTGGAGAGCTAAAGACCCTACTCAAGATCAACTAAGTCAGACTCCCTGGGGTGAAGATGAGACATTTGTGTGTCTTAAAGCCCCCAAAATGTTAGGAGTGTGCAGCCTGGCTTCAGAAGCACTAGACTGGAGCACGCAGAGGCAAGTCCAGACAGGCACTGGGTGGTGAGAACTCTGCGGGAGCCCTGTGCTCACAGGGGTCTGTGCTTGTCCAGAAGTCTGGGCAAGTTTGCTTTGTTTTGGTTGGTTGGTTGTTGTTGTTGCTAGTTTGTTTGTTTTAAAACTTTTATCCATCTCTCATACATTACATTCCACAGTTTCCCCTCCCCTACTCTTCTCAGTTTATCCCCCTACCTCCCCTCTCCCCCAGATCAACTCTTGTTTCCCTTTAAAAGAAGGGAGGAGGGAGAGAGGGAGGCACAGAGGGAGGAAGGAGGGAGGGAGGGAGAGAAGAGAAGAGAAGAGAAGAGAAGAGAAGAGAAGAGAAGAGAAGAGAAGAGAAGAGAAGAGAAGAGAAGAGAAAGCAGGCTTCCCAGGGATATCCACCAAACATGCTTTAACAAGATACAAAAAAGACTGGGCAAACAAAACCAAAACAAAAGCAAAAAACAAAAAAACAAAAACAACAAAAAAAAGCTGGGCGTGGTGGCAAACACCTTTAATCCCAGCACTTGAGAGGCAGAGGCAGGTGGATTTCTGACTTCGAGGACAGCCTGGTCTACAGAGTGAGTTCCAGGACAGCCAGGGCTACACAGAAAAACCCTGTCTGAAAAACAACCCCCCCCCCAAAAAAAAGACTGGGTACAAATCCTTCTATCAGAGCTGGAAATGGCAACCCAGTAGGAGTAAAAGGTGCCTGTGGAAGTTTTTAAGCAAGGATGCCAGGATCAACTATCATTATTAACCTTCTTGAAAGCTACCCTATCATATCTATGGAACCCATGAAGCTGGAGTGGCTAGCCAGGAGGTTTTGACTGTCCCACTCATGCCCAGTGTCCACAGACCCTGAACAGCATAGCTCACAAAGGGACAGCTCCCACCTGTTAATGCTTACGCCAGCTCAGCACCTGCCTAGGAAACCAAGATATGGTAGGGGGTTGTTGTTGTTCTTGTTGTTGTTTGTGTTCTATCTGGTTTTGCCCCTACTTCGTGTCTCTGTCAAAGGCATGCCCACTCGGACAGTGTTGATCAATTCACCAATGCCAAAGCGCTTTGAGAGGACACTGCTGCTGTCTAAAGGAGAGTGACTGACTGGTAACATCACAGAGGAGGGACTTTAGTCAGGAAGGTCTGGCTGCAAAGTCTACACTGGCTATTTGCCAGCAAGTAAAGTCTTCTGAGTTTATAAGATGTAAAACTCTCATCTGCCCAGCACAGGAGTGCTGAAGAGGAAGTGCGTGGACAGCAGTCACTAGGCAGGTGTGTGGACAGCTGTTACTAGGCAGGTGTGTGGACAGCTGTTACTAGGCAGGTGTGTGGACAGCCGTCACTAGGCAGGGAGCAGGAGCTGACCAACAGCATCACACATGTCCAAAAGGTAAGAGTTAATATGTGACCTATGACATCTTATTTTCTTCTGAGAGATTATTTTCATGTCCTAAAATCAAGGCTGAAAAAATGAAGCGCTGGAATAAAACTCTTTTTTTTTTTTTTTCCAGGACAATGCCTATGCAACCCATACTTCCTTTATCTAACTGAGCTGAGATTGTTTTTACCTTTCCTGTGCAGAATTTAAATTTTATTCTTACTTAAAACACTCAATAGAGTTCTCTTCCGGTTAATGAGATATTTGGAAAAGATGATACCATCTAAAATTATTTCAGTTTTAACTAGTGAAAGATATTTATTGAAAGGATATTTGATCATTTTTTAACTGATACAAGAAACTGTTTATGGAAATTTCTAGATATTGTCCAATAATATGTTTAAATGGTAATTTTTATCTTAAAAATTTATTAACATGGGTAACATACCAAGACTTTTACTAAGAGTGTTATGCAATACATTTATTTTTAATTTGGTTTTATGAGGTGTGTGTGTGTGTGTGTGTGTGTGTGTGTGTGTGTGTGATCATGTTCAGGCTGGCCCAGACTGCACCAGGCAGGACTTGAACTCACGATCCTACTGCTTCGGCTTCCTGAGTGCTGGGATTACAGGCATATTTGACCATATCCAAGCTTGCATTATTTTTAGTGCTAACTACATCTGTTCTCACTACAAATGTAGGAGGCAGATGAATGTAGACGTAGCCCATAGTCCATTTCTGCTCCTCAAATCCTACCCATTGATCATTCCTGTCGTTTTCCCACTAATTTCTCAAGAGCTCAACCTTTCACCTTGCCATGACCTCTCTTTGCTTCCATGCTTTCCCCATGGGATACTCATAGTTCACCCCCTGCCTACAATCTGGGCTCATCTCTCTTGCCCCACAGTGCCTATTTCTAGAATTTCTAATCTACTTAGTGCTATTTGCCTAAAACTTCTTGTTTCCTACTGTGGTTTGAATGAGAAAGTGTCCACAATAGGCTCCTGCATTTGAACTTCATACAAGCTAGTGGCACGCTTTGGGGAGTTATGGAACCCTTAGGAGGGACAGCATCACTGGAGGAAGCACGTCACCAAGGGTGGGTTTCGAGGGCTTATAGCCTTATAGCCTCACATCATATCCTG
The DNA here is from genome assembly GCF_000001635.26 of Mus musculus. Classification (NCBI taxonomy): domain Eukaryota; kingdom Metazoa; phylum Chordata; class Mammalia; order Rodentia; family Muridae; genus Mus; species Mus musculus. Next base: position 5,818,629 of record NC_000072.6, on the reverse strand, counting down.
TGCTACCTCTTCTGCCCATCCGTTTACCCCCTCTGCCTTCTGTGTGGGCATAAAGATGCAACCAGCTGGTTTCCTTCTGCAAACACCCCCATGCCTTCCTTTCAACCCAACTCTAGGTCTTGGAACCATAAATCCCCCTCTTTAATCTTATGAAACCATTCACAATGGTCCTGTCCATTTCCATGAAAGTCTATTGTGTTATATATTTACCAAAGGTGACATTTAAAAACTTTATCCCTTGGTAATGTTTTTAGTGTTTTAAAAACTAAGAGCTGGGAGCTGGGGAGATGGCTCAACTGCTAAAAGGTTTGCTGTGTACTAGTGATTCCCGGAGCCTACACAAACAGCCAAGTGTGACAGTGAGTGCCTGCAACAGCAGCACCAGGTGTACAAGAAGGAGACTCTCCTCTTCCTCCTACCTGCCAGGGGCTTACTGGCAAGATGACCAGCCAGCTCCAGGTTCAAGGGACCCTGTCTCAAAAATAAGGTAGAGAATATATGAAAAAGACACATGATGTTGACCTCTGACCTCTAGCTTCCACATGCATAAGCACACCTAGGCATGTGACCCTCCCTGCCCCCCCCCCCCCCAAGACACACATGTGCACTTTCCTGCCATTCCCAACGAAAATCATCTCCAGGAATCAGAATTTGAGGCTGATCTGTTAGAGGTCTTCATTGACACCCTCTCTGAAGTTTTATGGAACAAACATTTTCCAAAAATATTTAAGAAACAAATTAGGTATCTTCGTTTAAAAAAGTAACCCACACAGTTCTGTTACTAATGCCTTTTCAGATCGTTTAAAGTCGATGCTGGGAGCTGTCTTTACGTGCAATTCCTGGTTGTTAGAGGAGAGCCAGTAAAAGTGATTGCCTAGCTGAACTGAACTTCCAAAGGAAATTCCACGAAGGTCTGATTTTTTTTTTCATACTTCAAAGAATAATACATACTAATCCTGCTGCCAGGATCAAATTTTGTGAAACCTCTTGCTGCCAATATATTGCTGGTGTTGAAATACAACCCATGTCTCTCACAAACATACTTAACACATTTATGCATACATTAGTTAGTGTAAACATGCCTCACTTAAGTAGAAAGAAGTTTTTTTAGAATTTTACTATTTCACCACCATGTCATTCCATGGAAACCACCTTGGTGCTTCTAGCTGAGAGTCTGACAACTCTCACATAAAACATAACATATTAGCAGCAACTCTATTTGGGCAGGAAGAATGGCAAAGCAACTGGGGAGAAGTCTATGAGCCACATGCAGTTTTAATTAAATTCATTAAAAATGCTGTGTCTCTCAGTAGATTTGAGGACAGATAGAACCACTTAACAATAGGCAAGCTCTAATCCAGTTTGTCAAAACTAATAAGAATACAGATGCAATTTCTCACACAAGGACACATCCAGCAAGCTCACGAATGAGCAATTGCAGTGCATTTTTAAAAAGTAACATTTGTAAATTGTTGCAACATGTTACCAGCCTCAGACCAGGGTTGCAGTTTCTAATTCCAGTGAATTGATAAAAGGCGCTATTAATAAAAAGGTACATTTTGGGCAGCTGACATGGCTAATTGATCAAGTAATTTGAGTAAAAAAAATACAAGACTTTGCTAGGAGCCCAGACAGGGATGAAGTCACTCAATTTTCCAAAAGTCAGAAGGCCTCGAAAAAACTAGAAGAGGAGACCACAGAACTTTCATGCCTGACCAAAACCAAATAGAATGATCCCAACATACAAATAGGCGTCAGACGATCTAAAGTGACGAGAGATTTCAGCTATGTAGGGTAACCTTTCATTTTCTTACCGAAACATGCCAAGCCAAGGATTACCTAAACAGGGTGAGCAGAGCTGCACTCCTCAGTGAGTCGTCACTGGAAGGGTGGGGGGGAGGAACCTTTCCCCCTTCCTTGTCACGTTTCACCATCACTAGCTAAGGTCATGTTCAACATAGCGCCCCAGTCTCAAGATCTGGCTTATATTACAGCAGGGTAAGAAACAAATGGTCCCAGATGAACACACATTCACCTAAGCTGACATTTTGAGTAACTGCAATTGGAAGGTGCGTCGCTGCGAGCCCACCCAGGGATCCCTACAACAGCCCATACCACTGCTTGTTGAGAACATCTGACGATGACAGATGCTGTTTGGCTTTGCAAAGAGGCCCAGCTGAGGACTACTGTACGGGAATTGAGAGGGCAGAGGATGCGGCTGCTCTAGCTTGCTAGCCAGGTACTTGATAGAAGCACTGTCAGCACTTCGCTTCCCTAAGCTCATCATCGTGAAGAAGCCCTTCATTTTCCATCATCCTCTTGGTCCATTTCAGGAGGGGATGTTGACAGAAATACTTTCTCTCAGTCTTCTGTAAAGTCACTCACTCCCTATCTCTGAAAATCACAGTTTCAGGAAAAGCACTCTCCTACCCTTTGCTTATTTTATCCTCCTGATCTGTTCTTCACAAAGACTCAACAGGAGACACGGACTTGGAGATGATAAACAAATCAAAGACGCTGCTTCTGGAAGTAGAGAAGTTAGTGTTCAAAGCTGGAAGGCAAGCGTTTCTTTAATGGTCTCCAGAAAATAGGGAGATAGATATCATCAGTGTGATCTTAGAATAAACCCAAGCGAGCCTATGGGCACTGTACAACCAGCAGTGCCTGAGGCAATTCTTATCCACAGAACCGCTAACACATCACAAACGCACACACGTCACATGCTTCTTGTTCTCTTAGAACTTTTCTTATCCACGGTATTGTTCTATGCGAGGCCACGTGCCTGACTCAAACTGCTCAATCAGGAAATTTGAGTGGGCAACGAGAGGCTACCATGTGATGCTAGAGTGTCGTCAGGTAGAGGTGAGTTAGAGCTTATTCTCATTTCCTTAAAATCATCTAGCCTATTTGGTTTCCCATCATGCACAATAAAGAGACAAAGCTTCAATACACCACATTCACGGTGAAGATGACTTCTCACTCCGTTACAGAATACTCCAAACTGCAAATTTCAGTTTTAAAAAGTTTTGACTGTTTCTAGAGAACTATCATTTATCTATTAAAAGGAAAGCACAGTCATATATATGTTCTCCTGAAACAAATTCCTCTAGCTTGGTATCAAAACTAGAGTCCCATGCTGACAAGTCTATAGAAAACCTTTCATTTTCGGTGTCTATGGTAACAGTGCAGGATTTAGTTTTGTTTCTTTTGAGACAAATCACACAGTGGAGCTTCTATCTCCCAAGCTGTCTCTTCTCAGTTGCTTTGTGATCTGTGCAGTTGGCCACTCCTTCCTCTCCGTACCTAGCATTGGCACACACGTATGAAGAATTCTAACAATTTCTAGCTCGGTATAGGAAATCCCTCCCCTTCCTCCGTTCTGAATGTGAGTTCTACCTGTTCCTGTAACTACTGTGGAAACAAACTACTGCCCAGACTCCCTTTAGTGTCCAGTTACCTAGAGTTATTGACATTATCACCAGTATGTTTTTCCCTTTAGGACTCAGAGATAATATATATCATTATTCTTAAGCTGATCAAATAAGTACCTAGGTGGGGAAAAAAAAAACAAAGTAAAAATAGAAAGATGTAAGAATCAAATAGTGCCTGCTGAGAGAGAAAGGGATGGAAATATTGTTTTCTTGATGTAGGCACCCACTCACAGGCAACGGTGAGGTGGACCTCCCTTTTTGTGGGGGTCTTGATTATAACTCACGGTAGAGGGAAGGGATGTGTGCTCCTTCCACGTGCTGTGGTTCTCCTAAGGGAACATCAGAGGTGTGCTGAAATGTTCAGCTTATTTTTTCAAACCTACAATTGAGAAAGGCCCTGCCTAACCCAGGGCATCGGGGCTACAGGTTGCAGCACAGAAATAGAGCACTGGGAAGGCAAGGACACCTCCCTAGCTGGCCTTTGTGAAGAAGATGCATTGAATGTGGATAGAAAGTGTGTCCAGTTGGTAGAAATCCTTCTCGCTATGAGGGAGGCTTGATTGAGATTTCCAGGCTACCTATAAGACGTTGGGTTTATAAAGAGGCAAGTTCATACTACTACTAAGATACAGATTGGCCAAGGAGATCAGGAGTGGCATAAGCTAAGGGAGAGCTACCCTCCTCACTCCCAGTGGATGGATGGAGAACTGAAGCTACTCAGAAGGTGCACACACGTGTGGCATCTTTCTCCCAGATTCTAGACCTCTCCCTTCTTAGGAATAGTAATAAATCAGTTACATCAAAAAGGGAATATGGTCACTAATTTTTGTCTACCAGGTTCCTTATAATTCTACTGGTATTTAAAGAAAAGTCCTGTATCAAGATACTCTTCTATATCAACTATGCTCTTCCTTCTGGAGAGTAAGGGGAGAGTGGGCACTTCTCCCTTATGGTATTATCACAAGGCCGATTTCGTTAATGAGATGTTTCAGATTTAGGTGTTTGACTCTCTAAAGGGAGCCAGGCAAAACACTGGCCCCACTTTCTAACGGTTTGAGTCCTCATTGCTTACGACTTTCCTTCTTGTTTTATTCCACAAGAGCCAAGCCTGCTTTTCCTTCCACTTTTAAAGGTGTCTTCATTTCCTCTACTTAGAAACTACTTTAAAAATTACATTTTTATTTAACATTTCTGTGGAGAGAGAGAGAGAGAGAGAGAGAGAGAGAGAGAGAGAGAATGAGCCACTGCATGTGTATTTAGTGTGTAGAATAATTTCTCTTTTTCTATCAACTCAGATCATCAGCTTGGTGGTGGGAACTTTCACCTCTTTAGCCATCTTGCCTGCCCTTCTTGTGAATACTTTTTATTGTGTTTGTGTGCCCTCTTTTATTTTGTATCTCCTTATGTTGAAATTATGTCTTCAGTTCTTTAACATCCTCAGTCTATAAGATGCCTTTTCATTAAGAGTTTTTAACGCTTGTCAGTGTGGTATGGATGTCAGAAGGCTGGGAAAGTAACACAAAGAACATTGGGAGTTTTCTAAAAGCAAACTCATAGAAAAGTCATCCATTACCTGCTTCTAACAAAGCATAAAAATGCAAATTCTCAATGCAAAACACTAGTTCAAAACAAGGTTTGCTAATTGTCTTAGTTAAGGTTTCACTACCGTGAAGCCTAGTAAATCATGACCAAGGCAACTCTTATAAAGGACAACATTTAATTAGGGCTGGCTTCCAGGTTCAGAGGTTCAACCCATTATCACCATGGAAAGCATGGTAGCAGGCAGACAGACATGGTGCTAGAGAAGGAGTTGAGAGTTCTACATCTTGATCCTAAGGCAGCAGAAAGGAGACTGTGTGCCAAACTGGGCATGCTTGAGCAAAATAGCTTCCACCTCTGACAATGGCATACTTCCTCCAACCAGACCACACCTGCTGATAGGTGGCACTCCCTGCGGCCAAGCATTCAGACACATGAATCCTTGGGGGCCATTCCTACTGACAGCACTACACTAACAAACAAGTTTGTTTCTTACCTCACGCCCCTGAGGGCTTCTTTACGCTAGATATAGTGGGATCAAGTCTCGGAATCTTTCTCAACCCGGAAACAGTCCTGACTTGTGTATTTCCCTGGATTCTGAAGCTGTTTCTATTCAAGTATGCCTGATGTCATCATGTGCTATGGCCCTTGATACTACACTATCTCCTTATGCTGTTATTTTATGTCATCTTAGTGTCTTTGGTTTGTTTTCCCTTTTTGCTTTAGCAGTACATTTTTTTTCACTGAAGCATCCTTTTCCTGGTATTGTAGTGTACATCTCTTTAGAGGTCACTGAATTTCTCTTCTGCTAACCACACCCTTGTTTATATTGGCACACACACTTGCTCGTGTGCATTTGTATATTCTCCCGGGGTCACTCCTTGGGTCAATCCCTGGGTCACTATCTCCCTGGGTCACTATCCATACCCCATCTCGCTGCTCTCTATCCTGCCACGGCATCATGTGTTTAGCACATTGTATTCTCTGTGTGTTTCAGGACTTTTTTTGTCCCATTATTATTCCTTACATTAAGTGAATTTTCTCTAATGTAGCGTGTTAATTTTAAGTGACTGTTCACTATTATTTTGAGCTATTATCACCATGGTTGCCCTAAGCCTAACCACGTACATTATAACTTCAAATTCCTATTAACATAATTCTAATGAAATATAGGAATGTTATTCCCATATATGTCTACTCTCTTTCTTCCCCTTTAATGCTATCATTATATACACAAATGTTACAAGCTCAGGGATGCATCTATAATTGTTACTTTCTAGGGTTTTACACATTTTCTGGAAGTTGAGAGAAGAAAGGATTGCAATTATGTACTTACAGCTTTTGTTATGTAAGGTTCATTGTTCTCAGGTCTGGTTCCTGGGGCCATTTGTTCCCGGGGCACCAGACTGTCTCTTGGAGTCATTTCCTTAAGTCAACTACAGCTTGGCTCCCACCTGGCTTCTTCATGCTGCTTTTACAGAGTAGATTGTATTTCTATGTATTATCTGTCCAACAGCACAAGTATAGATGCTACATCCACACAGCTGCTTTTTAAATCAGAATGTAGGAAGGAAAAAAATGCAGTTTCTGCAGTCTACATGCCTACTTTGTTTTCCCTTTCTGTGCATTTAACTTCCTGCCTGGGGCCACTTGCTAGAATCAAGGAGAATATTCTCTGTGGCTTTCATTTTACTTACTTCATTTTGGTGCTGCTGGGCTGGAACCAGTGTGTTATAAAATACTCAAGCTATGTGCTCAACACCTGACCATTAAGATTTTCTGTAAAATGGGTGTGCAGCCTTCGTGGCTGGTTGTGAGAGTCCTTATCCCACCTCCGCTGTTCAGACAGCTCTTGTAAGTCTTAACTTTGGGTTGACTGGGTGCTCTTTTTGACACGATTTTCCACCGTGGGCGTCCTCTCGTCGTTTCTCACAAGGGGCCAGAGGCCAATCCTCTCAGGGGCTCTGCTTTAGGTGGAGACTCATTTTCAGTTTGTTCCCATGGCCGGCTCCTTGTTCTTTGCTTCCAATGTTCACTTCGTTCACCTCGTAATCTGTTACTAGAGCTCTGATTGTTCCATTTGAAACCTGTTGACTCTTGTGCTTTATAAAGTGATTCATCAAATCTGAAATGCTTCCACCTCTTAGGATGGACTTTTGATTGTCATATTGTATGTTAGGGTGTATGTTCATGTCCATGTAGATTTGTGCATGCGTGCGTGCGTGAGTGTATGTGTGTGTGTGTGTGTGAGTGTGTAGCAGAAAACAACCCTTGAGGTTGCTCCCAGGCATTAGTCATCCCTCCCCTCCACTCCTTTTTCTCTTTTTCTCCACCTCCCTCTCTTCCTTTCCTCCTCTGCACCCCCCTTCTCTTTATTCACTGTCCTGGAACTTGCCTTGTGGGTTAGACTGGTTGACCAGTGAGCCCCAGTAACATGTCTGTCTTCACAGAGCTGGGGTTACAAGTGTGTGCCAGGGCTCCCAGCTTTGTATATGCATTCTGCATACTTTGTTATCTTCCTAGCCATCATCCCATTAGTTATTTCTTTTAATATTTTCTACTCCTTTTTCTCTTCCCTATTCTTCTAGAATTATAATAACATCTACAGCAATTCACTATTATCTATTTGATTACCTATAACAGCCATATATACTTATTTAGGAATTATTTCCATAGTTATTTGGACATGACTGCACGTGTGTGTGTGTGTGTGTGTGTGTGTGTGTGTGTGTGTGTGTGTGTGTGTGTGCCTTGTCTAAATCTACCTGATTGTTAGTACAAACAACAATTCTGTTGCCTGTTTCACCCTGTATCAGGCTTTCTAGTTTCTGCAAAAGCGTGTAGGGACGTACATTTGATAATATAGCAGTTCTAGTCCCGTCCTTCTCAGGATTAGATGGTTTGGGTAGAACCTGTTCTGCCTTTTCCCTTTTAGTATCTAAGAGTGCTCCTTGAAGGTCACAGACTGCAGCAGGTGCTCTCTTGTTCTACAATGACAGGTTTGGTAATGTTTTTGGTAGCCTCTTTCTCAGATGACATCAACCGTCAACCTCCACTACTGACCGCCTGCTCCATCATGCCCAGGGGCACAGACATCTCCACTAAATTTTGACTCATTTACAGGAGTTTTCTAACTCAGTTTTTAAGATGTGTTACTACCTCAGGAGGGCTCGTCAGTTGTCTCTTCCCCAGGCTCTTTCTAGAAAATGCCCTGACCTGTGTTTTAACTTTTGTTTGTTTGTTTGCTTTTGAGACAGAGTTTCCCTATGTAGTCCTGGATACCCTGGAATTCTATGTAGACCAGACTAGCCTTTGACCTCAGAGATACGCCAGATATGCCTCTGCTTCCTGAGAGCTGATATTAAAGGCATGCACCACCACACCCTGTTGGCTTTGTTTTGACTTTTAAGTCTAACTTATGTGACTTGCTTTGCTTTTGAGGCTGTGCTTACCGTAGAGTACCCCTTATTCTGATGCAAAAGGATTCAATTCCATGCTCTCTTCCTCTGTACCCACTTTCCCTCAGCATAATCACTGAGCCACTGGTCTAGAGTCTAGACTGTGGGTGTGTGGCAATGGAATACATTGCTTTGAACTAGACTTTTATGTTAAGAACAAGGGGTTGGAGGTGTGTCCAGCAGAACTAGCCTCTGGTCACGCAGTTTGCCTTCCTTTTGTTTTCCCCAAGAGCCAAAATCCAGAAACACATTTCCACAAAAGTCAGTGTAACTGCAACTGAGGCCTTCATAGTCTTAAGATGAAGCCAAGGTAAGGCCTCCATCCCTCCTGTCCGGGCAGAGCTGCAGAAAAGTGCTTCCACCTGACAGCCATACTTACCTGGAACATAGCCTTTTCCACATTAGGGAAGGGAGAATGAGAAATGTCAACACCCCATTGCTCTCAGGGGTGAGAGCATCATCATCAGCCTCCAGTGAGGGTAAGGGCGGGGTGTGTTCTTTGCTTTGTATGGACAGGAGTTTCCTTAGAGCTGAGCAGTAGGACTGGAGTCAAGGATGGCGGAGAGACAGATCACAGATCCTTACTGCTCTTATCAAGTCTTGGTAAGTTCTCTTGGAAATTTTTTATTTGCTAAATGTTACTTCTACAATTTCCAGAGGTTTAAGGAAGTATGTGGGATGGCCAGAACACGACATGTTGTCAGACTAGAAGTGGGGCTACTGCAGGCTTCTTGGGCCAAGCAGAACATGAACTGCTATTCTTCAGGGGAAAAAAATCACCTGTAAACATCTGTAATATTCACTACTCCTATTTTCTCTTCATATACATATGTATATATACATATATATATACATATATATATTTAACATGTATTAATTAATGTATATATTTATTTACTCTTTTCATTTTTATATAGAGTGAAGTTATGTTTAAAAATTATTTGTATGTTTCTCCATTTGTCTGAATGCAGTCATTCTCATTTTGAGTCTTTTAGTGTACTCAGATGCCAGTAAGGAGACTAGAATTTAAATAGAAGAATGAAAATAGAATACTAAAGTAAAATTCAACTCTCTTCTTAAAAGCTGCATCTTGAAACCCCAAACCATAACAGTTCTCAACCCGGGGACTCAACACTCTTGGGAGCTGCATATCACATATCATGAATATCAGATACTTATATTACGATTCATAACAATAGCAAAATTAAAGTTGTAAGCTAGCAACAAAATATTTCTCTGGTTTGGGGAGTCACCACAATATGAGGAATTATATTAAAGGGTTATAGCATTAGGAAGATTGATAACCATAGTAGGCAGACATCGGGTCAAGGGCTATGTAGAAAAGAAGGCATCAAATCAAGGCCTGGAAACAGTGAAAGCCAGGAAGGGACCAAGTCATCAAGAAATCCATGGTGAACGCTCCCTAGAATCACTGACAAGCCACGCCTTTTCACTAGCTCCATGTTATGTCCTGTGTACCAGTTTGTCCTGGTGTCCAGAGTACCAGTGTCATTGGATAAAGGACAACAGATGTGAGCCAAGGACCAGCCCAAGGCAGACTCCTTTACGTTGTCTCTACATCCATGTTGGTTATATGATCATGTAAACCGCACATCTCTCCCCGCATTCGGCTGTGAATTATGGAGGAAAGTGGATAGGAGTGGACCCTTAGGAGAGCCTACAGGTTTCTATCCAAGACGAATGGAGCATACTAACAGAAAATGTTTAAAAGTAGAGAATGGACTATGGTTGTTTATTTAATACCGTTTCCTTGACAACCAGTAGTATTGTAGACAGCTGCAGACAAAATAAAGGAGCCAAGTTCTCTCTGCACTCTTGATTTATAAGGTGAGTAAATTCTACAGCAACACTCTAGTCTCATAATGTATAGGAGAGTTCTGCACACATCATAAATACCATTTTGCTGGTCACCTCTCTTTTTCATTTCTTACACCACAGTGATTATTTTTTTCCGTATATATTTTTAGCTACCCAGCATCCACTACTCTGTTTTGGACAGGAGCTCTGCAGTAGATCAAAGTGGAGTTGCAGTCTGCCCAGACATTGTGGAAGCTGAATGTGGCAAGGACAGCGTGTGGGGTCCTTCCCTGCATCGCCTCTCACTGCTAACACTGGGGCTTGTAACTCAAGACTACCTAATAGGCTTCCAGATGGCTCTTCAAATTTCAAGAGAGCACCGGAAAAGAACAGGGGAAATTAGAAGCTTGCAAGGCGACGGTGACTACAGAGCTTGAATTCTGGGCACAAACGGGAACATCCTGTGCAAGGAACATCGGGACTTCTAACCTGGCTCTTTCAGCTAGCATCAGATAACTGTTTCTTCACTGTATTCTCAAATGTCCTCTTGTCTATTGCATGGAGAAAGGGCACTGTGTCCTTTCTTTTTATAAGGTCACTTATCTCATCAGATTAGACCCACTTATAATGTCTTAACCGGGCACCTTTTCCCTAAAGGCCCTGGTCACTTAGGGCTTCAATATTTGAATTTTAAGGACACACGACTATTCAGTCCACTGCAGATGCTGCCTAGTCTCATATCTATTTCTGACCAAAATTCCCAAGCATTTATATCAATTCTGTAAAGTATCTCATATCTTCTGCCAAAGATTATTTTCTGTTCAAATGAAGCAGACTTCATTTCTATTCTGGCAACCGCAGATTCGGACATTACTTTGAAGGCTGGCATCTGAATCGTGTTATCTGGGAAACTGGTTGTGTCCTTGCTGGTTTTAAAGAGGAATCTCAGAGTTCACACGTGGGATATGTTGGGAGTAACAAACAGTTGAGTAGTGGTTCCTCTGTGCAGATCTTTAATGAAGCAGCCACTGGAAAGAAGGGTTTGGAGGAATTGTGTTGTCACTGCTACAGAGTTGAGTGCGTGGCACTAGGAGGAAGTCTACTTCTCATGGTGCTGGATAGCTTGAAGAGTGAGTGACAAGCTCAGTACTCCATTTTTCCCAAAGCGTAGGTCCAGGGACTTCCTCTGTGGCTCATAAATATTTATAGAAATGTTTTCCCCAAAGAAACACAAACTGTAAACTCTGTGGGTCCCTGGATAAAAGCTGCTAAGTTATCAGTGTCACCAGGTGATTTGCAAGAAAGTTATAATACTAATCAGAACATAACAGCAAATGGAACTGAGAAGTGGAATGTATAAGCTTGGGCATCCTCCATCTACCTAGAGTACTGAGCCCTGCTTCACAGTGAATGGTTTGTGTTTTCTGTTTGATCTTTGGCACCCTGTGTCAGCTGGTCCTAACACCAGACCTTGAGCATCTTACCTGGGGACATGGTACCGTCAATACTCAGGGAAGGCATGCACAAAGAGAAAGTGGGGAAAATATTTGCTACTTTAGGAGGGTTTACCAATCCTTACATCTATTAACAACAGGACTAGGGACTCTACCCTCTATCTGCACTTAAAGAACATTGATACTGGCAAGATATCTCATCTTAGTAGTAACATTTAATATGCACCCAGACACCCCTACAGCTTATCAACAACCACTTGGCTATTCTTTTAAGTAATAAGTTCAGAGGCAGAGCCCAGGGGTCTTGGCAGCCCGTAACATACTTAAGTCAAGGTTATCTACCAGGTTTTATTTTCTTCAAAGTAACTTCAAGGTGTTTCAGGATTGGCTTCCATTTGAGAAGTGCTTGATTTCAAATATCACATCCAAAAGAATTATTTCCCTTTATTCTCTGAAAAATGCCCTTAGTGGGCAATATTTTAAAATCATAGAGTATATTTATGAGGCCAAAGAGTACGAGAAAAGATATAACTAATCTGTTGGTAGGCTAGCCTCCCATCTCAACTACTATCACTCATTGACTCAGAGAAGGAAGGAAAACGGGAAACCACAGAGGCCAAGATAACCATTAATGTCCTATGTGGATTCTGGTGTTCCATTTGACAGGATGAGAGAAATGTATATCCAAATGACTCAACTAAAAATGAAAAAAGGACATTCGGAAGCTTCTCATGGATGCCTCTCTGATTCCAGGCAGAGGCTTATTTGGGGCCTATGTGAGTTACCCTTCTGGGTACAACCTTGCTTTGGTCTAACCATCTAACCCTGCTCAATACGGCTGATCTCACAACAGACAAGACAAATACTCCATCTGAGGGGCTTCCCTGTGTCAGGGAGGTCTTCTCACTATGGTCCTTCTCCCTAGTGATGCTGGACTGAAGCTCACATGTTTATTCTGGCTCTCAGATTTTGAACTTATAAAAGGATGGATCCTAGAAGACCAGGGCTGTCCAATATAAGAGCACTGACCCTGTGCCACAACTCAGCCTTGGAGTATTAGCTGTGCAACCGAGGCACTTGTACTTTTAGCTCACTAAAACTAATTTGGGTTTAACTTTTAAAATGGGCATTAGATTCTGTTATTGGAAAAAGTCTGAACATGTCTGGAAAACAGTGGCACATGGGTCTCCTTTTTTGATCATAAAGTTAATGAAATCGAGCAATAAGTATTTCTTAATGTGTAAGAGAGAGGGCAGAGAGGGAGGGAGGGGAGAGAGAGAGAGAGAGAGAAGAAGAAGAAGAAGAAGAAGAAGAAGAAGAAGAAGAAGAAGAAGAAGAAGAAGAAGAAGAAGAAGAAGAAGTAGTAGTTGTTGTTGTTGAAGTTGGGTATGCTGCCAGGATAGAATAGAAAGCACCATTTGAAGGCTGAGTTTATGTACAAAAGAAGAAGAATGGTGTTTCATTGATAATTTCACATTGATTACATTTTGAAATTTGAGTATCTTGAAATGATGGAGTTAACCAAAATATATTATTAAAATTATCAGTGGCACCTTATGATTTCATTGGACAACTTTAGACCAGACTATTTGACTTTCCAGACAACCACTATTTGTTTGTAGCTTCTGTGGTGACTATACCTTGGAGATCATGGAAAGTTAAGGTCGAAATCTTTTCCTAGCAAGAGCATATTTTGGGGAGTGTACAAAGGTGAACCTACTGTCTTCCCTAGCTACCTCCCTGCATACCCATTTCCAAGGTCCTCTACAGACATCTCTGCACAGTGAAGCCTTCAGGTTGTTATGCTTTGCTCTGGGCCAACCCAGGCTGCCCTTGTAATTCTGTTCTTCAGTTTTGACAGCACACTCATGGGCAGCTAATCCCTATGCTCATCTGAGAACATAAACAGGAGCCTGGCTGAAACATTAAAGTCCCCTGAAAAGAAGAATCTTACCTCTATAGTGTGTCCATCAAAGCCTCTAAAAACCAGTGCCATTTCACTAGGATGGCCTCCCTCCCTCCAGAAAATGCAAGGATTACTAGTTCCTGTTGCATCAGGCTCCAATACATAGGATGCTTCTAGCTCCTCAGCACATCTGGTGGGTGTGTCTTTTAACCAGGCATAGTGTGAGGCACAAAGTGGGGAAAGGCCACACACCCTGATCACAGGGACATCACACACACCCTGCTCACAGGGACATTACAGCCTAGGAGAGGCATGTGAAGAATCAATACCCAATAATAAAGAGTAACCAGGCATTAACAATGGTTAGAAGCTGACCCAGGGGCACACTCCTGACAGAAGGCCCGTGGAGGTGGTGGCATCTCAAAAATGGGCAAACAGCATAAACACATGCTTAGAAGCACAAGCCTTCAGGAGTGCTTGAAAAAGTCCAGAAGTCTTCGCTTTCCTTGGAAGTAAGAAGTCAGAGATAGGAAGGAGTGAAGGCATCACGTGGACAAGACAAAACCCAAGGGCCCACTTATCAGATCCCATGAAGAGGAAGTACAGAGAACCTTCAGAACTAGCAACAGGATGCAGAAGCATCTTCCTTTGTCCAGTTCAGCTGACTTCCGCCCAGCACATTAAAATATTATCACTGCCCAGTGGCCGTGCAAAACAACAGCAGTGGGGAAGAGTCAGTCAGCCATGCACGGTGCCTGTTGCTCACCAGCCTTTAACTCATCCTAACAAATACACTCAGCATTGGTTTCTGACCTCAGGACCTCATGGACAGCCAGGGAAATAATAATATGCAAAGCAGAGGCAATTTGGCAGAGAAATCATATAATACATACATACATATATATATATATATATATGTATATATATGTATATATATATATATATATATATTCATATTCTTTCCTTACTTGAAAATAAAAAGCATATGTTTAAAGCATTTCAGGGTAGACATAGCCTGCTCCTGATCAGAGTTCTCCACTCTCAATCTTTCCCTGTGACTGGTTAGGTCATTACCTATCCAGACTAGGATGGCTTAAGCTACTTGAAAGCATTGTATTGATGGAGACTCGGTTCCTAAATCTTCCTAGTTGAAATCATCTTGGGGTATTTCTCACAGCGGATCATTATGTGACTAGCTAATGCACTACGAGGAAAATGCTCATTATAGTAGAGAAAGAAGGAGGCTTAGGCTCTGGCAAATCCCGACTCCTTCCCCTGTGCTTGTTTAAGTACAATATGTTTTGTGCAGCGGGGTGAACGCACTAGCATTCCAGTCAAGGCAGAGCATATCAGTGCTCTGAAGGTGCTACTTTGAGCTACATTAATTTTCAGTCTTCAAACAATGTAAAAAAAAAACCCAGCCTTTATAAATTATGGCTAACAAAGAACTCATATGGGATTTAGATGCACAACAGTTGGCAAACATTAACCATCCAAGAGCCTTACTGTGCTGTCAAATTCAGTAGTCACCCTGCAAGGCTGTCCTTGTCATCACAACATTGTTCTGGCACCAACACTAAATTGGGCACCAACCCAAGTCTCCCATTTGGAAGGACCTCACAGCGGACTGTCCCACTGCTGACGCTTGTGCTCGCCTTTGTTGTCACTCACCTCGTAGGTGAAAGGTACACAAGCCCTGGGCACCCTCAACAGCCAGGCAGCCAAAGGTCAAGGGTTCAAGATCTGGGGTGAGTTGACAATAAAGAAGGTTTTCTCATCTACACTTGCTGAGTGTTACTGTACGCCCACGAGCTCCCGGAGGCTCTGGGAGCTGGCTTTGGGTTCAGCTCTGTATTGTGGAATGTGAACCATCACCACAAGAAAGCTCTATGGATCTTGTTAAGAAAACAGAAAGAAGTTCTGCCAATTGCTAAGAAATAAATTCCTCCTTTCCTGCTGCTTGGACCCAGCATAATGAGGGCTCCCAACCTCTCCCTGCAATAATAAAATGAACTCTCCGGGTCTCCCTTTTGATGTATTCCACGTTAGAAGTCTACAGTTGATGCCTTTTCATCCTTAATTTATCTCTCCCTGTAAACATTTCTGTACCGTTTCCAACGTCTTAAGCATACACATTCTTAAAAATAATTCACTCCTCCTATTTCACATGCATCACTTTATGTTTCGGGTCAGAGTTGAGGCTAAACAAACACACCTCTGGCTACAGTTCTGCAAATGCCTCTGGCAGCAAATTAACTCAAACAAATGTTTTGGCTGGGTAGTGAGGTTGCCTCTTAATGATCCCCCCCTTCCACACTCCCACCCCCCACCCCCCACCCCCGATTCGCTTTTGTCTGGAGGCCCAAGGACAGGGCTCCTGAAGTGTTTTCTAGCAGGGCCTTTCCTGTCAAGTTAATACACAGGTCTTCATTTGGTGGTTAGTTTGTTTAAAGTTTCACCACTAGAGGGTGCTACTTGTTTGCATCTAAAATTTGCTATTTCCTCACAGGGCCTCATAGGCTCTACAAACTTCCATTACTAAGTGAAGCTCTCCAGAAGATATGCAGGAAGCCTGAACTTCAAGGAACAAGATTTCACTTCACTTTTAAGATTATGTGTTGGACAATGCAAATGGAAAATCTCTGTCGTTGGCATAAACCGAGCTGTCCTGGTTTATGACTGTTACAGACGGAGTATGAAATGCTAATGATTTCATTATCTAGGATTTTGCTCAGTATTTACTATACAGTATCTTAACATCCAATTCCCAACCCCAGTGACACATGAAGTAAAAAGGCCATGTGCTTTGCTCTATGAGTGATCTCACTTTCTAACAATGGAACCACACCTACCCAATTGTGCTCTGATCTCTCTGATTTTTATAAAATCTTATTTCAGTGTGACACTCCTCCTTCTTTGTATGTTTGTTTATCACAGTATTGAGAACTGCCCCAGGGTTCCATGCATGCTAGATAGGCAGTCTGCCACTGAGATACGTCTCTGTCCCTCAGCATAGTTTACATCCAAGAACCATTAAGACTTACCGGCTTTAAGTTTTCTTATTGTTGTCTATGTTAGTTCCTTGTTCAGTTACTATGATAAAAAAATGCCTGATGAGACTGTTGAAGGAAGAGTGTATCTGGATTTGCAGTTGGACAACACAGTCCGTCATGGCAGAGGGGCAGTGGGAGCGGGGTCTTGAGGCAGCTGGCACAAGCAGGCAAGTGTGTGAGTGCCGGGTAGCTTTCTAAGATGGCTTTCAGGTGGCTTTCACCTTTTAACTCAGCCCAAGACCTCAGTCCAAGTAATGGTAAGTCTAGAATATATAGCAGGTCTTCCAACCTCAGGTAAATAAATCTACAACCCCCTCAGACACACCCAAAGGCTCATGTCCATCACACTTCTAATTCCAGCAAGGTAAATGTGATTAACCATCACATTGACTTTTAATGATTCTCTGAGATTTATGTACAGATTTTCCACTTGATATTTTCTGGTATGTATAGAAGAGGTATGCAATTGCATCCTCACTCATTGGCATATGGAGAATATTGCTAACCTGTGTGCTCTTATGTGAACTGCTCAGAAAATCAGGGTGCAGGAAAGGTTTCCTATAAAGGATTGGGTCCAAAATTTAGGCTTTGTGGGCCAGCTAAGGTCTCGTCCATGTCTATTCAACCAGGCCATTATAGCATGAATATTAGCCATAGGTGTATTATCTGGAACATCTGTGCCCAATAATATTCTGTTTTTAGGAAGAGGTGGTGGGCTGTAGTTTGGTGCTCCTACAAATGATGAAGTTATTTTTAATTTCTTTATTTTTATTTATATGTATGTGTGTCTGTCTGTGTGTACCATGAAAGTGTCTATTCACTACTTTTATAGTTTCCACTGTCCAGAGATAAGCACAGAAACTTGACAGGACGGTTAGACACTTGAAAGTCCATGGACCTTTGGAGGAATTCGAAGGAATTCCCTCAGCAGAGCCTTCTAACTGAGAGCCAGTGGCATCTTTGCCTTTCAGGATGTCCCTCAGGTTATATCCTATGAAGACCTCAGGAACTTGAGGTCACCGCTATTCCCTGGCAGTTTCTGCAGACAGAGCACGTAAAGAAAGCAAAGTCATTGTTTACCTTCAGACTGATGTGTTGCAAGAGGAGTCTGTGTCTCCTTGGAGTAGGATACTACTTCCCTAGGCAGGAAATCCACCTGGGTCACCTTTGACACGCCCAGCTTGTGCAGTCGTCTCCTGTAAGTAGCAGAGGGCAAATGCTTAGGAAGGCAATAGGTTTATTTCAAAAGACCTGTCAGTTCAGAAAACACAAAAAGAAACAAACCAAGATGTCCTCAGCTTCTCAGGGCAGTGTCAGGCTCAGGGCCCTGGTGTGGAACCATGGCCCTGATTGGATGTGTGATGTCATGTAAGCCTCTGTCAATGGCCCTTCCGTTTTCCCATCTGTAAAGTCTTGTTCGGACTCAGGTGAGACTTGTCTCTGGGCATCTCTGGTGATGCTCGGGTAGGATGCATAGAGGAACTTTCATTTGCAATAAAATTCTAATTTCTTAGTGTGGGAGAGTTTTTAAGTTTAAGTAAAAGAGAATTCCACCATGCCATACATGCCATAACACACTGTTTATGAAGTCAGCAACAGTGAGAGTCCTATTCTGGGCAGAATGCAACAGATTTCATTGATCCAGGAGAATAATCAATGAATGAATGAGTGTGTGTGTAAGGTGCACTAAGATAGCACAAATGAATGTAAGAATCACTGGGCGCAGACTAGTAAAACCTCATTACAATAGCCCCAAGCTATGATCACCCATGTAAGTAATCATATCTGAATATTTATGTAATGCTGCAGATGCTTCCAGATGTCTGTACACCCACTATGGCATCTGTCTCATGACATCTCGGTGAAGAGTGGAATGCCATCTTCTCTACTTTATCTAGGAAAAGATTCAGCTCCAGGGCTCAAATGCATACAATTTACAACTGGTGGAACCCGGGTTAAAACACTATTGACCCCACAACCCCATATGCTATTATTGACTTGAATCCTGGTACAATGCCTCCTCTAAGGCAAATTTCTACCTAAGCTTCTTAATGGCAACTGTGAGTCACTCCAAAACCCTGGTCCTCCTGAGTTATTCAGAAAACAGCCACCCATAGAGGCACCTCTGTCTATGGGAACACGCAGAGCGGCCCTGGCCTTGCTCTCTCTGTGTGTGCATCTTGCACAGCCACTCTGCCCTCTATGGTTCAGCCTCCCCATCTGGGAACAAATATGATGGTATCTCTGCTGGCATTCTTATTGGCAATGCACAGGCACCATGAATATGCTATTCATAAACCACATATATGTTATATACATGCATGCATACAACTTTCAGACATATATATCTTAGAATGTTTTCTTGAACTTTATTTTTAGGATACAGAGTTAGCAGCAGAGGGTCCTTGGCTGGTCTTATACCCTCCCTAAAGCTAATTTAAGGAACACACACACACACACACACACACACACACACACAGAGTTGGCTATCAATAAAAAATGACCAGGACAGGTAAAGGGCTTAGCGTCTCAAGTGAGGAGGAAAATATGAATGAGGTCTGCCTGCAGCAAAGCTCACTGTTCTGTTTAGTCACCCAATGCATCTTCCTGAGAGCCAGTAGGGCACTTATTACCACAGGGTTCAGGAGTGGACCTCCATCTCTTCAGGTCAGGGCCACCTTGATAGAGAGATCGCCCAGCTTCTAACCTTCCACCAATATGTCTAAGGCCCAGGGTTCTCCAGGCCCTGTGTAGTGACCACTACACCCACAGGCAAGGGTCTGGGAGTCTTGCTAACAGGACATGGACTTTAGGCCTATCTTGTTGGACAATCAGAAACAGGCCATCAGCATATGAAGCTAGTGCACAGTTTGATAGTCTATTTAAACCACTGAAGCAAATTCCCATAGAAACTGGGTTGACATCCCCGCTTTGGCACTTACCAACCTGAATAAACAATAGGAGAAAGATTCAGGGAAGTAGCAAGTCTTTTCAAGTCTTATTTTTCTGTCCCCCCGGCCATCCCACCCCTAGTAAATTCCAGACTGTGGAGTTAGATGAGGCTGATGTTCATAAAGTCTGTAGTTGATGCCTGGCATAGCTTGAAGCTTTTGGCTCAGGCAGCTTGGTTTCCAGGACATCATTTTGACTGATTATGATATTGCTTAACTTACGAAACTTCAGAAGAGGCAGATTCATGTATATTCTAAATTTAAGATTTTTTTAAAGTCTGTAGAGTTGATTATCCCTGGCAATAAAAATCTAAGAACTGTACTCCTACTTTCAATTTGTATTTATTTATTCATTTATTCATTTACTTTGGTAGGGGTACCATGGTATGGGGCTTGGCTGCTCCATTCACTTTTGCATTAATTAAAAATATCACTGTGAAATTTCCAAGTTTTCAAAACTTGGCTTGAATAAATGAGTTTATCTAACTAAAACAAAATATTTTCTTGTTTCAATAATTATTGAAAATTTTCAACCAGCCTCTCAGTGGTGTTGTGTTTGGGAGATCAGGGTCTTAGCTCAATCCAAGCCACCATAAACAAATACAAGCTGAACTGTCGCCATGTTGATCTCCCAGGGCACTGATCAGTTGACAGTTTGGCAAACGAGGGTTCTTGGTCCACAGAGTAGACCTGTCCCAAAGGACTGAAAACTGTAAAACCACTGCTGTAATACATCCTGAGTTATTTTAGGTAATATAGCACCCTATAAGCTCTGGATTGACAAAGCTACAGTTATAGTAAATGTGCATTTACATTAAATTACACTTCCAATAGACGTGTTCTTTGGGACAATTTTGCTGTTCTTCTGGTAACCATGTATTTATGCTAAACATTTTTGACATATCTTGTTTTATCCTGAATAAGATTGCATAACATTATTCCAGTTTCACAGATGAGCCATCGGGGTCAGTGGTGCCTATACATTACTCCTGGCTTGTAGGTGCCAAGCTTCAAGTCTACTGGACAGTAAGCCAAAGGGCTGTGTCCTTGAAACGTGTGCCACTTTGACCTTGTCTCACACCAATGGCCACACCCATTATAGCGCGGGTTTTCACAGCCTAACATTGTTTCAGTCCACTCGTATGTGTTCATTTTATAAATATGAGGTAGGATTCCTGAGAAGGGGCCTGCCTGGATTTTCACGATGCTACAGAAAGACCCTGTTTCTGAGATTAAGTAGCACATAACAGATCTCAGGAGTGAGGGGTCCAGGAAGGTTGGCCAGAAGTTGGTGCGCTTTCATAGCAAAGCCCTCTTTGTAGCTGTTTCTGCAGTGATGTCTCTTCATGGCTGGTCCTGTGTGATGCCAGACCATGCTTTATTTGGTCCAGAACACACAGCTTTGCACTGTCTTTTAATATTTAGTTTCCCCAAACTATTTCTATAACTCTATCTGGTGACAAAATAATCTTATAAGTATGCCTACCAGATAAAGGATATAATACTTTCCTTTATAAACATTAAGCAGCTGGTTCCTTTTTTTTGTTCAAAGCCTTATGAACTCATAGTTCTTTAATGCAAAGGTGTAGGGAAACTATTTAACAAATACAGGGAAAACCCACTGTCATATTGATACTACTGCTATTGTTATTCTTTTTGATTAAGCCATCATGTCCATATTGGCCATGCTGCTTCTAGAAGCTCTTTGCTGTTCCTCCATCATAGCACATCATAGCTGCTCCTCCAACATAGCACATAGCATAGCACATAGTCCAGGCACAAGGTCATTTCTACTCTAGCCCCTAGTGTACACCCTTGTATTCTCTAGTTTCCATGTCTGTCCGCTCTGACTTGGTGGGAAACTTGTTGGGATCTTCTTCACCCATCCCTGCACTATGGGGCTTACTGCAGAGTCAGAGAGAGAACATTATGAATTCAGTGCTTGAGGACAGAAAGGAGGAGTAAGAGAGAATGAAGAACAAGCACTGTGAAAATATAGGCTGAAATGGAAATGGGCTCTGCTCTGGATGTTTGTCATTTTTATTACATCACCCTGCACAGTTTCACCTTGGCAATTCTTTTTTTTTTTAAAGTGATTTTAATTAAAAAAAATCCAACAACTAAGCTAGATTTACATAGGACTTCATAGAACTATAATAAAGTAAATAATTCAAAATCACCTAAAAGGCACAATAAAGACTCATCTATCTGGATGAACTGCGGCTGTGTTTAATGAACACGGAGGGAACTCAAATAGGTGAAGCCCTGGGGCTGGTTTTCCAGATGAGCAGCACAGACAGCGTTTTGAGAGAAGACTGAAAAGCCAGTTACCACCTAAAACCCACAGCGTGAACACCTGGGGGTTAGAATCCTTCATCTGTGATTTGGAAGCCTGACCAATGTCTCCTCGTCCCCAAGAACTTCAATGGCCACTAAAGGTTGTGTTTCCCTGGCCTGGCAATATCAGAGAATGGAGAGAGATGGACTTCAGTGTATGAACAGAATCCTTTTGACTCCCCCAGTCAGCATTCCAGTTCCAGAGCACATGACTTAGTGCCCCTGAAAGAAGGAGACAGTTCTGAATCAGCCTTAAGAAGGTCTAGGAAGCAGGGCAGGATGAACAAGAGTGTAAGAAGAGGAACACTGAGTAAACCCAACTGCAGTGCACAAACTATGAATAAAGAGCTGGGATGCATTTGAATTAAAACCCCCAAGGCACCAGTGAGGCATCCTGGACACACTGAGTAGTGGGCCATGGTCTCTCCTAAGATGACGTCACATTATCCTAATGCGACACAGGGGCCACATTGTCACAAGGATGGGACTGAGGCTGGACTCCTCTCCATCCCTTTAAGTCCTTTCTGAAACATCCCTCTCTCCTGAGGAAGCTGGTTCTACAAAGCAACACTGTAGCCAACTTAGATATGTTTTTTTTTTCTTCTGAAAAGAATGCTGAAGATGAAGAATGTTGCTGTTTCAAGCTTGAGAAGGTTATTTGGTATCTCTCAGAGTGAAAAGATAACAAACTATCCACCAGCAGGACGCAATTTGCCCAGGTACTGATTTGTTAGCTGCATGTCAGGATGATCACTCTCTCATCAACCAGTGTGCCACTCCATCTGTGTTTTCAATGCTTATTGATGTAGAATGAATTAGTATATAATTTGTTTCTTCATGATGAATATACTAATGAATGCATATGCACTGTTTTAATTCACCCACCAGTGGGTAGTATTTGAAATGTCCCATGCCTAGATGTTAACAATAATGGTGCTTAATTCCCACATGCATTCTAAATATTTATCCTTATACTTAGAAATACATGTAGCTCTTACTGCTCATCAAATAAACTTCTTTTTACAACAGAAGGAGATCATTGCAAAAAAAAAAAAAACAGAGAAGAAATGCATTGTGGGATACTTAGCCCCCACTGATACAGCTATATCAGGACTCTTGAAACTAAGATTCACTGAACATTTCAGTAGAGGGAGCAAGAAGATTATACAAGCCAAAGAACCAGGAAATCTGCTGTGAGACTGTGTCTTCTAGAAACGACAGGGATGCTACACCCTAGACAGTATGGCTACCTAAGCAAGACCCCAATACTGACAATACTAATAGACATACCGGTGTAGAAGAGGGGAAATCCTGCAGGGCCTCACTTAGAGACAAGGAACTACAGACAACTAGGGATGCTGAGAATGGGAGAAATAGTCTTACCCAGCACTGAGGTCCCTAGTTGGTCATCTGGTCTCAAGTAGTTCTCTGTCTCTCTCTCTCTCTGTCTCTCTCTCTCTCTCTGTCTCTCTGTCTCTCTGTCTCTCTCTCTCTCTCTGTCACTCTCTCTCTCTCTCTCTCCCTGTGTGTGTGTGTGTGTGTGTGTGTGAGTGAGTGAGAGAGAGAGAGAGAGAGAGAACTGTTGACTGAAGCACAGAATGGCAGAATTTGGGTTACTTCTAAGATATGAAAATATCATTGATACTACATTGATAAGTTACACTGTATAGCCAGCCTGACACTCTTAGGTTCCTTTCCTCAATTCAGACATAACGAATCAGAAATATTAGTTCTGCAAAGTCTGAATTAAAAAAAAAAAACTTGAGTTCAGAAACTTTCCAAATTTTATGAACAGTGAATCACAAAGACACTGAAGAATTGTGTCAAATATGGGTTTCAGAATATTCAACAACCAGTGATCCACCAATCAGATTTCTCACTGGAAAAATTTCTGAAGGGGGTGGGGGTCAGAGGTTAGTGAATGGCATTCACTCTCCTGGAAACAGCAAAGAAGTCACTGCAGTAACAGGGCATTTCTGGAGCAAGAGGAAGCCTGAAATACAAAGAGATAAAAAGCCAGGAACAAATGTTCCCAGGGAAAAGGAGTCATTTGGCTAGATATCAAAGTAGGCCAAGGTCGTAGCATGAAAAAGAAGTCTGCATTGGCCCATGAAAATCAATTGTAACTCATTGTTTTGTTCTTGCTTAGTCACACATATGTGTCAATCTCAAGGCTGGCATTTGAAGATGCTGCCAGAGATTTGCCTATTTATCATCCTAAAAACTTTTCAAGTGTTTTTAATAGATAAACCCTCAAGGTAATGTTGATAACAGTTTACTTCGTGGGTGGAGTAGTATCCTGGAGGAGTGGCAAGGAACTACTTTTATTAGTATCATTCATTGCTACCATAAACTGTGTTTGAGCAAGGCACCATGCCAGATCGGCATGACACAAGGAGAACGAGGAGCAAGAACATATGCATCAGAGAGGAAAAAAAATCTCCAGGCTGCAAAGAGTAAATGCTAACATAAATGAGTCACCTAACTGGGAGAAGACTGCGTGGTGGGCAGATTTCTTTTTCTTTCCTTTTTTAATATTTTTATTAGGTATTTTCCTCATTTACATCTCCAATGCTAATAAAAATGGAAGACCTGATTTAGATTCCAAAGATAAGCTTGTGTAAGTAGGCCACAACTGCAGGTAGCTTATCCTGCATATGTAAAGATCCAAGGACAGAATTTACATGTTATACCAAAAGTCCAATTTTGTGAAATACAAGTATTGAATTGGGAGAGCAATGGCTTTAAGATGAATCAAGAGGACATGTTGAAGGTGGATTATTAGAGACTAAAGAACTTGGATTTTGCATAGACACTGAACAATTGTCGGAAGTTATGAAGAAATTCACAGCTGCAAAGCAGTATTTAAATCATATTAACATAACCAATATAGGAAATACAAAATCAGGAGCCAGATGTCAGGTGTAGGAAATGACCTCATCTTAGAAGCCGAGTGTGGAGAAAGAGGAGAAAAGAAAAGATCCCCAAGCAAAGTTGAAGGTTCAAGAATGGAATAGAAAATGAAACAGGGCAACAAGGCAAGGTTGGAGACTTGGTCAAAAGTGATGAGAATGGGACTCTAAAAACCAACAGAGGCTACATTAATAGCTAATGTTGCGTGGAAGGTGAAGATGGGAAGGAATGGGCTAGTGACATTTCAAGGCATCATGGTTTGTAGGAAGAGAAATGAATGGTATAACTGCAAAGACAGAGGAGTTGAAGAAGAGTTTTCTAGGTGTAAGACTTGAGCTAAGAGAAGACAAAGGTGAAAATGTAGCCCTTGACAGTCATCAACACAAGGTCACACAAGAAGATGCCACAACCATAGAAAAACAGATCATGGACCATAAAAGGTTTAAAAGAAAAACAATGAAAATAGTGCAATGAAACATGTATATTTGCTGGCATGCCATCGAGAATGTTTGTCTAGGAGGAAATTAACCCCAATTGTAACCTCTGTCTTATATTAATATCATGAAGGTGCATCAGCTATGCCGAGAAAGTCCTTAGCATCTTATGGATGTCACGTAATGTTTAAACAGCAAACACTACAAGTTCTGCTGCTTCTGCTGTAAGAGTTTACTTTAAAATTAATCAGTATTTTTTTTTACTAAAATAACTTCCTTCTGTGCTTCTGATATTCATAATCTATAATCTAAAAGAATAAAAATATGGGTCATCTAAAAAATAACAACATCAAAGAAGACACAGAGTTGAGTGGGTAGAGAGGTCGGGTGGATCTGGGAGGAGTTGGAGGTGAATGCAATCAAAATATATTATATGAAATTCTAAAAATTTAATTATTATTTTTAAATGACAAATAATTCATTTTTTTTCTTAAATACTGTGCTCTGGTAACAGTGGGTAGCAAGCTGTAACATCTTATGTGTAGATTTCCAGAGCTGGCGATAGGCTATTCCTCTGGGAGAGATGAGAACAGAAGACAGGGCACCATACCCAGAGAGTAACTGGCTCTGTGGTCGTCTTGCCACACACATAAGGATCATCTGTGCTCAGGGGAGTGCCATGTTCCTCCAAGAGAAACAGCATGAGAGTTGGCCTTATCACATCATATACAAGGATGGATTTCCATCCTTCCTATTTGCATTATAAATCATTTTGCGAAGTATTTGTTGCATTTCCACCGTATCTGCTTCTAGCTGTGCAGAGATATTAGTTTGGCTTCTGACCCATTTTTTCCTGAAAAGAAGCAAATGTCAACACTGGCTTAATGAATGGCCGTAGCCCAAAGATTTGCTTCAGATTTTGCAACTCAAGCAAACTTGGAAGACTTCGGAGTTAGACGTGAGTTAAACCATCACAGCCACGCTGGTGGAGGCTCTGCCCTCGAGCATGAGAAGTGGGAAATGCGGGGACAGTAATGATAGTGACTTGTGTTCTTTCCATATATAGATATGATATAAAGTATATTCAGGAATGACCTTTTATTTTCTTGATGACTTTGAGTAAATTTCATACCATCTGTAATATGAAGCTGTGTCATTAGAGCCTTCCAAGTAAGGCACTGAATTTCTCAGTGAGAGTGCACTTTCTCCCCCAAATGGATTCCATTTTCCTGAACCTGAAGGCAATAGGAACACTGCCCTTTTGAAGATGAACTGTTACTGCAGAACAAAAAATTAAAATAGCTTCCTGAAGATTCTTGAGTCATAAAATGAAGGCTAACAAACGTGAGCTTCTTGAGAAATGTTTGGGGGCAAATAACGATCATTATAAGAGGCAAGGAGAGTACTTCCTCCCTCTCTTGCAGCAAAGTTTTGATCAGCGCCTTTAAAGCCATATCATGAACCCTTTTGATGAGTCAATATCCATCCATACAGTTTAGATTCTTGAGTGCATTTTACTAGTTATTTTGATATGCATGTATGTGTGTTTTAAGATGCTTGTATTCCATTTTTTGTAGAAAGTACAATTGTAATTAAATGTTATTGAAGTCACAGATGTTTTCAGTTTGCTTGGGAGCTCAACCTACATGATACATAAGAAAATACCGGGTATGGTGTGATGATTTCAATAGAAAAGTCCCCCACAATGCGTTTGAATATTTTGTACAAAGGAGTGGCACTATTAGGAGGTGTGGCCTTGTTGGAGTAGGTGTGGTCTTGTAATGTAAATGTGGAGGAAGTGTGTTACTAGAAGGTAGGCTTTGAGATCTCAGAAGCTCAATACAGTTCACATCCCACTGTGGGCTGATCCAGATGTAGAACTCTCAGCTCCTTCTCCAGCACCACGTCTGCCTGCACATTGCCATACTTCTCAACATGATGATGGATTAAACTTCAGAAACTGCAAGCTGGGCCCAGTTCAATGTTTGCTTTTGTAAGCATTGCTGGGCCATGGTGTCTCTTCACAGCAATAGAAACCCTATGACATACAGTTGCATGGAAACATTGGAAACTATTTCAAGGCAGAGAGATCTAAGCAACACACAGAAGACTATTCGGCAGGACTGGGGATTGAGCTCTGAGGCAGAGCACTTGCCTAACACATATGCAGCCTGCCAGGTGTGACTGTCTGAGTTTGATACAAATTAGAAAAGGCCAATAATATGTGCTGAATAGGTCAAACTGAAGTTCGTCTTCTTTTAAATCAAAGCCTGGAACAAGTTTTTAGTTCCTCCTTAAGAAGGGGAGACCACATTCTTATTGAGACCCTTTCCCCAACTCTGCCTTTTCTTCCTCATGCTGGAGCACACTATCTACAGTCCGATCTGCAGAGGAGGCTGACACCACATAAGACCTGGCTATTGAGCTCAACAATTTGGAGCTAATTTTTGCTTATGGTGTAAGACCTTTCCCTCCCTATTCAGACTCACTCTGTTTCCATAGCAAGGGAGCTGGTTTCCCTGGAGACTGAACATCTAGTGCGGACACTTGCTCTTAAGCTCGTTTCTAAAGGCAACGTGTGCAGTGTGCTCTCTCTCCAAACTGTCCAGGCAACCACGCCCTCGTCAGTTCACTCGTTTGCTTTCCTGTGTGTGTGATGGCTGTTGCTGTGCTCAGGAGGAAACTTTATCTGCTCCCTATGTCATTTTATTCCTCCCACCATTTTTACTCTGCTTACTCTATTACAGTTGTAGTCTAAAAAAGAAGAGTTTTTAGTATATCAGCAAATATTGGCTATTGGCCTGGTTAAAACAAACAAACAGACTAAGCTCCTCTCTTTCTCTCTCTCTCTCTCTCTCTCTCTCTCTCTCTCTCTCTCATTATCTTGAAGGATTTTTTCTTTCTTTCAGTGATCACCTTTTAGATTTCTCTCTGTTGCTAGTTGATATGTGGATCACATAGCTAACA
Source organism: Mus musculus (assembly GCF_000001635.26). Taxonomy (NCBI): domain Eukaryota; kingdom Metazoa; phylum Chordata; class Mammalia; order Rodentia; family Muridae; genus Mus; species Mus musculus. The sequence goes on along the minus strand of NC_000072.6, from coordinate 5,790,368 downwards.
GGCAAATCTGGCACCAAGGGCAAACCATTTCTGCTTTGGTCCAAGATGGAGTTGTATGCCCAGGTATACCATTCTAGCTGAAATAATGACCAGCAGCTGTCTGAATAAAAAAAAAAAAAAAAAAAAACGTATAAGACAACAAGAAATAACAGAGATGCATGAAACAGGGGAAACACCAAGATAAGCCCCACAATTGTCCCAGTCTGTGGTCCCCATAGCACTTCCAGGCTATGGTATAGAAGCAAGGCCAGGTGGCATGCAGTATATGTGCTAGGCAGAAGAGGAAGACTCCAGGGGGACTCAGGCAATTAGACTTCACAGTCACCCACAGTCTATATCAGAAGACCACCAAGACCAAGGGAAGAGTGACCTGATTCTTGGATGATTGCTGACAGTTCTGGGTTTTCTCTGAGGACAAAAATATCTTCTCTGCTTCTGTCAGACTGCTAAGATGCCATGCAAGGCTAGATGCGTACAGGAGAACACCATACACATTATGCCTTGTTAGTAAGAACTACATGGCCAAGGGCTGCAAGAGCTCCTCTGAGCACAGTGACCTGTGCTGTAGTGCAGCAAAGCCAAGAGCAAAGTGGAAGGATCACAAGATGTAGGTCAACAACCACGTGGAGAGAGCCAAGGAGTGAACGGTGAAGCTGGGGTTCACTGGGGCAGTTTGAAGGGGAGATTACAGTATCTATGCTCTATGTTGTCTTTTGGACAGAGCTTGAGGCCAGAGTTGTCACTAGATGTTCATTCACTCTTTGGGGAAATGGATGGAGTCTATGGAAGGGAAGTGAGGCTGGGTAAGGAAGAAAAGATGCTGAATCAAAAAAAAAAAAAAAAAAAAAAAAAAGCTCCCAAAAAAATAAGTAACCCAAAAGTAAGACCTAAAAAAACAAAGCTGCTTTTAAGTAAGCAGGTGTTTTAAAAACTATTTATTGAACAAAAATTTCATAATCTAAACAGAGCAAAGATATTAGAAATAAATTGATTTAAATGAAAAAAGAACTTAGTGTGTGTTAGAGTGTGTGCCTGTATGTGTGTGCGCGTGTGCCTGAGTGTACAGCTCTGCACTATTTATATTCATGAGCTCATAGATGTCAGAAGAGGGCATCAGATCCCATAGGACTGTAGTTACAAATGGTTGGGGGCCACCATGTGGGTGCTGGAAACTGACCTGGGTGCTCTTAACCATTAAACATTCTCTTCAGTCCTCTAAATATGTTTATATTAAATCTTAATGATTTCAGGAATACAAATATAATCAATTCTCACAAAAGTAATACTCAGAGATTCTGATAGCAATAAAATAAAAGCAAACCAAAAAACCCTAAACCAAAGACATACCTGACCTGAAGGAAACCCACAGGCAGTGGTAAGGCAGGAGGCTCAGTTCCCTCCCTCTCCCTACAGAGACCTCTGATAAGCAGATTAGCCACCACCCTCTGAGAAAATACAGGAATGAGTGACAGTCTCTACACTGGAGAACTGAAAATAAGCCCACTTCAAAATCAGTGTGTTAGAAACTGTGACACAGCCTCACGTAAACCTTTCTCTGCCATCAGAAAGCAAACCTCAGCTGAGGTTCTCCTAGGGGACTAAAGGGTTTGGGCCACTGTGGCCACAGAGGGAGGAAAAGCAGCTTTAAACCAAGTACTCAGATCTCTTCCTCTATCTTTGTCCTGGCTCAGCAGAGAGCAACAGGCCATAAAGATGAATCCCTGCCTTTACCTGGGAAGGAGAAGATTGGACATCAAATATCTGACCTTTTTAGCTGCTGCCCGAGAGTCTGGCTTTTAACTTCCTTGTATCCAAAGGCTAACAGAAAGACAAGTCAGTATTCTGGAAGTATGGACCCACTCCAGGCTTTCCACAACGACCTTTCTTCTAATGATATAAATAAGACTTGGTCTTCTAACCGGAAGTAAATAAATTCTGCAATAAGCATTGCTCTTCCAGCTATTTGGAAATCTAACTCTAAGCTGTCTATTCTGGGAGCTGGAGGGCTAGACAATCATTTCCTAGTACTGAGGTCTACAGAGAACAAAATGGGGATTCTGAGCCGCTCTGGGGGCCTCACACTGACTCTAGCTCTCTTGCTTTAGCAGGAAGGCCTAGTTCATTCACAGAAAGAGCCATACTGCATGCTTCCTTTCATGCCTTTTCCAGCTGCTGCTGGTGAAGGGCTCACTGGTTTCTTGGGTCTGATAGATAGGAAATGCTAGTCCCTGGAATGGAATGAATGTGTGGATATTTCCTGTGTGAACCAACTCCACAGCTGAAGTCAGCAATCAAGTCTGTTCTCTAGGATCGTTCTAGAAGAGTCAGGTCCCCATCTAGCCCCCCACGTCTGTTTGCTATCACAGAGACTGGCCTCTACCTTGCCTGTGTCTGAAAGCTGTTGGGGGCTGACTTCACTCAGCTCCTGTAGACTGCAGAGGATAATGAAGATACTTAAAAGTGAATGCCATTTAAACAAGCAGAAAGTAATCTACCACAGAGTCTTTTCTTAGCGTCTGGTAGAGCTAGTGGGTATTAGATGCCAGTGCCTAGATTTATCTTACAGACAGAAGGGCTCACACCACATGTCAAGCAACCCAACTTCTCCAGCTGCCCTGGGAAGCACTGGTTCCCATCTCACTTGTGTCAGGGTGCACGTGGGACTTAGTGTTTTCTAGCCTCCAGGGAACCACAAAGGAAAATAGATGTCTGCCTGTATAACCACTGAGGTCTTGGAGTACCCAGGATCCCTAGGTGAGGTGATGAGAGAACATCTCCTCTCAGGGAAAATCTGAGGGGAATCTCAAGAAGTGCTGCTTTGCCTAATGTGCCAAAACCAGTGAGCTAAGGGAAATGGAGAGAGAAGGAAATACATTTTCCACAAAAGAACAACCCGAATCTGCAGAAGCAACACCACTGACATGGAGACATATGTCTTACTCAGTGGAGGATTGAAAATGTCAGTCATGGAGATGACAACGAGGCTGAGGGTCCAGTGCTTTCAAGGTAAGTAGTACAAATCTACTATATGCTAGGAAACTCAATGAAGAGACAGAAATTATGAAAGGGACCAACTATATACACCATAGAACTGAATGACACATTCTGAACTGAAAAACAGTTAACCTGATCAAGCAAAAATTGTTAGGGAATTGAAGACAGTTTACTGAAAAAAAAAATGCCCATAGAGGAGGAGAAGGAGGAGGAGGGGGAGAGGAGGAGGAATAGGGGAAGGAGGAGGAGGAGGAGGAGGAGGAGGAGGAGGAAGAGGAGGAGGAAGAGGAGGGAGAGGAGGAGGAGGAGGGAGAGGAGGAGGAGGAGAAGGAGGAGGAGGGGGAGAGGAAGAGGAGGAGGAGGAAGAGGAGGAGGAGGAGGAGGAGGAGGGACAGGATTACACAGATAGAAATACAGGCCTATACAAAGGAATGAAGAACAGTAAAAAAAAAAAAAAACTGAACTGTGTGGATGAACACTACGTTTGTCCCTGAAGTCTCTTTTCAAAGATCATCAGCCGAATAAAAGAGCAAATGGATTGTATACTTCATAACACATACAAAAAGTGAAACATTTAGTAATAATAGAGCAAAGGTCAAGAGGAGAGAGATAGACATGGAAGTATCCTCTGTCTCCACTTTAAGAAGTCAGCCCAAACAAATGCAAATTAAATACAAAATAAGTAGAAGAAATGAAATTATTAAATCCAAGCAGTGGTAGAAGACACTTTTGGAGGGTGACAACTGTTTGCTTTCCTGATGGCAGTGACAGTTTGATAAGCATGTAAGCATGCCAAACACCAATTTCAATAGCTCATGTATAGTATTTTTTGTCAGTTAGATTTCAGTACAGCTCTTAAGTGAAGACACCGAGAAAATTACAGACTTTAAGTTGAGGAAATAAAACTGTCTCAAGAAAAATCTTCTTGCCTGTGGAACATTTCATAAACTTTGGTATGTACCCCCAAATATCAGACCTACTGAAAGGGGAAACTGCCATGGTGCACAATTTGAAATCGTAAGCTGGCTGAATAATCTTTCTCCAACATTCTCTAAAAATTCCTTATAAACTTTTAAAGACCAGCCCCTCTCCGTGTGCAACCTAACATCTCTTTACCTCTCTGTGATGCACTGACTGCTCCAGGTGAGATGAAGCAGGTGGGGAGAGAGCACCAGGCATGCCTTCTCCCCAGGATGCTTTAAGTAACATGCTCAATTTCCACCTGAAAGCAGACCAAGGTAACTACTGCTGCTGCTGCTGCTGCTGCTGCTGCTACTATTACAACTACTACTACTATTACTACTACTACTACTACTATTACTACTACTGCTGCTACTACTACTCCATAACTACTCCGCATCAGCACATACAGCTTAGCAATCCTGCATCATATCTACAATGTATCAACTTGAAGGTGTTCAGTATAGTCTTTGCCAGCTCTCCCGTTTGTTTATTTATCTTTAAAGTCATGATGCCTGACTGAAACCGTGAAAACTGTAACTTACTATATGCTGATTATTTCTCTGCTTCACATAAATCACAATTCTCGATTATTTAAAAAAGTATAGAATTTGAAACAGATAATGGATGGTCTCACAAAATATCCCAAAATGTAGTAATTTTAATGAAAAAACCCTCAAAATTAGTAATTAAAATTTTTTTAAAAAAGAAATTCACAGCTATCTTCTGAACTTATTTATAACCAATGTGCTTGTTAGCTAAGGTGTTATAGTCCTTGGTTTACTATCACTGTGAGTCAGTTACAAACTCCTGCATGCACAAAGGTCCACACACGTACACATGCTATTTAGTGTGAATGGCACAGTAGGTGCTGAAATGGATGGAAACCCAGAGACATGGGCTCAGCAAGCTGAAGAATTCAGGATAAACAATAAATAAACACCCATATGGAGATACATTGATGTATTTTTCTTTTTTAAAAAAAATGCTGTTATAAAATGTTGAGGTATCTATTTTGGAGGTATCCAGTCTTATGTTGTGCAATGGTGTCATGTCAGCCTGAAGGCAGGGGAAGCCATGTCCTCTATGACAGTCTTTCTCAGTTTCTGTGTAGATACTCCTGCTATGGCTGATCTCATGTTGCTTAACCTGTACTTGAAGCTGAAAAAGTACACAGTCAGGTGTTCTGAGCTTGAGAGTGAGTTACGAAAGCATTCCATGGAGAACATGTCGTGTGTGACTATAGCTAACTCCTGTTCTCTAAGGGAAAATGAAAACATAAACTAAAGCCTGGTACTTGGTTCCTGACGGGTGACTTTTCAACTCCTAAGCTACCTTTCAATCCCCGAAAGACATCATCTGAACACACTTTCTTTATGAGACATTACCTAACACCAAATAGTTGAATCAGTGAGCAAACTGACTTATTCTTTCACAGAATTATAGTTGTTCGTAATTTAACTGACATTAAGAGTTTGTTGTGAATTCTCTTAACAAATGAAAAAGAATGACCACAAACAGGACACAACATTTTAATACTGATCCCAGACACAATTAGTTGTTAGTAAGAGGGGAACTTGGTTAGGATAAAGCCACATGTATCCCCAATTCCGGACTTTATGTGGGACACTTCTGAGTGAAGGGATGGGCTTTGGTTTATAATTTTCTTTTGGATCAGTGTCACTTTGCACTGATAGGAGTTATCACGGGGTGGGCAAAAGTCATCTTTTTGTGGTGTTGTCCACAAAGAGAGACTTTAGCCCAAGCTGTAGAAGGAAAACTAATGGAAGAAAAGAAACTTATCAAACAGGAAGTCTCAACAAAGGAGAGAAAGCCAGAGCAACAATAGCTCTAGCATCTTAATACAACCATAGCAAAGAAATCATAGGAGGAGGAACAAAAGAGCAGACATATACCCAAGTTCTGAGTCTGACTGCAGCTGGAGCACTGAGGGGTCTGTGTCCCACTGCAGGGTCCTAATCGTGCAGCACAAAGGAAAAAGAACACAGAGAATTAACAAAGAGGGAGGGCAACAGAACAAACTAAACCGTGTCATTCTTCAAGGCAACGTCATATACGGTACACACACAGAACAGCCCCTCCACCCCCAGGGATTAGGACAAAGAAGGTTAGGAATAGCTGCTTAACATCAAAAACTATGGCCATTTCCATGGAAGACAGCCTACAGCCAATTATTCCAGTGCCACGCACGCACGCACGCACACACTCACGTGTGCATGCACACACATTCGTGCTCCAGATTCATTGACTGAATATGTGATCCTGATGTACTTTTGACCTCGGAGCCCAAACACATGTTGGAGTTCTGAGCTCTTCCATGGAGTGGAGAGAATTAAATACAGATGGACAAGGACGGTAGCATCTGCGAAAGTCAGCCTTAATGGAGTGTGACTGTAAAGTCTGGGGAACAGTTGGCGCCCTCCGGTCAGTTACGACAAAAATAGCAGCATTGCATTTGAAACCGATGAGTTCTTTTATCCATACAGACTGTAGGGAAATGGTCTCCAGTGCTAACATTTGTCTCTGAGATGCCAGAGATTAAGTACGTCTTACATTTTCTATGTTTTGTAACACATAGCACAGGATGTCGGTAATGGCATCTAATTTCCCTTTGTACTAATAAGATGGGATAAGTATTCTATCTTAAAAAGAGTATGCACAGAGACCTCCATTGGGTAGGCTCCTTACAGTCTTCAACAAAGAGTCTGTCCCAGTGAATCAAGCATGAGCTCGTCTGAGAGACAATTGATGGATATTTTGTCTTTCTGTTGGGCATGGGTGCTTCTAATCTAGCTTGACTTACCAACTGGGTGACTTTGGGAATGCTGTTCAAACTCTCAGCCACTGGACTAAATATATAGATTAAAAAACAACAACCTTGGTATCTCTTGAGATATCACTGAAAACACGGGCGCCAGATTCCAGCTTTGCAAGGTTCTCAGGTTACTGTGTACAAGTTAAGGTTTGAGGATTCCTGCTTGCTTTCCTTGTTGTAAAGACTTACCCTGGCTTATAAGGCTATGCAGGCTGTGCTTGGTATCTTCTGAACTAATTATTTAAAACCCCCTTTTTCCTCGCCTAATTTAAGGTGAACTGTATCCATTTCTGCATGGCTTGGATACTCTCTTCTTTCAAAACTTGGCTCCTATGTTCCTTCTTCCATTTCTCTACCTCATCTTAAGTGGGACTTCGTCATCCTGCAGTCCCTCCTTCATACTGTCCATACCTTCCTGAGATTTCATTCTATATCCTTTCATTCATTGCTGATATTGTTTGATTCCAGACTTGAGACTCAGCATGGCAGACGCAACCACATCTCCAGATTGCAGGAGCACACCTAGAACTGTGCCTGTCTCAGGTGCTAATCTAGTGGGACATTTGTTGGGTGAGTGAATGAGGGAATCTTTCTCCGATTGTCTGCATGGATTACATGCACGTAGAAAGGGTGAACAACACTCGATCATCAGTAACTATGCACATTACTACCAGTAAATACGTTCTGAGTCCCCGCCCTACTTGTCTCTGAGAGTTCTGTCAGCCCATCTGCAAGGACAGAAGGACGAACTTGCTGAGATTTCCTATTTGTCTCTGACTGTGCTCGTGACTTCTTACCTGAATGTTCCAAAAGGATGAGCACTGAAGTCCAGTGGTGGCACAAACTGGCCACTGCTTCTTAGACCAGCAATTCTAAAGAGTCAAGGTTAACGCAGATGCCTGAAATTTGTGTTAACATGCCAATTCTGGACTAACAGAGCGTCAGTGGCTTGGAATCTTACATTTTAGGCCAGTTTTAGGAGCTCTGAATGCTGCTGCTCTCTGGATCATGCTGTTTATCAGGGTCTTGACCTTGAGGTCTTTGTGAAATACAAAACATAGACTTCCAACTCAGAGAGTCTGCTTTAGTAGTTCTGGGATGGAGGAGGGTGAGAGTCTGAGTATCATGTTCCCAGTGGAAAGTGTAAGGTTGCCTGTGGGACAGTCTTTGGAGGACAACTGGGTAGAGGGAAGCTTTTCCGTTGTCAGCATATAGAAAGCAGAGCATCAGCTCAGCTCTCCCACCAGACGCTGAAGGATAGTTTAGCCTGGCCACTTCCAGGCTAAATAACCAGAATGCCTGAGGCAAGCAAGATCCAGGCATTAAAATTACTGAAATCCCCCTTAGTGCTTCTCACACGTGGCCAGAGATAGGAATCATTGCTCTGGAACCGTTCCATGCTCAAGCTAGTGCTCTGCCTTTTCTAGGTGCAGGTTCACTTTGGTTCAAATAGTACCCGGGATGGAAGTCATCATGAGCACTTACAGGGCTCTAACTTAACGGCATTGTTCCTGTTACAGACAGAAGTGCAGCTTCTGACTCTCACTGACTGGAAAGCATGTCCAGATCAGGGCTGGACCCAGGTTAAAGACAGCGTGCCTTCACGTTTTGTTTGAGTGGGTGAGCTTTCCTGGCGTCTTCTACTCCTTTGGCATGAGAAGAGTGCAGCTGTCAGAGCTCTAGCTGTGCTGCTGCCTATTCAACAGATCACATGGACCCGTTGGACACTTAGAAAGACTACTAACTTTTGACTTTCTATCAGAATCATTAACTTAAGAAATAAAGATTCAATCTGATGCTTGCATTCTAAAATAGTTATTATATTTTAAACTATGTGCATATTGTGTTTGTGTGTGTGTGTGTGTGAGTGAGTGAGTGAGTGAGTGAGTGGAGTGAGTGGAGTGAGTGAGTGAGTGAATGTGTGTATGTGAATATAGATATCCTTGAAGCCCAGAAGAGGTGTTGGATCCTCTGGAGCTGAAGTTAAAGGTGGTTGTGAGCAGTGCAGCTTGTGTGCAGGGAACCAAACTCAGGTCTTCTACACAAGTGGCAAGGTGCTTGGAACTGTTTAGCTGTCTCTCAAGCCCCTGATGCTTGCGTGTGTAACCAGAGCAACAGAGGTGATGCATGTAAACAAATGTGTTCTACTCCATCAGACACTCTAGTCAGTGAAAGAAATCCCAGGTATTACCAGCAGAAAGCTGGAGCATGAGGAGTAAAACTGAAGACATAATCACATGCTGCTTTTCTTTTCTTTTCATATTTCCCATTATGATCTGCAGAGAGGTCAGATTACCAAGAGTGTACTACTTTCCTTTTTTCTAACTAAAAAGCAACTCGAAGTCAGTTCCTTAACTAGGCAAACATTGCTTTCTGTTTTCAAGGATGGCTGAGGACCCTGTATTAAGTGATCACTGAATTTTCTGTGTGCAAACTCACAGAGAAGCAAAAAGGCAAGAGGCAGCTTCCTGGCGAGGCCACATCTGGACCTTAAGATGAGAGTGTTGGGCTCTGGGTGTGGCTTGCACTCTGTCAGACAAGTCTTTTATATCCAACACAAATATCCAACACAAGAAAGAATGGGTCTAAAGCCCTTCGGTATAAGAATATTATTAGACTTCATTTTGACTTCTTATCCTCTTTCTGGGATATTTTTATTGAGCCAATTGACATAAATATTACTTTGTAACTTTATCAAGTTAGTATATTATTGAAAATAAAATGGTAGTTCAGTCCATAGCTTCCTAGAGGATTTGGAATATTTCAGGGGATTTATTTATGGAAATGAAAGCAGTATTATAATTGTAAGTTAAATAAATAAAGTCTTATACATTTTTCCATGTAGAAATTACCATATTTACTATGACATTAGTCTCATGTTTTAGGAGTTTTTTGGGGGGAGGATGGGCCACTTAGTGTGCATAGGGCACAGAATTTCTTTGATCAGGACATTCATTCGCTTATTCAAGAGACATCTAATGAGATCCTAATGTGTAAAATACTGGGATCAAGAAGTAAAAACCTTCAAGTCAACCACTGTTCTCTATGGGGTGAAGGAATGGACACAATGGGCTTCATAGGACAAGTCAGAAAGCAAAACATGGCACGGCAATGGTGCCCCAGGTATGCTGAGAGCCTCAGGAGCTCTACTTAAGAATGTGGCATTTAATAAGGGAAATTAGACATATGGGTATTCATACCTAATTATAACATCTTACCAAGAAGAAAACAATTCCCATCAATTGTGCAGGGCTTGTCACAGTTTAAAAATTCAATTAATATTAGATGATAACTAAATACATGTCATAACAGGTGGGGCTGGAGAGATGGCACAGTTGGTTAAGAGCACTGACTCTTCTTCCAGAGATCTTGAGTTCAACTCCCAGTAACCACATGGTGGCTCAGAACCATCTGTAACAGGAGCCGATGCCCTCTTCTAGTGTGTCTGAAGAGAGCAATAGTGTACTCGCATACATAAAATATCATAAAAGGGATTAAAAGATAATAGCAGCTGTAAGTTCACTTTGCTAAGTTACTCCTCTGGATGGCTGGTCAGATTGTGGGCTGGGCCACCTCTATCCTTTGGGAACCAGAGTAGGAGACACTCTTTTTCCATGAGGATCAGAAATCTCATCTGATTAAGCCCTTGATTGATAGAGTAGGATTTGGACATACACTTACTGTTGTCAGTGCCTGTTTTATTGCATATGATGGCTGAGTTATTCTATAAGACCCCATAGACTTTAGCAGCCATCTAACCAATTTATCATGAGAACAATAACTTCTAGGCTAGATAACCATACAAACTCAACTGTTTTCTTGTCTTGAATACAAGCTTTCTGATGGCTGTCAGAGTTTGAATTTAGCAGAGGGGAAGTTGGATGTTTAAACATTATAGACGCCCCTGGTTATTCTCCAAAGTGTCTTCATCTGTCTAATAATGACCACCATTGCCCATGTCTCTGCCATATCTCTGTCTTAAGTCTTCTCTAGATTGTAGGCAGACTAATTTGTTTCTTTCTCATTAGAACCCCCTCTCTCCCTCTTCCTTCCCTCCACCCCTCCCTTTCTTCCTTCCTTCTTTCTTTCCTTTCCTCCCTCCTTCTTTCCTTCTTCTTCCTCCTTCTCTTCTTTCTCCTGTTCTTTTAATAAACTAAGTCAATTTGATTTCTATCCAAGATTCCTGTCTGGGAAAGCATCCTTGCTTTAAAGCCACGTGTTTGCTGTTCTGGTCATTGTAGATGCCTTCTTGGATTAACTCTCAAGGTACCTTCAGTTTGTTCAGACAGTGAATTACCAGCCTTGTACTAAAGGACATCGAGGTCCTATGCTCCCACATTTTGGTTGGCAGCTAGAGAGATAGCGATTAAGGCCACAATTTTCAGCTTTGTATAAAATACTAGGCACAAAGCCTCCAATGTCATATACAATAAGAACTTATTCGAGTCCATCTGTGTCAGATAATGTACCTGCTCATATCTAGTCCTGAAAAGTAAAAGTTATGTAAAAGTTTACAATTAAAAGGTCATTTTGAGGTTTTTATGTATATATTTCGTAAAACACAAGAATAGATAAAACATAAAAATCATCGATATAGCAATGGTTTTGTGAATACCTAATAGAATTTCAGCTCTTTAATACTTTTTGCTAGTCTACAACTCTCTAAGTCCTGGTAAGATCACTTCTTCATTTGCTCACTTTCAGCTTACCAGAGAGATTAAAAATTAAACAGAAAAATCACTGGACATCTGCTGGCAGTATAACTTAAACGGAAAAGACATGCTATCCTGATGCGCGTGCATGGAGCTCTGGGGAGTAACTGCTTCCTGTGCACTTCTTACCGTGCATGGCTGTGTTTCTGCTTTTCCTGTCTTTATTACACACCAGGGTAGAAAGCCTTAAACATTTCCCCCAGAAATCATCTCTGCTCATACCCTTTCTGGGTGTTGACTAATGAGAAAATGACCAATAAGTATTTGGAACACAATGAGCAAGAACTGTCATGTGTAATGCTACCACCCAGCACAGCTGAGCCACAGGCACACTGCTGTTGACATTAAAATTGGTATAGTCTTTAAAGCCATATGCTAATAGGCACCAAGAGCCATAACTGAATTGCCTCGTGGACAGGTTTTATTTCACAAAACTCAGTCTGTAAGTAAGACTGGATCATAAAAATCATCTCAGAGAAAGGAAAAGAAGATGCTGATGGCAATTATTGCAATGAGAATTTCTGTGCCATCAAATCCCATGGTCAACGTGGGTTTCTCATCTTTAATCTCTCCTCTTCTCATTCTATAGTGAGGCGTGCTGCCTAGACAGGGTTATGCCATCCCTTTTCACTTCTGTGCCTTACCTTAGACCATTGTCACTGACTGACCCCCACATCTTCATCACCACTAAGTTCCAAATTCCACCTTTTCAAATGCGCTTTGGTTTTATCTGTTGACAAACCTACCCTTTGGTTCCTCATCTGTCTTTCCATTCTTTATTTACCCCCACAACCCTAGTTTAGACTTTCAGCTTTTCTCTTTCCCCATGTGAGTGGTCAGGTCTTGAAAACGTCATAAAAATGCCACAACCCAGGACTCAGCTGACATCCACCATACCCTAGATTAGTAACAAGCTACTAAGTGCCTTGAGTGACAAGGGGCAGGTATGGGAAGTAGCGATCTAAATTCGTCTCCTAGAATTTGTTATTTATCTTCTGTTTAATTCCTAGTCTACATCTTAAGTACCTGAATGTCTCCCTCCAAACTCAACCTTTCCAAAACATGTGCATTCTGGAAGGCTCAGCTTAAAATACATTTATGTATAGTAAGACCATTCCAAAATAATTTGTATCTCTACGAGGTGTGAGTTAGACAGAGGTAATTTGGCTGCTTACTAAATGAGTCTCTTGGTAAATAAACAATCCAGTTGACATTAGGAGCAATCCTGATAGCATCAGGATTTTTTTGTTTTGTTTTGTTTTGTTTTGTTTTGCTTTTGTTGTTGCTGTTGTTTTTAAAGCAGGACTAAATACTCTTCTTTGAGCCCAGAAACTGGATTCCTGCTTTTTTTGTTTGTTTGTTTTCTGAAAGACAATCATCACCCTTTGCTTTAGTTGCTATAGCAATGTCTAGTATGTTTTCCAAAGTAGCATCCACCCTTAATTTTCTCAGGCTGCTTGTCCCTCTCTGGACCACAGATGCCTTCTCTTTAGCTGTGTCTTCATCTGAACACCTACATCTCTTCTCCACCAATCTCATCCAGATTTATGTGTGCTACTCACACATACACAAATAAATATTTTCCAAGTATCTAATACATCATTATGGGACCGTAAAAATGAATTCAAATCACCTCTCCCAATTATAATATTACAAATCTCTTAATGGTGATTTTTGAATAATGCTTTACACCATTATTGTTCATCTCTATAAGTACACATATTTGAGAGCTATAAAGTACAACAATATCTCCTTGGATGGCTTCATTAAATCTACTAGAGGGAGCCTTTCTCTCTCTCTGAGAAAGAATCCACTTTGTGTTTCCTGAAGATCTGGCAAAGTGTCTTACAGACCATGAAGTCTCAACTAGTCACTGACAGAAGTCATGAATGAATGAGTCAATGAAGGCCTATCCTGCCTTTCCTGTAGATGGGAGTGAAGTAAGATGGTCAGCTCGGTGCAAGTGAATAGCTTTTATTTCCTCTTTAAAAAAAATGAGTCAGAGTGTGTCCACCTCACATTTTAAATATCCACCAAAGCATTTTTGTAATTAATTCAGCACATACTTATCTTTTGCTTTTATCCGCATATATTTTCACTGTGACATTCATGTATATATTGAATATATTCTCATTGTGACATTCATGTATATATTGAATTTGATTAGATTTACCTCCATTACCCCCTTATTCCCCTCCTCCTCCTCCTGATGATTTTCTTCCTCTTCATAGCTAGTCATCCATCTACCTTCATGTCTGTGTGTGTGTCTCTGTGTGTATGTATGTCTCTGTGTGTCTCTATGTGACCCACTATGGTAAATAACTCCATTGTGTATGTCCTGATGCCAGTATATGCTCTCAGAAGGTATTTAAGAAGGTATTTAAGACCCTCTCCACACTGAAGAAGAAAGCCCTGTCACTAAAGTGTTGGCTATGTTGCCGTGTTGTACTGAGGATCAGAAGTCCTTGTCTTCTGGGCCCTAAGCAGTTTTAAGGAATCCCTGCAAATGGGACCCAGGTTTCCATGTACTTCCTGTTCTCGCCAAGATGGAGAAGGTCAAGGGCAGAACCCAGTGTCCTCCCTGTGTATCAGAATTGTTCTGAACTCTGGGGTCACGTGTTTTCACTAGCTCCAGATCAGACAAGGAAAAGAATTTAGGTTAACACAAGTATAGTGCCTAGCAGAAATCTTCAGTCAGTGCATAATTTTTAAAATGCTATTTCTAAAAGCAAAAACACTAAAAAATTAGGGGCATTTAAAAATCCATCCTATCAATCTGTCACATTCATTAAAATTATGTCAATTAACGATGGTATTTAGATAAAGAATTAATGTTTTACTTCTCAGTCCCAATTATTTCCTTACTTGGGACTGGCAATAATGTAGATAAAGATTTTCTTATTTCTTAGAAATTATTTTTCCTAGAAACAAAATTGGAACATTGCAACATGTGCTTCTATCAGATTCTCTTTGAAAGCCTCCTTTCTTTATTCTCCATGTCAGACTCTTTCCCCCAACACCCAAGCCCTCATACACAGTGACACCGAGGCCACATAAAAGCCTCTAGGGTGCCCCTTTGAGCTGGACTCAAAATGAAGTGAAGAATTTTCAGCATAGCACAAGGACATGTTCTTTACAATCTTACACAGAACCTACTGCCAAGCAAGTGGTTTCTCTGGAAGGAGGCACAGCGTCCACTGCCAAAACAGATGCTCGGTTTGTGAGCAGTGCCATGTCAGAGGCACTGCACATTCTGCCTGGAGACAGAGCCACAGGAGGTCAGCATTTTAATTTATCAATTAGTGTGCTACATAAGGAGAAAAGAAATCCTGTATCATAAATCTTAGCTGTCAAAGAGAGTGACTTTTAAGATGACTTATGTTTTATTAGTTTTAATGTGTGTGTGTGTGTGTGTGTGTGTGTGTGTGTGTGTGTGTGTATTTATATGTGCACATGTACATATTAGTGCAGGTGCCCCCAGAGGTCAAAATAAGGGACTAGATCTCCTGCAACGGGAGTTACATGTAGCTGTGAGTGGTCAGTCCTGGGTGTTAGGAACTGAACTCAGCTCTCGCCTGCTCCCAATAGGACTGAATTCTAGTCAGCTTCAAACCAGTGTCTTTAGCTTCTCTGACAGTGTCCTATGAAATTCCCCACAAAGAATGGTAATGTGTGAATGCTTGACTAAACACAATTTGGTGTTATTATTCAATTTCTGATGGTTTCAGTTACTTTGTTACTTTTTTATCCCTCTGGAGTTTTTGATACTTTCCTTTTGACTTCTAGTCAAAAGGCTGTGACAGATGACAATGTTTTCATCAAAGTGGATCAAAAGTCCCTAAGTCTTATGTAGCTCCAGAGAGCCTTGGAGAATCTGATTTTTCGGTAATAATAAAAGTCCCAGAGACACTCTGTCAGATGTCAAACTGCTAGAACTTTTGGAAACAACAAATAGTGATAAATGGGAGGACAGGTATCCATTCCAAGTATTTTGGGGTATTTATATTGGAGGCAATTAAGGAAGTTAGAAGATTGTGCTGATATTAGAGTAAAGAGAAAAGTTGGAATAGAAAAATAAAGATAGTTGACTATAAAAATAACACATGCAGGTGCTATTGATTTTTTATAAAATTGTATATAAGATGTCATAGATATTATATGAAAGAATATACAGTATGGTGCTTTTTGCTGGTGGTAGGATATTGATGTTCTTATTTTGACTTGTTTATGTTTTATAATTATATTACATGCACAGACAATATTTCAATAGTGATTACTAAAAGAAAATATCAGGTATCTTGGAGGATGGCTCAGTCAGAAAGGTTCCTGACACATAAACTTGAGGTCCAGAGTTCAGATTCCCAGCGATCCATGAAAACCAGATGTGCTACACATATCTGCAACCAGGGGTTGGGTTGAGGCACAGCGCCAGGTGGATCACTGCATCTCACTGAGCAGCCAGCCTACAGAATTTATGAGCTCAGTATCAGGAAAAGACCTCAAGTAAAAGACTGCTTGTCTCAAGCAGTGAGATTGAAGGCAACTGAAGAGGAAACCGAACATTAACTTCTGGCCTCCATACACACATTCACAGTCGCATGCACGTGCTCAAGTGTTAAATACCAATGAAACACACACATGTACACACAGACACACACACAAACACACAGAGATAAATAAATGAAAATGAAAAGTTATTATAAAAATGATTGGAGGGATGCAATATTTCTATTATTTTGAAAATAGAACTCGATGTTAAGACCACAGGCGGTCAATGAACAAACAGACAAACAAATAAAAAAATAAACAACCAAAGTGGCAATTTCTATTGTTTTCATTCTGCACGCCATTTATGAAAAGCAAACATCAGAGATCTTTTTTCTGATTATGTTGACTATTTTGTTTATGTGCCAGATAACGCTGACATTGTTACAATAGGTGACCAGACACTATGCGATTACCTTGTGAGGTTGTTATATGTGGAATCATTTTAAAAAGTTCTACTATGATTCCGACTTGAGGTCCTGGTGAACATTATGAGATCAATATACCTTCCATATTTTTCAGGGCATCACAGATGCTGGTTTCGTTGTGTGTGTGTGTGTGTGTGTGTGTGTGTGTGTGTGTGTGTGTGTTTGAAAATGTTAAGATTCCCACAGCAAAACAGGGAAAGAGAGCAAGTATGGAGTCCTTTATGAGCCCACCACGCAAAACAAAAGAATCAACGTGGCCTGAGGGTGCCTGTGCATAGATTCACCTCTGTTTCATAACCTGAAGGTACAATGAGCAAGGCTTGGCTAACTCTAGTGATAAAGACTTTAAATCTACCCTTGGCTTGGCGTCCAAAATGTTTACACAATTACTTGGATGAAGATGTAAGCATGCTTATCAAATTTGATAATGGCATATACATTCTCAGTGAGAATAATTTAAACAGTGTATCGTTACAACAATAATATCTAAGATTCAGAGTTACTGTGTCATGCTGCCTCCGAGTTCTTGCCCAACACTCATTGGCTTCTTTTCCAGCGGAACCTTCTGTGGCATGTGTACTAGTTCCTTGAGATAATGTAAGGTATAGACATAGCTTATGAAAACTCATGTAAATCTGCCTGGAACAAAACAAGAACTTCGACTATGTTTTTTCTGTGTGTACTTGAAAAAGATGGCTAGTGTTCATCGTGCCGCAGTGATGCTATTGATACCAGAAACCGAGGCAACAGACTCATCCATTCAAAGTCATCCCCCAAATGCTTACCTCATGAATTCAACTTCAAGTTCACTGCTCATTTTCAAAGAACGATTACTTCTCAAGGAAGAAACAAATTCAAATAAACAGAAGTCATCCTTCAAGGTCTGAGAAGTATCTTTTATTCAATTGCAGTGCATAGAGGACATTTTAAAGGGTTCAGATTAATATTCTTTATTATATAGAACAAACTTCTCTCTATGCGCTATAATACCTGTGATTCTCCTTTAATGTTTTTATGCATTAGCTACTCCTGCATTTTTACCAATAATTATCAATCAATTATATAAAACATATAGCATCCTCTATGCACTCTGTGGTATTCTAGTTGTATAGATTAAGGCTTTTATTAAAAATATCTATGTTTATAAGTAAAGTTACCCTTTCACATGCTTTATTAATATAACTTATTTTTTAATTCTAAGAGCCTGTTATTTTCCCAATACTTATTAATTTAGAAATAATTGATGATTCTAAATAAATCAAAAGAAGGAGGAAAACATCCCAAATAGAAGCTGTGAATGAGACATGGGCTATAAAGCTAAAAATCGGAAATTATAAAACAAATTATAACACTTGTAGGTTTAAAATATTTAACCCATACCACTTAATTAGGAAATATTTTATATTTTTATTTAAAACATTTATTCCTCTCAAAATGAGTAAAATGAAATTTTGGTAAGCTTTCTATTTATAATTCTGTATAATTAAGGGACATGAAGTATGGCAATTTTCTTCTGGCTCTCAGGAAACATTTTTCAGTTTGAGCTTTAAATCCTGGCAAAGGAATAGCAGAATTTATGTGTACCTTGAGCGACAAACAGACGTGTTAACTAGATGCCTGCATCTTTTAAAAGATTTTGTAGTCTAAGCAAATAGGCAAGCTTCTCTGGTGCAGGGGTGTCAGCACCTTTCTAGGTCATGTGCAGTTCTGTGAGGTGTTAAAGACGATAGCGACTTTTCAAAAATGTCACTTCTACATGAGGGGAAAAAAACATTTAAAATGGAATTCTAAAATCTGGAGGAGGATATTCTCCTATACTGAAACACATGCCTACTTTACTAAAGCAAAAGCATATATCTGTCTGGAAATTTACATTCAAAACAAGGGCAAACGTGTCCTAAAATATTCCTAATTCATTCTTCTCAGGTAGAGTATATGCTTGGTTGTTATTGTTGGTGGTTTTGTTTTGTTTTGTTTTGTTTTGTTTTTGAGAATAATTCTTTTATTTTTCCCTGCCATTTTTTTTGAATTCTATTGAAACAATGAATGTGGACTTTTGCAGGGATTTGCTCTCTGGCTCGTAGCTACCTACTCTCTTCAGAACTTGGCTAATAATGAAGTAAAACTCTCTAGAGTTTGACTCTGGAGAAAAGGAACTGCCTCTCTCCTTTAAAGCAATGCACCAGGTTTAAACATGAAACACACACACACCTTTAAGAAGGTAAAAGGAAAGAAGGGTCTTATGAGGAGCAGTACTTGCTACTGTCCCCAGAATGGTGACAGCACAGGTCAGCGTTTTAGCACAGGGCAGCACAGGTTAGCAAGTTTTCAAAGAGACTTCATCAGCTGTGAAGTCAGTTATAGAATTCCATGCAGCCAACTGCAGCCCTCAAAGCTGAGCTAAGTGACAAAGCCACATTTTGTATAGAAACAGTCAAGTGTCTTAAGGAGAGTCCAGTGGAGCCCCAAGGAATGTGACTGCATTATGTCAGCTCTCAAATAAATGTTAAATCTTATCCAATTATGTTGTTATTACTGTCAGCCCTCAAAGACCTTCTGAAGCACTCAAAGCAACAGATGACAGCAGACATATGCTGCCCCAAATCACAAGGGCAATTTGCTAAAATAACCAGTTTTGCCCCCATACAAGTCTTCCATTCTTCTAAAACTAAAAGCAGTACCCACTGCTTCCAGAGGCCTGCCAAAACAAGATGTTCTTTTCTGAGCCCACCACTGGTCCGTTACTCCTGAAAGACTTCTGATCCTACTATGTCATTTTGGAAAGAAAAATACAAATGTGTAACTCAGAACAGGTCTGAATGGTTTCAGAGTATTTCCTGTTTGGGATGTGTGTGTATGTGTGTGTGTGTGTGTGTGTGTGTGTGTGTGTATGAGCTGGCTTTGAATTTATGATCCTCCTGCCTCAGCCTTTTGAGTGTTTGGATTTAGGAATGCGCCTTCATTTTCCACTTAGCCACAGTTTTCCCAACCAAATTGCCTCGGTTTCTATGGAAATAGTGTATAACACAAGAAGAAAATGCATATGAAAATGGATTGTTTGGAAAAATAAAAGTGCAAAATTTTGCATATCTCTTTTAGTAAAGTGTATGGTAGTTAGTTAGGTCCATGGGTAGGGAAAGGTTGAAAGGTACATCGTCAACCAAAAGCCAAAAGCTAGCTTGTCTTGAGTGCAGTGTAGAGGGTGCAGTGTGGAGCTTTATTTGAATCTTCCATATTAAGAATCACAAAGAGGTCTAATGCTGCCAGCCATACGTCACAGGCTCATGTCTTCTTTCACTGAAAGTAATTTCTAGCTTCTCACGAAAACCTAAGAGATGTCAACAAATTGAGTCCATGTTGTGGTAGAGCTCAAACTTCTTGAAGTAGGAGGAAGACCAGCTGCTGCCTGAACAGTCTGGTGCTATAACTCTCCACTCCACATTCACACCATCACCATCACAGTTGCACCCGTATATGGGCATCCCAGAGAACACAAGCAATGCAGAACCCAATACAACAGAGACATGGCTCTCATGGCGTCTTTCTTCTTTCCACCCCTCTCCTTTTCAGAGATCCCTTCAAGTGCTCCAACTAGAGCATGGCCACATCCTGTCTCAGAACCTTCTGAACACAGAGTGTAGTAAAAATTTGGTCGCTGACTATCTCAGGAATGGCAGTGAGCACCTGCTAAAATTCACAATACAAACAAAGCTTTGACAAAAGAGTTTGTCAATTTCTTCGTTCTTGTAAATAAACTAGAAGCTAAAGAAATGAAAAGTAGGGTTAAAAACCAAGTCAAATTGGACAATGAAAAGCTGAGGATCTGTTCATTGGAACTTTGATTCTTTCCTGTTTCTCTTAGGCCTAAGTTAATGGGGATGCCGATTAATGAAGATGCATGGTCTTTATGAGCCAACTCAAAGAAGGATGGTATTGTTATTTCCAGTGGTCACAAGAACCATTCTGTCACTAAATATTGCAGCTCAGCACGAAATAAGCATGGGGAGGATATAATGGGCGCATGCACATCCAAAGGTATTTCAACAGTGTTGTCTTGCGACAGTGACATACCACTATGGCTTTTTAGAAGGACAATTCTTACCTTGTTAATGGCCCCAGATCGCCCGAGTCTTGGCTTCCAGCATCACTGGGAGTGCTCACTGATTTCGAAGAGGGAGACATAGGGGTTGGGACTAAATAATGAAAATAACAGGTATCCCATGTTAAAAAATGCAACGGCTGCACTGGGGAAGAGCAGTGTCAGACAAATCAAAACAAACGGGCCCAAATTAAAGTGGTTGTATGGCCAGGAGAGATAGAAATGGGATTAAAAAAAAAGGAAAGAAAAGGAAGAAAGTCAAGTGAATTTTTCATATTTTGGAAAATGAGAGTCTGAAATGAATTTAGACAGAATTAACTTAGGGAGTCCAAGGTCATGTCCACCTAACGAAGTAAAGCGGAGAACCACATAGCTATCCAGATAGTTCACCCTACATTTTTTCGGTAGGAACTATCTAGCTCATTCTAATTCTTCACTTTATTTTGTTAGTATAGACGTGACCTATTTAAAAGATGAGGTGTCTATAAAACTTTAAACATTATGAAATTGGAAGAGCCTAAACAATTAAATGCTCAAGAGTGGTGAGAGATCTATTGATTGTCTAATTTGGAGAGAAATGTAAGGGTTCATGGTGGATGAACAACTTTGTGCTAAGATCGGATGACAGAGGGGAAGGGTAAATGTTGAGCCTGGTAATTAAAACAATCTCTTTCAAAACAAAGGAAAATGCCAGCCTGCTTTATTTTTACATTTAATGAATGGTTTCACCCAACCCTACATTCTACTTCACTTGGGACTTGTTTTCTTTGTCTCTAGCAGCTCTTGTAGATGCTGACACAAGACAAGAAGTGAACTGCCACCATGAGAGTGGGAGAAAGAAAGATGCTCAGAGATCCAGGTCAGCTGACAATCTGAGCAAGGATAACCAAGGGAAAACAAAACAAAACAAAACAGACAGAGATGTGTTTTCTTTCTGCAACCTCCATATCTAAGCCAAATGTCCATCAGCCACTTGCTGTACCCAAGAGGCATAATGGCTCCAGGCCAGGCAATTTAGGGGACTCATCACACATGCCAAGGAAGCCATGTGCAGAAAGAGGCTGCATGAACATAGAGTCCCTTGTATTTATTTAATAGGGTATAAGGTTTAACAGGTTTTTATTCTCTCTGCCCTCAAATTCTGTACCACAAAGACAGAATTGCCAAGGAACTGGGCATTTCCTTGTGGCTCTTCAATTAATTATCTGATTACCCTTCGTGTTAGGGTAGAGGGAAAGCTGGGAAGAGAGATGAAAAATGGGCCTTTTGGAAAGGATTCATGTGTAGTTGAGAAGGTAGTTGCAGACTGGGGATACTCAAGTATTTTGTTTTTAAAATTTAATCACCAGCTCTTTTCAGGGTAAGGGATGATCACATATACTTCTACTGGGTTTAACCAGTATTGACATAGCAACTACAACATTTCAGACTATTTTGAAGCCAAAATATAATTGATCGATAGATGTCTAATTTACATCACATGTCAGCTAAGTACAAAGAGGTTTGCCAACTTCTCAAAGAAGATCCACCAGCCAAATCCTCTATAGATTACACCTTGCATAATAAGAAGTTAAATAAAATCTAATTTTATGAGGGCTCATTATAGCAATAGGCATATGCTTTTTACATGCAATTGAGATACACTGTTATGCTTTTTAGTAGGATTTTAGTTTTATGTTTATGCACTAAATCATATTTACCAATACTTAATTTTAAGTTGGATATATTCTTTTTCTTATTTATATTGATTATTTCACATAGGTAATTTTTTTTCTTAATTTAAGTATCTATGAGAATAAAAGGGATTCTATTTTAATATGGAATCCAAGAATGGAATTTAAAAGATGAAACATTTTAAATGGCCCTGATATAGTATTTATTCCTGTGCAGAATTTAAATGGTTTTATTTTGAATGTAGTGGATATTATGTAGTTTTGCAGACACCTTTGGGTTATTTTTAGATGTATGGAAGATAAAGAAAAGAAAAAGAAAAGAACCCATGAAAGATACACAAGATAGTGACAGAATAAGCTCATGCAAACTACCTTTAACAAATCAAATACAAATTAATCTGTACCCAGACCTCCATGACAAAAGACTTCACAGACAATCAACTAGAAGTGAATGAGTTGGAGGAGGAGGAAATGCTGCCGTGGAAATGTCAGCGAGCAATGAAATCAAGGTACACACGAGCCAAATAAATTTCCCACTGAAAACTCTATTTTCATCATGGGATAATTCTATGTCTGTAGTGTTCCCAGTATTTATAACCAGATTAGCATTGTCTGAATAGGCAAAGCGAGGTTGGGATTCACCCACAGAAGCAAAGAACAATTTGATGCTTAAAAAAAATCCCAAGATGTCTTCTACATACTCTCTTAACAATATAAACGAATCTGGTAGTGACACAAGGGGAAGCTATGAGCATATAATCAGCCAGTGTATCATTAGCAAAGGCTGATGACTAAGCAACATTCGCATGTCCTTCCAGCCCTCTCACTTCTACAAAGTACATGCAACTAGAACAGTAAGCCCTAGCTTTCTTTCTTAAGCATAGAAAACAACAATAAAGCTAACACTTAAGAGCACAGTAACGCTGGACATGGTATATTTACACAAGAGGAGTAGCAACGCAAGCTTGGGGAAGTACCTAGAGGGGGCTCCGGTGATATGCCAATGCTCTGAAGCAAAGCTTCTGTCTCCCGTCGTTTGCGATCCAGATCGGAGTCATCTTGAACGGGCTCTTTCTTTTGCTGCATATCTGCCTAAAAGATTTGATATCAGCAAGGAAAGTTAGTGACGTAATTAAGGACAAGATTTTTCTTCATCGAAGTGGAAAACGACTGGAGCGAAAACCAGGCAGAGCGCTCCATAGATATAATTGTGTGTGGAGGATGAAAATCACTCTAACGGCTCAGGTATTAAGTGACAGAAGCTCTCTCTTTTGGTTGAGGGCTTTCCCTGACCTCGATCACATGGTATAGATGAAAGTTTTCCAGGCTGGGAAGATGCACGTAACAGCACCTGTGTCTGAGCCTGATGCCCCAAGTTTGAGTTCTAGAACCTGTGTGGTGGAAAATGAACCCACTTGTGTGTCACACAAAAATCCTATCCGTTTGCTACTCCTGGTTCTTGCTCAGCACCTCTTAGTAATACTCACATTACAGAAATAGAAATTTCTGGAATCTAGCTGGGGAAAAAAAACCTTTTAGTTTTAAAGAAAGAAAAAAAAAAAAAAACAAAACAAACTAGATTCAGATTTCCTCAGGAGCCATTAACACGTTAACTCAAAATACTTAGTAGGAAACCATAGTGCAAATAAAACAACAAAATTCTGCTTAGGAGTTTCTTTTATGAATTATCTAGAACACAACTTGAAGGAGACTCAAGTCAGATTTTATACCTAATTGGTGGTTTTTGTTTTTGTTTTTAAATAGGATTGTGACAAACTAAACTGGTAGCTGTAGAAATCAAAGGAGTTCAGTATCTGTTCTCTGTTATCCCTCCTCCTCCTCCTCCTTCCTCTATCTTGCCCTCCGATTCCTCACTCCATATAATCAGTCATGTTTCATTATTGCCCCGTTATAACACTGCATCCTGCCTCCCCTCCTTTGACACTGGCCCCTCTCCGTGGTCTCTAACTCATTTCTTGACCTCTATGGGTATCTCAATAGAACACACATATGCAAACACCCCAAGCATACATCCACTGGTACTTTCTGGGTCTGAGTTACCTCATTCAGAATGATTGCCTCCAACTCCTTCTGTTTACCTGATAATGTCACGACTTCTTTTTTCTTAACAGCTGAATTACTTTTGATTGTTAAATTGTAGCTTATTTTCATTATCCATTCATCAGCTTATACACATCTTGGATGTTTTGAGTTCCTGGCTAGTGTGACTAGAGTGACAGTGAACACGAGTGTGCAAATATCTCTGTAGTGGAATACACAGTTTTGGGACATATGTGCAAAAGTGGTATAGCTGCATCATGGGATAGATCTATTTTTGAGCTTTCTGAGGAAGCTTTCTGCTGATCACACTCCTTTCTCCAAGGGCAATAGATCATTGAAGAAGAGGGGTGGAGAGATTATAAAGATAGAGGCGTACTGAATGGCTAAAATGAAACTGTTTTCAAGACCCAACAGAGAGGTTTCAAGTATGAATTCATAGTGCTTATGACAACATTCACAAGATGTGGGTAAGCTCTGGCAAAGAAAAGTACAATATCGGTTGGAAGAGGGCATGGCGTGTCACCTCTACCTGAGGAGCTGTCGGTAGCTGATAGCTGTTGAGGGATGGAGGGTCAGTTTTCTTTAAGAGTATGCTACTGGTATGTATACCATGCTAAATGGATGGCCACACACCCCAAAAAAAATATATGAGAAGCCAAAATGAGTTAATAAATTTAAAAAAAAAACATAGTATGGGTCTTGGAGGAGGAGCAAAGATAACAAAATTGCATTGTGTGGAATTCTTAAATAATTAGCTAAAATATTTTTAAAAGGAACCTGAGGAAAAGTATTCTAAGTGGAATTGTAACTAAGGCCATTTGTCCAACTCTACACCAGGAGATTACTAGTATCTACTTCACAGGCAACCTTTATGAGCACACACAAGTGAAGCTCTCTGAAGCCTATCAAACCAACTATCCCATTAATTATCAGACATCCTTTACCTTTCATTGGTATTGGGCATCCTAGTGGGTGTATTGCTTCAATGAGTGTAATTAATTTCTATGTGCCCGAGACAGAATAATGCAGGGAGTTTTGGCTTGCCTCAGATAGTATCCTCCAACTTTATTATAAGACCTGTGTGTATCCGTGTGTTCTCTGGCTTCAACACTTCTGTTCCTATTCATCTTGGCCTTAAAGTGCACATCTATTTGTGCAGTCTATCTGTGATTAGGGAGAGAACTGTCATTGGGATCTAAATCGAGCTGAAGAGAGTCTTAGAAGATTTCAGCCTTTTCACACCACTCCCCATTCTTAAAAGGCAATTCTGTCTCTGCGATGATACTAAAACGCATGCTCTTTTCCAATTACGATACTTAAACAACTGAAGCATATTCCAAAGTCAGTGCGCACAATGAGCAAAGACAGAGCTGAGAAAAAACAGGTGATGAGAATGAGGATCTCCACCATGTTCACTTTTTATACAGATAAGAAGGATAGGGGGCGAGAGGAAGGGAGGGATGAAAGAAAACAGATGTGCTACAGCTGCTATTGAAATACAAGTCAAGAAAAACCTTAGTATTGCTGCATGGAGTAGCATGGTATTTCAGAGATGAGCTTAGCCTCAACTGAGCTCTCAGTTTTACTGAGAGCAACATAGTTGACCTGTTCACCACGAGTTCATCTCATCCATGGGTCAGTGTCTGAGATATAACACATAGTAAAAATGTGTTTCATGAATGAATTAATATCTAACTTTGGCAGGAATTATTTTATGGTCATAGAATCGTAGGTGAATATATTTCTTAGGTTAATTCCTTTCAACTACATTCCATTTAGGGGCCTCTTCCTTCACAACACTACTGTGAAGAGGAAATATTTAGAAGTCTAGAAATTCACAAAAGTCATTTCTGTCAACAAGAACATATTGATGGAAGACAGCATCCATGGAAATGACAGGTGCTAGTGAAGACTTCACAGAAGAAAAGAAAATGACCTCCCTAATCTATCCCTTTTAAATTAACTTGGACATAGCTGACCAAACGTTCTGCCATAGGCGTTCTGTGTGGAAAGGTACAGCTAGGACTTGGGGTTTGAGATTCTAATTTTAAGTTATGTGCCCTCATGAAATATAATAGAGGCCAAATTACGTGTCAACATGGCCAACACACGTTGCACCAAAACAGTATCCCCAAAGGTTCACTTGCTCTGCACTATGTGTGTGTTCCACTCATTGGCTGCTTTGTCTTCCCTTACCAGACTAACTTTTTACATGTATTTATTTAGGTGTGGGACTGCAGAGTGGGTGGGAACGTGCTGAGGCATGGATGCAGAGGTCAGAGGACAACTTGCAGGAGTTGGATCTCTCCTTCCACCAAGTGGAATCTGGGGCTCTAACTCAGGTCAATATGCTTGGTGGCAAGTGCCCACACCTGCTGAGCCATCTCACTAGCCCACACTTGTATTATTTATTTGTTAGTGTGTATGTCTTTCTGCCTGTCTCTGTCTGTCTCTGTCTCTGTCTCTCTGTCTCTGTCTCTGTCTCTGTCTCTCTCTCTCTGTGTGTGTGTGTGTGTGTGTGTGTGTGTGTGTGTGTGTGTGTGTGTGTGATTGAGGGTGTGCCTGTATATCACACAGTTTGAGTGTAGAGGTCAGAATGCAACTTTTGAAAGACAGTTCTCTCCTTTTACCACCTTGAGGCAGTGTCTCTCTTACAGTGTCTTGCTGCTGTGTACTCTAGGCTACCACAGCTTGGTTCCTAGGTGGCTTCCAGAGATTGTCCTCAAGTTGCCTGGTTTGAGGGTCAAGTGCTTTTTTGTCTGGTCATCCCACTAGCTCTATTTTTTGCTTTTTTAATTCTTTAAGAAACAAATCAGCAAACTGGAATATATTGAAAGTAACTGCTTATCTAGGCCTTCAAAAGCTTAGGAAAGCTATCAGTGCCCAAAGCTGGCCAGAAGAACTGTGCACTTAGATAACCAGAGCTTATCAGAGACAAGCCAGTTATTACTCAGCACAGTAAACAAACCCAAGTATAACCTCTTCAAAGAGCCTGAGGTTAGAGGCCTAGGGATAAACCTTACGATTCTCTTTAGTAAGAACTACAGAGTACTGCCATGATTTAATGACTCACCGTGGACTGAGTTAGCATCACTAGTAATTAAAAACCCAAAAGCTGCCTTTCCCAGAAAACGATATTTTTGTTTGTGAGGCATAATCACAGCTGAGCTCCAGAGAGAATAACCAAAGAAAGAAAATTTGCCAGCTGAGTGTTGTCCATCCTTTTTCATAGACAGGCTCACATTCATTAGGGAACAGGTGAAGACAGATTAGAAAACCTTAGTATGTCCCTGTTTCTAGCAATTCAGCCTAAGACCAAGGTCAGGGTAAAAAAACTTCAGGGTGGCCTCCGTGAAATTCACCTCACTGCATTGAAGCCCAGTTTTGATGAAATTGGGCCTGTCTCTTAAATGCTAGCCACTATATTTATTTTTAAATAAGATTTTAGCCATAATACCACAGCCAAGAAAGCAATTGGCGTCCAACGGAGTGGAAAGTGAGTTTTCCCTGTGCAATTTTCTCCACTGTTGGGGATAATCTACCCAGGTGGTCCTAATTCCCTCTTCTCTCCATCATCGTAGACAGGAAGCCACCCAGGTTTGCACCAAAAGGGCACTTTGTTCCTTTTTAATTCTGAATCTATTTGTTTCATTTAAAATATGGGCCTAAATAAAGTTTATAAAACATCAAACTTAAACTCTTAAGCCAATTTCTAACTCCTTTCAAACAACACAAAACACAGACCATCTTAGCTCCGGTGTCAGTAATGGTGGCAGTCAGTTTAAGCACTGCATACCCTTGAGGTCAGAGATCCATGGGAGTCTGCAGGTCGGAACTCCTCATGGTATTATAATGTCAAGACCAGCGTCTTCAGTACCTGCCTCAAACAGCTTTCATGTCTATTTCTGTTGGGCATATACTATGTGGAAAAACATGTGTTAGACACAAAATAAAAATTTAAAAAAAGTATAGACTCCTAACCCTGTTGATTCCTGTGGGTCATCAGAGATGAAAAGAGAAAGATGCATGGGTGTGCACAATTAATGAGCAGGTGAAGGACGATATGAGAGGAATAGAGCAAACTTGCCATGCAGAGTGTGGTCCATAGAGGAATGTGTGCATACAAATTGAGCATCCCCAAGCTGACATGCAAACTATTCCAATATCTCAAAGGCTTTGAATTTCAACATGATTTGGGAATGCAGAATGCCATACCATGAAACTTTGCTTTTGAAAAAGATTATTTTAAGCATTATACACACTATCTCTAGCCTATGTGTATAAAGTGTTTATGAGGCAAATGAACTTCATGTATAAAATGTGTTAGGTCTCCCAACACATTTCCAACTTGTGTGTGTGTAGGCATTTCCAGATCTGAAAAACAAAATCCAAAGCAGGAAATATTTTTGGTCTCAAGAATATCACCTATATATTTAAATAGTAGGTTACTTTGGTTGGAATGTGGAAAAAGAGGGGAAGAAAAGCGTTTTGTTACACTTCTCCACACCATGATGATGCTTGCAACCTGTAGGAATGGAATGATGCCAAGGGTCTGAGTGCGAATGAAGTGACTGGCCAGACTCCCCCATGAAGCTGGAGACAAAAGAGAGCCAGTCTCTTGCATGTGTGGCTTATTTCTTCATTAGAAAAAGATCAAAATAAATTGGTTATGTATTTCATATATAAAATACTGTAACCTCTGGGCTGGAGGAATGGCTGAGCAGCTAAAACAACTGAGTTTTCAGAAGAGCTGAATTTGGTTCCCAGGACCCACATCCAGTGGCTCACAAACACTCAGGCTCCAGGGGGAATTCTATACCACTGGTATCTATAAGAAGCTGCTCTCAAATGTACTTACGCTCATGCACACACACGCAAGCACACACACATTTTAAAAATAAGCAAATCATTAAAGATACCATAGAGTCTCAAGAGGGTTTTTGGACTCTAGGATCCCATCCTGATGAAGAATCTGTATGCATCTATTTTATGGCCCCTTCACCCCCTCATCTCTGACCTCAGAAGCACAGGAAGAAGTGTTTTTCACTGTGGTGGTTAATCTTGATTGGCATCTTCATGGAACTTATAATCACCTAAGAGACACACAGGAATGTCACTAAGGGTATGTGGCGAGATGTCTCATGCTCTTGTCAACAAAACTAAAGCAGCATTTGCTACGATGTCTTTCTCACCTGAAAAGGCTTTATCCCCCCGCCCCTTTTTAAAGTGTCTATATTTTACTGTATTTATTTTTGTTAATCATTTTATTCATTTACATTTCAAATAATATCCCCCTTTCCGGTTACTCCTCCACAAACCCCCATCCCATTCCCCTCTATCCCCTCCTCTTCACCTCTATGAGGTGCTCCTCCACCCACTCACCTACTCCCGCCTCACTGCTCTAGCATCCCCTTATCCTGGGGCATCAAACCTTCACAGGACTAAAGGCCTCTCTTCCAAATGATGTCAGGTAAGGCCATCCTGTACTACATATGCAGCTCAAGCCATGGGTCCCTCCATGTGTAATCTTTCGTTGGCGGTTCAGTCCCTGGGAGCTCTGGGTGGTTCAATTAGTTGATATTGTTCTTCCTATAGGGTTGCAGTTGCCTCCAGCTCCTTCAGTCCTTCCCCTAGCTCTTCCATTGGGGTCCCCAGGCTCAGTCGGATGGTTGGCTGTGAGTATCTGAGTCCATATTGGCCAGGTGCTGGTAGAACTCTCAGGAAACAGCCAAGAGCTTCTTGGCATCAGCAAGAGTGGGTTTGGTGTCTGCAGAAGGGATGGATACCTAGGTGGCGCAGTCTCTGCCTTTATCATTTAAACTGAACTAAACAATCCCTTCTTCCTTAAGTGGCCTTTGTCAGGTACTTGGTCACAACAATAAGTCAGAACGGTTATTAGGATTCACTAACTCATTTCTCTCTATTAGCTTTTGGAATCTACACAGAACTCTGTCAAAAAGTCAAGTTCACAGAGGCCTACACTAAAAGTCATTCTGTAAAGGGCAGAACCAAGTTTCTGAGTCGCATACAATGCAAAAGCACCTGTACGTAAGCAGGCTTAATACCATTTGTCTGATGACACTGGCTGCTCAAAGCAAATGGAGCCAGACTGTCTACAAAGGATATTTAAAGAGGGACTGGTGGGATGGCTGCCCAGGGATAGTGGTTTTAATGAGATTTCACCCATAGAGTCAGGCTTGAATACTTGCTCCCGAGTTGATGATACTGTCTGAGGAGGCATAAGGGTATGGTCTTGCTGGAGGAAGTGTGTCTCTGAGGTTTCAAAAGCCTCCACTAACCAAGGTCACGCTCTCTGTTTCTTGCTTGAGCTAGGAGCCTGAAAGCTATCACTTTTCCTATTGCTCTGGTCCTTCCCCACCTGCCAGGGTGGTGATGGTTTCTTATCTCTCTGGACTATAAGTCCCAAATAAACCCTTCTGTAAGTAGCCTGATTATCTTCAAGTTCAATCATTGGGACCCACGTGGTGGAAGGAGCGAAGGAGTGAAGGAACTTCATACATTTACTGTAGCACACACATGTTCCAACCTAGTCACTCACCAAGTAGACAAATAGTTGGATTTAAAAAAAAAAAAACCAGATGTTTAAATGATACAAAAGAAAGAGCTTCCTGAGGGATGAGAGGTTGTACAGAGAGGATATTTCAAACCAAGGCATGCTTTAAATACAATATGGCCAGGGCAACCCAAAATCGCGTGCTGCTTTGAACCTTCTGAATGGTAGTGAAGATCAGAGCGAAGGAATCTGAATTGCCCTGTGACTTTGAACTGCCCTGCCAGTTAAGGAATGAAGAGAGTAAGATCTTCTGTAGCTCGGATGCTAGAGGCAAATGGAGGCCAGGAGCACTGCCTGCCTCCCAGGCTCCAGGAGCAATCTTTGCTATGCAGGAGATAAGACCTTTACTTTGCAAGACTGCTTGGTATACCAATAATAATAATAACAATCAATCAATCAATCAATCAATCAATAAATGAAAGCTAGCCTTGAACTGCTGTTGGCCCACGATTCTCCCAAAACTTATTAAAAAAAAAAAAAAAAAAAAGATGGAACAGACAGCCTAATTTGGAACCAGATTTCTTATATCACATCATCCTTCATAGTAATTCCATGAAATTCAATTTGGATGTTAGAATGTCAGTTTAAAAGGAAACCCATTATTAGCAAGGAATAGCAGGTACTTTGAAGATACAGTAACTGTTGACATTTGAGAGAAGGGAAACATAATTACCTAATGCTTTTTGGGGCTTCCCATACAAATGAATAGCCATCCATGTCAGTTCTCACCTCTATTTCACCCACAACCTGCATACATAACAGCAAAGATCTTGCCGAGAAAACCATTATGCAGACTATCAAGGACAAACACGCTATCACATCAGTCAAAGTGTAAGGCACGGAAAGGTGGGAGAAGCCAGAAGGCTAAACTGTAACTGCTATTCCATCTTTCTTTGTTGGAAAATAATAAACATTGTAAATCTGCTATTTTACTCTCTTAAACTTGTAGAATGAAGCAGCATCTACTTAGATCATGAGGCACCAATGTGCACTTTTTTTTCCTGAAAAAAAAAATTCCTGTGTGGGAGAAGTTCCAGGTTTTCTTAATGCAGGGATATCATACTGTACAAAGATTTCTTTTTAGAAAACTATTGACAAATATCTTTGCCCTCTGGTTTTTGTCCATCAAATGCATCATTTCTAAACTATCACAGCAAATTGAAGAATAAAAGAATAAATCACTTCTTGGCTTGAGATGGAAGACGATGACATATGACAGACAGGCTTTGAATTTGGGGTCAAGAGTCTTCGACCTCTGAGTTTACCAGGAGAAAAGCTGTCCTGTGTCTGGGTCCTTGCTGCTTGGTGATATGAAGAAGGGCCACAGCAGAAGGCCTCTAAAACCCCCTAATACCATAGCAGCCGACACTCTTCTACGCTATCCACCCACCTTCCTACCGTAACCCACTTACATGACCCAAGGATTTTTTATCAGGGGAAATGCGCAGTGTGTTGGAATAAACTGAAATCCACTGGCACTGTTCTCTATTTTGTCTTCTAAAATAACTGTACTGGTAGCTTCTTACAAAATAAGTACATGGAAACTAGTTCATAGGGAGATTTTTTTTCCCTTAAAATTAACACAAGTATAAACTATTACTAGTTTCCAGGCAGCAGGAGAGAAGGGCCTCTAATCTTAGAAGTTCCATAAAGTAAACTAATCATTGTTCCCAATGTAAGGCTAGGAGAACAAATCCGTGAACGATTAAAGAACGGCTACCAGAAGAGGGACCACAAACCGCTTCCAGAGTCCTATTCAAATCTGGAGTGAACATGGGCTTGGAACTTTTGAGTCACACAGTGTCCACTGCTTAGGTAATGCCTGACAGCACTTACCCAGTAGAAATGCCCTTCTTCAGAGTGTGTAGACACGCTCACACATTTTATTGAAATGTCATGAGAATTCTCAAACGGGATTCTCTCCATCCACGTAACCTGTTCCTCAGGTCCCAGGGATCCTTTTAGCCCACAGCAACCCAATCCCAGCCTCACCTCTTTCTTCTTCCTCTCCTCTTCCTTCCGTTTCTTCTCCTCTCTTATCTGTGCTAAGCGCTGCTTTTTGCGCTCCAGCTCGGCCTTTAGGTCGCTCTTGTCAGACATGTTTGCTTCCTTGGAGAAAAGGAGAAAGAGGAAGTAAGAGACTATCTAAGTAATCCTATTTGTATTATCATTACAAAAATCACTCAAAAAGAAATGCAGCTCGCAAATGTGACTTTGGGACAATAATAGGTTGTATTAGTTAGGCTGTGTTGAAGAAGCAGCAACAAGAACTTAGCTTTGCTATAGCATAGTTGTGATTCGTTTCCTATTATGTATACATAAAGTGACTAAAAAAAATTCGGTGTTGTCATCTGGCTTGAAAAAGAATATCAACTGACTTTCAGGGACGCAAGGAGTTTTCTGTACAAGTTTCTTCACAGATAAACAAAAGAAAAGAAGGTGGGGGGGGGAGAAGTCTCATGATGGCTTTGAGTTTAGATGCTAATGGAGCAATTCATCTCCACGCTGAACAAAGAAAATAGGCTGTCAGGAACCCTAGAGTGTGCCCCTGCTCAGATTTCTATGGACTGGATAAACAGTCCTCCATAGAGCTTAGGGAAATTCCATTTTGCCTACCATTACATGCCTCTCAGAAGACAGCTGCCGAAGACCCAACATGCTAATCTTTTTCTTTCTCTAAACTCCTCCCAATCTGTCACACTTAATTTCATCTCCCAAATAACACTATTTCTATAAACATTCATTTGCATACTGAGTGCAATATTCTTATTTTGGTACTGACCTCACTCAGAGTAAAGGGTGGTGATGTACACAAGAAATACGAGCTAACCCTGTGCTGAATTCTGAGGAAAATTCATCCAAATGAGGTATAATTTTATTTATCACTTTAAAAAAAAACACTTATTTTATGCGTATTATTGCTTTGCCTGCATGAATGCATGTGTACCACATGCATTCATTGAATCTGCAGAGAGGTTAAAAGAGGA
The DNA here is from genome assembly GCF_000001635.26 of Mus musculus. Classification (NCBI taxonomy): domain Eukaryota; kingdom Metazoa; phylum Chordata; class Mammalia; order Rodentia; family Muridae; genus Mus; species Mus musculus. The sequence goes on along the minus strand of NC_000072.6, from coordinate 5,756,499 downwards.
TATTGGATTCTCTGGATCTAGAATTTCAGGTAGTTGTGAGCCATGTGGGTACTGGGACTCGAACCTGGGTCCTCTGTGAGAACAGCAAATATCCTCACTGCTAAGCTATCAATCCAGCCCCGAGGCTCAACCTTAATGATATCATGGCAGTGTTTATGATAATGGGGCCAAAGCATTTTCCAATACCAGAAATTTGGAGAACACTGTTATTAGTAACTAGTGATCATATACTCTTCCATTCTGGAAACAAGGAAGGAGGAAACCCACTGAAATGTAGGCTGTCCAGCCACTGCATGGTGGAAACTAAATTCAAGCTTTCACGTACTATGATCCATAACACGCACCCAAGCCCTGAAGTTTAACCTCAGAGAAGTGCCCATCAAAATAAATGAATACATAGCAAAGATCTGGGAGAATCGACCACAGTGAGCACAGTGGAGTTATCAGACCATGAACTGGATACCCTACAGTATCAGGAACTCACAAATGATGGGAAGATCAGAATGTGGAAAGGTGGAGATGCAGAAAGATGAGAAGCCTGGAGGGTGCGTCCAAGAGAAGTGAGGAATCCAGACAAAGAGTTATAAACTTCAGTTGAAGTGTGCATGTACATAGAGGAGAAGCCTGAGCGTATCAGGGAAAGAAAAAAAAAAAAAAAGACTTCTATTTGATAGAAGTGGGAGACAGCCGATCACAGCAGCTTTCTGAAAGGGAAGGGGACAAAGTAAAATTGGAAGTTGCTCAACCCTATACTTGTCCCTGCCTGTATGACAATAGGAACAGACACTAGAAATTAGGCATTAGCTGCCGGGAGACTGTGCCAGCATCGCTCCGATTCTTCTGCACCTGCACTGGGAAGGAAGTGGAATTCAGGTCAGCCGTTGAGATTGTGTCTTGCATAGCCAGAGGATGGAGTCCTTCAAGGGGGTACTGAGGGATGTAGAAGGAAAAGAGAAATATTCTACAACAATTTAGCTTTGAGAGAGCAAAGAAGATGGCTCAGATAATGGAGGGAGAAGACCAAAAAGAATGGAAGGAGAGGACCAAACGCAAAATGGCAGTCAGAAAAGTTTAATCTGTGCGTCAACCAGCAACCTTTGAGCACACCGACATTTGGGCGTCAATGGACAGAAATCACAGCTACACAGCTGACACATCAAAATATCAAAAGGGAGCCCAGGGGTGCAAGCTCTGGAATAAAGCTTGAAGCCCTTCACCTGCAGAGGACTTGAAATCTGAACCCCAAATCCATAGGCATGTAACTAACCTGAGGAGTTGTGTAGAGAGGAATTACCTGCTCAAGGAGCCTGTTCACAAGAGCTCTACCTGATGTGGTAGCTTTACCTGGTATGGTGGGCCATGGATCTAAACGGTTACGTGTTTTGATCTTTACTCTTTCCTTTCTTTGTTTCAAAAGTGACAGAACGAACAAAAGTCTATCAAGAAAATACTGGTGACTAACACTGTTCAGCCCCGAGATGTGAGATGTCTGCAGGGGAAATGATGTGGTGTCACTTACAAAAGCTGTCTGAGAAAATTGGACATAGTACTACCGGAGGATCCAGCAATACCTCTCCTGGGCATATATCCAGAAGATGCCCCAACGGGTATGAAGGACACATGCTCCACCATGTTCATAGCAGCCTTATTTATAATAGCCAGAAGCTGGAAAGAACCCAGATGCCCCTCAACAGAGGAATGGATACAGAAAATGTGGTACATTTACACAATGGAGTACTACTCATCTATTAAAAAGAATGAATTTATGAAATTCCTAGCCAAATGGATGGACTTGGAGGGCATCATCCTGAGTGAGGTAACACATTCACAAAGGAACTCACACAATATGTACTCACTGATAAGTGGATATTAGCCCCAAACCTAGGATACCCAAGATATAAGATACAATTTGCTAAACACATGAAACTCAAGAAGAATGAAGACTGAAGTGTGGACACTATGCCCCTCCTTAGAATTGGGAACAAAACACCCATGGAAGGAGTTACAGAGACAAAGTTTGGAGCTGAGATGAAAGGATGGACCATGTAGAGACTGCCATATCCAGGGATCCACCCCATAATCAGCATCCAAACGCTGACACCATTGCATACACTGGCAAGATTTTATTGAAAGGACCCAGATGTAGCTGTGTCTTGTGAGACTATGCCGGGGCCTAGCAAACACAGAAGTGGATGCTCACAGTCAGATATTGACTGGATCACAGGGCCCCCAATGGAGGAGCTAGAGAAATTACCCAAGGAGCTAAAGGGAACTGCAACCCTATAGGTGGAACAACAATATGAACTAACCAGTACCCCGGAGCTCTTGACTCTAGCTGCATATGTATCAAAAGATGGCCTAGTCGGCCATCACTGGAAAGAGAGGCCCATTGGACACACAAACTTTATATGCCCCAGTACAGGGGAACGCCAGGGCCAAAAAGGGGGAGTGGGTGGGTAGGGGAGTGGGGGTGGGTGGGTATGGGGGACTTTTGGTATAGCATTGGAAATGTAAGTGAGCTAAATACCTAATAAAAAATGGAAAAAAAAAAAAAAAAAACAAAAGCTGTCTGAGGAGCTCCCATGCTCTTCGCTAGTAGAGACTAATCTATTTGAATTGATGAGGCTGAAAGGTTTCGGTGGCCAAAGTATCATCCTTAAATATGAAAATCACGGTTTGAGCAATAGCCATGCTGTCCTCAGCTGAAAGCAGACAGGGGAAACTTGTGGAGCATTCAGTTTTCCTGTTCCCTATCTCTCCCCAACTATTTCCTATGTGCTTCCTGGTCAAAATCGCCTGGCCCCATTTTAGTTACATATTCCCGTCATCTGGAACAAATCACATTCCAAAAACAACCTATATTGATTGTGACATTTTTTAATTAATTTTCTTCTTTAGTAATTCCTTGTATATATACAATGCACACACACACATACATACATATTTATACATATGTAATACATTCTAATTATTCTCATCTGCCATTTTCCCTTCTCTCTCTCCCACCCTATCTCAGCAAGTCTTCCTCCTCCTGACAAATCTCTTACCTCCAAGCCTTTTTGCTTTGTTTTATGACCCACTGACTTTAACCGGTGTCGTCTGTGTGACCAAGAGTTTGTCATTGTCCACCGTATCTGATGGGCTCACCAGTCCACATACAGCTGAGGACACTGACTGTCTCTCCTCTAGAATCCATGAGTAACCAACAATTCAAGGCGGAGGGACAAGGCACCCATGAGCTCATTCCTAGTCCATAATTGACTGCAGACAGGCTCAGTCATATGCAGGCCACCATAGCTGCAAAGCTCAACCACAAGAAGAATTAGCTTGTCTTTTGAGCAAGGTACAAGGATAAGGAAGCAGCCCAGAGCAGGCAGGCAGACAGGTATGTCTGATGGCACTAATTACTAATGATGGTATTCTAAGCCATAGAACTAAGACTATTAAGACAACCCAAAAAGCACCAAAGAGACTAAAAAAGAAAGTGAATTAAGGACACAAGTGTAAAGCTCATCTTTTTAAGTGTAGCAGAGCCACTGTCAAGGACTCAACTCTAGAGGGCTTGACTGGGTATTGATTTTTTGGATCCATTCCAAGCTAGACACTTAGCATCAACCCCCAGGGGAATAAGAAACCTCAATAGAGTGCCCCATAAAGGGTTTGGGAAATGAATGGGCTTTCACGCCTAGTGCAGTGCCTTCCTTACACGGTGACTTAAATGCAATGTCAGCACTAACTTCCACAGGATTTCCGAGGGGCCTTGCCAGCCCCACCCTCGGTATCTCCCTGCACATCAAACAGAGCATCTGGGGGTAGGCCGGGACACAAAACTTGAAGTAAGTGAGTTAAAAAGTCCCATGGTTGTCTTGAAAAACAAACAAACAAACAAACAAAAACAAAAAACAAACAAAGTCCCATGGTGATTCTGACACTCAGTCCAGAAAACAGGACTCGGAGTCACCCATGCTAACTAATGCTCACTTCACCCACTTGAAAAGCTTGTCTTTCCCACTAAGCTTGTCTTTCCCACTTTCGGATGGCAATCCGACGGGAAGACATATCACACACATCTCGGAGGACGGGCTTTTCCCTGTCTAATCATAGCATATCCTCTCATTCATTATCCAATTCATGGCTTTCCTCTACTGGGCTTCGGGCCAAGTGCAGCTGAATTATACTCAATTCCATCCATTCTCGGATCAGTCGATGCACGCCACCCCCGTGCCTGCTCTGCTCGCCATAGCAGAGTTCCATTCTCTCTTCTCATTTCACCCCAGGGTCTCTCTTGCTGCGCTCCTTTCCCTGGTGCCCATTGCCAAACGCACCCTTCCCACAATTCCTCAGCCTCCCACGTCTCATCGCGCATCCCCAAACCTTCCAGTTTCAATGTAATGGAGCACAGGCTCACCTCACCTTTCCCGTTTCTTCCTCTACCTAGTGACACTGACTCCAAAACAGATAGTTTTAAGTTCAAATTATCTACTCTATATGGTGTGGATTCCAAACACCAGTCACCAATCAGTCTGATTCCAACTGTCTCTGATGTCTTTGTTCCCTGGTCCATTTTTGAGCTTCTGCCTCATGTTAACTATCATGGTAATTATATATGTACATAGGCACATACATATACACATATAAACCTCAGTTCTACTCATTGGTGTTACAAACCCAGGTTTGGTCACTTTGGCTTCTGTTTGTTTATGGTTAAGGCAAACAGCCATGCTTTTGACCTCAATTAATGCACCAACGTAAGGAAAGATCTCATCACAGTGCCTGGCAGATATTAAACACTCACAGGAGTTTGTTTCTCTTCTGCCAACACTCCTTCACCTCCACCCCTGTCCTGGACAGTTTATGTCAACTTGACACAAGCTAAAGCCATTTGAGAGGACAGAACCTCAATTAAGAAAATGCCTCCACAAGATTGGGCAGTGGGCAAACTTGCCAGGGAAATTTTAAAATTAGTTATTGATGGGGGAGAGCCCAGCCCACGTGGTGGGTGGTGTCATCCCTGGGCTGGTGGTCCTGGGTCCTGTAAGAAAGCAGGGTGAGCAAATCATGAGAAACAAGCCAGTAAGCAGCACCCTTCCATGGCCACTTCATCAGCTTCTGCCTCCAGGTTCCTGCCTGTTGGGAAGTGTAAGCCAAACAGACTGCCTACTCCCAGGTACTTTGGTTGTGGTGTTTGATCACAGCGAGAGTCCCTCAAGCTAAGACATCTGCTTCTTTTTATTTCTATTTTTATCAATTATTAGGAGTATTGATTTTCATGTGAATCCTAGCTCACAGCCCCAGATCCACTCTACTGCATCATTCAGAGATTCCAACAATCTCTGCCTGAAGAATAGGTATACACCTTACAGGCATAGAACACTACTGATTTAATATCAGAAGCCCAAGAGCCAAGAACATCAATCCATGTTCTTGAAAGTCTAAGCCCATTAGGGAGGGGAGAGCAGGAGAGAAAGACCTCCACCTACCAGAGTTTACAAATGAAGGAGAAGCAGAAGAGTTGGTGAGAGGCGTGACACCAGGAAAACTCTATTTTAAAAGTTAAATGCATTAAATACAGTGACTTAATGAATTCCTCTGTGAACACAGGAATCATGTAACAATCCCGGGCAGACATCCTACTGTTACCACCCATTTGCCCCCAAGGAGTGTGAGTTTCGTCAGAAGACAGAATGGGAGAAGAGAGAAAGAGGAAATGAGAAAGTTAAAGAAAAAGATAAAGCCCAAGGAAAGCACAGTCAAGGTCATGACTCCCCAGCTCCCCTGCCATCACCTGGCCCGTTCTTATACCCATCCATACCCACGGGGAAATGCACACCTTCAGCGTGCAGGAATATGACCCAACACCTTTACATTCCCATGTCCTTGTGGTTCATTCCCACTTAGAACCAAGAGTCTGCAGGAGAAGCCACAGGATTAGCTCAGTTTACACAGCTGCCCAGTAACAGCCCCTCCCAAGGCTGTGCTTCAGAACAATACAGAATCTCTATTTCCTTTGGCTGTCTAGGTTGGCAGCAGCTGGAGATTCCATTTCTAATGCTGGCATACGAGAATGTATTTTTAAGCTTAAGGTTGGAATTCTATAAGGTTTAAGTCATGCTTAGCTGAGGCCAGATGCATTGACAAAACACAGAGCCTTAAGTTATCATTTCCTGCCTGAAAACAGTTGCTCTCCTCAGCTCTTCACTATCAGGTATTGGACTTTCCATCTGCCACAGGGCATGTGTAAGAAATCTGATCACTGACAGCCTTACTGCACCTGCCTGGCTTCCTGTGAAGTACACAGCTCAGTCTACTCAGATGGGAAAACAAGAGGCGATACCAACCACAAACATCCACTCATCTTCATAGCTACATCTCACAATAAAGCAATAGAAGGCAAACAGATCATTCCGTTAAGAGTGGGCTATAGAAGGTTTACAAAGGGTATTTAATATTTTGGGAGTAGTTGTAGCACTGAACAAGTATCTCATAGCCTTGCATATGTGAAGCAAGTACTCCATGGAGCTAAATCCCCAGAATGCTTTCCAAAACTGAGTGTGTGTATGCAGAAGTGTATATGGAGGCCAGAGGATGAGCTCTGTGGCCATTCCTTAAGTACTACCCACCTCTTTTCAGAGACTGGGTCTATCCACCAGCCTGGAATTCATCAAGTATGCTAGGCTGGTTAGCCAGGGAGCCCCAGATCTGTCTGTCTGTCTGTCCCACTCGAGCTCTGGGATTACAAGCACACGTTACGATGCCTAGCCTTTGAGTGCTTGTGGCGTTTCTCAGCGCAGATTCAGAAAATTGATCTCAGGTCCCCAAGGAAAGTTCTTTATCAACTGAGCTACCATTCTAGCTCTTTTTCTAGATTTCTACACCCAACCAGTAGACTGAAAATACTAAAGACATTTATTTCATGATCCAGGCCTCGTGACACTGTACAAGAAAAGCTCTCAAATATTTTGTTTAATGCACCTGTTTAATACCCTCCTTATGAAAATTGCCTTATAAAATATCAAGTATCTTAACAGCTTTTGTTTATTTGGATCATATCTATTAACATGAACCATGTTAAATACTAAAGCTAATAAAATAGAAATATGCTTAATAATTTTAGAACAATAAATGTAACATTTTTATTTTAAAAATGTTGTCTTCTAAGACAAAAATATTAAAAAGAGTGGAATGTTTTTATATTTTTCAGATATCTTAAGTAGAAGTCAGGTAGACTCTCCTAGCTACTTCTGTGCACTCTGCTGTGACCTGGTATTTTAGTTGAAGTATATGAAGAAGCGTATCCCATAGATATGCGGTCTGAGAAAGAACTCAAGTAGCCTCTTCAGGTAATTGTGAGCTTTCCTTGATTCTATGCTAAAGGTCAACACCTAGCACAGTTCCTTGAAGGGAGCTGCAATGTGCATAGAGAGCACACCGACCGACAGACATCGTGTGCACTGAACTTCTTTCTGTTATGCTCAAGTCCACAGACTTGCCCTTTGAATGCATCTTTGGCAATGTGTGATTTTCCAATGTCATATAATTGTTATTTTGGGAAAATTCAATAAATGGAGAATATGAATTTTGCCAGCTCTCCCAACTGTTGACATACTTCACTATGGAGTGTCCAAGAATCCAAACTGAAGACTGTCATTACCAATGTCCTTTCCAGGTGTTGTAGAACTTTCAAGTTCATGGTTGTGGCAAATCAAAGCTCCCCTCAAATGAATTTAATAGCTCAAATTTTATCATTAGGAAAACATTATAGACGGCCGCACTCTCCTAGAGACAAGCTCAGGAATGGACTTAGAAAAATATCTCCCCAAAGCAGTGCCTTGCACATGACATATGTCTGCATTCCTTTGCCAGGCAAGACATTTATCATTGAGCACCACCCCCATCCCTGATAGGATAGATGCCGTGGCCCTTCCCTGAGGTAGCCAAGTGAGAAGAAAATTCATATTTAGTTGTATGAGAACTTTTCCACAAGGGCCTCATTTTCTCTAACTACTGTTCCTTGTGCTATGTTCTGAGCACACAAATGTTTCCAATATTTCTAAATCATTTTGGCTTTTTGAACTTTAGAATCCCCCAATTCATAGTCTGTCAGTTGTTATTTCAAATAAAACACTAGTATTTATGCAGGGAAAAGGCAATATTTTGAGCTCACAAACTATTCAAACTATCACAACAAGGATTTTTCTTATGACAACCACTAAATGTTGATCGGCAACTTCTGTATTTTCTTTGCCACACAATGGTATTTACTCCAAAGAAGGAATGTTCAGGAATGTTCATAGTTGTACTCATGAAGAATAGTCTTAAGCACACTTGGGTTTCTTTTCAAGCAGTGATTATATTGCAATGGAGTTTGCTGCCATCACTAGTGGTGTGGTACCCCTGCCTTGAGCCATACTCAGGCACCAGCAATTAAACTCAACGTTTCTTTTATTCTCCCTGCAAAGATCATTACAATGAAAATTATCAGTGTTATTTCTCTTAGTGTTATTATGAAAATAGTTTTGATATGAAAGACATTAAATATATGTTGGAGCCTGAAAAGATCTCCAAACTATACTCCTACTCAACCTGCTTCTAGTAATATGGAGTTGATTCTAAAGCTTGCAGAGACATTCGATTAATAAAAATGTCACTATGTAAGATATAACCCAAAAGAACAAGTTTGAGCTTTTTGTTTTAAGGAAACAAGTAAGCGAAAGACACACTAGGAAATCATGAAGCGCAGAAAGAAGATTGGGTACAGGAATTCTGCAACAGAAGACAGTTTAGAAGCACCAGGAAAACGTATGAGCGTGGACACGCAGAGTGCAGAATAATAGGAGGGAAGGATGAGGCATTGAGAGAAACTTCCTAGAACTGCATGTGAAAGATGCCTCACTTGCTACCAAGGCGAGAGGTAAGGAATACGAACCACAAAGCTTTTTCACGGGCTGAGGATGTAGCTCCTTGGTAGAGCTCTTGCCTACTTGAACAGGTCCTGGGATCCCCTCCAAATACCTAAACAAAGACTTTTCTGTGCCCCATTTCCTGTCGTCCCTCAGCACATGCACATACACTTTAAGCCAAAGAAAAACCTTAAAAGGCTTTTGGAATGGGCACTATTTGGTCTACTTTCAATTCAATCTTTCTATTACTCTATACCACCTCCTCATGGCAGAACACGTGAATTGCAATGAAAGCCTTTGCCTGTGAAATCTGCAAGCACATCATCAAAACCAGTATTGGATGGTCTTCAGGACTACATAAGTTTTATCTACCTAGAAAGAATCCATTTTCTTCAAAAGACAACTATTTCATCTCTACCTAGACACAGAATTTTGAATATCTATATTGTTTCTATATATCTTTCAATTGTATTCATGTAAGTTCTTAATGAGGAACTGAGGCAATATTTTCAAAGTAAGTCTTTTTTTTTTGTTCATGATGTTTTCTGAGGTGTGTTTATGACTGTCATGTCTGTGGACTATCACTAGTCCTTCTTTCTTTGCTTCCTGATTCTGAGCAGCCAAATTGCCTGCTTAAGATGAAATTTGAGCATTGGAAATTGCGTACATTAGACAGAAGAGACTCAAGCACTCATCCCAGAGGCCCATTATACTAGAGAACAAAATCAATCCATAGGGAATCTGTCCTCATCCAGTTAACTGAGTTGGGATGAGAGCTCTTCAATCTTAAAGGAGCCGAAAGCCATTGTTATCTTTGCCAAAAAGTTGAAAAATATCAGTCTTATTTCTGACCCCCACAGTGCATTCATTAACAGAGATTCAGCATGATTCTCTTTGAAAAAGAATTGTCCCTCAATTAAGAGAATCAGCCATTTAGGTCTTAGAGTATTTCCTCTCAGGAAATGCTCAGATGATATCAAGAGTCCTTAGAAAATGTGAATTTAAAGTACAATCTTTAAATGCCTACAAAAGCAGAGCAGAGATAGAACAGTTGGACAACTATAGGGAAGTATTGTGGAATTGTATCTATTAAAATTAAGGCAGAAAAGGAATGAGAAAATGGAACCACAAGTGAAGGCCTGAGAGTTCTGTAGGGAATGTCAAAAGGAAAACAACAGGAAGAGAGATAAAGGGCTTACAGAGGATTCATGGATCAAAACATCTGAAAAGGATGAAGCACCTACTTTGGTTAAATATCAGGCCAGGTGACTAAACCAAGAAGCCTGGTACTTTAGGTAAAAAGAAAGCATACCTCTCTAGTTCTAGAGATGCTAAAGTTTGTAGATATGAATAGAAAGAAATTTCCAACCTAAACGCCCCCAAGAAACATATGAGAAGGGGCAGGCAGCATCTCCATAAACCATGATGAAACCTTCATTTAAAAGTGGCATGTTAGCTCCTCATCACCACACCGGGCCTAGAGTAGGCATCCAAAACACACGTGCTGTGCCAAGTAAGCAAGGTGGTTCTTGTTTATTGGCTTCTATTTGGTTTTCTTTTGTGATGCTGGCTGATACTACTAGCTGAAAGCCTACTAGCCAGAAAAAACCACAAATTCTGACATATCCATGGCTTTCTTTGCATGCATGACAAAACATCCTGTGATATCTGCTAGCCATGAATAAGACAACAGTGAATATCATAGGCTTTTCTGAGCTCTCTGACCATCAGATCCCCAACCTTGTTTCTAGACAACTACAACAACACATGTGGGCTTCCTTTTCCCATCACTTGGAATTTGCTTGAGCTCTTCTGCTTCTGGCCAGGTGGTTATGGTTGTAAAGTGTATTGTGAGGGACTTCCCCTTTCAAGCAATCCTACCCAAGTATTTAATAAATCTTCCTACACAATGTTGTCATATCATATTTTTCTACATTCCTTGATCAGCCTCCAAACCCTCGCACTTGCCGTAGCCCACAGACATGTTTCAGACATGCCACATTTAACTATGTAAACTTTACAATCTTGCCACCCCTTATTCAGATCCATTCATATCACCCATTGATAATCTCCATCATTGCTCATCTGGTGGTCCCTATACTCTCTTAACCTTAACCTTGTATTTCCTTCTTCGTTAACCTTGTTCCTCATTGTAAAGCCTCCACAATGAATGCATGATCTTTTGGTCACCCAAATCTGATGAATACTCATTATAACACATCTACAGTATGCTCTCCTTCCTCCATCTCTTCATCCATAGACTTCTACTTCCTAGTTTTTGTTTTGACATCACATACCAAACCATTCCATGCCTTTATAACTTGGTAAATTTCAAAAACAGTTTGCTTATTACTCATTCTCTGATAATCCCCGTTCACCTTTTTACATGTCAACTCAGGAAGACCTTCAGGAAGGCTTTTGTAAGCCAACAAATTTGGGAGAGGAAAATTATCTTTTCCTTCTATCTATTTTCAGTTCACTCTCTGAGGACCCTCTAACAAACAACAAATTAACAATGCAAAATTATAGTTCTATTTATATAAGTTTTACATGGCACAGGGGACTTCTGCCCTTCAATAAGGCTGAAGGCATAAACAAATAGTTAAACTTGTGTTTTTAGTAGAGATTTGATGAAGACTCCAGTCAGGAGTGGTGGAATGAGTCAGTTGGTAAGTGAGCTTGCTGCCATGCTTGACAACCTGAGTTCCAGAACCACACGTTGGAAGGGATTGCCTGGCTCTGCTCCCCACCCCACCCAAACACAGTGGCATGCACACCCACTCACACATATAAACAAGCAAACAAATAAACAAACGTATTTTTTAATGGTATAACCAAAGAGTAATTAATTAGACTCATTGCTCAGGTTCTGCTCTGTATCCTTCGTGAGAAATAAGGATGTACCTTTCTTCTGTGTACAGGCAGGGGCATGTCTCATGTGAGGGCACCACTTTTCTTCTGTGTAGAGGCAGGGGCATGTCTCATATGAGGGTACCACCTTTCTCCTGTGTATAGGAAAGGGCATGTGGCATGTGAGGGTACCACCTTGCTCCTGTGTATAGGCAGGAGCATGTCGCATGTGAGGGTACCACCTTTCTCCTGTGTATAGGCAGGGGCATGTCGCATGTGAGAGCACCACTTTGGAGAAAAGCACCTTCCCATGTACGCTGTTTCTCAAATTTCACCAGTTCAGTGCTACGGTCTGTGGGATTGTATCCTGACCATGTCATAAACATGGGCAAAGCAATCCTCATAGGTGTCCTTAGCATCCTGTGCAGGATGAAAGGGGTGTGTGTACCACCATGATACTCACATTCTCTTGGTGTGACATTCCCCCCTCAGTGACAGCTCCCCATTTAAGGGTCACAGCTAAGTGAGCAATGTAGCTCTTGCCCCAGGCAGTCAGCTCCGTAAGCAGTAACTGTCTCTTGAGCTGCTGCTTAACAACCACTACATAGAAATGGAAAGTTTTCTGTGCTTTCACCAAAATGCCAGGAGTCTTCCAGCCACCATTTTCTCAAGCATGCTGCGCTTTGTAAAGAACAAATTCAAAGACATTCCCTGGTTATATAAAAGACAAAATGAAAGAATACAAAACAAAGCAAAACCAAAGCCACTTTATTTCCATGGTAAAGGGAACTCTTTCCACACCCACTGGCACAAATGTACACTAAACACCCACTCTAATATCACATCGCATATTAAACTATCTTTTATTACATTACTACCACTATAAGTCCATTGATACAAATTTTTCTGCCTGCTTTATATTTTTAATCTCTATTTTCTGACTCTAAATGGGCTAGTTAACAAAACCCATTGAATTCATAATTAACTGTCTCTATTGTTTAATCACAAGTAATAAATTCAGCAGTCTAGGATTTATTTCCCCAAATGCTTTAGACTAAATCATCAAGCTGAAGGCTGCTCTTTCCTTTTAAAACTTTAAAAATAATCTGTGCTTCAGCACAGTGTTCTTTGTTGTACTTAGAGATGCTTTCTCTGAGTTGCTAAGATAATAAATGAATGTTTCTAAAACTAAGTGGCTTTCAAGTAACCAGGAGAATCCGTTCTTAATGTAACTTAATAAGCAAATCTTTATATCTGACTAGCTTTCGCTGTGACTGTCACCAGCCTGATGTTCTTATACACAGGCCATGTTTTTCTGTGAAGTGAATTAGATTCTGACAGCATCAGCTGGTAGACCTGTCTATCTTGGTCCTCTCTCCTGGTATAGAATGTTGGCAAGTCTATGAAATGGCAGGGATCACCAAACCCTACACAACATAAGATAGAGAAACAGAGGTGCAACAAGACCATGTTGAGAATTTGTCCAAAGCAAGCCACTTTGACATTAAGGTACACTCTTCCCAGAGCAGACTCTTACGGACTATGTATGCCTACATGTTCTCTGTCCCACAACCTGCTCTCGAGGTCTTAGCATTTAATTGAGTTGTTCTCCTTCCTTTATTTTGTTTCTTGGTTGCAGTCACTTGCTTTATGTCAGCAGTTGTCCTCCCAGACTTTGCTCTATGGGTGGAAGGAAACTACAACACAGAGCTAGCAAGAACTGAGCAAATCAATGACTTACTTGTCCCTAGAGAGAATGAGCCAGAGCTTCACAGAGTAGGTGAATCAAACACATTACAAAAGAAATAAGACACAAGAGCGCCTAGGTGAGTGGTGCTTCCCAAGTAGAGGAGGATGTATGGACAAAGGGGTTGGGGCGGGGTTAGGAAGGGTGATACATCTGAAGGATGAGTAATTTGATATGGATGCAATATTAAGTACAAAAAATGGTGGGAGATATGAAAACAGGAATGAAATCCAAGGTTAGACCCCTGAGATTGAGTTAGCCACTACTCCAGTTTGCACGGAAATGCAAGGAAACCTGAAAGTGGGGGAGATCTTTCAATACTACACTGAGGTAAGTGGTCACCCTACAGCGAAAGATATGCTGTGCTATGCTCCAAGAAGATCTGACATTCTCTGCAGGTAGGAGAGAGACAGAAGGCTTTCACTATGTACAACAGTGAATAATTTGCTCTTATCACAAACTGTACTGCACCATCCTTCTAAAACAGGGGTTCCAGTTCACTGCAGAGTGTTGAAATCATGTTAGTGGACAGCCATTCTGCTTATGAATAAATTAGAAGCATTACAGCAGATGCTAAAGGAAAATACTGTTTCATGGTGTTAGTATTGAACGGGCAACCACATCCACATGACTTATTATTGTTTGTGGAAGTTAGAGGGAGAAATCATTGCTATTTTTACAATTAATACACTTTAAATTCTAAATTCGTCTCTAGTTTTGTTCTTTCTCAATCAATTGTTTTCTTGCTGAGCTACTCCTGAGTCATGACATTAACACAAGATACCAGGGTGGGCAGAAGTGGATGATGACCACTGACAACGGAGACTGAGCCAGGTCATCTTAGTAGCTACTCTCTGGTGTTCACTATCTGGGTACACATGCAACATATACCCCACTCATAGGGCACTGAAAACCTCCCGCAGAATTCCCCAATCAATTGCTTCTACTTGTTTAAGTCGACCAGCAAGCAGAAAGGAGAAAACACAAGCTAAGTCCCTGAAAACTGATGCTTAACCTACATTTGTAACTATCCCAGTATCTCCACAAAATTAGAGAAACCCCACACTGCTCTGCCAGACATGCAGGAGCAGAAGAGGCTCTTGCGGAGTATGTCAGCACAAACGCTGAGCGACACTCTAGGCTTTGTGTAGTGGCCATTTGTCCAATCAGCACAATCTTTATACCTTTTATAGAAAGCAAATGGCTATCTGAAAAGCTTCTACAAATACCGCAGCCTGAGACCTGGCACACAGTGCCGTATTTGAATGGCTAACTCCATGGTATGAGACAGCATTCAGGACAGATTTACCCGGTTCTTAAAAAGGAGTAATCCTGCCTGATACTACATGCATTTTTTTTTAATTCAAAAACTTTAATTTAGCTGCAGCCATTTTCAACCATCTGCTCTCTGAGTGAGCATAGGCTTGTATATATTCAATTTGAAAGAGAACAAGTTTTGGAAGAAAAAATTGTAAAGTGGTGGAGGAGTTGTATCATGTCAAGGAGTGACAACATATGCAATGTAGCAATTGAAAAGAGCTCTTCCATCTCCTTTTCTCTAGCAGGCTGCCCTATTCCAGGTCACTCCTTGTTTTAATTAGATGCTTCCCAACCAATCACAGTGTTGCAAAATATCAGAATAGATGTAATGTCATCTCCAGTTTGAGTAACAGGTAATGATATTAAGGAACTCTGGAAGAATTTGTAAGTCGTGCATGGTCCCTTACTGTCGTTTCTCAAAACCGAACACACAGGAGGCTGGGTTTCTTCCAGCAAGTTGAAAGTTGGCATATTATGCTTGTGACATAATGTATAATGTAGACTTACATTGGTTGTGTGCTTATTCATTGCCATGGTGCTAAAGGACTTGGGCTATATAAGAATAATCTAGAATTTCACGGCTGAAATCCATACCTTAGTAATGCCTGTGTGTCTATTAATTGCTAGCTCAGATCACATCCATATCCATAGTTTCAATATGACACATCATCACATGTAAGAGTGTGGTTGTTCAAGAACCATTTCCTAGTCATAAATGAGTATGCACCCACATAGGTATACACACAGTTATTAACTTCAATTCCACCTGGGCAATCAGAACATAGTTCTCCCCTCAGATTCAGCCTCTGCTGTACGAGTGTCTCTTTACACAAGGGTAGGGCTTGGCCAAGAGAAAGGTGGAGTGCCATGCCTGATGTAAGAGAAGAGAGAACTCCTTGAGTGTTTGACATAAGTACCGCAAGCAAGGTGAGAAGAGTCACATTACTTTATAAAGCAATTATTGTAAGTTAAATTTTTGAGTTAAATTTATAAACTTTATTATAAAGGAAACATCCTTGAAAATAGAGACATCACACACAAAAATAAACTAGACTCAAAGTCTTGAGGAACTTCTATGTAGTTCTATGCATTCCAAATACAAGCTGAGGAAATTTCCCATTACATTTTATACCTTCAGAATTAAGTAAATTTTATGTACGTATTTACTGCCAAAACAAAAAGTTCCATAGAGAATCAGAGCTTGGAAGGCAATCGTCTTTATTTATCCTTTGATAGCTTGTGTCCATCACCTACATTCGGTTCTCCACATCACTTTATAGTTAGTTTGTCTTCTCTTTTCTCATATCATCCTATAACCACATGTGCAAAGTATATATACATATATATATATGATATACATGCACATATTATTGTCTAGATTTTACATATAATAGAGAAACATGTGGTTTAAAATAAAAAATTTAACCAACTCTGAAATACCATTAAATCAACTTTTCTTTTGGCAAAGACTTAATAGCTCACTTGGTTACATCCATATTGCTAAATCTGTCTTCATGCTATGTTATGTTAATTTATGTCTTTATGTTAATTAACAGAATGACAACTTACTAAGGATCTATCAAAGAAAAGTGTTGTTCTGAGTATACTGTGGGACTTTACACAGACGATCAAAATAGAGCCTGTCTCAAAAAATTATAATACGGTTGGGTTGGAAAACTCTGGCAACCAGCATGGGGAAATGTGGTAAATGCAGGAGATGGCACGGCACACTGCAGACAGCATGCTGTAGCTGGAACACGAAGTGGGCCCTGTGAAGGGAGAGCGGCAGCAGCCAGACACTGACTTGTGCTTAGTGTGGGACCCGGGAAACTGGATGGAGAACAGTAGGAGCCAGTCACAGAAGTGGGGCCGTGTCTTTGGGAAAGCATAGCTCAATGAGACTGCAGCATATGGTTGAATGCTCTGGGGGGCTAGAGAGTCAATGAGCAATAAGTTATCCTCTCAGGCTATAAGTGACCCAGGGCAATTATTTTTGCTTTCTGGTCCTATTGCAACACAGAAGAAATACATGTATTTTTTAAAAAATCAAATTTAATAACCTTAAAAAATTCGAGCATTTACACATTAAGTCAATGCTATTGAATTCAGTGTGTTAACCAATGCCAACAACTCAAATTAACACTTTTTACATATCACACCTTTGCTTTATAGCAGGAAAATGTGAGAAATTAAGCTTCAAACTGGATACCCTGGCGTGTCTAATATACATTCTTTGCATAATATAAGCATTCGGAGTGTGAATTCTATCTCCCAACTCTTCTGATGGTTTTGTGTTTCTTGAACTAGAAACAATATAGTTGGGGGTGGGGAATATAGGCTTATGCCTTAGAGACAATATCGTTGTTTGGTGTCTGCATCTTTGTTTTGTGTTTTGTGTTATTTGTTTTGTTTTGTTTTGTTTTAATTTTCTGTGTAGCCTTGGCTGTCCTGGAGAACAGCCTGAAGACTAGGCTGGCCTCAAACTCAGAAATCTGCCTACTTCTGTCTTCCTGTACAGGGATTTAAGGTGTGTGCCACCACTGCCTGGCTTTTTTTTTTTTTTTAAGATTTGTTTGTGTTACTTTAAAAACTACACATGTGTATGTATGAGGTATGAGCATTTGATTTTTAGTGCCCATGGAGACTAGAGGTATCAGATTTCTTGGGACTGGAGTTATAAGCAGTCATGAGCCACCCAATATGGGTGCTGGGAATTGAACTTGGGTTCTTTGAAAGAGCAGCAAGTGTTCTTATCCACTAAGTCACTTCTCCAGCCCCTTTAATTTTCAGTGTAGCTTAAGGAGGGGTCCTTAACCTCCTGAGTACTGGGTTATAGGCATGTGTCACCACATCTCTGTTTCTGTTTGGATTAATTGCTGCTACAAGCTGTCATTATGAGCTTTTCTCAGCTACACCTGATACTTTGATGCCACTCTCATGACTAATAGGAATTTAGTGAACGCTTATCAAAGAAACAGATGAAAGAAAGAATGAATGGACAAATACCGCAAACTAAACAATTAGAAGGGAAAGGAAGTCAACACAGACCACTGCATTTAGTGCTCCAATGTGACCTCATGTTTGGGTTGGCTCCAAGTTCACAGCAGGACCTTACCAGAGCAGGGTAACTAGGATATAGAATTATAGATTTTTAAATTTGAAGAAAAGTCATGTAGCGGTTACTACAGAGTGGTCTGACCTCTCATCCGTAAGTCCTCACCTGAAACGCCCGAGAATTAGAAACTCCCTCTCCAGATGCAGCCCAGTCCACCTCTTAAATAAGTTAAGACAAGGGATCTCCGTGCTGTGGATTCTGGGTTACAATTAATAAGCATCCTCACACCTGTTTGCCAAGATAAACTCCTTAGATGTAGCCATTTGCTAGTGTGTAGCCCACAAACTGAGTGTCGTTCCCTTCAAACTCCTCCCATTTTGCATTAAAGAATTGGTCTGAAGTTGGTGGCAATGGCATACACCTATAATCCTGCCCCCAGGAGGTAGCAAGAGGATCAGAAATCTAAAGGCAACTGGAGCAACATGAAATGTTGTGTCAAAAACAAATCAGAAAAGCAAAACAAGAAAATAACCTCTCCTCCAGCAATGGGCAAAGAGACACACCTTCTTGGTAGTGTTGCTCACCTATCCGTCAGGGGCAGAACAGGTGACAATCCTTTGTTTATCCTATCTTGATGCCTGGCTTGCTGGCCAAGCTGTTTTATGCCTAATACACATAAAAATCAAATCCAGGCAGCACCACATGGGAAGTGGAAGATGGACAGAGACCTGCGTTCAGCCCTGCCACATGGTGTGGGTGTGGAAATATGCCCACAGATCTGTCCTCCATTCCACAGCACAGGAAGACCATTGACACACAGAGCCCTGCCTACCACCATGCGGTGATGCAGGGGAAGAGGAAGATAGACAGAGACCTACAGACTACTATGTCACACGCAGACCTGCCCTCTGGCCCACAGCAGACTCTCAACTGTTGTCAACTGTTGCCTGTGCTGCTGATTATTTTAGAAGTTCACACTATAAGCACATGGACTTTCCAACTCTCTGGAACACACAAAAGCAGAATGTCTCCGTGATTTAACAGTGAGTTTGTACCTTGTTTTATTTTAATTTAATACAATCTCAACAGACCTGAGTAACTAGGGTGGAATGGATGTCATATTGACACTCTTGTGATCGCTGAATTATGAACACCTTACAAACCCAAAGAGTGTTGACTGAATGCCTCATCATTCTAGCGTATCAACCTTGAGCCAGGTTCTTCTTGGGTACAGATAGAACATAGACTCTACAACGCGATCATGCAACAGAAGAACTAAGATTCAGACTAGGGATGTAGCTCAGTTGGTGATTGTCTAACATGTCCACCATGTATCACATTGGGTGTGGTGATGAACGTAAGAGGTAGAGGCAGGAGGTTCAGAAGTTCATGGTCATTCTCACCTACATTTCAAATTGGAGGCCAGCTAGGGATACATGAGCCCCTCCACCCAAAAAGTCTAGTGTCAAGACTTACTAAGCCCATGTTAGTTGAGGCCCAAATGTCCAATGTGTTAATTCCTTCACCCCTGGAAGTCAGTGCTTGTGATGAACATACTAAAAAAAGCAAAGTGAAAAAATAACCACTTAAGGAATGGAAACGTAACTGAGATTTATTTATTTAAGTCTTGTCATGGCACTAGAAAATGTATACTCTTGACATTAATTCCATCTTATAAATGGGGAAAACAAGGTACAGGAAGACAGAATTACTTGTTAAGGTTGAATGAATAGTAAGCAGTCGGAGTGGATTTGAATCTGAGTTCCTAGTCATGCAAATCCATTCCCACTGAATCATAAATACTTTATGTTTTCTTTCTCTCTCACAGCAAATCTAAGAACAAAAGAGGAGAATGAAGATTAGAATATCAGTAGAAATGGTTTTGCTACAATAAAACTGAAGTCTGTTTGACTGGCAAATTCAAAAGGGGAGAATGTTCAGAGGATCAAGTATTAATCTCAGCTGAGACAGTCTAAGTCCTACGTGAATATTCTTGACCAAAATTGAAAAACTGCTAAAGAAAGAAAGAAAGCTAATATTACATAGATATTATTAACTATCAACAAAAAAATACAGATATGTGAGCTCATTCTTCTGAGAACCTATTTCCATCATGATGCTTCTAACAATTTCTATGCATTCTAAAACAAAACCAGGCATTTTTCAGGTGCTACTGGAGTGGGATTAGAGCAGGTGTCGAGGAAGAAGTTATCATCAGTGGTTATCATCAGCATAGGCAGTTCCCATGCAAACCCTCTTCCCTTCCAGTGTCTTTTTTGTTGTTGTCAATCACAAAAGGTTCCACTCATTGCCACTTCATTCAAGATGCCATAAGGTGAGGCTGTGTGATTGGCTTTTGCCAATGAAATACAAGCCAGAAAAGCTTGCCATGGGCCATCCCACAAAGGCGGTGCCTATTCGTATGTAATGTTGTGGCAGTGAAGGCAGGCAGTTCAAGATGGAGCCTCAACATTTAGGGTTTATAGTGCATATCATGTGAAAGACCCTTGCTGACCCACACAGTACACATGAAGCATGTGCAAGGAAAGTCTTTCGTTGTTGCTTTGTTGGGGAAAGGGAATTGTTTCCTACTATATTATCTTACAGTCTGACCTGATCAGTGTACCCTATGGCCCTGCTCCATCCCAGGAAGGTAAGATTCTGCTTAGTCTCATTTCCATGAGCAAGTTTTGGAAATGGCCAAGGATACGTCTTCCCTGCCCCTGGCTATATAATGTTCTATGAAGAGGGTGTAAATATAAGAAAGCACCATATCCATATTACCAGGTCCAAAGGAAGTTCCAATTCCCCAAACTCTAAAAGGTAGTCCAAATACACAAAAATGAGCTCAACCTGGGCTGTAAGAGGATTTCTGGTGGTTAGATAAAAGCCAGCCTTTCTCAGAAACTTGTGAAACCGGTTCCCATCTCCAAAGGAGGCATTTCCCTCATGTATGGCACAAGGGACATATGGCTACCTGTGGCATCTATTAGTATATCAAAACCCTTGCTGGCCTCCAGACTTTCTCAGTATCACAAGTATCTGTCACATATTTCAAAGTCCATGCTAGCTAGCATCCTGCCTGTCTCACCTCTTCCTCTACCCCAATCCCTCTCCAGCTCACAGCCTTCTCTCTCTGCAACTGCTCATCTTCCATGTGACCCCATTATTCTCAATGTGTTTGTTCTCTCTCTCCCTCTAGGTTCTGATCCTGGGTTTTTTGCATTATGATTTTTCTGTTCTTTATCTTCTGATATTCTCCCTCTCTCACAGGTACCCCTGTCCATATCCACTTTGGTGGCCATGTTCAGTCTATTTCTTTCTCTCTTTGCTTTGGACTCTTCAGAAGTCTCTGGCTGTTCTCGCTCCCACATCTACAACAGAAACTTCCCCCTTAACCATACCATGGAGCTGTCATGCCAGTTTATACTGACATTTCAGTTTATGAAACACATACTCACTGGTCTAAAGCAGCTTTTGTTTTTTGTTTTTCTTCAAACAGCTGCGAAAACACCACATATGCTGCTCACATTTACTGCCCAGTGTAGCAGAAAGGAATCATGAGGTTGACCAGATGTCCTCACTATCCTCACCCAGCCTTAAAAGGAAAGTTTTGCTAACATTTTTGCAGTACATGGCCCAGCCCTCACAGAATGTAGCAAAGAAAGGACACACTGAAAAAGAGTATTTTTCTTCCTCCCATGTAAATGCTTTTCTCCCACTTTCAACAAAAATCTTTAATTTGTTGGCCCTTATGGATAGTTATGCATATTTATTTTAGAAAATTTAAGGGAACTGAGTACAGTTCCCTTTATATTGAATGATGTGAGATGTGGGATTTCACTCTTGTTTGAGGTGCTGATGGCTTTTTAGCAGGATTTGAGAAATATTTAACAGCTTGAAAGAAAGAGCAAGGAAACACTTTAGGCCAAATCCTCCTCTTGTGCTGTCCCTGGGAGGTCTACATTTACACTAGCACATCTATCATGACATTTTAACTGGGGTGAATAGATCCCTGCCTTCCTCTGGGCTGAGGCATTCAAACAGGGAGGATCCTCTTTCCCAGTGGGAGTAACCTATACCTTTCCAAGAGGGAACAAAGTCACACTTATAAAGGAAGCAAGCAGAGAAAGGGTTGCTTATTCTTCCTTCACAAAAATACACAGCATTTCCCACAACCCCTTGCTTTTTTGATGCAAGTAGGGTGGACCATGTAACAGGAGAGGCAGGCCATCTAAAAAGAGGACACTGTCTAAACACACATTTCCCCTGGGCCTGTTTCCCTTTCAGTGACCAAATCCCACCAACTGCAGACATCTACAATTCCTTTCTGAAACTAGGCTCTCAACTCCTCTGCATTTTTAACATTCAGCAGCTTGACAAAATAGTTAAACATTTCCACAGGTTGAGCTATAGAACCTTAACCATAACCTTAACTAAAGGAGAAACCATACTCCTATTCAATTAGTAAAATCCTCATCTTTTCCAACAAAGAAGTGGGCACAATTTCAGACCTAAGCTAAGCAGACACTCTAGCTTGCATTTTGCAAAGGAAACTGTTTGTAGACAAAGGAGATGAAATGTTCTGTTGTCATTTATCCGCTGGCACCATTTCAAATATCATCATTATTATGGCCTCACATGGGACATTGTAATGAAATGTAAACCCAATAATGAGTCATAACTTTCCTTCATCACATTAGCCATGAATCAAAGCACTGAATTGCTCAGTTAAAGGCGTCTGCTAGAAAGCCAAATCAGACAAACTAGTCTAAGAGGAACTGCATGGTAAAGCCCTGGCTGCATAAGTATGAAGAACTTGACTTCAGACCCCCTGGCAACTACCTAAAAAGACCATCATGGTGGCCCAAGTCTATAACCCAGTGCTGGGAAGACGTAGACAGGAAGGTCTCTGGAGCTCTCTGGCCAGCCAGTCTAGTTGACTGGGTAAACCCAAATTCAATGACATACCCCGACTCCAAAAAGCGAGGCACGAAGAGACTAAGGAAGATGTCCAGTAACATTTAGCCTCCACACACGTATGCACACACACAAGCCCATGTGCACACCTAGTACATTACATCATGCTAACATGTGTTCACTGCGTCTCTGTGTGTCTGTCTCACTGCATCTCCATCTCTGTTTGTCTCAAAGGAATTAGCTTAAGGGAGTCACGGAGGAAACATATGCCCAAACCATCCTGCCTGCTGTTTCCTTAGCAGAAAGATCCCAAGGCTCTCCTTGCCACAGCAGAGATGCACCATATGATTGTGACTGAGGAAGGCAAGGCTTCCAAAACCCTAGGCACTGGCAAGTCCAAATGTACACTGGAACCAAACTGATAATGGGTGCTACATTTTAGGCAGTGAATTTTCTTAATATTAAAATGGCCTAAAGCAGGGAGGAATCCAATCTTTTAAGAAAATTAAGTGGGATTTATTCTGATTTCTCTTTCAGATCAACTAAAGCCTGCTGTGGGCTTTCTATATGTCAGAGACTCTGCTGGGAAACAGGAGGATGTACCAGAGAACTGGAGTCTGCAAAGGAAGCAGGCAGATGTATAAGTAAGTGTAAGCCCAAATAACATTTTTCATGAAGAGCTTATCATTTGGTTCTCAGAGGGCAAGGTCATGCCCAGCCTAGAGAAGGGTAAGAGAATGTGCAGTTGTTTGACAAAAGGAAACATCCTCCATAGATGGGCTATGTAGCATCCTCTGGGTCTTGTGTATTCATTGTCAATAATCCTTATACTAATTCTCTGGGCTGGGCAGTCATTCCCATAGACAGTGAACAAACTGGTGTCCACATAGGCAGGACATCTCACACTTTCTCCCTATGACTATATGCTCCCTTTTAGATGCCATGATCCAGCTACCTTGTCAAAGGCCAAGGAGATGGGCTAAAATTGCGTAGAAATTTTTAATGAGAAAATTCAGAATTTTAAGAAGGATTTAACTTTGGCCTCACTGAAAGTTGAGGCCAGATAACTCTTTGCTCTGGGGTCTCAAGTGCCTACCAGCTTCCTGTACTTTTCCCCACTTGCTGCTAGCTTCAATCCCTTTGCCCAAATGTAGCAGGTGATATTGTCCAGACATGGCCCAATGATTCCAGAATCACAGAGAAACGATCTTAGCTAAGAGCCAGCAATCTGAAAACACATAAAATGGCTCCCCCTTTTTTTTAAAACTTTACTGAAAAATCTTTAAACAGCGCAAGGAGCTGTCCACACAGCCACCTCTCTCTGCAAGGTGGAGATAGTCCATCCACTCTCTGCAGACTTCCTGCCCTCCACTCCTCTAACATAACGACAAAGGACAAGGTGCCTGGAGCCAGTAACTGCACTATAGTCATGGAGCACCTGACTACACAGAGACTTCACAAAAGGAGCTAGAGAAGGGAGGTGCTAAGGGCACCAATCTTAGACCTACAGATTCTGTGTGTCTGCTCCTCTAAAGCAGGTCTGCTGGAGAATGTGCCTCAGTGGGGACTCCATTCCCTGCTCCATTTACAAAGGCATTTCTTCCATACTACTGGAGAAAATAAGAAATGCAAGAAAGAAGGAAGGAAGAAAAGGAGGGAGGGGAGGAGGGAAGGAGGGGAGGAGGGAGGGAGAGGAGGAGGAGGACGAAGGAAGAAGAGGGAAAACAGGGAAGAAGGAAGGAGGAAAGGAGGTTATGAGGAAAAGAGGTCCAAATTTTAGTGATTTTTGACCCAAGCTATAAAAATATCTTTTTGCTAAAGAGATCTTCAACATAGTTAATATATTTACATTTCAATCACATTAATGAAGGATGTCATTATTTTATCTTTAATTGTCAGCCTATCATACTCTGAAAACCACATTCAATATAATCACTTTCTTTTGCTTGTGTGAGCATGTGTGGTGTATCTGTGTGGTGTGCAGGCAGATGGCTGGCATGTGTGTTCACAGGTGTACACACCCAAGCACACACGGAAGTCAGAGGAGGACATCTGCTGCCCTGCTCTATTAATCTCTCCTCTATTCCCTTGAAACAAGGTCTCTCACTGAACTTGTAACTAGGTTAGCAGCCAGCACTTTCCAAGAATCTGCTTGTCTCCAGCCCCTAGACTGCTGGGGTTATAAGAACATGAAGCTACATCTAGCTTTTTATGTGTGTTCTGGGAACGTTGAACTCAGATGTTCATGACTGTACTGCAAGCATTCTCAACCAATGAGCTATCTCCCTTCCCTCTGTGGTAATTATTAAAATCCATTATGAAAAACATTAGATGCCAAAAAAAAAAATGTGATGTCCAAGAAGTGGTGACAGAATTTCAAAAAAAGAAAAAATTCTTTGGACTGGGTAGTGGTGGCAGTCAGGAGGCAAAGGCCAGTGGATCTTGTGAGTTCAAGGCCAGCCTGATCTACAGAGAGAGTTCCAGGACAACCAGGACTACACAGAAAAACCCTGTCTCAAAACGAACAAATAAAAATATTCTTTAGGGCTGGTGAGATGGCTCAGCAGGTAAGAGCACCCGACTGCTCTTCCAAAGGTTCAGAGTTCAAATCCCAGCAACCACATGGTGGCTCACAACCATCCGTAACGAGATCTGACTCCCTCTTCTGGTGTGTCTGAAGACAGCTACAGTGTACTTACATATAATAAATAATAAATCTTTAAAAAAAATATTCTTTAGGAATCGTTGTGCTGAATCATAATGAAGTTCACTGATACCTGTGGCCATCTCAGTTGTTGGCTAAGAACATAGTCACACATTAAAGTACCTCAGACCCGCCTCTTTTATTGCAAAGAATTCATAAACCCTAGTAGAAATGCTTTATGCATGGGTCATACTGATAGTACTAGCTATTCTATATCATAAACTGAAACAATGGGGCATGCTATGGAAGTACTGCAGAAAACAGCAGAATGTAAAGATGCCAAGCCTGAAGCAGAATCTTACACGTGAGAGCATCCTGCCCTCCATCTCTCCGTTTCTGCAGTATATCTTCAGGATTGCTGTGAACTGCCAGCAGAGCCCGAGGACGCATGGGGAGTTCAAGGCCTCCCAGGATTTAGTACAGAGCCGGTGTTCCATATCACAGCATTGTTACTGTAGCAGAAAAGTCCTAGAAGAAGGAGAAGCCTGGGAGGAAATTCATCTTTGCAATAGCCTTGAGCTGCTGCTGCCCTGGGCAGACAGACATGAGTGAGGCTCATCCTCAGTCAATGAACACAATGAGAAATGTGTAAGTTCTGTCTTCTTTCTGCTAGTACGGCCAGCCTTTCCCTATCAGCGTGTGAGCAAGGTCTGGAAGGATGCCGAGTGCTACCTTAATAAACAAAAAGCTACATTAAAGGGCACTTTGGGCAACCCACATGGACGGAGAGGCAATGAGATGTGGCAGGAAGAGAATGAATGGACTTTGGAGTTAGGCTGATCTGTATTTGAAATCTAGCACTTCCTTAGCTAGCCTCATGTGGCCTGGGACAAGCGGCTGGATTTTCTAAGCATCTCCTTGTTTGTGTAAGAAGATAAGAGCATCTACCTTACGGGATGTTGGGGTGATTTGATGAACTGTGCTGTCAATAAACTATGCTCCAGGTAAGTGCCAGGAGAGTGGACTAGTGTTCCAGCCAGGGCCACTGCTGCAGGCTTCACCTGCATGCAAACTGAACTCATGTAGACATCCTGATGCCTGTGCTGTAGGTGAAATGCTGGATATATGGCAGATAAGAACATCTTTTCTCTTGGCTAGCCCTGGCACCATACTTTTGACTCAACACGTTTCAGCAGTAACTTCTGTGCCCCTGCCAACTCCTGCCCCAGCTCCTTAAGAACCAGGGGTTCTTAATCTCATATTTTTTTAAAGTATCTTAAATGTCCCTTAAAATGCCTATACAGATATGCATTAAACATTCATCAATGTTCCTAGATCCGATGCCTACCCTAAAAATTCCTGGTGCTTCCTCTTCAGTGTCTATGGACATAAAAAAGTCAACTCCAGCAATAATGATAATAATAATAATAATAATAATAATAATCAGAGAGACTATGTACCTAGCTATTCTCAAATAGGCCTTCTTATACAGCAAAGCAAAGGAAGCTATCCCAGGATGTATGGGGGGAGGGGCTGAGGAACCCGAGGAATACTCAAGATATCAATCTGTCCATTGCTCCAGGAAAGTACCCAAACAGACAGACGGTTGCACGTTTTCTAGGCGATATAGATACTACATGTTTTTAATAAAAAGTACTTGTGGTCAAGGGAGCAGCAATTTACACGACTTTGAAATCTTCTCTTGGGGCATGGTATTCAGTGTTTTATTCTAAAGGGTAAATAAATGGAGTTTTGAGTTATGATGTCATCCACAGCTACCACTTGAGCGAGGAAAAAATATGGCTACACTTGTAGCTTTAGGGGTAATCTAGGAGAAGATGTCAGGGGGGGTTCTATGGTGAAAGTCGACCCTGCCCATTCCAACAAGGTGTGCTAAGCCACACATCCTAGACACAGAGATTAAAAAGATAAGTAATAGCAGAAAGCACAGAGGTAGCTTTCCTCAGCATCACCTACCTGGGAAGAAAACAAACAAGGGGATCCAGTGGCCTCCCAAGTTCCTCTTTAAGGTACTAACTGGTTTGTGTGGAGTTCGTGGCAGGAGCTATTTGTAACTGAGCAGTGGGCCTACAGTGTCATTGTCAGGCTGCAGGTCCTGTTCTAAGATGGTTTTCCAAAAGTCAGAACCCTGTGAAATCTCTTCCTAGGAGACAATTTTGCCTCCGATTGACTCCAGGATTTCGGCCTTTCTCTTCCCCTTATATAAGTTTTTTTTTGGGGGGGGGGGGGGTGGAGGTGGCTTTTAAATAGTTGGCATGCATTGTTTCAATAGTGTCTCTCTTTAAGAGCATCTACTGCTGGAATAGTTACAGTCCACTCTGTGTTATTCTTATCACAGAATAGTAACCAAAATGGATGAGTTCTGGATAAGCTGCCTGACCTGGTTAGACTCCTACTTCTACCAATTATTAACTATAATATATTTATATCGCTTTAACTCTGCTTCACGATTAAGTGGTGTCTACCTTGTAAAACCAATTTAAGGACAAAAACAATAACAACAACAGCAACAGCAGCAGCAGCAGCAACAACAACAACAGAATCTACAACCCAGTGTCTGAAATGAAAACAATCAGAATTGCTTCATAGTCTGGAAGTGTGGTTACAAGGAGAGGCCTGGCCTTCTACATCAAAGACCCCCGCTGGTTAACTTGAGTAAACTTTAGGGAGTGACTTGACATCACTATGACCTAATTCTTTAAAGGGATTATTAGCAATGCCTGTGTGTCATAAGTTTTCCTGTGAGATTATTATTATTATTTTAATTCTAGTGAGAGGATATTTAAAATGGGATTCGGGAAAAAGTGTTCAGCACATTGTAGCCACTGCTCCTGTCAGCTTTGGCTATAGTTAGTGAACACAATGTGAGGGGGAGAAAGCAGAAGGAGAAGATCATACTTAGCTTTCCATGGATGTCTTTGATCCCGTCATTTGATGCTTGTTTAAGTCACACACATACACACAAAACCAGTCTGTAAGGATAAAGGATAACGCCTGTGTTGTGACCAGCCTGTGACTAAAAGCTCAACCTTCATTCTGCACCATTGGCCTACATAGCTGTTTGAACATGCACAGAGTGTGTGAATTTCCTATGAACGCCTTGATCAACACTGGAATCAAGGGGAAAAGTTCAGTACACGTAGACGAGAGGACTATTATTTTTAGGAAAGACAAGTACGAGGGGAAATTTCACAGTACCTCCTCTTAAACAGACAGCATGCTAACAGAGAGTCACTTCTACCATCTAAAAAGCTTGCCAGAGAAGAAGCACAACAAACTCTTTAGTTTAGTGACTCTGCCCTATTCAATTTGTGTATCGAGTTTCTTCTCTCCTCTGCCTATAACCTCAACAATGATTCTCCATAAAGATGCAAGTAAGCATCTAATGGACAACCAACCAGTGGCATATATTCACTAGAAAAAGGGGTCAGACAGGCACTGGGCAGTAGACACGAAGCAGCCCTCTCTGTCTCAGGAAGCCAGTGAGCAAAAGGCTTCAGCATCCCAGAGATCTGGGCAGGTGCACAGATGACAGAAACCTGAAACAAGACAGACACGCACAAAATGTTCTGGGAGGAAAATAGTGCCCAACCCTGGGCAGGCTGGAAAGGGGTGCATTCGGCACTCCAGTATTGTGATGGATGGTTCTTAAAAGAGCATCTCCTAGCCACTGGCTCCCTGGATCTGAAGTCCTGAAGAGCTGGTACTAGTGAAGAGAGCACGGCCTTAGTGCTAGGACTGCCAGGTTTTGTTCCACTAAGAAGCATGGTTAGAACAGAATTAAATACGTTTCCCTATAGTGAACCTTTAGTAGCAAATTAGGCATTGCTAAAAACAACAACAACAACGGAGGAAGTATTACAGACATTCTCAAGAAGACCCGGAGGTGGGGGGTGGAGGGTGGGGGGTGAGGGGCAGCAGGGGATGCAAGATCCAGTTTGCACTGGATGTTCCCATTTCAAAGATGCCAATACTCTAACACTGATCAACGCATGCCCCCCATCCCCGTAACTTCCACAATGGCACAAACTATTCTGGGGAAGGTTAGTTATATCCATGCTATTATCCAAGACTATCTTGGACTGTCACTGGCATGCTGCACTGTCAGCTAAGCTTCCTGCTAGTCTGCAATGTCTGGAAGCAATTCCTTCACAACTTCAAACTGCATCAAGTCTGTAATGCTCATTCCAAACACAACTCCAGCAAGAAAATGGCTGGCTACTTGTTCCTGCCTTAGGTGTGGTTACAGTCCAGGAAAGCCGGTATATTTATTGGTTTTTGGTTTTTTTTTTTTTTTTTTTCTCCTTTCCTTGAGCCTCCGGTTTCCTAAGCGATACTTTCTCCTGGTTCTCAGTCTCCGGTTTACCGAGGTAGAAGTCATGAGGCACCCGCATACTCAGTTCCTTACCAGCTCTGCCAGGATCAGTGCTCTGGTGACGATTCAGAGCTTTACGTGGCCAGAGCAATTCTGGATGGGAGTGGGGGAAGGAAAACCGCGGAGGTGTTTACCAAAACACATCCCCAGCCACACTTTTTTTTTTTTAATCCAGCAGAGAAAGAAACTGGCATCTTGCATGAGTGTTTAATTAAAGCTCGGTTGGAAGTGCATTGGCCCCCTCCGACTTGGCGGGTAGCAACAGCATCCTAGAGCTTTGCAGACAGCTCAGAAATGTAATCAGACAGCATCCTTTCCCTCACTCTGTAGGTCTCCCTTTCTAGGGGCCATGAGCTGGTAGCCCACGGGGATGTGGACAGCACAGCTTCTGGCCTTTTGCTCCCGAGGAGAAATAAACAAGGTGAGGAACCTTGCCATGCGCCTCTCCCAGTGTACAAGGTGGGCTACAAGGTGATGACACCCTTGACCCGTCCTCCTCTGCCTGTACCTCTCCGCTCCTGGGGAGCTGCAGCCAGGGCTGCCTCTGGAGGGCTCCAGCTTGGGGCGCTTCAGTATGCAGGAGCACGGGGAAAGGGGCCCAGGCTGTGTGCCCAGCGGTGGCTGCAGCAGTCACTGCTGCCCTGCTGCTCCCCGGTGTCCTGCGGATGTAGCCGGGGGCTCGGGGCTCAGAGGTGGCTGCATATAGACATGACCTCCCACCCATGGGTTACCTGAATGCTGTACGCGGAGGCTCACTGGAGGTCGTGGAGGAGGCGCGGGAGGACGGAGAGCAGCGGGCCCGCGCCAGCAGGATGTGCTGTCTCACGCTGCGCGGCTAGGCTAGCGCTCCTCCCGGAGCGATCACTTCCTCTCTCCTGAGCCTGACACTGACAGCTCCCAACACCAGGGCTGCGGGGCTCGCCCCGCCCACGGCCCACGCCCTCCACACCCGCGCCTCCCGCGGGAGGGCCTCCGCACAGCGCAGCACCGCCTCGGGCCAGCCTGGCAAGGAGGAGGGAACCCGGGGACAGTCAGTCCTAGGCTGAAGGCAGCGCACACCTTAGTTACTGCCAAGGAGAGCTGTGAGTCTGCCAAGCTCCTGATGATTTTCTCCATGGGCAACTTTCACTCCCAGACAGAGAAACTTTAAGTCTTTAAAAAAGAAACAGACAAGCTTAGATCTATCCATTCTGTACAGGTACGGTTGAACATAGGCTTCCTCAGACATATACAAACAAATACACAAACAGTTAAACATACAAACCTATACATTATATCTCTATCTATCTATCTATCTATCTATCTATCTATCTATCTATCTATCTACACACACACACATATGTGTGTGAATATAAATCATATATACATAAATACATATTGATACATACACACATGTAGACATATACGAATAGATATACATAGGTACACCTATGTATGTACATATGTTATCTACAGTGTGTGTGTGTGTGTGTGTGTGTGTGTGTAGCTTGCTTCTCGTTGCTTTTCTGATGTCTTGGCTTTAGAAACAAAACAAAATACCTGAGAAACACTTTTGGACTTCCCCGAAGCTTACCATCCTAGCTGTCACAGCGCTGAGGGAGGGAGTTTAGGATGTATGGCAGCGTGGGATTGGCATCACTTTGTAGATGAGCTTTTCATTGTTTGCAGGAACACCCTGGTCATCACTGTGCAGATAAGAGAGTATATATGTGGGGGGCATCCCATAGATACCCAAATATTTGTGATTTTATCAGTTGGCCAATGTCACAGTAATTTCAAAATAAGATCCAATCATGAATACAGTGTCTTATCTATCATTGTTTCAGATTTGTTTTCTTGGATGGTCTTTTTGATCATAGAAATAGTTGACTTAAGGCTAAATGCTTCTAGGTTGAAGAGATTCAAGATATCCTAAGAAAGAAAGATAACATGAGTCAATATATGTTGTTGCCATGGACTGGAAATGCTCAATGCAGGTCAACTCTACATTAATTTTCTTTTAAAATTTTTTTACCTGATAGAGTAGACAAAATGTTATGAGCGCTGTGTGACGCTTACTCTTGGTTGTCAACCTGACTAAAGTTGAAATCAACTAATAGGCATCCCCTTGGGCACACCTGTTAGGCATTATTGTGATTAGGTTTTCTGAAAGGGAAGACCTACTGTAAATTTGGGAAACATTTTCCCAATTATTTCTTTCTAGTACTTTCCCATTATCCTCGCAAATGCATTTATATAGTTAACATCTTGTCCAGCTTACCTCACCCGTGGCTATGCTGCCATTCTTTGCAGACATCAGAAGCCAGCTTCACCAGCCTTCCTGAGTGAGCTGAAGACCAGAGGCTTTGCAGGAACTCCCTAGGCCTTTGCACTGGACTAGGATTGCAGAAATATCCATCCCCTTAACTGGTCAGGACTGGTGTGGTGGTTTGAATATGTTTGGGCAGGGAGTGGCACTGTTAGGAGGTGTGGCCTTGTTGGAGTAGGTGCAGCCTTGTTAGAGCAAGTGTGTCACTGTAGGGGTGGGCTTTAAGACTCTTCTCTTAGCTGGCTGGAAGCCATTCTTCTCCTAACTACATTCGAATCAAGATGTAGAACTCTCAGCTCCTCCTGCACCACCCCTTCCTGGATGCTGCTACACTTCCTGCCATGATGATAATGGACTGAACCTCTGAACCTATAAGCCAGTCCCAATTAAATGTTTTCCTTTGTAAGAGCTGCCATGGTCATGGTGTCTGTTCACAGCAGTAAAACCCTAACTAAGACAAGTGGGTTCTTGTTTTCTCTAGTATGAAGATAGCTATTGTTTGACAACCTACATTGTATCATTTGAGTTGATCTAATAATCTTCTTTTAATACATATCCAATATCCATTTACTCAACTATGTCCCTCTATATAACCCTGAAAACCATAGTCTACAAAAGGACCTTGAGTCTCCGAGCATTTACAAAGCACCAGAGCTCCTGAACAGCCTAGCTGAGATTTAAATTACATTTACCTTAGTACTCAGCTCACCTGGGAAGCCAAATTTCTGTCTTTACAACACAAAAGTGTCCAGTGCCTACTACTTTCAAACCATTGCGGTAGTCATGTCACATGATCCAAAACCTAGGAAACTACAGTCTTTATTCTCAAAGATATGAGGGAGGAGAAAGGAAATATAATTAAGAACAACTGTGACTGTGGATGTTTGAATAGAGAGCTATTGTAAAAGTAGAAATGAAGAAGGGTGGCATTGCTACACATAAAATTCCAAAGCAGAGAAAAGCCGAAATGCACACAGCAAACAGTAAGTAGGCCATTGTGTTTGAGAGTGACAAATTCATGAAGAGTATAACTGGGCCCTAACAGAGGCTGAAATTGTGTACTGGTGACCCACTAAAGGCATTTGAGTGGAAAACAAAACAAAACAGCCCCCAAACCGAGATGAGTCACCTGGAAGCATCCATAGGATGGAGATTGGATCTACAAGAAAAGGGAGAAAAGACCACTTGGAAGTTCAGTACAGGATTCCATGCTTTTGTCCAGTTCTATCATTACAAATGTCCGGCGCTGTATGCTAAGCAAGTGTTCATCCCTCAGTTGAAAAATTAGTCATATTAGTTACTTCATTTTATTCCTCAAAAAGAATTCAATGTAGGATATTGAAGAGACATTTGAACATTGATGTTCATTGAAACATTTTGTTGTCTCATGGTCAAAGAGTAGAAGCAATTCAACCATCTACCCAGAAATGGAAGATGTGTGTGTGTGTGTGTGTGTGTGTGTGTGTGTGTGTGTGTGTGTATTATGCAGCCTCAAAAACCCTCTGTTGAATCCAGTAAGATAGAAGAAAGTAGAATGCGGTATGTCATGTGAAATAAGCAAGTCACAGAAGGAAAATATTGTGTAGTTCCATTTACATAAAGTATGTAGAAGAATAGAAATAAGGAACAAAATATGCAGGTAGTTTCCAAGAGGAAAACTTTCAGGAATGATTAAAGGTTTGTTTGTTTTGCTTTGCTTTTGTAAGAATAAAAGCTCCATTGATTGATAGTTTAACAATGAGAATATACTTAACACTATTGAATTTTACCCTTAAGAATGATTGAGATACTGTTCTTAGCTTGTGTGTTTTAACAATAAAAAGGCAGTGATAAATGATTTTCATTATGCATTATCCAGGTACAATATACTGTGAGACTAGAAATAAACATGAAATGAAGGACCCTGTTTCCAGGCTCTGGCCACCACCAATCTAGCTAACATCCTACTTTGTGTTAATAGCAATATGGTGGTTTTATGTGGTACATAGATTCTTTGTCTTGGCAAAGTTTCTTCTTATGTCCCAGGGGTTCATTTATTTTTATTTATTTATTTATTCATTCATTCATTTAGGTTTTTTGAGACAGGGTTTCTCTGTATAGCCCTGGCTGTCCTGGAACTCACTTTGTAGACCAGGCTGGCCTTGAACTCAGAAATCCGGCTGCCTCTGTCTCCCAAGTGCTGGGATTAAAGGCGTGCGCTACCACCGCCTGGCAGAGTGTTCTAGTTTTTAATGTACTATTCTACCATTCACGTACTGAAAGACATCTTAGCTGCTTCTAGCTTTTATAATGATGACTACAATTCTTCTGAGCATTCATAAGCAGGGGTATACAAGCATTTGTACTTTGGGATTCATTTGGATCAATATCTAAGATCATGACTACTGGATCCTTTGATAAACTTAATTATCAGCTTCCTAGGGTATTGATAAACATTTTAACAAAGTGGCTACATCTTGCTTTCCATCAGCAACGCATGACATTCCTGTGGTCTCAGATACGCATAAACCCTGAGTGCTGTTGGTGTTTTGGATGTGAGCCATTCTGATAGATGTGTAGTTGCATATTAGTGTAGTTCTAAATGGTGAGTCCCCCACAGAATGCTCTGTAAACTGTCTTTTATCTGTTTGCTTGCATCAGTCTAAGTTGGTTGTTCAGATATCTGTTCATTTTATGAATTTAGACTTTCTTGGATTTTAATTGTTTTTAGTTTTTGTATTTATTATTTTACATATGCTCTGTGATAAGAAGTATTTTCTTCATTCTGATACTTGCCTTTTTCTTCTGTTTTACACATTCCCTTTCATACCAGCAGTTTTAAATTTCAGTGAAGAAGAATGGTAATTTTTCATGGATTGTATTTTTCATTCTTCTAGCTAAAAAGCTATTACCAGACCTAAGAATAAATAGAATCTCTGTTTTCTTTTAAAGTTTAGTAGTGTTACATTTTACATTTAAATCTACTGTTGATTTTGAGGTAATTCCTACAAAAAAGTACATCTGTGTCTGATTTATTTACATGTAGGTTTCTAGTTGTTTTAGTGCTAGTTCTTTTAAAAGACAGTGTAAAGCATATATTGTCTCTTTGAAATGATGTGTGCATGTAAAGATCTTATAGCTTATCATGCGGTGCTTTCCAAACCAAATTCCATCTTTCCAGCTGTACTGGCGTAACCCAGGATCAGAGAGTGGTCTTTGTTCTGAATTAAGGGATAGCAAAATAAAGATATTGCATCTTGTTTTATTCAATAACACAAAAAAGTTAAATGTACTTCTATTTTTTTTACACAAGTGTATTGGTTATTTTTGTTGCTGTAATAAAACACCAAGACCAAAAGTAGCTTAGTTTGGCTCAGGTAGCAGACTAAGAGTTTACTATGGCAGGAGGGTGTAGCAGCCAGCAGCCACAGCAGGAAGCTGGCTGGTCCCATTTTGTTACACAGGAAGTAAAAAATTGGAAGTGAGCCAAGGCTTTAAACTCTCAAAGCCCATCCCTACTAATGAACTTCCTCCAGCCCCATCCCTACTGATGCACTTCCTCCAGCCCCATCCCTACTGATGCACTTCCTCCAGCCCCATCCCTACTGATGCACTTCCTCCAGCCCCATCCCTACTGATGCACTTCCTCCAGCCCCATCCCTACTGATGCACTTCCCCCAGCCCCATCCCTACTGATGCACTTCCCCCAGCCCCATCCCTACTGATGCACTTCCCCCAGCCCCATCCCTACTGATGCACTTCCCCCAGCCCCATCCCTACTGATGCACTTCCCCCAGCCCCATCCCTACTGATGCACTTCCTCCAGCCCCATCCCTACTGATGCACTTCCCCCAGCCCCATCCCTACTGATGCACTTCCCCCAGCCCCATCCCTACTGATGCACTTCCCCCAGCCCCATCCCTACTGATGCACTTCCCCCAGCCCCATCCCTACTGATGCACTTCCCCCAGCCCCATCCCTACTGATGCACTTCCCCCAGCCCCATCCCTACTGATGCACTTCCCCCAGCCCCATCCCTACTGATGCACTTCCTCCAGCCCCATCCCTATTGATGCACTTCCTCCAGCAAGCCTCCATGACATAAACGTTCCATAACCTCCATAAAGAGTGCCAATAACTAGGATAGCTGTTCAAATCCATGAGCCAGCGGGGCACCTTTCTCATGTAAACCTCTCCAACAAGATTCTGTGCAGTGTTGACAATCCATTGTTCTGTGATGAATTATTGTATTTTGTGAGTGATTACCTGAGAGCTTGTATGATGGGTTTTAAAACTGTCTTTCCAATAGATAATGGCTACTTCCATGCACTTAGAAGAGATTTCAGAATTAGAACGAAAGAAAATCATCCACAAAATGACAGTCTCAACTCCAAGAGTAACCCCTTGCTCCCAAGATAGAAATAAGTTCTTAAGAAGGAGCTAACCAGCTAATCAGAATAGACTGGGAAATTCCCATTCATTGGCCATGAAGAGGTAGCCATTTCAGATTCCTAGAAGGAATTAATGGTACAGCTAAGTTTTCATGTGTGAATTAGACCGTGGATCCAAATGTAAATCCTCCCCTGCCTCCACACATACACCTTGCTGGTTTCACTAGTCTGTATACAAATTCCTAGACTCTTATGATACTCAAATCTCCTAGGACTATGGATAAAGCAATAACATTTGTCTCCTGTGATATTTCAATAACTTAATCTATAAAGATACTTATAACAGTCCCTAACGAAGGCTTTAAATCAGCCTATATGGGATGTAAACCTTTGTAGCCTCCAGAATTCAAGTGATAGTAATCTAAAACAGTGATATTGCCAGATCACTACCAGACTTCAAGACAAAGTCTTCATGCTCAGAGCACCTGTCCTTCATCCGTGCTGGATATGGGTGTGGCTCTCTACCTGCTCCCTTCTTCCTGTAGAACTCCACTGCATAGAGGTCCAACAGCACACTTAGACGCTTTGAGTCTCACCCATGCCCAAAGTCTCCTCTGCAAATCATTCTTCAGTTTATTGTACACACACACACACACACACACACACACACACACACACACACACACACAGACACACACACCCTGAAAATTAACATCAGTGGTTCAAGGTATCTAAATTATTAATACAAGATGTGAAGCACCAGAATCAGCTGTTAAAATGTAAAGTGCTTGAGGTTGGCAGCGTAGCTCAGTTAGAGGAATGTTTGTCCAGCTGTCATGAAGCCCTGGGGCTCATCCCTCATACTGTATGAGGTAATCCCAGCATTTGGGAGGATCAGAAGGTCAAGGTTAACTATCTAGTGAATTAGAGGACAGCCTAGGCTATATGAGGACTTACCCCGAAGTAAACATATTGATTAATTAATTATGATACAATGTAATATGCTTACTAAGGAAAAATTGCTTGAAATAGTTCTTACTTATAGTTCATATGATGTGTACTTTATGTTAAGTAATAAAAATCTGTGAAGAAACAAATTTATGCCACTTCCCATATATCTGTTTGTGTTTGTTCTCATATATCTGTTTGTGTTTGTTCTAAACAGAGCTAGTGTGTTCAGATTGAGAACTGTATGTTCAGGAATGAGTATGTGTTTTGTGTTTGAATGTGTCTTTAAAACATAAGACTGACTTATGGAGAAATCAATGACTCCCTAATTCCCAATCTTTATTGCATGAATCTTTTTCATTAAGAGACAGCATCTATGCTTTTAAGTGGTATGCTAAAGGTTTTGCTATAAATAAATAAGCACCTGCAAGACTATGCCCCAAATAATTGTTCTCAGTTTTGGAACAATGAGCTGAGATGTCTGCTGTGTGACTAGGCGGTTATTCAAAGTAACTCTGTATAATTTCCAAAACAACTCTAATTATACTGTAATTGCCTATATTTGTAATAGACTTGGATCATAAGCACCCATTTCCTGCCCCTTCACTTTTGTATCGGTGTGTCTTTGTACCGTCTCCTCTACCCGCCTGCTTGTGCTTCCTTGACCAGTTTCTCTTTCAAGTATTGTACAAAGCCCAAAATGCATGGTTTTAACAGTTCATATATAATACAATCATGAAAGCTACCTGAACAGCAACAAGGAAGAGCTTTACACCTGAGAAATATCATTTAAATAATATAAACTGATGGGCAATGATTACATAACAACTGGGCTTTATTGTTTCAAATTCACTTTCTACCGTTGCCTAGATGACATGAAATCAGTGTGTATATTGTTTCTGTTTTAACTTATTACTTAATTACTTATTTTGAATTTCTGTTAATATACATAAAAGAAACCTGCATTAAAATAATTAATAGCCCAGTTTTGGGAACATTCCTTTTCTACACGATCCCGAAAAACATATTTTGTAGTTTTTGTAATCACTACTCAGAAAGACTGACTGTAACAGAGGAGTGTGACACCTGTCTTTTACAGGCCTTTGAACATGTTTTAAGTCATCTGTATTTATAGTACTCTTTCTCTCTTTCACACACACACACACACACACACACACACACATACACACACATACACACACACACACACACACACACACACACACACACACACACACACAGTGTTATGATGGCATTTCCAGGTAATTATATTGTATCATACATGGGCTTTTTTCTTTTGAGTTTGCCATATTTTCTATGTAATGTGCATTGGGTTTCCCAGCAAGCCTGATAGATGTCAGGTTTGGTTCTGTTTGTTTAGTAGAAGTGTTAGTTACAGACAAAAGTCAACATGTATATGGCAATTTCTTCCTTTTTTACACATCCCGAACATACACCAATTCTTATCACTCAGCAGTGATCGTGGTGTCTATACAAGAGTTTAATGTTGCTGCACTACCCCATGCTACAAGGAAAGTCAGGATATGGATGGAGCGGGGGTGGAGGGGAGTGTTCACATTCTAACCCTGCCTGAGTAAACATAGATCATGACCTTCTGTGTATCCTCTCTAGGACAGACAACTTAGATTATTGCATGCAC
This sequence comes from Mus musculus, assembly GCF_000001635.26. NCBI lineage: Eukaryota > Metazoa > Chordata > Mammalia > Rodentia > Muridae > Mus > Mus musculus. Next base: position 5,717,381 of record NC_000072.6, on the reverse strand, counting down.
CAATCTGGTTGCATTGAGCTATAAAAGATAAGAAGGAAGTCCCTTCTAGTCCCTTCTAGCATTCTATAGTGATGTACCACAGTCTTTGCTAAGCTGGGAAAGATTTCTAAGTTATACCTGTATATTTGTATACTGAAAGGGTCTTAGAATATAGCCCAGGCGGACCTATAGTAACTCATGATCCTTCTTGGCCCTGAGTCTTAATGTTAACTTTATCATTATCATCATCATCATCAACATCATCAACATCATCATCATCAACATCAACAGTAGTAGTAGTAGTTTTGTTTCTTTGAGACAGGGTTTCTCTATGTACGCCTGGCTGTCCTTGAGCTTAGTATGTAGACCAGGCTGTCTGGAAACTCACAGAGATCTCACCAATAGTGATGAGATAAAAGGTATGTGCCCTGTCCTTGTGTGTGTGTGTGTGTGTGTGTGTGTGTGTGTGTGTGTGTGTGTGTGTGTGTGTAATTGTGTGCAATTATGTACTCCAACATTAAATACTGGTCTGGAGTTAGGTCTTGGGTAGTCCATATATCTAGAAATGAGCTCAAGTTGAACTATAGAAGGATTTCTGGTGGTTAGATAAAAGCCAGCGTTCTCCCAAGAACTTGTGAAAGCATTTCTCATCTGCCAAAAGGAGTTTTGTTTTGTTTTGTTTTGTTTTGTTTTGTTTTGTTTTGTTTTGTTTTTTACCTATCGCAGAAGAGATCTATGGATACTTGTGGTACCTGTCGGCATATCAAAGCCCATGCTAAATCCTAGACTCTCTCAGTAACACACAAGTACCCACTAAACATTACTAAGTCCATATCAGCTCCTGGCCTTCCCCTCAATCCAGCTACTCATCTTCCTTGTAGTCTATATAATTTGTCCGACTCACTCTCTCTGTCTCTTGTTATCCTCTATTTCTTGCCTCTCTCTCTCTCTCTCTCTCCTTCTCTCCTGCTATGCCTTACTCTCGGTGTCTTGCTATCTCACTATCTCTGCTATGCCCTTTCACTTCCTGATTCCTTAGCCCTGGCCATGTATGGTCTCCTTTCTTTCCTCTCTGCCCTGGACTCTTCCAGATGCCTCTGGATCCTTCCTCTCTCTTATTCACAGCAAGCATTTTCCCCCTAATAATGGAGTGGGCAAGTCAGCACTTTCTTTACTGCCCACTCACATACAAGTTGAGAAAGATGATCCATCGACATTGAAGAGATGTTAGCTGTGTGTTTGTCACTGAGCCTTGAGGCCCCTTTGCTGTTCTCGGGTTGGATGATAATGACTAACAGATTTAAGCTGTTTGTGGAATGCCCATACTATGTGTATCAGGTCCTGGTTTTGGTTCCCAGAAATGCACAGACAAAGACAACTAGTAAACAAATGTATTGTAAATAAACATATCCTGAGTATTTTAAAAATTCAAACTTACTTATCTTCAGCTTTTGTCAGTGGGTTCAGATATGTCTTTTTCTAAAGAACTTTTTCTTATTAAAACGTCCTAATCATTTGGACTGAAAGCAAAAGATGAGCTATCCTAAGCTCTTTAAAGCAATTACATATTTTACTTTGGCATTCTTAATATTACTTCATGATTTTTAAGTCACACTTTCTTTCTCACTGAAGACTTGTGTTGATGGAGATAAATTGCTGAACTATTCCAAGAGTTTAATATTCTCACTTGTCAAATACTCCCAAAGTCATGCGACAGACAGACTTTTGTCAAATGGGATAGTTAGCATTAAGAGTCTGAAAGCAATTCTTTTTCTTTATACTAAAGGAACTGAAAATAAAAATTTATGCTTTGAGTAAGATCATTTAGAAGCATATTAGGTCAGCAAGGCAACAGCATTCCAAGTTTTGTTCAATCAAGATAACAAGGGTATGTTTTATGTTTCATTTCTGTGTTACAATATAGTAGAGTGGGAAGGAAGAGAGAGGGGAGGGGGAGGAGGCAGATGGGGGTAGGGAGAATATGAATGGCAGTTAGAGCCTTGGCAAGATGTTTCAAAGAAACAGAAAAAATACAGACAAATGCAGACACAGCTCAGTCAACCCCGAGTTTAATCTCAAATTGGATGAAGTGCTTTGTTCTATGTTCCAGTCGTTTTAGCCTTAGATGGATGCTAACTATCTCACTAACAGTTTTTAAATATCTCCTCTCTGTTGGGAACATATGGTTTGCTATTTTTAAGCATCAAGATTTATAATTAGAAGCAAGGCTTATTTTCCAGTGCAAATCCAGGATTTTTACCTAGGCGTAAATAGATAACTGGAGGGCTGATATTTGCACTTAACTACCTTGTTATCCTGTCCACAAACTTACCAACTGCATCATTGAATTCTTCCTTCATTAGACTATATTTTTCCCTATAAAATTTCCATGGTGACAAATGTCAGAGACAGCTTCTACTCTACTCTTTGAATTTTTTTCTCACAATCACACAGATATTTTTCCTACCCATATATACATATACACATACACACACACACATACATACATATATATATATGTATATTAACATTATTTAAGGTAGAATAAATTTATGGAAAATTTACACTTTAATCACCATCCACAATTTATCAATAATTCTTCAAGATTTTGATGCAAAAGTCCCATAATTGATTATGCCAGGGTACCAGGAAAAGACAGTGAGGGGCTGTCTATATTTTTTTCTTCCCTTTGGTGTGAGGATCAAAAGGCAGCCTCACGTGTTAAGCATGTGCTCTATCACTGTACCACACCTGCATGTCCAAGAGAAACACTTAAAGAGTTTCACCATCAAAGGGATACGTAAGACATGTCAAGCATCACAGATATGCTTCAGCCATAGCTATGCCCAAGAGTGAACATCAATTTTGTGGGATGAGAGAAATTTGGCGTTTGCCCTTATTTTTGTTTTTTGAAGTAAATGACTGATGTGTCAAATTGCTGGATTATATTGCTTGTCTTAAAAATAATCTTATGTTAATACTTAAGCATTTTTCAAGTTTTCTCAAATGATGGCGAAATGAAGGGGTTTTGAAGGTATACAAAGAAAGGCCATGTTACTTGGTCTTCATAAATGTGTGTTCTATTGCAACAGCTGACCTTCAACAAATGCTTTCCAAATGTCTACTATGTGCCAGGAATTAAAGATGCAGCTTCCTTTTCATGTTAGGTTTCTCCTGGCATATCGAGGCCATTGGAATTATCTCATGGCCCAAACCCTTGCTGAAGGGTCATTGTGTTAGTTACTCTTCCCCTTGCTGTGACAAAATAAATGTGTGACAAGCAAGTTCCACGAGGAAGGGATTGTTTGTTTACCCTTGAGAGATCATCACCATAGGGAAGCGCTGAGGGGGAGAGTAGCTCCTTCATGATAGTAAATGGTGTAGCTGCTCACGTCTGTCTGCAGTCTACAAGCAGAGAAAAAGCCAATCCCTCTTCTTAGCTCACTTTCTCCTATTTTCTCCTTTTTTTGAGGCCAGGAGTCCAGCCCATGGGATGTTGCTGCTCACACTCAAGCCCAGGTCTCTGGAAACAGCCTCACAGGTATACTCAGAGGTTGTTTCCTAGGAAGCACCAAATCTGGTCAAGGTGACAGTGAGGATTAACCACCACAGTGAGTAATTTGCTGACCAAACTCACTGGTTGTAAAGCATAAGGCGAGGCCATCAACTCATGCTGCATGAAGCCAGAACCCCAGTCCTTGCTGAGCTGCACAGCCATGGTTGTTTCATAAGGTCTGTGATAGCACCTGAAGCAGAGAGCCAGATTTCAAGACTTTCAGAAATTTAATTACAGCCAGATAGATATTAACTTGACCTCAGCCAAGTGAGCTTGCTTTGCTGTCTTTTGGATTCTTCGTTTGTGAAATGGTAAGACGGAGGTCACCAATCCCACTGGGCCATCCTGAGGCTGAAACATGTTAGCAGAGCATAATCACTTAGAAAATGACACACACAGAGTGCTCACTGTTATTAAATCCCGGGGACTATTTATTACCTTGAATTATGTCTTAGCAGATCTCCAAGGTGGTTTGTCTTTTCTTTCTCTTTACTTCGTCCTTCCTTCCTCCTTCCTCCCTTTTCTTTCTTTCCCCTACCCCCCTCTCTTTCTTTGTTTCTCTCTCTCTCTCTCTCTCTCTCTCTCTCTCTCTCTCTCTCTCTCTCTTTTTCTTTCTTTTTTTTTAGAATAGTGGGTAAGACTAAATAGTAGCAGCTGTTCAGCTGTTACTGGGAACAGAGGGAAGCTATCTGAGAAGGGGGTGGGCAACACAGACTCGCCAAGAGACCCAGAGATAGGGAACAGAAAAAAAAAACGCACAACAAACTGTCAGAAGGGGAGCTGTGGAAAAGCTAGGCTAGTGCAGCACACCCCCTGACACACACACACACACACACACACACACACACATTCTGTTGTAAATGGCATGGCATGGCTGGCAAAAATAAAGATGCCCGAAACACTGTCTCTCAAATTGAGTGCTGTACTGTTGGAAAAATGAACACCAAAGAAATGGGAAGTTCCATAAGAGTCATGTGTGCAAAGGGACGGCCCATTGCCAGAGTTCTGATAATGTCAGACCACCTGTTAAGATGCGTCTGAAGGCCTGACAGTGATGGGTCAGAGTGGTCAGGACTACATCTTGACCAGGACTGCTCAGATGTGCAAATCCTTGCTACTCTTTTTAAATTTGAATTTCACCTCAGGTCTCCAGAAGACAGACTTAGGGAGTGTCTGGATCTTTCTCCTCCCAATGTTGCTGTATTGAATTTTTTTTCTGCTCACCACTGTAAATCTGATAAGTGTTATTGATTTATTGAGGATGAGGGGCTGAACATGGCTTGGTGCACAGGCTGAGACTCCTATGTTAGATAGCATTGATAGTTATCACCATAGGAATCAAACCTGGAAGGTAGAACTGCACATCAAATCATGGCGCCAGTGTATGGGGCACAGATGAAAAGCAGCCATGTTCTCAGTGTTTCCCCAGCCACTTTTTTGTGCCTTCTTAAGTGGCTTTGCTCAGGATGGCTCTCTGACCTCCCACGAGTCTGTCATAAGTACCCTCCCCAATCAAGCCCACCCCTTCCCACTGCCCTCTGTGCCAGTCTCTGATATAAGCTAACTTTGTAAACACTTGAGTTAGGCACCAACACTAAACCTTTTGATTTCTGCCAATAGTGGGGCTCAAAATACACCAGTGTCTCTTACTCCTAAGCCTAGTCAGCATCACGAACAATTTTTATAGATTATTTTATAGGAATGAGTGCTAAGGAGGGGACCCTATCAATTCTAGCATGAGTGACTATAGTATCAAAGCCAAAGAAAGAGGCCATGCTACCAGTATCCATGGTGTTGGATAACACGTGCCAGAAAAGTGACCCCACGAGAGGAAATCTCTCCCTTCTGTCTGGGCTTTTTTTTCTCAGTTTTTGTTCTGTTTGTGTGATAAGTTTGTTGTAGAAGAAATTGGCCTTTTCTCTTTTAGCAATCCTGAACAAGGTGTATGTGTGTTGTGTGTGTGTGTGTGTGTGTGTGTGTGTGTGTGTGTGTGTGTGTAGCACACAGGTGTTCTTGGTGGGGATAGGAGTAACATGACACTTCTACTAGTAATTGTTAAGATTTTTTTCTTTCAGATCATGACAAGTTTGTCTTTTTCATGGTTCACGAGTCACCCCAAGTTATAAGACTACAAATTTAATACTTCCATTTCTTGAAAGGCATTCTTTAGCAAACAAAGGCTGATGAGCTTGAAGCTGGAAAGGTGACTCAGTGGTTGTGAGCAGATTCAACTCTCAGCATCCACAAGGTACCCAACAACTGGTCTAGGGGGTCCTAACTCTCTTCTGGCCTCTGTGGGTGCTGCATGCATGCAGTGCACAGGCAAAATGTTCATACACATAAACTGCAAATAAATAGATCTTAAAAAACAAAAACAACAAACAAACAAACAAACAAAAAACAACCAAACAAACAAACAAACAAACAAAAATTCAGCTGTCAGGTTTATGGTCACTAGACCTTCCTTACAATAAATACCAAAGGGATTCTTCAAACTGAAAAAGAAGTGATGCTAGTTAGTAACGTGTAAACAAAAGCACAGAACTCACTGGTAACAGTAAGTGCATAGTCAACCCAAAACTGTATACTGCGATGGCAGTGTGTGTGTGAATCACCTACTTCTTCTGTATGGAGGGGGCATGTCGAACACTATTAAAAATAAATAATAATTTCACAATTATAACCTACCGTATTATAGATACAAAAGATACATTAGATAAAGTAAACTATAAAATCAGACCCGTCAAATGTGGGAAGGAAGAAGAAAATGCAGGGTGTGTGCAAATGAAGTTCTATTGTTTTGAGATTAAGTTTGACTGGGATAACCCTTGTTATAACACATTTTATGTAGGCACCATGGGACCTATAATACAAAAACTTGTACAAAAGATAAAAAAGAGAGAAGCAAAGCACATCATTGTAGAAAATAATTTCTTCATAAAGGGAAATAGTGAGAGGGACAGACCACCCACACAGCAACACATGTGGGGCAGTACTAAGTTCTTGCTTATCAAGTGAATGTAACGTGAACATAAATGGATCTATGCCTGTGCTTTCGAGACACATTTGGACTTTAGGAGGTAAGATGGCTGATAAGAAGCTGCTTCCATGCCACATGGTAAAGGAATAGTGTCAGGATAAGAAAGAATAGACTCTATTCTGAATGGAAAGAATGATCAGAGGTGTGCTATAGATTACATACGAGATAATAGGAAAGCTGAGGGGAGGGGAGGGGGGGAGAGGGGAAGGGTGACAGAAAAAAAAAAAAAAAAGCAGGCAGCACCAGACTTCAGCTGAAGCCCTCCTACAAGGGGAGGGAATTCGCAGCTACACCCCAAAGGCATCCCAGACAACTGTAGGGTAAAGAGGCTGGCAGCCCTGCCCACAAGACAAGCCTGAAGGCCACCAGAGCCTTGAATCCAGTTGGAGGAGGCTTTGGAGAGATAGTCGTATCTCATGCACCATGCCAGAGCAGTTGGAAACATTTCCAGTTTTGCACTTTCATGTGCCATCCTGAGAAGGAGCCACTGGAACCTGATAATAAGCTGACTGGGTTTTAGCCGGCACAGCTCCAGGGACAGGCAGCTGTGACTGTCTGTCTGGAAGAGGGGTAGGATCAGGCCCTGACTTACTGAGATGCTCCAGGCAATGTTTTATGGGATGCAGCTCTGGCCATGCAGCTAGGAGCTGGCCCCATCAGTTGATGATAACTGTGAATTTGACAGTCCTAAGTTTGAGTTCAGCAGGTTGCTTAGCTTCTAGAACTATGCATCTGCCATGAGGTTCACCCCTTCCTGAAAGGAGAACTCTGAAGCTCCAACTAACATCTGAGTCCCCTGCTTCATCCCTCCAGCAGGATGTTCAATATAGAGTAGGTTTTGGAAGCACAGACAGAACACGTCTTCCCTTGTAAACCTCGGTGACCTGTTTGCTAAACCCACGCTTCTGGCTATACATGACCTGGCTATCACGTTAACACCTCAGGGTATAAAAACACATTTAGACCCTAGGGTATAAAAACTGATGAATCTCAAAAACATGGGAGTGGGTGGGTTGGTAAGCAGGGGGAAGGGATAGGGAATGGGGGGTTTGGGAGGGGAAACCAAGAAAGGGGGTAACATTTGAAATGTAAATAAAGAGAACATCTATAAAAATGTGATTAAAAATAAAAACAAAAGCTTGGGAGAGCTTGACCAGCATACAGACTGTAAAGCTAAATGTAGTCAGCAGAGGCTCCTGGTGTACAAAAGTATTTAAAGGGAAGACAGCATCCCATACTAGACCAGAACCAGCCTACATGATAGGAAAAACAGGTCTACAGCTTTAAAGAACCTGCCTGCCACTCACTGACTTTAACTGACCTGCTCCTTACCAACTTCAACTAACCTACCCTCTACCAACTTCAATTAACATGTTTCTTACCAACTTCAACTAACCTGCCTCTCACCAACTTCAACCAATTTCCTTCAACTAACTTCAACTAACCTGTCTTTTAGCAACTAATCTGAGCCTCTACCTGGCTGAGTGCAATCACGGAACACTCAGAAGAAACTCCAAGGCTTCCTTTTTTTTCTTTCTTTTTCTTTTCCTTTTTCCTTTTCTTTTTCTTTTCTTTTTTTCTTCTTTTTTTGGTTATTTGAGACAGGGTTTCTCTGTATAGCTCTGGCTGCCCTGGAACTCACTTTGTAGACCAGGTTGGCCTCGAACTCAGAAATCTGCCTGCTTCTGTCTCCTGAGTGCTGGGATTAAAGGCGTGCGCCACCACGCCCAGTTCAGGGCTTCCTTTTTTATACCCTCTCCCATTTTTAAGATATTAACTCTACTTTCCGTGTATTTTGACTTCATATTTTTAAAGTTTTTGTTTGTTATTTTTTTCTTGTTATATCTACCTAGTTTTGTTTAGGCAGTTGTCTTTATTGTACAATTACATTTTAAAATCTCATTTCTCTATCACTTTCTTTCCTTTCTTGCTTTTTCATTCAGTAATGATTCCACTTTCTTTTTCCCTTTCTATGATTTCATTTATTTTTTTTCTTCAGAGATTTTTTTTAATTAGGTATTTTCCTCGTTTACAATTCATTTATTTTTTTTTTATTCATTTACGACTTCTAATTTTAACCAGAATCTTTCTTCAGCTTATAGCATAATATATATTATTTCAGCCATTTTTCTGCGTTCTGGGCATTGGTCATAAGAGTGTGCTTTAATCACTCTTAAATGTAGCTCCACATCAGTTTCCCATCCCTGATGTTACAGCATATGTTTGTTTTCTAAGAAGGATGGGCCCTCAACCATACCTAAACATAGTAAAAGCAATCTACAGCAAACCAACATCAAACTAAAAGGAGAGAAACTTGAAGCAACCCCACTAAAATCAGGGACTAGACAAGGCTGCCAACTCTCTCCCTAACTATTCAATATAGTACTTGAAGTCCTAGCCAGAGCAATTAGACAACAAAAGGAGATCAAAGTGACACAAATTGGAAAGGAAGAGGTCAAAATATCACTATTTGCAGATGATATGATAGTATACATTGTAACTGTAAGCCGCCCACAGCTTACATGAACCAGGTACTCCTGAAAGGCAGGTTAGGGCTGAAAGAGACTAGATGACAAGAAAGGAATGAGGCCAAGACAAATTTTCCTCTGATCAAGGCCAGACCCCCCCCCCCCCAATCCATTCTTGGTGCCTGGAGCCAGCCTGTAGGCTATGTGCAAGATAGGATGTGTCTCCGGAATGTCTCAAGGGTCTCTCAGCAGGTAGCAGAGTCTCAGAGCTGAGCAGCGGTAGTTGACATAACAATAGAGTCATCTAAATCGGAAGGCTACACCCTAGGTGATCTCATATTCAGTGGCAGCAAAGTCTGAATCAGCCTGCTTCAAGGCTGGGGGAGGCTACAATACATAAGTGACACTAAAAATTCCACCAGAGAACTTCTAAACCTGATAAACAACTTCAGCAAAGTGGCTGGATATAAAATTAACTCAAACAAATCAGTGGCCTTCCTCTACACAAAGGATAAACAGGCTGAGAAAGAAATTAGGGAAACAACACCCTTCACAATAGTCACAAATAATATAAAATACCTTGGCGTAACTCTAACTAAGGAAGTGAAAGATCTGTATGACAAGAACTTCAAGTCTCTGAAGAAAGAGATTGAAGAAGTTCTCAGAAGATGGAAAGATCTTCCATGCTCATGGATTGGCAGGATTAATATAGGAAAATGGCCGTCTTGCTGAAAGCAATCTACAGATTCAATGCAATCCTCATCAAAATTCCAACTCAAGCATTCATAGATTTAGAGAGAGCAATTTCCAAATTATTCTGGAATAACAAAAAACTCAGGATATTGAAAACTGTTCTCAGCAATTAGAGCTTCTGGTGGCCATCCCTGACCTCGAGCTGTACTACAGAGCAATCGTGATAAAAAAAAAAAAAAAACTGCATGGTACTGGTACAGGGACAGGCAGGTAGATCAATGGAATAGAACTGAAGACCCAGAAATGAACCCACACACCTATGGTCACTTGATCTTTGACAAAGGAGCTAAAACCATTCAACAGCATTTTCAACAAATGGTGCTGGCTCAACTGGCAGTTAGCATGTAGAAGAATGCAAATCCATCCATTCTTATCTCCTTGTACAAATCTCAAGCTCAGGTGGATCAAAGACCTCCACATAAAACCAGAGTCACTGAAAATTATAAAGGAGAAAGTGGGGAAGAGCCTCAATCATATGGGCACAGGGGAAGAATTCTTGAACAGAACACCAGTGTCTTGTGCTGTAAGATCAAGAATCACAAATTGGGCTTCATAAAATTGCAAAGTCCTTTTTTACTGCCCAATCACAGGCTCTAGCCTTATCTTTCACCTGCCTTCACCTGTTTATAGACAGCAATCTACAGAGAGTCTTCTTAAGCTATAAGCTAATTTTTGCAAATTTTCACATTTTATTACTTTTCTATCTTCTGAGACAATGTGTTCTCAATGTGTTGAATCTAGAATTATATTGCTTAAAGTCATCTGGTAATTCTGTCTAGGACAGAACACTGTCTAAGAAGCTTATAGCCATAATTTTTGACTTTGGGTATAATAGTTGGGGACATTTTTAATTTTTGTGTTTATTTCAGATACCAACATTTAATAATTCCAGTTCTGATGTCACATGCTTCACATATTTGGGCTCAGTAGATGTTTAGAAATGAAGGCATGGTTTGGAGGCTTCTTTTTCATTTTTCCTTTAGTTTTGCTAAAAAGCCTCCTCTTTCTCTTTCAGTTGCCTCCAATGGCCTGTTCCTCATCCTGGAGAAGCAATGGAAGTTGGTTTGATTTTCACTTTGTATCTCCTTCCCCGTGTTCTTCATTTCCCTTCAATTTGAGTGATCTTGTCTTTGCATGGCCATGGCTTTTTCGAGATGGTCTACTCTCCTTGGTAGCTCAGTGTCAGGGTCTAATCATCTCCTGTCAGACAGCAGCTTCCTTTAAGGACCAAAAAGTGATGTATGTGGTTACTAGAGAAGCTGCACTGTGCATGTTAAACCTCTGGTTGTTTCTGTTGGCAGAAGACAGGAGCTGGGTTTCCTTCATGTGCCCCCTCCTCTCGCCTGGTCTCCCTCCCCTAGCCTGGTCTTCCTCCTCTAGCCTGGTCTTCCTCCTCTAGCCTGGCCTTCCTCCTCTAGCCTGGCCTTCCTCCTCTAGCCTGGTCTTCCTCCTCTAGCCTGGTCTCCCTCCTCTAGCCTGGTCTCCCTCCTCTAGCCTGGTCTTCCTCCTCTAGCCTGGCCTTCCTCCTCTAGCCTGGTCTTCCTCCCCTAGCCTGGTCTTCCTCCTCTAGCCTGGCCTTCCTCCTCTAGCCTGGTCTTCCTCCTCTAGCCTGGTCTCCCTCCTCTAGCCTGGTCTCCCTCCTCTAGCCTGGTCTCCCTCCCCTAGCCTGGTCTTCCTCCCCTAGCCTGGTCTTCCTCCTCTAGCCTGGCCTTCCTCCTCTAGCCTGGTCTTCCTCCCCTACCCTGGTCTTCCTCCTCTAGCCTGGCCTTCCTCCTCTAGCCTGGTCTTCCTCCCCTAGCCTGGTCTCCCTCCTCTAGCCTGGTCTCCCTCCTCTAGCCTGGTCTTCCTCCTCTAGCCTGGTCTTCCTCCTCTAGCCTGGTCTCCCTCCTCTAGCCTGGTCTTCCTCCCCTAGCCTGGTCTCCCTCCTCTAGCCTGGTCTCCCTCCCCTAGCCTGGTCTCCCTCCTCTAGCCTGGTCTTCCTCCTCTAGCCTGGTCTCCCTCCTCTAGCCTGGCCTTCCTCCTCTAGCCTGGCCTTCCTCCTCTAGCCTGGTCTTCCTCCTCTAGGCTGGTCTCCCTCCTCTAGCCTGGTCTCCCTCCTCTAGCCTGGTCTCCCTCCTCTAGCCTGGTCTCCCTCCTCTAGCCTGGTATCCCTCCTCTAGCCTGGCCATCCTCCTCTAGCCTGGTCTCCCTCCTCTAGCCTGGTCTCCCTCCTCTAGCCTGGTCTTCCTCCCCTAGCCTGGTCTCCCTCCTCTAGCCTGGTCTCCCTCCTCTAGCCTGGTCTCCCTCCTCTAGCCTGGTCTCCCTCCTCTAGCCTGGCCTTCCTCCTCTAGCCTGGCCATCCCCCTCTAGCCTGGTCTCCCTCCTCTAGCCTGGTCTTCCTCCTCTAGCCTGGCCTTCCTCCTCTAGCCTGGTCTTCCTCCCCTAGCCTGGGTCTTCCTCCTCTAGCCTGGTCTTCCTCCTCTAGCCTGGTCTTCCTCCTCTAGCCTGGTCTTCCTCCTCTAGCCTGGTCTTCCTCCTCTAGCCTGGTCTTTCTCCTCTAGCCTGGTCTCCCTCTTCTAGCCTGGCCTTCTTCCTCTAGCCTGGTCTCCCTCCTCTAGCGTGGTCTCCCTCCTCTAGCCTGGTCTCCCTCCTCTAGCCTGGTCTTCCTCCTCTAGCCTGGCCTTCCTCCTCTAGCCTGGTCTCCCTCCTCTAGCCTGGTCTCCCTCCTCTAGCCTGGTCTCCCTCCTCTAGCCTGGTCTTCCTCCTCTCCCATTTCCTCTTGATGCATCGAAAAGAGAAATATGGTTGTCAATCCATTACACAATTAACCAAAAGGAAGGGAGAAAAGACATAAATTATTAAATTGGAGATGAAACGTTAGATTTTACAGCAGATAACCATGAAATTTAGAAAATAATAAAATTATAAAACAGATACCAGTGAAATAGTAAACTATAGCAATGGAATTTTAAAAAAAACCCACAACATATATCTTACTTAGTTTAAAAATCTAAAAAAAGTAAATGGATATCTAGATGTGTCTGATCTAAACCTCCAGTAATGCAAACAGACCTAGAATAAGCACTGAGGTTGAAATAGTACTATTTCCTAGCAAAGTAAGAAAACACTAGCCACAAAATGAATTCACAGCAGAATTCTCTTTTCTGATATTTAAAGAAGAAAAATTAACGTTCAAATTATCCCATAAAATATACAAAGAAGGAACATGTCTATGTTTCCTTTACAAAGTTAGTATTACTCTAATGCAACAACTAAATAAAGAAACAGCAAAAAACAAAAATACAAAAAAAAAAAAAAACAAAGAATGCCCCTGATGAAATGGTGGTAACAAGTATCAACAAAACACTTGCTAACATAATGTTATTAAACACACCAATATTATCACTCACTATTCCAATCCATTCTATGACTGTAAGAGTGGCTCAATATACACAATGCTTACAATAAATGTAATACATTCTATAAATGCCCTCACATGACCATCTCAATAGATGCAAATAAAACACTCAAGATCTAACATTCTTTTATGATAAAAGCCCTGAAAAGAATAGGGATGGAAGAGACATATCTCAGCATAATAAAGCCCATATGTTTGATAAAGCTCTAGCCATCATGATAGAAGGGGAAATTTTAAAGCTTTATTAATAAAATCAGAAATAAGACAAAGCTATCCACTTCTCCATCTCTATTCAATATAATGCTTGAAGTATTAGCTAGAGTAGTAGAGCAGAAGGGCATAAAAGAGATGAAAATAAGGAAAGGAAGTCAAATTATTGTTGTTTTTAAGATGATTTGCTCTATGCAGAAGAGATCCAAAGACCCCACAAGAAAATTACTAGAGATGATACATATGTTTGGCAAAATTGCAGGATATAAAATCAACATAGAAAAATCAAGGCCATTCTATAAAAACACAGTAAAGAAGAAATCAGGAGGGGGAAAATCCCATTCAAAATAGCCTTAAAATGCCTTGAAGCCAGACAGTGGTGGCACTTGGGAGGCAGAGATAGGCAGATTTCTGAGTTCGAGGCCAGCATGGTCTACAGAGTAAGTTTCAGGACAGCCAGGAGTTCACAGAGAAAACCTATCTTGAAAAAAACAAAACAAAACAAAACAAAACAAACAAACAAACAAAAAAAACCAGAACAAAACAAAACAGAAAAGCCTTGAAATAAACCTAACTTAACCAAGGCAGTGAAAAGACCTCTACAACAAAATCCATAAAAATTTAAAGAAGGAAACTAAAGACGATACTAGAAGGAGGAAAAACCTCCATGCTTGTGGATTAGAAGAATTAGTATTATTAAAAAAATGTCTATTTTATCAAAAGAAATCTATATATTTAGTGCAGTCTTATCTAAAATTTGTATCATAGCTTCACAGAAATAGAAAAAAAATGTTGAAATTGTTGTGGAATCCCAGAAGACCCCAGATAGCCAACACAATCTTGAGCACATAGGGCAATTCTGGACCATAGTTACCTTGATACCAAATTATATTACAGAGCTGTTATAAAAACAGCATGGGACTGGGACAAGAAAAGTCACAGGGTAGAATAGAATAGAATAAAATAGAATAGGATAGGATAGGATAGGATAGGATAGGATAGGATAGGATAGGATAGGACAGGACAGGACAGGACAGGACAGGACAGGACAGGACAGGACAGGACAGGAGAACACTCACTTGTAAATCCATGGGACTACAGTCACTTAATATTTTCTTTTTTCTTTTCTTTTTCTTTTCTTTTTTTTTTTTACAAATTTGCCAGGAATATACACTGGTAAGCAGTATCTTCAACAAATAGTGCTGGGAAACTGGCTATCTAATATAAAAGAATGAATAAAAGTGGGTGTCAGATCCCCAACTTGGAATTTACAGTTGTGTGTCACAGCATGGGTCCTGGAACTCAAACCTTGGGACTCTGGAAAAGCAGTCAGTTCTCTTAACCACTGAGCCATTTTTCTAGCCCAATCCATTCCAGATGTGTCAAGGATCTCAACATAAGAACTTAGGCTCTTAAAATACTAGTGGAGAAAGGTAGCAGCATGTTATAAGACATAGGCTGGGTCTCTAATGGGAGTCTGCTTGCTCAGGAACAAGGTCATCAATGGACAACTGGACTTTATGAAATTAAAATTAAGAAGAGTTTGTACAACAAAGATTTTGTCAAATGGATGAAGGGGCAGACCGCAGAATAAGAGGAAATGTTTATCTAGAATATACAAACAAGTCAAAAAATTAAACACCAAGAAAACAGGTGTCCTAACTTAAAAAAAAAATGGGTTATGGTAATGAACAGAGAATCCACAAAACAGCAGCGGCTAATAAATGTTTTAGAAACTGTTCAGCATCCTATTTGTCAGGGAAATTCAACTTAAAAGTACTTCGAGATTCCATCTCACCCTTGTAAGAATGGCCTTTATCAAGAAAACAAATGACAACAAATGCTGGAAATCATGTGGGGAGGGGAGGACCCTCACAAACATTTGGTGAGAGTGTAAATTTGTACCATCACCATGGAAACCAGAATGGAAGTTTATCAAAAGGCTAAAAATAGACCTGCCATATGACTACACCACTATACCAGCTATATCATGCCTATGCATATACTCAGACTCTAATCTCCACATGAGAGATTCCTGCATAACCATGCCCATGTGTCCTTATTCATAATTGCTAGGAAATAGAATCACACTAAATGGTTATCTCTAGTGAATATGTGGTACACATACACAGTGGAATTCTATTCGGCCTTAAATAAAAATATGAATTTCAGTAAATGAATAGAACTGGGAAATAAACTGAGTGAGGTGCTCCAGGCCCAGAAGACAAATACTGTGTTTTATCTGACAGGCCAATTTCAGACTCAAGTTTTCAGAAATCTGTTTTTAAGTTGAAGTGCCATAAATCAAGAAAGAAGACTTGAGAATTGGAAGAGTCCTGGAGTGGAGTGGTAGCAAACATGTAATGAATGTGGATAGAAGGAAAGAGAACTAGGGAAGAGAAGATTAGAGAAGGGAGAGCATTGCAGGATGTGGGGAAAGTCAGGTTTCCGTAAGAGGATCAACCAAAGCTACAGGTATATGAAAAACCCCATTAAACCCTATTACCTTATGAACTATCTAAAACATGGTTTATTCTAAAGGTTGTGTTTCTACCAATAAAGTAGCCTAGTGTCCAGCCTTGGTCAGCAGTGCCTCCCTCAGCAGTGCGCAGCTGTTGGAGTAGGAACCAAGAGTAGAAGATGCTCTCTGAAGGTGAGTGACTGTGGAGCATTTGACCCCAAGCAAGACACATATGGCATCCACTGAAAGACCTAGGAAATATCACAGAAGATGGGGCAAGGATCGTGAGAGGCAAAGGATGGGAGGAGTGCGGTGGAGTATCGTCATATGGATATGGCATGGATATTGTAATTACCAATACACAGCAGTTGAGACAAGATGCATGGGGTCTAGGGGAAAAGAAAGAAAGAGATGCAGGGGGAGGAGGAATAAAGAGGGAAGAGTATGAGGGTAGACAGAAGGGGGTCATTGAGCAGAAAATGACTGATGGGAGTGTGGAGGTGAGAGATGGGATGATGGAGTGACTGTGACCACTGGACACCACATACTAGTATGATATTGTCATTTTTAATATAAGTAATAAAAACTGTGAGTCAAGAAGGGACCCAAGGAAAGGAAGAAAGATTGATAATAGGCTGGGATAGAGAGAGTTATAAATTTTTACATAAAGTGATTAAGCATGTATTACACAGGTAATTTTATTACTTCCGTAGTTGCCAACACAAACTAAATTTTTCTTTGTATTTTTAGAAAAGCAACTGTTGCTTGAGGGGATTCTGCGTGTCTACCTCTGTTGCCAATTAGAGCAGGAAGGCATAGGAATGCTTGCATATCTGAGCAAGGGTAGGTAGCCTCCTGGAATTACAGTCCAGAAGTACCAGGGGGAAAGTAGATAGGCTTCAACCAACAGAGAGAGAGAGACCAAGAGAGGGTAATATTAGGTGATGAGAAGCAGGCAAAGAGTCATAAAAGATGATATAATGTTTTTTTTTCCTAGTAACAACTAGGCTATAATGCTATCTTTGTTGTTGTTGTTCTGGATATGTGAATTCAACATGCTGGATACTGAAGCAGCAAGAACTATATTTGCACTCCAGAAGAATCCATGTATGTCTTTGAAGCAGATTATGAAAATTGGGCTTTAAAAAACTCCATTGACCATTAGTGCAATAGGAATTTAACAAGACTAGTTACTGGGCACACTTATTACATTGAACTATTTAGAAAAGGTGACTTTAAAAAATATCATCAGGAAGCTATGCTTGTCGAAACATAATGTTACAGATGTAAAAACAGATTCAAAGACCATGGAAGAAATAGAGTCCACCATGGTTAGAATGTCAACTATTTATCACAGGCTCATATATTTTAATACTTAATCCTCAGTTTGTGCTGCTGTTTTTTAAAGGTCGTAGCATCTTTGGGTGCATGGTATAGTTAGAATAAGTGGACAGCTGGAAGCACAATATGAACAAGACACACCAAGCTCCCATTGCCACAGACCAAGTAGTTTCAGCTTTTGTGATCACTTGACATGAGACTGTGAACTAAAACATACCTTGTATGGTGGTTTGAATATATTTGGCCCAGGGAGTGGCATTATTAGGGGGTGTGGCCTTGTTGGAGAAGGTGTAGCCTTGTGGGAGGAAGTGTGTCACTGTATGGTAGACAATGAGACCCTCCTCCTAGCCACATGGGAGCCAGTCTACTCCTAGCAGCCTTCAGATGAAGATGTAGAACTCTCAGCTCCTCCTGCACCATCCCTGCCTGGATGCTGCCATGCCCCCACCATGATGATAATGGACTGAACCTCTGAAATGGAAACCTAACATCAATTAAATGTTTTCCTTATAACAGTTGCTTGGGTCATGGTGTCTGTTCACAGCAGTAACACTCTAACTAAGACAGACGTTGGTACCTGGAGTGGTTCTGGAGGATAAGAAATATAAAGATGAATCTTTTATGTATCTGGAATTAGCTTAATATTTTGCCAGTACATTCTAATTCTCTAGCATCTTCAATTATTGAAACCTCTTCAGATATTCTCTCTCCTGGGAGCTCAGAGAACATGAGTGGCCTGTGGTGGAAACTATATTTCAAAACTAAAGAAGCAAATAATGTCTTTGATTATCTTGATCCATCAATTGTGACTGACAATGAATTAGGTGACCTGGTATACAAAACCTTGTACAGTTTGGGAGAAAATAAGGAAAATGGTTTTGCTGGCTTGTTGCTCTTAGTATCTCTGGACAAATTGCTAAAGGAAAGGAACGAACTGTATGATAATATTGAATGGTTCTAGATGCAAATAAATAATCTAAAGATTTTAAAGTGTGCCCTTGAAGAGAATCTTCTCTCCAGCAGCTGTAGAGCTTGAGTTGCAGAAAATCAAACTGAAGCCCTCATTTTAAGGTTGGCTGAATTACAGCAAAAATTCAAGTCTCAGCCTCAGAGGGTGTCAGCACTTAATGTAAGGTCATTAATTGGCAAAGAATGGGATCCTAGAACTTGGAATGGAGATGTGTGGGAGGTCCTAAATGAAGCTTAGAACGTTGAATCCTCAGAATCTCAAGAGTTTATCTGACCTGAGAAAGTAGTATCCTCAGCCCCACCCCTCGAAATAATGCCTTTTTCACATGAGGAAATTAGTCCTTCATAGTCTGATATACCAGCAGTGAGTTTTTCTGAAGAAAATGCTGGGCAAGACAATTGAATTGCCAGAGACAAGGTGATCATAGTTATTATGGGCAGCATAGACTAAACAATGTTCATCATGACCTATTCCATAGTGGTCAGCACAGGAGAGGTGAAATTTATATTGGCATGATTTATATGGACCTTTGGTGCTAGCTAGTCAATCATGGTGTTTCCAAACATGAAATAGATAAAATAAAAAAGGCTACTGCATATCTGTTTGATCTGTATAAGCAGACAAATTATCAAACAAATGAAAGGAAGGCTACATTAAATATGGCAAAATGCAGTCTTGGCCAGTAAATCAATTTCCAGACTCTAGCCAGTTTGCAGAGCCAGAATGAATGAATGAAGGGATGGCCAGGTTCCCCTTGGGAAGGATGTTGGTAAGACACCTAAAAGTTTTGTTGTTAGCTTTTCTCCAAATCGATGGCCTTTTATAAGTGTAAGTGTACACTGGAGGAAAGGAAATAATCAGACTTCCAGGGGTTTATTGGAGACTGGTTCTGAAATATGCTGATTCCAGGAGATCCCAAGAAACATTGTGGCCCTCCAGTTAAAGTAGGGGCTTATGAAGGACAGGTGATTATTGGAGTTTTGACTGATGCTCGACTCAGAGTAGGTCCAGTAGCTCTCAAATTCATCCTGCGGTCATTTCCCCAGTTACAGAATGTATAATTGGGATAGATTACTTAACAGTTGGCAGACTTCTCACATTGGTTCCCTAACCTGTAGAGGGAGAGCTATTGTGGCTGAAAAAGCTAAGTGGAAGCCTTTAGAGTTGCCTCTGCCAAAGAAAATAGTGAATCAAAAACAGTTTAATATTCCTGCAGGAATTTCAGGAATTAGTGCAACCATCAAGGACTTGAAAGATGCAGGGGTGGTGGTTCCCACCCCATCTCCCTTTCACTCTCCTATCTGGCCAGTGCAGAAGACAAATGGATCATGGAGAGTGACAGTTGATAATAAAAAACTAAATCAGGGAGCAACTCTGACTGCAGCTGCTGTAGTCTCATTACTTGACCAAATTAACAAATCTCCTGACACCTGTTATGCAGCTATTGATCTGGCAAATGCCTCCTTCTCAGAACCTGTCCATAAGGACTATGAGAAACAATTTACTTTCAGTTCACAAGGCCAGCAGGATACCTTTACAGTTTTGAAGCAAGGATGTATTAACTCTCCTGCTCTGTGGCAGTTAGAAGGGATCTTGAATGTCTGCCTGTTCCACAAAATATCACATTAATGCACTATGTTGATGACATTATTCTGACTGAATCAAGTGAGCTGAAGATGGCAATCATTTTGGACTTATTGGTAGCACATGCTTATGAGAGGTCAGGAAATTAATCCAACCAAAATTCAAGGACCATCTACCTCCATGAAATTCTTAGGAATCCAATGGTGTGGAGCATGCAGAGATATTCCTTCTAAGGTAAAAAATGAGTTATTGGACCTGGCCTGTACCACCACCAAGAAAGAAGTACAACTTTTAGTGGGTCTATTTGGATTCTGGAGACACCATATTCATCACTTGGATGTGTTAATCAGGCTCATTTACCAAGTGACTGGGAAAGCTGTTAGCTTTGTGTAGGGTATGTAATAGGTAGATAGAGATGCTGTTTGAAGCCTTTGGCAGGCCACTATAGGTGAATCACAGAAGACACCTTTGGAGCAAAGCTCTACCATCATCTGCATACAACTATTCTCCCTTTGAAAAATAGCTCTTGGCCTGATATTGGGACTTAGTGGAAACTGAATGTTTGACAATAGGATACTGTCTTAGGGTTTTACTGCTGTGAACAGACACCATGACCAATGCAAGTCTTATAAAGGACAATACTTAAATGGGGCTGACTTACAGGTTCAGAGGTTCAGTCCATTATCATTCAAGGCAGAACACAGCAGCATCCAGGCAGGCATGATGCAGAAGAAGCCAAGAGTTCTACATCTTTATCTGAAGGCTGCTCACATAATACTGGCTTCCAGGCAGCTAGGAGTAGGCATAAGGCCCAAGCCCACAGTGACACAGCTACTCCAACAAGGCCACACCTCCAAATAGTGCAACTCCCTGGACCAAGCATATACAAACCATCACAAACACCAAGTTATCATGTGACCTAAACTGCCCATCATTAACTGGATGTTATCAGATCTACCAAGCCATAAAGTAGGACATGCATGCATGGCAGCAGTCCACTATCAAATCGAAGCGATATATGTGCAATTAAGCCTGAACAGGTCCTGAAGTCATAAGCAAGTTACATGAAGAAGTTGCTCAAATGGCTATGGTTTCTACTTCTGTTACAATGCCATCTGCTGCCAAGCATGCGCTGATAGCCTCGTGGGATGTTCCCTATAATCGTCTGACTGAAGAAGAGACATTTAGGATCTGGTTTACTGATGGTTGTGCACATTATGCAAGTACCATCCAGACGTGAACAGCTGCAGCATTATAACCCCTTTCTGGGACAACCATGAAACACACAGGTGAAGGGAAATCTTCACAGTGGGCAGAATTAAAGGCAGTATACATGGTATTACAGTTTGTTTGGAAGGAGAAATGGCCAGATGTATGATTGTTCACTGGCTCATGGGCTATAGCCAATTAATTGGCTCGTTGGTTAGGGACTTGGAAAGATCACGATAGGAAAATTAATGAGAAAGACGTCTGGGGGAAGAAGTATGTGGATAGATCTCTCCAAATCGACAAAGAATGTGAAGATATCTGTGTCCTATCAAAAGGTGACTTCAGCCGAAGAGTGCAGTAATCACGTGGCTAAGATGACCAGTTCTGTGGACAGTTACCCTCTTTCCCCAGCCATCCCTGTCACTGGTCAATGGGCACATGAACAAAGTGGCCATGGTGGCAGAGATAGTGGTTATGCTTGAGCTCAACCACATGGACGTCCACTCACTAAGGCTGATCTGAAAATAGAGTCTGTTATGATTTGAATGTGAAATATTCATCATAGGCCCACATTTTAGATACTTAATCCCCAGGTTGTACTGCTGTTTTTCAAAGGTTGTGGCATCTTTGGGCATGAGTTGTAGTTAGAGTAAGTGGACAGCCACACAATGTGAACAAGACACAGCAAGCTCCGATATCCACAGGCCAAGCAGCTTCAGCTTTTGTGATCTGTTGACATGGAACTGTGGACCAAAACATACCTTTCTGTTTATTAGTCATTTAGTCACTGCGATGGATAAAATAACCAACACAGGCAAGCAATACCTAAGAGTGAAGTCACTACTGTGATGTGTACCTGTCCGTGTACTTCATTAGCCTTTGGAAATGCTTTGTGGAAAGAATGTGGAAGAGTTTGCAAGGGTAGCATAGGGACGACCTAGAATACTGTAAGCAGAGGTTAATGGACCATTCTCCAAAGAATTCAAAGGACAAGAATGCTGATAACATTGAGTAAATGATTTTCATGTAGTTACAGAAGGGAAGAAGGACTCTCTCTTTTGGGAGACAGGCTAAAGGTCATTCATGTTTGTACTGGCTGGTTTTGTGTCAACTTGATACAAGCTGGAGTTATCACAGAGAAAGGAGCTTCAATTGGGGAAATGCCTCCATGATATCCAGCTATAAGGTATTTTCTCAATTAGTGATCAAGTGGGGGAGTGCCACTTGTGGGTGGTACCATCTCTGGGCTGGTGGTCTTGGATTCTATAAGAGAGCAGGCTGAGTAAGCCAGGGAGGCAAGCCAGTAAGCAACATCCCTCCATGGCCTCTGCATCAGCTCCTGCTTTCTGACCTGCTTGAGTTCCAGTCCTGACTTCCTTTGGTGATGAACAGCAGTATGGAATTGTAAGCTGAATCAACCCTTTGCTCCCCAACTTGCTTCTTGGTCATGATATTTGTTCAGGAATGGAAACCCTGACTAAGACAATGTTACATTCTGGCAAAGATTGTGGCTACATTTGGCCTGTATCGTGAAAATCTGAGTGGCCTAATTTCTTTGGTGTAGGTAAATACAAAACAACATAGCATTGATGGTAATTACTGGATGCTTTTAACTTCATTTATACAGAACAATAAGTAGAGCTAAGAAATGTAAAACATGTTCAGTTTAGTGACAAAAGATGTATAAACATATCTTCCATTAATTATTAACTTTACATCCAGATTGTACCCCCCTTTCCTTCCAGCTCCCCCCCACATGGACCCTCCCCTGCCCCCCCTCCCCCCGCCCACTCTACCCCCTTTACCTCTGAGAAGGGGGAGGTCCCTCCAAGGGAACTAACTCACCCTGGTACCTCAAGTCACTGCAGGACTAGGTGCATCCTCTCCCACTGAGGTCAGACAAGACAGCCTACTTAGGAGAGCAGGATCTACAAGCAGACAACAGAGTCAAGGTAAGTCCCACTCCATCTAATGTTATAGACAGAGGTTATAATTGTTAAAAAATATAACACCATTGAAAAGAAATCACATGCCCTGAACTCTGTTGTAGGACAATAGGAAAGATTCCTTGAGAGCAAAATGCCATTTAAAAAAGCTCAAAGGCATAAAAATGCAAATTCACCAGAAAAAAAAAGTTCCTGGTGCTCCTGAAAGAATGCTCTGCTTAAACACAATCATCTATGTAAATGTTTTCAGATGTTGTGGTGGTTTGAATATGCTTGGCCCATAGGAAATGGTACTATTAGTAAGTGTGGCCTTGCTGAAATAGGTGTGGCCTTGTTGGGGGAAGTGCATTACTGTGGATATTGGCTTTGAGGTCCTATGCTCAAGCTCCATCCAGTACAGTAGGGAGATTTTCCTCCTGGCTGCCCATGGAAGACAGTCTCCTGGCTGTCTTCAGATCAAGTTGTAAAACTCTCAGTTCCTTCTCCAGCACCATGTCTGCCTGTATGCTGCCATGCTTCCTGCTATGGTAATAATGGACTAAACTGTAAGGCAACCCCAATTTTTTCCTTTATATAAGGAAATGGTCATGTTGTCTCCTCATAGCAACAAAACCCAAACTAAGACAAATGCTCACTCATGTATATATCCAGAAGCTGTTGAAGCTATCTATGGTCCAAGAAGGTGCAGTTATACCTGGAGCTGTCAGCAGAACATGTGTCATCTGTATATCACTGGGTTTTAGGTCATGAAGAGATACAAGAGTTACTGCATGATTTAAGCTTCTGACAAGATTCCAGACGAAAACCTATAAGGCCAGGCCATGTGAAACAGGTGAGGTCCTACATGGAAGTCCTAAAAAGCCACTGTGTGAAGCTATGGACTTGAAATCAAGGTTGCAAGGATGATACACGGATGCTATAACATGGGTCACCTGCTGAGGAAAGTGCAGGGAGTGACTGGAATCAGCTTAAGCAAAAGGCCACATGTGCCCCAAATATCATGGACATGGTAGCACGAAGCAGGGAGAATCACTGGACAAGCTTGTTGAAAACCAAATAGTGCAACCACAAACCATGTTTGTCAGAAATGAAGCTGTAGTGCTTAATCTTTGATCCATTTAGTTTGCCCAAATGAAATTAGACTGTTATCTACACTATATAAAAAAATCAATTAAAATTTAAGAGTTAATATACACTACCAGGTACACATGCAAAGGAACTGTACACATACATTCTCCCAGGTTAGTCCATTATCAGCATGCTAGGCAGCATGCAGCATGCTAGGGAGCAAACCAAGGTGGTGTAGACACAGTGCAGTGGACTGCACACCTGTCTGGGGTGCCTGGTTTTGGCATGATTTTATAGTATCAAGTAAACTTCAAGTCACTTTAATTTTGTTGTTGTTTTTGAGACAAGTTCTTACTATGTAGTCCAGACTAGCAGGAACTCCCTAGTAGACCATATGTCTTGGAATGCATAGAGATCTGCTTGCCTCTGGTTCCTGAGTTCTGAGATTAACTATGTATGCTACTGTCTTAGTTTGGGTGACCAAAACAACTCTTCTTTTCTTTTTTCCTTTCTTTCCTTTTCTTTTTTCTTTTCTTTTCTTTTCTTTAGATATTTTCTTTATTTACACTTCAAATGCTATCATTAAAGTTCCCTATATCCACCCCCTGCCTTGCTCCTCTACCCACCCACTCCCACTTCTTGGCCCTGGCTTTCCCCTGTACTGGGGCATATAAAGTTTGCAAGACCAAGAGGCCTCTCTTCCCAATGATGGTTGACTAGGCCATATTCTGCTACATATGCAGCTAGAGACACGAACTCTGGGGGTACTGGTTAGTTCATATTGTTGTCCCACTTATAGGGTTGCAGACCCCTTCAGCTCCTTGGGTACTTTCTTTAGCTCCTCTATTGGAGGCCCCGTGTTCCATCCTATAGATGACTGTGAGCATCCACTTCTGTATTTTCCAGGCATTGGCATAGCCTCACACAAGACAGCTATATCAGGGTCCCTTCAGCAAAATCTTGCTGGCATATGCAATAGTGTTTGGGTTTGGTGGCTGATTATGGGGTAGATCCCTGGGTGGGGTAGTCCCTGGATAGTCCATCCTTTCGTCTTAGCTCCAAACATTGTCTCTGTAGCTCCTTCCATGGGTATTTTGTTCCCTATTCTAAGGAGAAACGAAGTATTGGTGTTGGTGTTCCTTCTTCTTGATTTTCTTGTGTTTTGCAAATTGTATCTTGGGTGTTCTAAGTTTCTGGGCTAATATCCACTTATCAGTGAGTGCTTATTTAATGACTTCTTTTGTGATTGGGTTTCCTCACTAAGGATGATATCCTCCAGATCCATCCATTTGCCCAAGAATTTCATAAATTCATTGTTTTTAATAGCTTTTGTGTGTGTGTGTAAATGTACCACATCTTCTGTATCCATTCCTCTGTTGAGGGACATTTGGGTTCTTTCCAGCTTCTGGCTATTATAAATAAGGCTGCTATGAACATAGTGGAGCATGTGTCCTTATTACCAGTTGGAACATCTTCTGGATATATGCCCAGGAGAGGTATTGCAGGATCCTCCGGTAGTACTATGTACAATTTTCTGAG
Organism: Mus musculus; assembly: GCF_000001635.26. Classification (NCBI taxonomy): domain Eukaryota; kingdom Metazoa; phylum Chordata; class Mammalia; order Rodentia; family Muridae; genus Mus; species Mus musculus. The sequence continues at coordinate 5,691,860 of NC_000072.6, read as the reverse complement.
GAACTGCCAGACTGATTTCCAGAGTGGTTGTACAAGCTTGCAATTCCACCAGCAATGGAAGAGTGTTCCTCTTTCTCCACATCCTCGCCAACATCTGCTGTCACCTGAATTTTTGATCTTAGCCATTCTGACTGGTGTGAGGTGGAATCTCAGGGTTGTTTTGATTTGCATTTCCATGATGATTAAGGATGTTGGACATTTTTTCAGGTGCTTCTCAGCCATTTGGTATTCCTCAGGTGAGAATTCTTTGTTTAGCTCTGTACCCCATTTTTAATGGGGTTATTTGAATTTCTGGAGTCCAGCTTCTTAAGCTCTTTGTATATATTGGATATCAGTCCCCTATCAGATTTAGGATTGGTAAAAGTCCTTTCCCAATCTGTTGGTGGCCTCTTTGTTTTATTGACAGTGTCTTTTGCCTTACAGAAGCTTTGCAATTTTATGAGGTCCCATTTATCAATTTGGGCAGTCTTACAGTTTCAGAGGTTTAGTCCATTATCAGCATGATAGGGAGCATGGCAGTTTATACTTGGAGATGATACTGGAGAAGGAGCTGAGGTCTATATCTTGATCTACAAGCAGCAGAAAAAAAAAGAGTGTTTAGCAGAATGGGCTTCACTGAGCATATATGAGACCTCAAAGCCCACCTCCAGAGTGACATACTTCCTCCAAGGTCACATCTACTCCCAAAAGGCTACACCTCCTAAGGAGCCAAGCATTCAAACACATGAGTCTATGTGGGTCGTACCTATTTAAACCACCACAGCTACCATGCCCTCAATTTTCTTTTTAATTTAGAAGTTTGAGGTTGATGTAAAGTTGTCACAATTGTAAGAAAATGAACATAATACCAGAGAAATAGCTCCTGGTTGACACTATTCTTGTGGGCTAACAAATTCAAGAATGTTTGCTCATATTCCTAACAGAGAGATGCTCTTTTTTTGGATATTGATGTTCATTTTGGATCGATAAATTGAGGCCTAAATTGTTGCATTGATTATTAAGAAAGGACTGCCATAATCTCCAAATATAATTTTGGATGTGTCTATTTTTCCATTTGGTTCCTTTGTCCTTTATTTGTATTGCTGTGCTGACTACTTTTATATCAATTTGGCACAGGCTAGAATCCTATGAGAGGAGGGACCCCCAACTAAGAAAATGGCTCCATAAGATTTGGCTATAATCAAGCTGGCAGAATGTTTTCTTGATTAGTGAATGATGGAGGAGGCCCCAGCCCATTGTGGGTGTGGTCATCCCTGGCCTGGTGTTTCTGGGTTCTATAAGAAAGTAGGCTGAGTAAGGTATGGATAGAACAAGACAGTAAGCAGCATCCCTCCACAGCCTCCTCTGCATCTGTTGGTGCCTCCAAGTTCTCACCCTGCTTGAATTCCTACCCTCTCTGCTTTTGATAATGAACTGTTTATGGAACTATGAGTGAAATAAAATCTTCTCCGTGTTAATTTTGGTCACGGTGTTTTATCATAGCAATAGTAACTATAGCTAAAACAAACCTTTTTAATTAATTGGAATTCAATTTAATGAATTAATTTAAATTGATTTTATTAATTTGATGAGTTGGAATTGGATAATATTATGTATTCGAAAGAATTATTTACTTTATATTAGTATACTATGTTAGCTTTCTTTCAATTAGAGTTTACAAGAATATCATTCTTTAACCTTTAATCTTAAAAATGTAGTTATCAAACTTAAAGTAAGATCCTGAAAGGAAAAGTATACTTTTGTCCATGCTTAAATATTTTTATTAATGAAACTATAAATTCCAAGAAGTAACCCCCAACTTTTATCTTATAATCTTACCTTGAAGACACCACCCAAAATTCCTGCTAAAATGATACAAACACACATGAATGGCCTCACATAAAATAGTAAATATAATTTTAAGAATAAAATATTACTGGATATATACTATAGATTTCAGAGCCTCTCTGCCTTTTTTATCAATTTATTTATTTATTTATTTACATTCTGATTACAGCCACCCTTCTCCTCTTAGTACCTCCTCACACAAAACCTTCCCTTTCTCCCCCCTTCTCCTCAGAGAAGGGGGAGCTACCCCCCTGGGTATCGCACATCCCCCCTCCCCCCTCCCTCCACCCCTCCCACAACTCAGTGCTATCTTTGTCCTCTCCCACTGTGGCCACACAAGGCACCCCAGTTCGGGGAACATGATCTACGGGCAGGTAACCGTTTCAGGGATAGCCCCTGCTCCAGTTGTTGGGAAACCCACATGAACATCAAGCAGCACTTCTACATATTTACAGGGGTCTTAGGTCCAGCCCATGCTTGCCCTTTGGCTGGTGGTTCAGTCTCTGAGATGCCCCAAGGGTCTCCAGGTTAGTTGACTCTGTTGGGTGTTTTGTTTTGTTTTGTTTTGTTTTGTTTTGTTTTGTTTTGTTGAGTCCCATCCTCTCAGGTCTCTCAGTCTTTCCTCCAGCTCTTTCACAAGTCTCTCTGAGTTCTGTCTAATGTTGGGCTGTGGGTCACTGCATTTGTTACCATCAGCTGCTGGGTGGAGCTCTCAGAGGACGGATATGCTAGGCTCCTGTCTGCAAGCATAAAAGAGTATCATTAATAGTGTCAGGAATTGGTGTTTGCCCATGGTATGAGTCTCAAGTTGGGCTAGTCATTGGTTGACCATTCCTTCCATCTCAACTCCATCTTTGTTTCTGCACATCTTGTAGGCAGGAGACATTTTGGTTCCAAGGTTTTATGTGTAGGTTGGTGTCCTTATTCCTCCTCTAGAATTGCAGGTAGAGTTATGGACTGGAAGCTGGAGTGCCAAGTGGATAAGCAACCTCATGGCTGCTGGAATTGACAGGGATCTGGCAGCCAGGGGCTTGGTGCTTTGGAGATTTCACCTGATTATCCTGGGTGGTAACAGGTGTTAAGAGATGCAGGTAGAGTTGTGTCTACTGAAATGAATTGCAGAGGGACAGGTCAGAACTTGCTGCTGCTGGGTTTGCCCAGAGAGGCTGGCAGGGAGGGAATCGGGATAGGAGTTTCTCTGATGGCTGGAGGCTTCTGAGATTGCTGGTAGAGGTATGGATGTGTGGACATGTGTGTGGACATGTGTGTGGACATGTGTGTGGACATGTGTGTGGACATGTGTGTGGACATGTGTGTAGACATGTGTGTGGACATGTGTGTGGACATGTGTGTAGACATGTGTGTAGACATGTGTGTGGACATGTGTGTGGACATGTGTGTGGACATGTGTGTAGACATGTGTGTGGACATGTGTGTGGACATGTGTGTGGACATGTGTGTGGACATGTGTGTGGACATGTGGACTGGAAAAGAAAGTGCAGAAGGGACAGAGTAGACCTCAAGGCTGCTTGGCATTGTGGGGGACCCAGCAGGCAGAATCTTAAAATATGCTTTAATATATTATATATGGAAAGAAACAAGATTCCTTAAAATATTAGTAAATCAAATCCATCACATATACAAAGAATAATAGATAACTGGGTACTGGGATATGACTTAGTTGATCCATGAGAACCTGGGTTTGTTTCCAAAACCCATGTAAACCATCAAGTATGGTGGTGCATGCCCGTCATCCCAGAGATGGCCAGGAAGATTGAGACGTATACCTGGAGCTCGGTGAACAGCTGCACGTGCCAGCTTGGCAAAGTGCCAGGCTAAAGATGGAAGGGGCTGAGGAGTCGCAACTGAGGCTGTCCCTTGATGTCTAAACATACAAGCACATATATGCTTCATCTATGCACCGGCACATATATGTGCACTCACAAAGTGCACACATGTACACATACATCCACAGATGAGTGCAAAAAAATAGATTAATTTACTGCTGTATACCAAACACTTTAGTTCTTATTAATAGACTAAAAAGGAAATGTCAAGGGATCATTAGAACTGGGTCAGAAAAATGCTTCACAAATTAAGCATGTGTCTTAGTTACTGCTTTTGTTCTTTGTTTTTATTTTTTTTCCTGGGTTTTTTTTTTTCTTTTTGTTTTGTTTTTTTTTTTTTGTTTGTTTGTTTGGTTTTTGCTGTGAAGAGACACAGTAACTAAGACAACTATGCTAAAAATTAAGCATTTAATTTGGGGTTTACTTAGTCATCATGGCAGAAAGTAGACAGGCATGGCCCTGGAGCAGTAGCTGAGAGCTTTACATGCTGATCCATAAGGAACAGGAAGAGAGAGGGGGAAGAAGAGAGAAGGAGAGAAGAGGGAGGGGTAGACATGGTGGGGGAGGCATAGGCTTTTGAATCTTTAAAGTCAGCCCTCCCTCAGTGACATACCTCCTCCAATGAGGTCATATTTACTTTTATAAGCCCAAACCTCCAAATTCTTGCCAGTTACATGAACTCTGGACCAAGCATTTAAACACGAACCCATGGGAGATAGTCTCATCTCATCCAAACCACCTCAGCACTCACTGACAAGAAAAATAATTAAGTAAGAACAGACATTTTCTTTACCTTAATAAAAATATATCTATTAAATACCTGTGATTACTATTTGATTGAAAGAGTAAAGGCCTTTACCATGATACCAGGGCCATCACTCCAATTCATTTTTATAATGAGGTTCCAAGATCATTCGATAACATAGGAATAACATACAACAAAAAATGAGAAAGAAAATTTCTTTATTTGAAGAAAACATGAATGCCTGTCAGTCACCATCTAATCTCTCTACCTGGTCTACTATAGCAACTGAGTTTAGTAGTTGACACTAACAAGATTCACATGCTCAAAGTAGCAGTAAACTTCGAGTGTTCAAAGATGTATTTAGCAAAATGTATTTAAAATGATATATAGAAAGCTATAAATCTCTGCTGGGAAAAATTAAGTGTTATTAGTCTAAATAAACAAATATAAAGATTGAAAGATTATGAAAAAATATTTTGACAAAGAATAGTCTTGGTGAACATATTATTTGAGTTCACAACATACAATCGAGCTACACTGATGAAGAGAATTTATATTGGTGTATAGATATTCAGATCAAAGGAACAGAATGGGAAAGAAACATAAAGCCTCAAGATGTGTGACCATTGTGGCAGTCATTGACTACTCTCTTGAAGAAAAGTCTTCTAAAAAACTGTGCTGATCAACTGAAAAACTTTAATGAAGAAAAGCATTACTTTTCTTTATCACACAATGAAGGATAGGCAATAGGATGTTAATTATAGACCTACAAATAAAATTTAACAGAAACACCAGGACAATGTGAGTAATGTAAATCCTAAATAAATTAAATCTGTAACCTTCTAAGGAAGAACATTCTTGACTCTGCTTGTTTAATTTGTGGACTACATCAAACAAAGAGGTAGACAATAAAAACAATGCCTTTAAAAGTGTAGAGAAACACAGATGTTATTTTCAAATATCTCTGGTCAAATACACACCCCAACACCTCTAGTGAATATAGACAAAGGAGCCTTAATAAAAATGTAGAGGCTGGAGAGCTGGCTTAGGGGGTGTCTTAGTCAGGGTTTCTATTCCTGCACAAACATCATGATCAAGAAGCAGTTGGGGAGGAAAGGGTTTATTCAGCTTACACTTCCATACTGCTGTTCATCACCAAAGGAAGTCAGGACTGGAACTCAAGCAGGTCAGGAAGCAGGAGCTGATACAGAGGCCATGGAGGGATGTTCTTTACTGGCTTGCCTCTCCTGGCTTGCTCAGCCTGCTCTCTTATAGAACCCAAGACTACCAGCCCAGAGATAGCACCACCCACAAGGGGCCCTCCCCCACTTGATCACTAATTGAGAAATACCCCACAGCTGGATCTCATAGAGGCATTTCCCCAACTGAAGCTCCTTTCTCTGTGATAACTCCAGCCTGTGTCAAGTTGACACAAAACTAGCCAGAACAGTGGGTAAAGGTACCTACTGCCAAACCTGAGGCAGATTCTACACAGTTGATGTAGAGACCTAATTCAGCAAGTTGTCCTCTAACCTCTACATATGTTCCAAAGTCTGTACGAATGCACAAACACATATGATCACACACACATTTTAAATTAACACATAGTTAATTAAATTTTTACATTTAACTTTTTTGATTTGGCTAAAAGATTCCTGAAATGTATTAAATACTAACAGGGGTTAGGGATTTGAGTCAGAGTAGGAGCTCTTACCTAGCAAGGACAAGGCCCAGCTCAGAGGCATAAGGGGATATACATCATGATTAACTATATCTTAGGAATACAGCATTTGATATTCTTTGAAAAGCCAAACAAAGTAAAGGTACCTTGGTAAAGGAGAAAAGAAAATTGATGATATCATTGCAATAGAAGCAAATGCTAACTGATAACGACCACCATTTTTTATGATATTAGGTAAGCAGAATACTAGACAAGGAATGGATTTGTGCTGCAATGAGGAGACACTAACACAAATTCAACCTGATCATAGTCAAGCACAGAACTTGTTGCTAGCATAGTATTTCATAGTAAGCACTGAATGATGTCTCTTAAGTCTCAGACTAAGGAAATGACATCTGCTTTGACATCCATCAGTATCTAAGACTTTCCAAGCAATTCATCAATGAAATCGTAAAGGATAAGGAGACATTAAAGATAATAAGAAATACTAAAAATGCATTGTGTGCCTATACATTGGAAAAGGAAATATAAATCATACTATTTACAGTAGTGATGAAATGTGAAGGGCCAAGAATACCAATAATAAGACTCATTTAGAAAATTCCTGTTTAGAAGATTTTGAAAGCTTGGTGAAAGTTCTAAAGAACATCTGTTATGTGAAGAAATATCTCATGTTCACTGAATGGAAACCTAGTTGGAAAGATATCAATTGTCTTTACAACTGACTTGTTTTCATTTTATTAATTATTTTTTTATTTCAACTCCAATAAAAATACCTGCAATGTGTAATATATACATCGATAAGCTAATAATAATGTGCACAAAAATGTGAGCTGGGAGTGGTGGCACATGCCTTTAATCCCAGCAGCCGAGAGGCAGAGGCAGGCAGATTTCTGAGTTCGAGGCAGCCTGGTCTACAGAGTGAGTTCCAGGACAGCCAGGGCTATACAGAGAAACCCTGTCTCGAAAAACCAAAAAAAAAAAAAAAAAAAAAAAAAAAAAAAAGTGGAAAATTCAGAGTAGGCAATGTTAGCATTTTGTCTAAGCTCTGCCCCACAGTTACCTGGCAACAACCAGGTATGCCTGACTCACTATAAAGGAAGGGGGCTGCTTGCCCCCTCTGCTCTCTCTTGCTCTTGCCTTCCTGCACCAACTCTGTCCTCTCATCCCTCCCCCTCTGCCCCATCCACTTCCCCCCTCCATGTGCTCATGACTGGCCTCTACTCTATTCCTCTCTCTCTCTCTCTCTCTCTCTCTCCCTTTCTCTGCCTCTACAACCCTCTTAACTCCCCTCCTCTTAGGAGGAAGGGATGCCTCAGCATGGGACCACAGAGGCACCCCCTTCCCCCATACCTCACCACATATCCACCAAAATTTACCCCTGCTCTCTTTATATTTTTATGAACACATCAGACAAAACAACACTGAAAAAGCACATCAGAAGATTCTTGGAACTGCTTCTCTCCCTCAATAGAAAGCCACTGATTTAACAGGTACTGTGAACACAGACAAAAATTGAGCAGAATAAGAAATTCAGAATTTACTGGAAGATCCAACAATACCTCTCCTGGGCATATACCCAGAAGATGTTCCAACTGGTAATATGAACACATGCTCCACTATGTTCATAGCAGCCTTATTTATAATAGCCAGAAGCTGGAAAGAACCCAAATGTCCCTCAACAGAGGAATGGATACAGAAAATGTGGTACATTTACACAATGGAGTACTACTCAGCTATTAAAAACAATGAATTTATGAAATTCTTGAGATATCATTCTTAGTGAGGTAATCCAATCACAAAAGAAGTCATTAGATATGCACTCACTGATAAGTGGATATTAGCCCAGAAACTTAGAATACCCAAGATACAACTTGCAAAACACACACAAAAAAAAAAAAAAATCAAGAAGAGAGAAGACTAACACATGGATACTTCATTCCTCCTTAGAATAGGGAACAAAATGCCCATGAAAGGAGTTACAGAGACAAAGTTTGGAGCTAAGATGAAAGGATGACTATCCAGAGACTACCCCACCTGGGGATCCATCCCATAATCAGCCACCAAACCCAAACACTATTGCATATGCCAGGAAGATTTTGCTGAAGGGACCCTGTTATAGCTGTCTTGTATGAGGCTATGCCAGTGCCTGGTAAATACAGAAGTGGATGCTCACAGTCATCTACAGGATGGAACACAGGGCCCCCAATGGAGAAGCTAGAGAAAGCACCCAAGAAACTGAAGGAATCTGCAACCCTATATGTGGAACAACAGTATGAACTAACCAGTATCCCCAGAGCTTGTGTCTCTAGCTGCATATGTAGGAGAAGGTGGCCTAGTCGGCCATCACTGGGAAGAGAGGCCCCTTGGTCTTGCAAACTTTATATGCCCCAGTACAGGGGAATGCCAGGGCCAAGAAGTGGGAGTGGGTGGGTAGGGGAGCAGGATGGGGGTAGGGTATAGGGAACTTTGGGGATAGCATTTGAAATGTAAATAAAGAAAATATCTAATATAAAAAAGAGAAATTAAGAATTTGATATACAGTTACGCCAAAGAAATGCAACCAAACACGTTTTCCCATAAATTGTATTGAATCAACAAGATATGTGTGCAAATAAAAAATAATCTTGACCTATAACTCATACATAAAATCTAATGCAAAAATATTTGGATTGTTAATCATAAAGGCAAAAGCAATGAAGTTCTTACAAGTGTAGACAATGACTCTGCATTCTTAAAATAGCAAAAATAATAAAATGAACAAGAAGACAAGGTAGTTTTTCCATGGACCTTCCCCACTCTATCGTTATCCCAGACCAAATTTTTAGGGATAACCCCATCTTTAACCAACTGCATTTCCCAATACTCCTGCCTCATTTCAATCCATCACACCACCCCTGAACCATCCACAAGGATCTAAACAGAGATTTCTCAACAGAGGAATCTCAAATGATGAGAAGCACATAAATAAAAGGTCACCATCTTTAGCCAAGTGGGGAATGCACATCAAAATGGCTCCGAGATTCCATCTTATACTTATCCAAAAGGCTAAGATCAAAACCACAAGTGATAGCTCATGGTGGCAAGGATGTGGAGCAAGGGGAACACTCTTCCATTGCTGATGGGCATGCAGACTTGTACAGCCACTTTGGAAGTCAATATGGCAGTGTCTCAGAAAACTTAAAATTGATCTCCCTCAAGACCCAGCTGTCCCACTCCTGGGCATCTACCCAAGATGTTGCATCCTTCCATAAGTGCACTTGCTCAACTATGTTCATAGCAGCTTTATGTATGCAAAAGCCAGAAATTGGAAACAACCTAGATGTCCCTCAACCAAAGAATGCATAAAGAAAATGTGACACGTTTACACAATGGAGCACTGCATAACTTTTTTAAAAATCATGAAATTTGCAAGCAAATGAATAGAACTGGAAAAAAAATTATCCTGAGTAAGGTAACCCAGACCTAGAAAGACAAAGAGGGTGTGTATTCACTTATATGTTGATATTAGCTGTAAAGTAAAGGATAGCCATGCAACAAACCACAGAACCAGAAAAGCTAAGTTACAAGGAGGGCTCACGGGGGGTATGTGCATCTCCCTGAGAAGGGAAGTAGGATGCATATGCATCACAGGTGGACTAGGAGGAGAGGCTTCAGGGGAACAGGAAGGATTCTGCTTGGAAAGGATGGAGGGAGAAAGGACTCAGAGAGAGAACTGGACTGGAAAGGTATCTTGGGGATGAGCTAAAAATCTAGTGCAACGGAAAATCCCAGGTATCTACAAGGGTGACCCTAGCTGGGACTTCTAGTGATATGAGATATGGAGTCTAAACTGGCCATCTCTTGTAACCAGTAAGACTTCCAGTGGAGGAACTGGGACACCAACCCAGCCACAAAACCTCCTACCTACAATTTGTACTGCCTATAAGAAGTGCTAGGGTAATGTGGCTAACCAATGACTGGTCCATCTGCAGACCCATGCCATGAAAGGAAACCCACCCCTGACACTTCCTGGAGGGCAAGGAACCAGAAGCTAAATAGCCCAGAGATGTAGGATAGAATCAAACATGACTGGAAAAGCAAGCCAAACCAAACAAAAATAAATGAAATGATTCCTAATGATATTCTGTTATACCTATAAATTGATGCGTAACCCAGTTGTCATCAGAGAGACTTCATCCACCAACTGATGCGTAGAATAGGGGGAGGAAAGATTATAGAAGCGAGAGGGGTCCAAGGCAGCACAAGAAAACCCACAGGATCCACTAACCTGGGCTCCCATATGGACCGACAGAGAATGAACTGATAAGCAGAGAGCCTGCATGAGTCTGACCTAAGCTTTTTGCATATATGTTACAGCTGTGTATCTTTGTCTTTGTGTGGGACTCCTAACAGTGGGAGCAGGGGCTGTCTCTGACTCTTTTGCCTGCTTTTGGGACCATTTTCCTCCTACTGGGTTGATTTGTTCAACCTTATACAAGGGAGGTGTTTAGTCTTCCTGCAACTTTATACGCCAGGTTTGGTTGCTATCCAAAAGAGGCCTGCAATTTTCTGAAGAGAGTGGGAGGAGGAGTGGATGAGGCAGGAGAATTAGGAGGTAAGGAAGAACGGTAAACTGCTGTCAGCATATAATACTTGCAAGAGGAATAAAAAAATTTTAAAAAGAATTTATCTATGTTCATCAGAAAAACAAGGTTATAATCTTCTTTTATCTCTATCTGGTCATTTTCAAGGCAATGCTGTTTTTAATAAAGACAGTTTGGTAGTGTTCGTTCCCCCTATTTCATAGAAGGCCAGCTTTGTTTGGACTTCTGTGCCCTATTTCTCGGAGACAAAAGGTAGCTAGATCTAGTTTTATAATTCTGTCAGCCATCTTCATCCAGCTACCAGTGAGTTGATGCCATTTACTAATTCCTGCAATGTTGTTACTTTTTTTTCTTGATGGTTGGGTTGCTGTCTTTTACTTCCTCTCTCTTTTAGAGACACAAATGAATGAGGGGGTTCCTAGTTTATTGTGCTGTGAGGGTGAATTTCTTCTTAGCGCCCTGTTTTTGTAGTAGTTTGAATAAGAAACATTGTCACAGACTCAAGTATTTGAACACTTGGTCCAGAGTAGGTAGCAGGGTTTGGAGGATGTTATGGTGGTACCACCTCTTTGTGGTGCAGCCTGGCTAATCACAGGGGTTGCTATTTAGAGTTGCCTTACTCCATGTCCAGTTCTCTGTCCCTGCCTCACGAATCTATCTCAGCTTCCTGCTCTGGCCCTCTGCTGTCATGCCTCCCTCGCTGTTATTAACCTTACATCTGGATCAGAAAGCCAAATCCTTAGGTTGTCTTTGGCCATTGTGTTTTATCACAGCAACAGAAAAGTGACCGAAACATCCACTCATCTCAACGTTCCTCACCAATATTTTTTATTTATGTTGCTGATCATTTATGTTTCTTGATTTTTCTCCTCCCTTTTGCTGACAGTTCCTCTGTTATTGCCTCCTCACCCCTGCCCACTGCTGGTCCTATATTGAATTCCTCTGCTTGCTTGTATCTTCCTTCTTATCATTGATTATTTATACCAGAAACATTTGGAAATCGTGATCCAACAGTTTACTTATTTCTGTATCTTTGGTTTCAGTATTTGAAGCGTTATGGGATTCTGTGATAACGCGCTTGAAGGGATCAAGCAGGCCTGAAAATGGCAAATATGTTTTACTTTTTATCTGTCTCCCCCTTGCTAAGAAGTGTTAGATTACATTCCTAAAACTAGCCCTCAAGGTCCATTCCCTTATTTGGTTGCTGACTAATCCCTGAGACAAAACACCAAGGTCCAACAATCAAAATTCCTTATTTGGCTAATGTGTCCAATCAGAATTTACCAAATCATCCTAGCACAGACTCCCCCTTTTTCTCCTTAAAAAACACATTCCTACCAAAACCAAAACAAAAACAACCTGTTTTCTTGCTTGCTTGCTGCTGCTGCTGCTGCTGCTGTTGCAGGAGCTATTGTAATCAGCCTTTGCAGCCCTCCTTCCACTTCCACTACCATTGGCCTAAGCCTCAGAGCATCCAACTCCAAGGTTATTTTGTTGATGAGAACTGCTCCCAGTCACTTAGGGTGGTGAATAATCTAGGTCAAGCATCCTACCACCTGCATCCCTTGTCTTGTCAGGGTTTACTTCTACAAGAGAAATAAGTGCTCTGAACCACTGAACTATCTCTCCAGTCCCTGATGCAAGGTCATTTTGTTTGTTTGTTTGTTTGTTTGCTTTTGTTTTTGTTTTTAATTCATCAATTAGGATGAATTTTATCAAATATTTTTGAGTTCCAGTTTAGATAACTACATAACTTTGTAATTTATTCTATTAATGCAATAATTTACACCGGCTGATACTTAAATGTTTAAATATTTCATAATTTAAAATAAAATAACTTTAAAATCCATCTCAGTGTGTCACATAAGTATAGATGGTGTAATCAAGAATGTGATCATGGGGCTGGAAAGATGGCTCCGCGGTTAAGAGCACTGACAGCTTTTCCATAGGATCCAGGTTCAATTCCCAGCACCAACCCTGCAGCTCACAGCTATCTGTAATGCCAGTTCCAGGGTTTCTGATGCCCTCACACAGACACAGTAGCAATGAAAATAAAGCAAGTAAATTAAAAAAAAAACAAAAGAGAATATGATCTGTGGTGCAGAAACCACACTTTACCTTTCTAAAGTAGCTTTCTAGGCATTTGACCCTCCTTGCCCAGAGGAAACACTTATTTTGATTTAAATAAACTTTGATTTTGATAGAAATAAACTAAACAGGATTTCCTCTCTATGTGATTTATTTTCTACAACATAATATTTCAGACTTATCTAATCTATATTGTCACATGAGCCAGCTTGTACTTCCTAACTGCTGATTGGCATTCTATTGTATGAATAAACCGTAATTTGTTTATGCATTCTCTTGATTGGCATTTGGATTCTCTCCAATGTTTTGCTACTATATGCAATGCTGGCATAAAAAGCTTTTTTTTTTGTACATAATTCTCTCTGTATATGTGTGCTTTCACATGGAGGATGAAATGCCTTAGTGGCATTAGTGAAGTTCTTAATAGGTATGTGCTGGCTATTCTTTGTTGTCAACTTGACTACATCTGGACTTAACTAAAACCCAAGTGGCTAGGTACACCTGTGAATGGTTTTTCTTAATTAAATTATTTGAAGTGGGAAGACCTTTAATCCAGACTTTCTGAGTGGGAAGATCCACCTTAAATCTGAGCAATAGCTTGTGGCAAAACCCTGTATAAAGGAGATGGAAGAAGGCAGCTTTGCCTATCTGCTTGATTGCCCTCACTCTTGCTTGCAAGTTCACTCCTTCACTAGCATTAGAGCCTACAGTAGGATCCCAGTGTAGACTGAAGACAAGCTGAGACATACAGCTCCTCATGGATTCAACAACTGCTACATGCTTGGACTTTCTGTTGGTAGATAAGTATTGTTGGAGTAGCTGGACCACAGCCTATAAGCCACTCTAATAAGTCCTATGTGTATGCCCAAATGCACGTGTGTGTATGTGTGTGTGTGTGTGTGTGTGTGTGTGTGTGTGTGTGTGTGTTCTATATCTGTTCTGTTTCTCTAGGGAACTCTGACTAATACAAGGGATATGGCTGACTGTATGAGAAACAGCCTAGACAGTCTCGAAATGGTTATACCATTATACGGAGTAAGAAAGTCAGCTGCACATCTCCTTCACCAAAAGGGAGCCTTGCTAGTTAGGGATTCTAGTCACTCTACTGGATGTGGCCGGGTCCCATTGTAGTCTCAATTTTCTTTCCCCACTAATCAAGAACATTGTGCATCTTTCCTTGTGTTTATTGTTATTCACCTTTCCCTGTTGTGAAACGTAAATATGTAAAATATATTGTTCATTCTTTCTGTATTACCTGAATGGATATCATTGATATGTCGGGACTACATATTTCACCTAAATTCAGGATCTATGATACATGAAGTGTAAACAATTTCTCTCAAATATGTCTTGATTTTTGCCAAAGTCCAGTTTAGAAAGATTTCTCAATTATTAATGCCTGTTTACTCATTTTATTTTATTATTGGAATCTCTCATATAATACATCCTAGCCAGTTTTCCCTCCCTCCACTCCCCCCTCTTCTCCCTCAGATCATCTCCCCCTTCATTTCCTCTTCAGAATAGAGGAGACCTCCAAAAGATGACAGACAAATAGAACAAAACAAGATACAAAAGATACAACAAGACAAGCTGAAAGCTCTTATACTGAGACTGAGCAAGGCAACCCAATAGAAGGAAGGAGTCCCAAGAACAGGCAAAAGAGGCGGAGACACGCCCACTCCCCCTGTTAGGAGTCCACCCAAAATGCCAAGCTAACAGCCACACCGTACAGTGCAGAGGACCTGATACAGTCCCATGCAGACCCCATGTTTTGTCTCTGTGAGTGCTTGTGAGCTCTGCTTAGTTCGTTTGGCTGGCCACGTTCTGTTCCCTCTGACTCCTACAGTCTTTACTCTGCCTCTTCCACGGGGTTCCTAGATCTCTCAGGAGAATGCTGTAATGCAGGTCTCTACTTTAGACTCTACGGGAAAATGTCTGGCTCTGGGTCCCTGCATCTGCTCTCACCTGCTGTTGGAGGCAGCCTCTCTGATGACAGCTGCATACGGCATTCATCTATGACTATAGCAGAATGCCACTTGGAACCATTTCACTGATGCTTTTGACCAGTAGTGTTTGGTTCTACCCTAGGTCTCTGGGCTATCCACTCTGGTTCCTGGCCATCTAGACAGTGTAGGGCATGGGCTTCTTTTCATAGAGTGGGCTTTTCTTACGAGCGTTCGCAACTGGCCAGGAAAGACGCAACAAACCGGAATCTTCTGCGGCAAAAGCTTTATTGCTTACATCTTCAGGAGCAAGAGAGAGAATGGTGAAACCCCGTCCCTTTTAAGGAGAATTATCCTCCGCCTAGGACGTGTTGCTCCCTGATTGGTTGCAGCCCATTGGCCGAGTTGTCGTCTCGGGGGAAGGCAGAGCACATGGAGTGGAGAACTGCCCTTGGCACATGCGCAGATTATTTGTTTACCATTTAGAACACAGGATGTCAGCGCCATCTTGTAACGGCGAATGTGAGGGCGGCTCCCCACAGGCTTTAAGTTAAACTATACATTAGTGGCCACTCCCACAATTTTGGAGCGACCATTACTCCAGTAGATTTTGCAGGCAGGTGGATTGTAGGTCAAGGGATTTGTGGCTGGATTGCTGTCCAGGTTTCTCTTTTCTTAACTTAGACAGTACCTTCTCTCACCAAGGAGACTAGAACATAAGGGTGCAGGCTCCATGCAGAACCTAACTTCCTACATTTAATGATCTGGCACTAACGAGCTCTATATTTATAAATGAGCTCTATAGTTAATGTTTGTCCCCCTACTCCCCTCCCCCTGCCATTTTTCAGGAATTAACATTCTGCCTTGTATTAGTAGTCTGGGTTGTTTAAGGATCTCCACAGATCCCCCTCTTGCAACCAAGTCCCACCACTGGAAGCCCTGAATGGCTACAAAAGCAGGCCAGTTCAGACTCTGTATCCTCCATTACTGGGTATACACACTACCTATGGTCACCATCATAGATTCCAGGGAGTTTCCACTGCACTTGGTTTCCACACCAAATTGTGCCGATGATCCCCAGTTCCAGCTGTCTCTCCCTGCACTCTCTCCATCCATCCATCCCCGCCCACCGGATCCTTGCTGCTCCTTTTTCCACCTGCCCCAAGTTCACCCACATATTTCCCCTTCCCAAGGAAGTTCGTATGTCTGCCCTAGAGTCCTCCTCTTTACCTAAATTGTCTAGGTCTGTAAACTGTAGCTTAGTTATTATTTACTTAATGACTAATATACACTTATAAGTGAGTACATACCATATTTGTATTTCTGAGTCTGTGTTACCCCACTCAGAATGATTTTTTTTCTAGGTGTATCCATTCGCCAGCAAATTTCATGATGTCATTTTTTTTAACTGCTGAGTAATACTACACTGTGTAGATGTACCTCATTTTCTTTATCCATTCTTCAGTTGAGGGGTATCTAGGTTATTTCCAGTTTCTGGCTATTATGAATAAAGTCACGGTGAGTATAATTGAGCAAGTGTCCTTGTGGTAGGATAGAGCATCCTTTGGTATTTGCCCAAGTGTGGTATAGATGGTTCTTGAGCTAGATTAATTCCACATTTTCTGAGGTATTGACATATTGATTTTCATAGGGACTGTACAAATTTGTACTTCCAACATCAATGAAGAAGTGGTCCTCTTACTCTACATTCTTGACAGCATGAGTTATCACTTGTGTTATTGATCTTAACCATTCTGGCAGTTATAAGATAGAATCTCAAAGTTGTTTTGACTTACATTTCCCTGGTGGCTAAGGATGTTGAAACATTTTGATTCTTTCTTAGCCATTTGCAATTTTTTATAGAGAATTCTCTGATTATGTCAGTACACCATTTTAATTGTATCATTTGTTTTGTTGATATCTAATTTCTTGAGTCTTTATATACTTTTGATATTAGATATCTTACAAATGTAGTGTTGGTGAAAATCTTTTTCCATTCAGCAGACTGCCTCTTTGTTTGGTAGACAGTGTCCTTTGCCTTACAGAAGCTTTTAAGTTTTATAAGGTTCCATTTACCAATTTTTTATCTTAGTGCTTGTACTATTGGAGTTCTGTTCAGGAAGTTGTCTCCTGTGCAATGTGTTCAAGGCTGTTCCCCAATTTATTTATCAGTTCCGGTGTGTTTGATCTACTTGGACTTGAGATTTTGTGATAAATATGGATCTATTTGCCTTCTTTCACATCCAGTTTGACCCGATTTGACTATTTACTGAAGATGCTTTCTAGTGCATATTTCTGGCTTCTTAATATATATACACACACACATGTGTGTGTGTGTGTGAGAGAGAGAGAGAGCTACCCTGAGCAGCCTGCTATCTGGGGGAGTGGGGGACTCAATTCTTCTCTACCTCTCCTCCACCTTCTTCAGACCTGTGGACCCTGCACCATACAGGGGGACCTCCCTCCATTCTCCTACCACCTCTGCTTCCTCCTTCACCACACCTGCTTAGCCTGAACCATACAGGTAAGCTTCCTTACCACCACCCATCCTCCCTGCTTGCTGAGTCCTGTGGAGCAAGTGGACTTGACTTGAACAACTTGACAGTCCAGGGGGACTTCTGTTCTCCCCCACCTCTCTGCCAACCCTCATTAGACCTGTGGATCCTGAACCATATGGAAGGGTCCAAAAATCACTGAAGGAAGACCCAAGATTCAGATAGTATGCAAAACCAAAGAACATTTATTCTACAGAAACAACCAGCATGCAGGAGGAAGGGGATCAACCATTTTTCAAAATGTCGACCCCAAACAAAGGCACACAGGCCTTTTCATAGGGAGCTGGGGGAATTCTCTAGAGGGATTATGTAATCTAAAATTTCATTGGTGGCTGCTGGGTGGTCACAAGTGATCAGTGGTCTGCATTCCTATGTCATGAATGTTTAACCATAGGATGAGATAAGGCTGCCCAGCACAGATGGTCGATTCTGAGATAAGATATTTTCCCATTTTTGTGATTATTCCTAGGCTCTTCTTTGGCAGGGGATTTATGATTTTGTTCTGGATTTTATGGTATGTCCCTGGAGCTGGTGTCTTACGGCCTAGTTTCTGGAACTTATGGTCTGTTACTGGAGTTGGTTCCTTACAGCCTTTTTTGTTGTTGTTGTTCTGAAATCAGGCCTGGTCCTTAAATGGAATCAAATGGGGTTCTTATATGGGAGACAAATGGAGTTTATGTTGTCCTTTCACATACAAGTAAGTTTCTCTTCCCCAACTCATCTTCCTGTCTACAAGAAATGAAGGGATTCGGGATGGAGCAGAGACTGGGGGAATGGCCAACCAATAACCAACTCAACTTGAGACCTTTCCCATGGGCAAGCACCAATTCCTGACACTATTAATGATATTCTGTTATGCTTGCATGTTGCGAGCCGTCCAGTGGCTCACATGGACGGGGTACACCTGAAAGGAAGGGAAACTAGGTGAACGAGAGAGAAATGGAACCAAGACAGTATTCTGATCAAGGCTCAAATGTTTAATTGAGGACACACTTTATAAAGGAGGGGGGAGGCCCATTCCGGCCAATTCATCCTTGGAGCCTGGAATCAGCTGCAGGTGATGATGTGCAGAATAGGGTGTAGTCTCTTGGAATAGCTCCGGGGCCTCTCAGCAGGTAGTATCTTGAAGAGGAACAGTGGCTGAACAATAGAGTGATCTAGGGAGGAAAGCTCCACCCTAGGTAATCTCCTTAGTGGCAGCAAGGTCAAGTTCTGGCTCAGCCAGCTTCAGGCTGAGGGAAGGTTACACTTGCATACAAGACTCTAACATGTCTATAGTCTGAGAGGCTCTACCCACCAACTGACTGCAGATACCCACTGTCAAAAAGTGGATGGAGTTTAGGGTCTCTTATGGAAGAATAGGAGGAAGGACTGCAGCCCCTAAGGAGAGAGGTGCTCCACAGGAAGACCAACAGAATCAACTAGCCTGGATCCCTAAGACTCTCAGAGATTGAACCACCAAGGAAAGAACATACATAAGCTGGACCTAGACCTCCCTGCACATATGAAGCAGATGTGCAGCTTGGTCATCATGTGGGTCCCAAACAACTAGATTGAGGGCTATCCCAAAGCTGTTACCTGTACAAGGAATATGTTCTTCTGGCTGAGCTTCCTTGTCTGGCCTCAGTGGGAGAGGAAGCACCTAGCATTGCAGAGACTTGAAGTGCCAGGCCAGGGAATACCCAGGGGAGTCTCCACCTGCTCAGAGAAGGGGAGATGGAAGGGATGGAAGAAGGATTGTGGGTGAAGGTGACTGGGAGGGGGACAAAGTGAATAAGTAAACAAAAAATGTGTTCATAGTGGTGTGGATTTAGATTCAAGTCTTTGTTTAAAGTCTACTGTTCAACCTGTTTGTTTTTATGCTAATACAATGCGGTTGTTACTGCTCTGTAGTAAATCTTGAAGTCAGGGATGGTGATATTTCTAGAAGTTCTGTTATTATACCAGATTGTTTTAGCTATTCTGGGGATTTCTTGTTTTTTCCTAAGAAGTTGAACATTGTTCTTTCAGAGTCTGTAAAGAGTGTATTTAAATTTTGATAGGAATTGCAATTGAAAGAACCTAGTGGGGAACCCCCCACTCAATTCCCCATTCAGCGTGCACCCAAAGAATCACGAACAGACCGTCTTGATGTAAATACACGAGGTAGTTTAATGGCGGAGCTCCGGGTCAAAACGTATCTCCCACAGGAGACAGTGGATTCGATCACGAGGATTGAAAGCTAGGGGTTTTTATAGAAAAGGGTCTGGGGCTGGGGGAGGAATTGGCGCGGTTTCACATGATTGGTCCATTCAAACATCAGCAGACTGTACATGCAGATCGAGGTAACAGCAGAGCATCTGGTTAACATTTAACTTAGGTCAGAAGGGCGGGAGATAGGGAGGTGCCAGGCCAATCCGGACATTCTTGTATGTCTTCCCTATCTTTATGGCTAGTTGGTTCCTGGGATGACTGTACAGCCTTTATTCTTTGCTCTAAGCCCAAAAAGCCCTCCTAACTAGCAAGCCAAATGAGTCATGGACCTTGTATAAACTTTCTGGCGAGGGCTTTGAAGTCTTGAATTTAGTTTTCTTTCTTTCACAATGAAATCATAGAGTGGTAGGATGACTATTTCTATTATGTTAACACTACCAATCCATGATCATGGGAGATCTTTCCATCTTCTGATATCTTTCAATTTCTTTCTTCAAAGATTTGAAGTTCTTGACATACAGGTCTTTCACTTGCTTGATTAGAGTTATGCTAAGATATTTTATGTTATTTGTGGCTATTGTGAGGGTGTTGTTTCTCTGATTACTTTCTCAGTCCTTTTTTGTTTGTATAAAAAAGGGATACTGATTTTTTTAAAGCTAATCTTGTATTCAGCTAGTTTGCTGAAGGTGATTATCAACTGTTGGAGTTTCCTGGTGGAACTTTTAGGGGTCACTTGTGTATACTATCATATTATCTGTGAATAGCAATACTTTGACTTCTTCCTTTCCAATTTGTATCCCCTTGATCTCTTTTTCTTGTCGTATTGCTCTAGCTAGAACTTTAAGTCTGATATTTAATAGAAATGAACAGAGTGCACAAATTTTTCTTGTTCTAATTTTAGTAAAATTGCTTTTAGTTTCTCTTCATTTAATTGATGTTAAATCTCTGTAGGATTGTTGTAAATTGCCTTTATTATGTTTAGGTATTTCTCTTGAATCCCTGATCCCTCCAAGACTTTTATCATGAAGGGATATTGAATTTTGTCAAAGGCCCTTTCAGTATCTAATGAGATGATCATGTGATTTTTTTTCCTTTCAGTTTGTTTATGTGGTGAATTACATTGATAGGTTTTCATACATTAAACCATCCCTGCATCTTGAAGCCTACTTAATCATGCTCATTGACTGTTTTGATATGTTCTTGGGTTTGCTTTAGGAATATTTTATTGAGTATTTTTACATCAATGTTCATGAAAGTGGTCTGTAATTCTCTCTCTCTCCTCTCTCTCTCTCTCTCTCTCTCTCTCTCTCTCTCTCTCTCTCTCTCCCTCTCTCTCTCTCTCTCTCTAATCTTTGTGTGGTGTAGGTATCAGGATGACTATAGCTCATAAAATGAATTTGGCAATGTTGCTTCTATTTCTATCTTGTAGAATAATTTGAGGATTAATGGCATTAGCTCTTTATAAGTTTGGTAGAATTCTGCATTATACTATCTGACCTTGAGATTTTGGGGGGAATTGGGAGACTTTTAATGATGGTTTCTGATTCCTTATGGGTGTCAGTCAGTTTAAATTGTTTATCTGATCTTGATCTAATTCTGATAAGTGATATATGTCAAGAAAATTGTCCATTTCTTTTAGATTTTCCAATTTTGTGGAGTAGAAGTTTTTGACGTGTGGTTTAATGATTTTTTTGGATTTCCTCAGTATCTGTTGTTATGCCCCCTTTTCATTTGTGATTTTGTTAATGTGAATATTATTTCTCTCTCTTTTAGTTAGTTTGGATTAAGGTGTGTTAATTTTCTCGAAGATTAAATTCTTTGTTTCATTGATTCTCTTTGTTACTATTTTATTGATTTCAGCTTTAGTTTTATTATTTCCTGCCATCTATTCCTCCTTGGTGTGTTTGCTTCTTTTTCTCTTAGAGTTTTCTGGTGTGCTGTTAAATTACTTGTAGTATGAGATCTCTCTAATTTCTTTATGAGGACACTTAGTGTTCTTTCCTCTTAGCACTTGTTTCATTATGTCCCATAAGTTTGAACATGTTGTTCTCTCATTTTTATTGAATTCTAGAAAGTCTTTAGTTTCCTTCTTTATTTCTTCTTTTGACCAGTGCTTATTGAGTATAGAGTTGTTGAGTTTCCCATGAATTTGTAGGCTTTCTGCTGTTTCTATTGTTGAAATCCAACTTTAATTCATAGTAGTATGATAGAATATGGAGGGTTATTTCAATTTTCTTGTATCTGTTGAGACTTGTTTTGTGACTGAGTGTGTGTTCAATTTTGGAGAAGGTTCCCATGAGCTGCTGAGAAGAAATTTTATTCTTTTATGTTTGGGTGAATTGTTCTGTAAATATTTGTTAGCTCTATTTGAGTCATGACATCTGTTAGTTCCATTATTTCTCTGTTTGGTTTTTGTCTGTATGCTCTGTCCGTTGGTATTGAATGATGTTAGTCATAGGTTCTGCAGTAGAGAGAAAAGCTCACCAAGATGCTAAGCCTTCATTTCCTGAAGGAGCAGAGAGGTTCAGCCTTCCTAGAAGAGACTGACTTCCGTCTAGTTTACTCCAGCTACTTTATCCAAACATTATACAAGATTAATTGGGGCTGGGAAAGGTTTCAACTACCAAAGTTATCTTGCCCTTTAGAGCAAGCAATCCACACAAATCTCAGTGTCTTCTGACCATGGCTACCCATAATCAAATGTAAGAACTTCAGGTTTACCAGAACTGTCTTAGGACCAAGGTTGGTGCAGCTGGAAGCCCTTATATAGCTCTGAGTGCAGATTCTCTAAAAAGACAACATATCTTCAAGGCTCAAACAGTCTTCAACTGTTCAGACACTTTCTCAGGCTCTACTATTTGACCAAACATAGAAAAGGCTTTGCTGAAACATTTTATTCAAAGCCAGATACAAAGGCTTTACTATAACATTTCACTTAAAGCCAGGTATAAAGACTTTACTATACATATCACTATATCTTTCTCTTTTCTGTTTTTAAGTGGATTAGGGATAACAATGTTGAAGATTATGAAACTGTACAGAAAATATGCCATTTTGTCTATCTAGTTGTTTCTCAGTTTTATGCAAATAAATCAGCATGCATTTCAAAGCAAGTAAAATTATCATCACAAATAGAATTATAAAAATCATAAGAGCAAGAAACTTATCAAAATGATTTATGAGATTAAATAAAGCTACAACATTTACATGACATTCTTTCACATCCATCCTTGCTATTTTAGGCAGTCTCTATAAAATGTTTCTTATAATTTCTTGCTGCAAATCATAAATCATTTGAGAAGAATTAGGATGACCTAACAAATGCACTTTGACATTTTCCCTATGATATTTGCTGTTATTCAATCTCAAACATGTAATACAATAAGAATTAACATTCCAATCACATTTTCATTTCATTTGTTCTCTCAGTAATTCTAATTGATCTCCAATGAGTATTGCCTCTTGTCTCAATACAGCTATCAACATTTCCCTATCTTATGTCATGAGAATTCATAGGAATGTCCTCTTTAAGAAAATAAATTATCAATCTTTATTTTATGTACATTGGGTTTTTGCCTGCATATATGTCTGTGTGAAGGTGTCAGATCCTCTGTAACTGAAGTTACAGATAGTTGTGAGGTGCCATGTGAACATGGGAATTGAACCTAAGTGCTCTGGAAGAGCAGTGAGTGCTCTGAACTCTGAACTGTCTCTCCAGCTCCAAACATGTTCTTCTTAAGTTTAGGAAATTTTTCTTCTATGATTTCATTGAAAATATTTTCTGGGCTTTTGAGCTAAGGATCTTCTCCTTCTTCTATTCCTATTATTTGTAGGCTTGGTCTTTTCATAGCGTCCCAGATTGCCCAGATGTTTTGTGTCAGGATCTATTTAGATTTAACATTTTCTTTGACAATTATATCAGTTTCTTCTATTATATCTTCTAGACCTGAGAGTCTCTCTTCGATCTCTTGTATTCTGTTGGCAGTGCTTCCTTACCTAGGTTTTCCACCCCCAAGACTCCATAAGCTTGTGTTTTCTTTATTGCTTCTATTTTTGTTTTCATGTGTTGAACTGTTTTATTCATTTCCTTTACCTGTTTGTTTGTGTTTTCCTGGATTCACTTTCTCCTTAAGGACCTCGATTATCTTCCTAAGATTCCCTTTAAGGTCATTTTCTTTTGTTTTGCCTGTTTTGCAATACACAGGGCTTGCTTGTGGCAGGATAGCTGAACCCTGGTGCTGGTGCCTGTGCTTTTCCTAATTGTGCACTTACTGTGGCCTGTAGGCATCTGGGTTCAGGGTGATTATAAGTTTAGGTGATCATTTTTGAGATTATCTTCATTAGATGGATGTTTTTCCCCCTTGGTTTCTGATTCCTCTTTAGTCTTCTGATCTGAGCAGCCATGTGGTTTGGTGAGTGGTGAGTTTTCAGGTGCAGCATGGTATCAGGCAGTTGGAGTTTTATTAGCCTGAAGGGTTTTGATCTCTAGGGTTTTGGATGTGGGGGTTGCCTCTGGGTTTCTGGGAGCTGGAGTGGTTTCTGGTGTCACAGGTATTAGAGTGGCCTCTGGGGTTCTGTTTACCGGCATAGCCCCCAGTAGAACAGTGGCTTTCTGCCAGAGTTGTGAGCTGGGAAATTCTTAATAAAAATCTGGTAAAGTTAAGAGTTTAAGAGTTTAAGAATTTAAGATTATACACTATGGCCAAATTGATTTCATTATAGGGATGCAAAATTGGTTCAACATATCCAAAGCAATGGATATAATATATCACATTAATCAGGACAGAAATTACATAATAATTTCAGTCACTACATAAAGGTTGTATGATAAAGTACATCTCCTTATAACAGAGACCCCAAAGAAACGAGGAACTGAAAGAACATATCTCAACAGAGTAAAAACTACGCATGCTGCACAAAGTCAGCTTTACACTCAGTGTGAAAACTGAGAGCGTTTTCTGTTAGACTTGAACTGAGACAAGAGCGATCACTCTCTCCAGGCTTACTTAGTACAGAGTTTAAGCAATATGACCAGAGATTCGGAAAAATGTGATGTAAATCAGAAAAGAAGTCAATTATTTCTACTTTAAGATTATATAATCCTTTACTTAAAAGACCTCAAAGATTTCACTGAGAAATTCTCAGACCCAATAATCAATTTTAACAAACAAACAGTCAAAGAAAACTGGGTTTCCACCTGTAGGAGACTGAAACCAGATTCATATCTTAGATGGTGCACACATACAATCAAGAACTTCCTAATAAAACAGAAAACAATCTTAAGAATTAACAAATGAAAATACATTA
This sequence comes from Mus musculus, assembly GCF_000001635.26. Classification (NCBI taxonomy): domain Eukaryota; kingdom Metazoa; phylum Chordata; class Mammalia; order Rodentia; family Muridae; genus Mus; species Mus musculus. Next base: position 5,667,088 of record NC_000072.6, on the reverse strand, counting down.
AGTCAAAAAACCCTGTGCACACTAAAAGTAAACAATTATCAGAGTGAAAATCTCAGAACGAGGGAAGGGCAGTGACATTACAGATGGGGGATTAATCCCAAGGATCTATAAAAAACTCAAAAAATTTGAGTACCAAAAAAATCATATCCATTTGGTATATAGACTAATTAACTCAATAGACAGTTATAAAAGGAAGAAATATAAACACCAATAAATATCTGAAATTGTGTTTGGCATCTGTAGCCTATTTTTAATTAAAATTGCCTTAAGAGTCTATCTTACTGCAGTCAGAATGGTTGTCATTAAGATAACAAATGACATCAGACACTAGTAAGGATGTGCAGAAACAGAATTCTGTTTCAAGAATAGTGGTAATGCAAGTTTGTAAAGCCACTATGGAAGTCAGTGTGAAGGTTCTGCAACTGCCTGAAGATAGATCTTCCATCTGCCTCAACTCTAACATGCTGTGCACATGCCTAAGACTGGATATCACACACACATGCAATTCGTTTTTATTACAGTGCTATTCACAATATCCAGAAAATGGAACTAGTCAATGTCTCTACGTAGATGAGACAATATGCAGGAAGTGGAACTGAAGGGACTAAGCTAAGAGACAGGCTGACTCCATGACAGGCTACAAACTGACAGTTTGGGAGAGTAGTCCTAAGTTTCCATTTCCCAGAAGTGAAAACTCAGATCCAGGAACCTGTAGTCAGCCAACCACATCTACTGGCAGCCACTCTGAGGACACCTTGTCATCTGGTCTGAAATAAGCATAGGTAGCTAGAATAAATACAAGCCCCTGGGAAGTCTCCAGAGCCTAACCAATTGTAGAGTCAGTCAGACCCTAGAGATAGAGCTAACCAATCAAGGTAAAAGGGTACACACCCCTTCCTGGAATCCCCCTTCCTGACAATAAAAGCTGGACCTGGGAGCCCACTAGGTGTCTCCATTCCCAAATGAGGAGACCCCTGTATGTGGGAAATTCTGCTGAATAAATGCTCTTTCCTTTTGCATACTATTTGAGTTCGAGATATCATTCTCTGGCCATCTTGTACCCTAACAGAACTAGCCCATGTCTGTCAGTAGATAACTCAATATCCAGGAAAAGGAACTAGCTTATGTCTGTCAGTAGATGAATGGGTAATGAAAATGCTGTACACATATGTTTTATGCAGCCAGAAAGAGAAATGAGATCATGATATTTATAGGAAAATAGATGAAACTGCAATCTCTACATTAGGAGACACAAGTCAGACTCCGGGGGACAAGCATTTCTCTTCTATGGCAAAGCTTGTTTTAAAATTCTATGTGCTCATATAGTAAATCATAAAATAAAAATACAGGCAAATTTTAATGAGGTTGTGCAAGAAGCCCATGGCTGCAAAAATAACACAAAATTTGGTTTGTTAAAAGTTGGAAAATCTCTAACAAGACTAAGAAATGAGAAAAGGATCAAATGGAAGAAGGCTGTAGCATCTCTGGAGATTTTCTGGGCATTAGAAAACAATAAAAGCATGCCAATATATCATAAGCACATTTATAGCAATGCATGCAAAGTGTAGGTGATGCTGCTATAGTTCTAGAAAATCCAAATGATCAAAGTTGGCAGGAAAAGCAGATGTCTAAATAGGTCTATGAGGCTCAACTATTGCCAGTTTCAGTAGTGTCAACTTAAATAGAAAATAGCATAAATCACTTATGTGAAACCTTCCTTTGATGATAATTTCAGGTTCTGTTGGACACATAAAGTTATATTTTGAAAAGCAAACGAGGACATTGACAGGGAGGAGAAATCTCAACTAGTAAAGTGCTTACTGTGCAAGCATAAAGACATGCCTTTGGTCTCTAGTACCCAAGGTGCTATGTACTTGGTTAATCCCAGTGCTAGTTAAGTGGAGGCAGGAAGATCCTTGGTGCTTGCTGACCAGATAACCTAGAGTAAACATCAAATCCCAGGTTCCAGTAAAAGGCTCTTAAACAACAACAGTCAAGGTGGATGACTCCTGAAGAGTGACCACTGAGGTTGACTTCTCATATCTACTGCATTCAGAGAGAGACACAGGCAAAGGGTGGGGAGTGGAGAAGGAGGAGGAAGAGGAGGAGGAAGAGGAAGAGGAGGGGAGGGGAGGGGAGGGGAGGGGAGGGGAGGGGAGGAGAAGGAAAGGGAAGGGGAGGGGAGGGAAGGGAAGGGAAGGGAAGGGAAGGGAAGGGAAGGGAAGGGAAGGGAAGGGAAGGGAAGGGAAGGGAAGGGAAGGGAAGGGAAGAAACAATTGCAATGTGTCTTAAGCCTCTCCAGTAGGTGCAGTTATGAGAGGAAGAAAGCACACAGGACCTGAGGTAGCCAGTGGACATTTGCCAGTCATCTTTGGGTGTCAGTCGATATTATTGATATTGTTAAAAACCAAAACACCATACCATGTAAGTCATTGTGTGAGATGGACTCAAGTTCTACATGAAGAGTGATGGAGAGGGATTGAAGCCTTAGTAACAGGTCTGCCACACAAGCTTGAGGACCCAAGTTTGAATCCCCAGGAGCCATATAGAGTGCTGAGTGTGGCAACATGGGCATGGAGCTGTGCCCTTCCCCCAGCCTTGAGTGGGCAAAACAAGTCTCAGAGGGCTGAAGCCCAGCGCCTTGCCTTGCTACATTTACATCTGTTCTGGTTAGTTGAGCCAGAGTTCAGGGAGAGTCATTATGCATTCATTTCTCATCACTCTGCAGTGAAAATGTTAAGAGATGACTAGCTCTTCTTATGGCACACCCGAGGCAGGGAGTACCTTCTAGAAACCCTCATTAATTGTGCTAGCTTCTGTCTCTCCTCACCCATTGTCTTCTGGAAGCATCTGCTGTTTATTCTCACCTTGAGCCTTTCTGTCGTTGCCAGTCGCCCATGCTGCTCCCTTGGGAAGACTGTAGAAGTTACAGGCTCATGAATGCACGATTGCAGATAGATGTTATAATCTATGGAATGCAAGTTTTTTCCCCCTATCACAAATGGCAGCTCCTCTCTCAGCTGAGATGCGAGCCTGGCAACATATAATGGGTCACCTACATTTCTGTTTCTGGGGCACAGCAATCAAAACTGCAAGAATGACAACTTTTCAATCGCTGCCCAGTCCCGTGGGAGTGGGCACAGAAGAAGAGCTTATTAGTGGGGGTGTGATGTTGCTCCATATTGCAAAGGTTACAGCCATACATGGGAATCTTAAATGCAACCACCGTATCCCCAGTGACATCTCTTTCTATGGGTTCTACCTGTTATAAAAGCACTTCAAGTATACCACTGTCCCTCTATGTAAAAGAGTTTGTAACGCAAGGTCTCAATGTGGCTTCTCCCAGGCTTCCTATCATTAAAGAAGCCAGAAGTCTCAATACACTGAAGTTTCCTGGCTCCGAGCTCATCCCTTGCTGAGACACAATGTGTTCCCCGTATGGCACTCAGTTGTCGCAGTGCCAAGCCTTATAAGGTCAGCTCCAAATCTACCTTCTCTGGTCATCTGCAAACCCAGGATCCTCCATAGTCCTTCTGAGGCTATTAGCCTTTCACTTCCCTTTCTGCTTCTGCACAGAAACACCCTGAGCCACTGTCCCACGCCAGACACTTCTACCAGGTGTGACTTCTCTCTTCTCGTGTCTCATGGCTTCAGGAGAATTTGATGATACACACGGACAAGGCCATTTGCTCTAACATGACATTCCATAATACTCAGAATTTAAAATACAATTATCTTTGTTAGGTTAAACTTTTACTTACTTCATGGTTCCTCACCAAACTCTTCCCTGGACTTCATGTTAATAGCAATTAAATCCACTTATGAATTTGAAAACCTGAGTCTCTGTCTTCAATGAAAAGAACACACACAGGCACACACAAACACACACACCATGTGTTTGAGCAACAAGAACTTTACCCACTGAGTTATCTATCTGATCTGTTTGATATTTTAAGCTACCACATAATAAGATCATGTATAATTTACCTTTTTATGTCTGGCTTATTTCACTTAATATAATACTTACTAGATTCATCCATGACAAATGACATGAGTTTCTTGTCTTTCAGCCTGAATACTATCCATGCTTGCCCCTCTCCCTCTCCCTCTCCCCCCTCTCCCTCTCTCCACTCTCCCTCTCCCTCTCCCCCCTCTCCCTCTCTCCACTCTCCCTGTCCCTCTCCCCGCTCTCCCTCTCCCTGTTCCTCTCCCTCTGTGTGTGTGTGTGTGTGTGTGTGTGATTTTGTTTAATTTTATTCATTCCTTCAGCCATTGATGGTAATGTGGGTTGCTGCCCCACCTTGGATATTTTGCAAAATGCTTCAAAAAACATGGAGATGCAAACATAACTTTGACAGTGGCTTCAATCCACTCAAAAAAGATATACTGGGATTGACTTTTCCAAAGCCTGTTGTCTGTTGTTTCTCTCATTTCATAAATCTGCACAATTTTTCCCTAGACTTCATTTTAATCCTTTCCTATGAGGAATTAAGGATATGGACATCTAAAGTACTGTCTAAACCCCTGCTCCAGCTTTCCCTTCATCTTCTCTATGATGGGGCCCTCCTACACAGAGAAAGTTCTGAGACTGTGACTAACAACATAAGAGACCAACACCTAATGGCACCTGGCTCACATGCATTTACCAGAAGGAAAAAGGTCCATATATCAGTGCTTTATTAGAAGGTGCACCTAGGGAGTGAGGATGGGCAACAATGATGGCAAAATAAAAAAATAAGCCAAAAAAAAAAGAAAAGAAGAAAGAAAGAAAGAAAGAAAGAAAGAAAGAAAGAAAGAAAGAAAGGAAGGAAGGAAGAAAGAAAGAAAGAGAAAGAGAGGAAGGAAGGAAGGAAGGAAGGAGGGAAGGAAGGAAGGAAGGGAGAGAGAGAGAGAGAGAGAGAGAGAGAGAGAGAAAGAAAGGAAGGAAGGAAGGAAGGAAGGAAGGAAGGAAGAAAGAAAGAAAGAAAGAAAGAAAGAAAGAAAGAAAGAAAGAAAGAAAGAAAGAAAGAAAGGAAGGAAGAAAGAAAGAAAGAAATTGGGGACCTATCGATGTGTCTGCTTGCACAATTTTATGGAATCACCTGAGATGCTGAGTTTATTTTTTTAACATTAAAAAATGAAAATGTTATCCAACCAGAATGACATTTAAAAATCAGTAACAACTAGAAATATACCAAGTGTTTTTCAGTATGTAAATGGCTAAGCAATTTATAGCCAGTCAAGCCTACAAAAATAAAATATAATGCACTCCATGCTATGGAACACTACTCATCAAAACAAGGAAACAAAGTATTAGTATATATAACAACTTAACAGAGTCTCTGAATAGATACGTGACAAATTTCTATAAATGAAGAACAGATGAATGGATATCAGGGAAGAGGATATGCAGAATGGAGAGAAATGGGTGTGGCTGCAAGAAAGGAGCAGGGGGAATCTGTGTGGTGGTGGAAATGCTTTGTAACTTACAGTTATTGATATCAGCGTTTACACTGTGGTACTGTGCTGTAGTGTGAAACATACTACTGTTGGGGATAAAGATGTCTTCCCTTTCTTTCTCCCTCCCTGTAGTGGCTATTCCTGGTTGTCAACTTGACAATATTTGGAATGAACTACAATCCGGAATTGGAAGGCTCACCAGTGACCCTTATCTGGAGGCTTGGAGATCCTTATCTGGATCTTGGTTTGAAGCTCTTGAGCCACAGTGGCTATGGATTCCAGAAGATTGAATCTCCAAGTTTAAGGAACACACCTTTAATCTGGGCTACACCTTTCACCTGGGATTAAAGGTGTGGTGGAACACACCTTTAATCTGAGCTACACCTTCTGCTGGAGACAATATAAGGACATTGGAAAAAGGGAGTCTAGCTCGAGCTCTTGCTCCTTCGCCTGCTTGCTGCGTGAGACTGAGTAACTGCTAGATCCTTGGACTTCCATTCACAGCTGCGACTGAACAATTGTTGGGAACTGGGCTGCCGACTGTAAGTCATCAATAAATTCCTTTACTATTTAGAGACTATTCATAAGTTCTGTGACTCTAGAGAACCCTGACTAATACACTCCCTCTCTCATTCTCCCTCTCTCCTTCTCTCTTTCTCCCTGTCTCTCTCCTACTTCTATATTTCTTACAGCTGCATGTTAATCTACAATTATCTCAAAATAAAAAGTATAATTTAAAAAATGAAAATGCCTTTCCCACCACTCCATAATTATTATTATTATTTGGTATCACGTAAGTGTCATAACCAAAGTATAACCCATAATTTGGCTTCTCCCTGTCTCTCACTCTATCAAACCTATGATAGCCACTCCAGTAACTGACAGGCCCCTGGATTGTGTTTAACTCTAACCCTTTGTTGCTATCCGTCGGCCTCCCTTTGTGATAGACCAGTTTCAGGAAGAAAGAAGTCACATGATCATCTCATTAGATGCTGAAAAAGACATTGACAAAATCCAACACTTCTTCATGTTAAACGTCTTAGAGAGATGAGGGATACAAGGCATAATCCTAATCACAATAGGGGCAATATACATCAAACCAATAGCAAACATCAAATTAAATAGAGAGACACTTAAAACAATTCCACTAGAATCACAGACAAGACAAGGCTTTCCATTTTCTACATATCTATACAATACATTACTTGAATTTCTACCTAGAGTAATAAGACAACTAAAATAGATCAAGGGGATATAAATTGGAAAGGAAGAAATCAAAGTACTGTTATTTGCAGATGATGTGATAGCATACATAAGTGATCCACAAAATTCTACCAGAGAACTCCTACAGCTGGTAAACACATTTAGCAAAGTATTTGGATATGAAATTAACTCAAAATAAACAGTAGCCTTCCTTTACACAAACGATAAAGGGGTTGAGGAAGAAATGAGGAAAACAACACCCTTCACAATAGCCACAAATAATATAAAACATCTTGGTGTAACTCTAACCAAGCAAGTAAAAGACATGTATAAAAAGTACTTCAAGTCTCTGAAGAAAGAAACTGAAGAATATATCAGAAGATAAAAAGATCTCCCATGCTCATGGATTGGTAGGATTCATATACTAAAAATGACCATCTTACCAAAAAAGCTACAGATTCAATGAAATTCCCATCAAAATTCCAACACAATTCTTGCAGATCTTGAAAGAACAATACTCAACTTCATATGAAAAATTTTAAATCCCATAATAACTAAAATAATCCTGTTTAATAAAAAACATTTGGAGGTATCACCATCCCTGATTTCGAGGTGTACTACAAGCAATAATAATAAAAACCACATGGTATTGGCATAAAAGCAGGTAGGTTGGTCATTATGGAATCAAATTGAAGATCCAGAAGTAAGCCTACACACCTCTGGACACCTGTGTTTTGACAAAGAAGCAAAACTAAACCATCTTTAAGAAATGGTGCTGGACTAAGTGGATGCCTGCATGTAAAAGAAAACAAATAGATCAGTATCTATCACCCTGCACAAACTCAAGTCCAAGTGGATCAAAGATTTCAACATAAAACTGAATACACTAAATCTGATAGGAGAGAAAGTAGGGAATGGCCTTGGCCACATAGGCATAGGAGACAACTTCCTGAACAGAACACTAATGGCGCAAGCACTAAGGTCAACAACTAGTAAATGGTTCCTCGTGAAACTGAAAAGCTTCTGTAGGGCAAAGGACACCATCTAAAAGACAAAATGGCAGCTTATAGAATGGGAAAAGACCTTTACCAACCTCACATCTGATAGAGGGCTTTATAGATTTGGATATATCCAAAATACATAAAGAACTTGAGAAACTAGACATCAACAAACCAAATAACCTAATTTTAAAATGGGGTACAGATCTAAACAGGGAATTCTCAAGAGGGGATTCTCTAACTGCTGAAAAACACTCAAAGAAATGTTTAATATCCTTAGTCATGGCGAAAGTGCAAATTAAAACATCTGTGAGATTCCATCTGACAACCATCAGAATGGACAAGGTCAAAACCTCAGGTGATAGCACATGCTGGTGAGGATGTGAAGTGAGGGGTCACTCCTCCATTGCTGGTGCAAGTGCAAATGTGTACAACTACTTTAGAAACCCATTTGACAGCTCCTCAGAAAATTGGAAATAATTCTACCTTAAGACCTAGTTATACCATTCCTGGACATATACCCAAAAGATGTTCCAGCATACCACAAGGACACTTGTTCAACTATGTTCTGGCAGCATTGTTTTATAATAGCTAGAAACTGGGAACAATCTAGATGTCACTCAACTGAAGAAAGGATAAAGAAAATATGGTCCATTTGACAGTGGAATACTATGCAGCTATTAAAAACAAAGACATCATGAAATTTTCAGGCAACTGAGTGGATTTTGAAGAGCTCATCCTGAGTGAGTTAACTCAGACCCATAAAGACAAACATGGCACGTACTTCCTTATAAATGAAATATTAGGCATATAGTACAGGAAAATCATGTAATAATCAACAGATCCAAAGAAGATAACAAAAAAGAGGCCCAATAATCTCATTAAAACGGGAAATAGAATATACCTGGGGGTTGCATGAGGGGTAGGAATCTAGGTAGAGGAGGAGTTGGAGAGGGGACCAGGAGAGATCAAGTGAGGGAGGGAAATCTAGAATGGATGAGGAAACTGGAAACGTAGTACAATGAAAGTTCTCAGGAGTCTATGAGGGGTCTATGAGTCCCTAGCTAAGATCCCTAGCAATGGGGCATATGGAACCTGAACTTTCTGTCTCCTTCAGAAAAGACTTACAATTGGGGGACTGTGACACCAACCCAACCACAAAACCTTAGACCCACAATTTCTCCTGATTAAAAGATGTGCAGGGGTAAAGATGGAACAGAAATTGAAGGAATGCCAACTGATGACTGTCCCAGCTGGAGACCCATGCCATGATAGAGAACCCAACCTGACACTATTAATTATATTCTCTTCTACTAGCAGACTCCTGTCTAGCACAACTGTCATCACAAGCAACTGATGAAAACAGATGCTGAGACCCATAGCCAAATGAACTGGAAACTTCTGGTTTGTTTGGAAAGTCAGTTACATCAAATGATGTTTTGCTAGGGTACTGTCTTAGTCAGGGTTTCTATTCCTGCACAAACATCATGACCAAGAAGCAAGTTGGGGAGGAAAGGGTTTATTCGGCTTACACTTCCATGCTGCTGTTCATCACCAAATGAAGTCAGGACTGGAACTCAAGCAGGTCAGGGAGCAGGAGCTGATGCAGAGGCCATGGAGGGATGTTCTTTACTGGCTTGCCTCACCTGGCTTGCTCAGCCTGCTCTCTTATAGAACCAAGACTACCAGCCCAGAGATGGTCCCACCCACAAGGGGCCTTTCCCCCTTGATCACTAATTGAGAAAATGCCTTACAGTTGGATCTCATGGAGGCATTTCCTCAACTGAAGCTCCTTTCTCTGTGATAACTCCAGCTGTGTCAAGTTGACACAAAACTAGCCAGTACAATTGACCCCTTGTCAACTTGACACACAAAAACATCACTAATAAGCCTCAACCCTTCCAATCTTATTCATCCCCAAGATCTAAATAACTTTAAAAGTCCCACAGTCTTTACATATTCTTAAAATTTCAATCTCTTTAAAATATCCATCTCTTTTAAAATTCAAAGTCTTTTTACAATTAATAGTCTGTGGGCTCCACTAAAACAGTTTCTTCCTTCAAGAGGGAAAATATCAGGACACAGTCACAATCAAAAGCAAAAGTCAATCTCCAACTGTCCAATGTCTGGGATCCAACTCACGATCTTCTGGGCTCTTCCAAGGGCTTGGGTCACTTCTCCAGCCAGGCCCTTTGTAGCACACGCGTCATCCTCTAGGCTCCAGATGCCTGTACTCCACTGCTGCTGCTGCTCTTGGTGGTCATCTCATGGTACTGGCATCTCCAAAACACTACATGACCCCTTCAGTCCTGGGCCTTCAATTGCAACTGAGGCTGCACCTTCACCAGTAGCCTTCCATGGCCTCTCACAGTGCCGAGCCTCAGCTGCTTTGCGTGACCCCTTCATGCCTTCAAAACCAGTACCACCTGGGTGACCCTTACATATGACCAAGTCCCGCTGCAGCAGGAGTACAACCTTGGGCATCTCTGGAACACAGCCTCTTTGTGCTTTCAGAAAACACTTCCCAGAAGATGTCAACTCAATGATGCTGATCTCTTCTTAATCACCGCTAATTTCTTAGCTCCAGCTAACCAGCATCAATAGTCCCAGTAATGCAAAATTTTTGCTTTGGTAGTTCTGGTATCTTGTTAATCACAGCTGATTCTTCAGCCCCAGCTAACCAGAACCATAGAATCTTCACAATCAAAACAGCAATGGCCCTGAAAAGAGTCTTTAATTTTCCCTCTGAAATTTCACAAACCAGACCTCCATCTTCTGCAGTGTTCTCAACATTATCTTCCAAGAAGCTCCTACACAACATCCGACAGAGCTCTTAACAACGGATGGATCTTCAAGCCCAAAGTTCCAAAGTCCTTCCACAGTCCTCCCCAAAACATGGTCAGGTTGTCACAGGAATACCCCACTCTGCTGGTACCAATTTGTCTTAGTCAGGGTTTCTATTCCTGCACAAACATCATGACCAAGAAGCAAGTTGGGGAGGAAAGGGTTTATTCGGCTTACACTTCCATGCTGCTGTTCATCACCAAAGGAAGTCAGGACTGGAACTCAAGCAGGTCAGGGAGCAGGAGCTGATGCAGAGGCCATGGAGGGATGTTCTTTGCTGGCTTGCCTCACCTGGCTTGCTCAGCCTGCTCTCTTATAGAACCAAGACTACCAGCCCAGAGATGGTCCCACCCACAAGGGGCCTTTCCCCCTTGATCACTAATTGAGAAAATGCCTTACAGTTGGATCTCATGGAGGCATTTCCTCAACTGAAGCTCCTTTCTCTGTGATAACTCCAGCTGTGTCAAGTTGACACAAAACTAGCCAGTACAGGTACACAGGTGAAAGAATGTTTTGCTGAAGTAGGCACAGGTCAAAGGATGTTTTTCTATAGCAGACTCATGAAAGGGCACATGATGAAGGACTATTCATAAGGCTCCCCAGACAGTAGATGCTCGAGGATTGGCTTGCTTTGCTCTGCAACGCTATTCTTCACTAACAACAAGCTTGATTCACCTTACATTGCAATTGCTGAGCTCCACTAGTGGTGCTGCCAGAGAGAAACTGACCAAAGAACTTCTCATGGAGTTCCTGTGGGCTTTTGCTGCTTCCACAGCCTTGGGCACTTGGTGAGCCTTGCAGCTTCTTCAGAATTGAACTGAAGCTGCTGGTTCATATGTGGTGTCTGCCTACTGAGAGGATTGAACTATAGTTGCTGATTCACATTTGTGTTTGCCAAGGGGTTGAACTGCTGATATTCTGACAAAGAAGACTGGGCTTGCTCCCCCACCCCAAATATTTCTAAACAGGTCTACTTTCCTTGTTTCCTAATAACTTTTCTCTTTCACTACCTCTGGTGGGTGGTGGGCTAGAGGAGAGGTTGAACATTTACTAAAGTAGGTTGGAAAAAATTTATGTCTACAGCCAAACATTGGAGGGAGCTCTGGCAATTCTCTGGAAGAGGGGGATAAGGATTGAAGAAACCAGAGGTGAAGAACACCACAAGAAACCCCACAGAATCCACTAACCCCTGAGCTACCAACCAGAGAGCATGCATGGGAAGGACATAGGCCCTGTGCACATATGTAACAGTTGTGTACCTGGGTCTTCATATAGGACTCCTAAGGCAGAAGCAGGGGCTGTCTCTGACTCTGCTTGCTTTTAGATCCCTTTCTGCTAACTGCCTTGCCTAGCTGCAACAGGGAGATGTGCCTAGCTGTATTTGGTGTTTGCTATGGGACTGACAATATTCTGACAATGAACATATAGACAACTCGAGATGACAAGGCAGGTTGACATCCATAGAAGGCCTCCCCTTTTATGAGCCATTTCTGAGTAGAAAGGGCAGACAGGGGGATGGTTAGGAGGTGAGGTGAGGAGGGAGAAGGTTGGGGTGTAAAGTAAATAGATTAATACAAAGAATTCTTAAAAGGCGAGAGAGATGACATTGTTGAAAGTCACTGGAGGTTGTGGCAATGTCTTATACCTGTAGTAGCAGTGTTGGCACATAAAATTGATGTGTGTGAGGGACATCCCAAGCAAGGTGATACAGACTGCAGACTTCGAGTAGTCTGCCAGACCACAAGGTAGTTCTCATGTTCATGCTATTAACAGCAAATCAAGGAAGAATGAGGGGGAGTGGCTTTCTTTTTCTAGATACAGATCTAGGGTGTAGCCAGCTGTGACTGCCATCTGCACAAGGGAATCATGTGTGCCAGGAGCTATTGCAGAGAGGTGAGTCGGTAAAGGTTAGCAGGGACAAAGAAGCAGGAGGTGGCTTGAATTGCAGTTAAGACAGATGCAAGGGCCATTAAGGTTGATGGTGGAACTCAGGTGGAAATTCCTAAGCAAGGACTGACGTCTTTGAGAAAAAAAAATGGATAGTGATATGAAGCCCTTATGAGATGTTTTCCAGGCACTTGAGTGCATTTTCTATCAGCATCCACATCATTCCGTGAATGACTGGGCAGAACCATCTGAGCCCTACAGCAATCTATGACTTATTCTACCCTGAATCTCCATATGCTCTTGTCTCTTTGCTTTGACACACCTAACATGTATGTGGTCTGGGTCCAGAGATCTGGAAATCCCCAGCTTACAGGAACCCCCTCACTGTGAGACAGGATATTCTGTGCTGCGTGGTGATGGTAAGAACTCAGTGCTTCACCTCCCAACCATGTGTTCAGTGGAATCATGACTTGACACCAGCCACCAATTCTTCCTGACCCCATGTCTATATTCCCCACCTTTATGCTGGAGAATCTTACATCAGTTTTCTGAGCTTTCTTTGCTTTTCCTCCTCCAACTATAACATGATTATAATAAAAGCTCTAGTTTTACAGGGTTATAGCTTGATTTAAATAGTAATGGGTCAGCAGTAGTGGTAGACACAGCATAACACCACCACTGCTGCCATCACCATCACCACCACCAGACCCACCACCACCTTCATGTTCTTCTTCCCCCCTTTTCTCCTCTTTCTTTTTTTTTAACCACTTAGTGGCAAAAGAATAAAATCAACCTAAAATATAAAGGGCGAATTGAGTGAACTATAATGCAGTCATAAAATGAAATACGATATAGCTATTTGAAAATAAAGAACTCAAAGATGTATTAACTTAGGTCCTGAGCGTGATGGCTCAGAGGGTAGAGGCACTTGTAGGCAGGTCTGATGACCTGAGTTTGATACCAAAATCCCACAGAGTAGCAATGGAGCAAGAATTTCTGAGCACAGTCCTCTGACCTCCACACAGGTAACAAGGCCTGTATGCCCACACATACAGGTGCATGTGCTGAAACACATGCACACAAATAAATAAATGCATTCTTTAGAAATCCATGGTATAGGGAAACTGAAGAACAGCTTGTGTGGTATCTGATTGAAACAATGGGTCAAAGTAACATGTATTTACATTTGCATATGCATAATATGACTTCAGGGAAGATTCACAAAAAGCTAACAATAGTTGCTCTTCTATTTGAGACACAAAAACTTGGCAGAAAAGGCAGTGATGACCGGGACTCCACCGAGACTAGTCTGCACAGGTGAGAGTGTGGACTACAGAAGCTAACAGCTTCTGGGACAGGCAGGAGCCACAGAACTTCTGAGGAAACCCTCTTTTCAGGCTCCAGACAGCCGGCACCTTCCCTGCCAGAGGATAGGTGTCCACCCGGCCTGGGAGGGCTTTGCCTGAGCATCGGTGGGAGACATCTTGGTTCTGGGACTCTACCGAGACTAGTCTGCACAGGTGAGAGTGTGGACTACAGAAACTAACAGCTTCTGGGACAGGCAGGAGCCACAGAGCTTCAGAGGCAACCCCCTTTTCGGGCTCCAGACATCTGGGCACCTTCCCTGCCAGAGGAGAGGTGTCCGCCCTGCCCGGGAGGGCTATGTGGGAACACCTAGGGCAGCCATCTTGGTTCCCGAATCACTCTGAGACTAGTCTGAGCAGGTGAGAGTGTGGACTACAGAAGCTAAAAGCTTCCGTGACAGGCCCAAGCAACACAGCTTCTGGGACAGGTCCTGTTTTGGGCCTTCATCTTCAGCCAGGAGGGAGGTCCGAATGCCAGATATCTGTTCACCTTCCCTGTAAAAGGAGAGCTTGCCTGCAGAGAGTGCTCTGACCAATGAAACTCAGAGGAGAGAGCTAGTCTCCCAGGTCTGCAGTTAGAGGCTAACAGAATCATGAGAGGAACATCTCTAACCAGAGACAACTATAAAAACTAACTCCAGAGATTACCAGATGGTGATGGCGAAAGGCAAATGTAAGAATCTTACTAACAGAAACCAAGACCACTCACCATCGTCAGAACCCAGCACTCCCACCTTAGCCAGTCCAGAGCACCCCAACACACCTGAAAACCTAGACCCGGATTTAAAATCATATCTCATGAAGATGGTAGAGGACATCAAGAAGGACTTTAATAACTCACTTGAAGAAATACAGGAGAACACTGCTAAACAGGTAGAAGAGCTTAAAGAGGAAGCACAAAATCCCTTAAAGAATTTAAGGAAAACATGACCAAACAGGTGATGGAATTGAATAAAACCATCCAAGACCTAAAAAGGGAAGTAGACACAATAAAGAAAACCCAAAGTGAGGCAACACTGGAGATAGAAAACCTAGGAAAGAAATCTGGAACCATAGATGTGAGCATCAGCAACAGAATACAAGAGATGCAAGAGAGAATCTCAGGTGCAGAAGATTCCATAGAGAACATCAGCACAATAATCAAAGAAAATGCAAAATGCAAAACGATCCTAATTTAAAACGTCCAGGAAATCCAGGACACTATAAAGAAGACCAAACCTATGGATAATAGGAGTAGATGAGAATGAAGATTTTCAACTCAAAGGGCCAACAAATATCTTCAACAAAATTATAGAAGAAAACTTCCCAAACTTAAAGAAAGAGATGCCCATGAACATACAAGAAGCCTACAGAACTCCAAATAGACTGGAACAGAAAAGAAATTCCTCCCAACACATAATAATCAGAACAACAAATGCACTAAATAAAGATAGAATATTAAAAGCAGCAAGGGAAAAGGTCAAGTAACATAAAGGCAAACCTATCAGAATTATACCAGATTTTCACCAGAGACTATGAAAGCCAGAAGAGCCTGGACAGATATTATACAAACACTAAGAGAACACAAATACCAGCCCAGGCTACTGTACCCAGCCAAACTTTCAATTACCTTAGATGGAGAAACCAAAGTATTCCACGACAGAACCAAATTCATCCCTTCAAAGGATAATAACAGAAAAAAAAAAAAAACAATACAAGGACGGAAACCACATCTTTTTGCTTTTTCTAAGCAAGAAGGTAGTCCCTCAACAAACCTAAAAGAAGACAGCCACAAGAACAGAATGCCAACTCTAACAACAAAAATAATAGGAAGCAACAATTACTTTTCCTTAATATCTCTTAATATCAATTGACTCAATTCCCCAATAAAAAAATCATACACTAACAGACTGGCTACACAAACAGGACCCAACATTTTGCTGCTTACAGGAAACCCATCTCAGGGAAAAAGAAAGACACTACCTCAGAATGAAAGGCTGGAAAATAATTTTCCAAGCAAATGGTCTGAAGAAACAAACTGGAGTAGCCATTCTAATATCTAATAAAATCGACTTCCAACACAAAGTCATCAAAAAAGACAAGGAGGGGCACTTCATACTCATCAAAGGTAAAATCTTCCAAGAACAACTCTCAATTCTGAATATCTATGCTCCAAATACAAGGGCAGCCACATTCATTAAAGAAACTTTAATAAAGCTCAAAGCACAAATTGTACCTCACACAATAATAGTGGGAGACTTCAACACACCACTTTCATCAGTGGACAGATCGTGGAAACAGAAACTAAACAGTGACACAGTGAAACTAACAGAAGTTATGAAACAAATGGATCTAACAGATATCTACAGAACATTTTATCCTAAAACAAAAGAATATACCTTCTTCTCAGCACCTCATGGTACCTTCTCCACAATTGACCACATAATTGGTCACAAAACAAGCCTCAACAGATACAAAAATATTGAAATTGTCCCATGCATTCTATCAGATCACCATGAACTAAGGCTGATCTTCAATAACAAAATAAATGATCTAATGCCAACATTCATGTGGAAACTGAACAATAGTCTTCTCAATGATACCTTGGTCAAGGAAGGAATAAAGAAAGAAATTAAGGACTTTTTGGAGTTTAATGAAAATGAAGCCACAACATACCCAAACTTATGGGACAAAATGAAAGCATTTCTAAGAGGAAAACTCATAGCTCAGAGTGCCTCCAAAAAGAAACTAGAGAGAGCACACATTAGCAGCTTGACAACACACCTAAAAGCTCTAGGACAAAAGGAAGCAAATTCACCCAAGAGGAGTAGACAGCAGGAAATAATCAAACTCAGGGATGAAATCAACCAAGTGGAAACAAGAAGAACTATTCAAATAATCAACTAAACGAGGAGGTGGTTCTTTGAGAAAATCAACAAGATAGATAAACCCTTAGCCAGACTCACTAGAGGGCACAGGGAAAGCATCCTAATTAACAAAATCAGAAATTAAAAGGGAGACATAACAACAGATCCTGAAGAAATCCAAAACACCATCAGATCCTTCTACAAAAGGCTATACTTAACAAAACTGGAGAACCTGGATGAAATGGACAAGTTTCTAGAGTGATACCAGGTACCAAAGTTAAATCAAGATCAGGTTAATGATCTAAACAGTCCTATATCCCCTAAAGAAATAGAAGTAGTCATTAATAGTCTCCCAACCAAAAAAAGCCCAGGACCAGACAGGTTTAGTGCAGAGTTCTATCAGACCTTCAAAGAAGATCTAATCCCAGTTCTTCACAAACTATTCCACAAAATAGAAGCAGAAGGTACTCTACCCAACTCATTCTATGAAGCCACAATGACTCTGATACCTAAGCCACAAAAAGACCCAACAAAGATAGAGAACTTCAGACCAATTTCCCTTATGAATATCCATGCAAAAATCCTCAATAAAGTTCTCGCTAACCGAATCCAAGAACACATCAAAACAATCATCCATCCTGACCAAGTACGTTTCATTCCAGGGATGCAGGGATGGTTCAATATATGGAAATCCGTCAACATAATCCAGTATATAAACAAACTCAAAGACAAAAACCACATGATCATCTCGTTAGATGCTGAGAAAGCATTTGACAAAATCCAACACCCATTCATGATAAAAGTCTTGGAAAGATCAGGAATTCAAGGCCCATACCTAACCATGATAAAAGCAATCTACAGCAAACCAGTAGCCAACATCAAAGTAAATGGGGATTAGCTGGAAGCAATCCCACTAAAATCAGGGACTAGACAAGGCTGCCCACTTTCTCCCTACCTATTCAACATAGTACTTGAAGTCTTAGCCAGAGCAATTTGACAACAAAAGGAGATCAAGGGGATACAAATTGGAAAGGAAGAAGTCAAAATATCACTTTTTGCAGATGATATGATAGTATATGTAAGTGACCCTAAAAATTCCAGCAGAGAACTCCTAAACCTGAACAGCTTCACTGAAGTAGTTGGATATAAAATTAACTCAACAATTCAATGGCCTTTCTGAACACAAAGGATAAACAGGATGAGAAAGAAATTAGGGAAACAACACCTTTCTCAATAGTAACAAATAATATAAAATACCTTGGCATGACTCTAACTAAGGAAGTGAAAGACCTGTATGATAAGAACTTCAAGTCTCTGAAGAAAGAAATTAAAGAAGATCTCAGAAGATGGAAAGATCTCCCATGCTCATGGATTGGCAGGATCAATATAGTAAAAATGGCCATCTTGCCAAAAGCAATCTACAGATTCGATGCAATCCCCATCAAAATTCCAACTCAATTCTTCAATGAATTAGAAAGGGCAATCTGCAAATTCATCTGGAATAACAAAAAACCTAGGATAGCAAAAACTCTTCTCAAGGATAAAAGAACTTCTGGTGGAATCACCATGCCTGACATAAAGCTTTACTACAGAGCAATTGTGATAAAAACTGCATGGTACTGGTATAGTGACAGACGAGTAGACCAATGGAATAGAATTGAAGACCCAGAAATGAAAGCATACACCTATGGTCACTTGCTCTTTGACAAGGGAGCAAAAATCATCCAGTGGAAAAAAGACAACATTTTCAACAAATGGTGCTAGCACAACTGGCTGTTATCATGTAGAAGATTGCGAATTGATCCATTTCTATCTCCTTGTACTAAGGTCAAATCTAAGTGGATTAAGGATCTCCACATAAAACCAGAGACAGTGAAACTTATAACGGAGAAAGTAGGGAAAAGCCTTGAAGATATGGGTACAGGGGAAAAATTCCTGAATAGAACAGAAATGGCTTGTGCTGTAAGATCGAGAATTGACAAATGGGACTTCATAAAATTGCAAAGCTTTTGCAAGGCAAAAGACACCGTCAATAAGACAAAAAGGCCACCAACAGATTGGGAAAGGATCTTTACCTATCCTAAATCAGATAGGGGACTAATATCCAATATATATAAAGAATTCAAGAAGGTGGACTCCAGAAAATCAAATAACCCATTAAAAAAATGGGGCTCAGAGCTAAACAAAGAATTCTCCCTTGAGGAATACCGAATGGCTGAGAAGCACCTGAAAAAATGTTCAGCATCCTTAATCATCAGGGAAATGCAAATCAAAACAACCCTGAGATTCCACCTCACACCAGTCAGAATGGCTAAGATCAAAATTTCAGGTTACAGCAGATGCTGGCGAGGATGTGGAGAAAGAGGAACACTCCTCCACTGCTTGTGGGATTGCAAGCTTGTACAACTACTCTGGAAGTCAGTCTGGAGGTTCCTCAGAAAATTGGACATAATACTTCTGGAAGATCCAGCAATACCTCTCCTGGGCATGTACCCAGAAGAAGTTCCAACTGGTAATAAGAACACATGCTCCACTATGTTCATAGCAGCCTTATATATAATAGCCAGAAGCTGGAAAGAACCCAGATGCCCCTCAACAGAGGAACGGATACAGAAAATGTGGTACATTAATGGAGTACTACTCAGCTATTAAAAAGAATGAATTTATGAAATTCCTAGGCAAATGGATGGACCTGGAGGGCATTATCCTGAGAGAAATAACCCAATCACAAAGGAACTCACACAATATGTACTCACTGATAAGTGGATATTAGCCTAGAAACTTAGAATACCTAAGATATAAGATACAATTTGGTAAACACATGAAACTCAAGAAGAACGAAGACCAAAGTGTGGACACTTTGCCCCTTCTTAGATTTGGGAACAAAACACCCATGGAAGATGTTACAGAGACACACTTTGGAGCTGAGACGAAAGGATGGACCATCTAGAGACTGCCATATCCGGGGATCCATCCCATAATCAGCCTCCAAACTCTGACACCATTGCATACACTGGCAAGATTTTGCTGAAAGGACCCTGATATAGCTCTCTCTTGTGAGACTATGCCGGGGCCTAGCAAACACAGAAGTGGATGCTCACAGTCAGCTATTGGATGGATCACAGGGCCCCCAATGGAGGATCTAGAGAAAGTAACCAAGGAGCTAAAGGGATCTGCAACCCTATAGGTGGAACAACAATATGAACTAACCAGTACCCCGGAGCTCTTGACTCTAGCTGCATATGTATCAAAAGATGGCCTAGTCGGCCATCACTGGAAAGAGAGGCCCATTGATCATGCAAACTTTAGCAGCCTCAGTACACGGGAATGCCAGGACCAAGAAGTGGGAGTGGGTGAGTGGGGAAGTGGGTGGGGGAGCGTGGGGGGGACTTTTGGGATAGCATTGGAAATGTAAATGAAATAAATACCTACTTTAAAAAAACCTAAAAAAACAAACAAACAAACAAAAACTGCATGGTATTGGTACAGAGACAGGCAAGAGGATCAACGCAATAGAATTGAAGACCCAGAAATGTACCCACAAACCTATCTTCATTTGATCTTTGACAAAGCAACTAAAACCATCCAGTAGAAAAAAGACAGCATTTAAACAAATGATTCTGGTTCTACTGGAGGTCAAGATGTAGAAGAAAGCACATTGAACCATCCTTATCTTCTTGTACAAAGCTCAAGTCCATTGGATCAAAGGCCTCCACAAAGATACACAGACGCTAATAGAAGAGAGAGTGGTGAAGAACCTCGAACACATGGGTACAGGGGGAAATTTCCTGAACAGAACACCAATAGCTTGTGCTCTAAGATCAAGAATTGACAAATGGGACCCTATGAAATTACAAAGCTTCTGTAATTAATTTAATTCCTACATTGCTGGGCACCATATGACTTATTTTTTAGTCCTCCTCCCCTTTCAATCTCTTTAAAAAGGTGCTCTAGATGACAGGCAGACCAACAGGCAGGGGGTGGATATGGCAGTACTTCTTCATCCTACTCAGTAATTCATCAGTCATAATCCAACTGCATTTGGCTGGGGTCAAAGCAGTCGGGGTCCATGACGGGGAAGCCATTGGCTTGTTGTGTTTTACAAGCCGTTCAGCTTCCCAGCAGGCCCATTTTACATTCTGTTAACAGGAAGATAAGCTACAAAGATGGTCCTGAAGACCAGGACATGGAAAAACTGAAGAAGATGTTCAAATATTCCAGACATCCACCCCAAGATCCTGATCATAACTATGAAGGTCTAGATTCTTCACAAAGATGTGTTCACCCTAGGGTTCTTGGCCCTCCGACCAGCATGTAGTTGATTCTCATCCTCAGGGCCACTCCCACCAGAAAGCAGTTAGGCCACAGACTCAATAGCTGCAACCGGCACATATTCACTGAGGGGTCTTGAGGTGGGCGTGGGAAAACCAAGCTAGTATTTTATATATTGTATCTTAGCTAATAATATAGATACCAGTGAGCCATATGAAATTTCTGTTACATCACCTAACATAAATATCCTGGAAAACAGCATTAAAATAAATCAACATGTATTTCCACATTTTTCTCAATAATTTTATATGTATTTTTTCCTATGTCCCAAAACCGATTAAATAAACTTGCACACTGAAAAAAAAAGAAAAAAAAAAAGGCAGTGATGAGAGAGATTTTACTGGGTATTTGTGAATATATTTTAAAAAATAGGAAACATCATGCAAATAAAATGTAAAAGAAAGCGAGTAGCCCAAAAGATCATGGAACTAAGGATCTCCAAACACACATGGGAGAGTTGTGATCTTGAAAAAGCAGATTGTATAAAGTGTTCCGCCAGCTGATCCTACCTCTGGAGGAGTGGCTGAAAGATTTAGCTCAGGGCAAGGGCGCCACCTGCAGGACAAACTGAGAATGTGCTGCTTTGCTTGTCTTTCCTGGGAAGAATTCCAAACCTAGAATAATGGGGCACTATTTAAAATGGGCGATTGTGGATTCTGCATCTGTCTTAGGGTTTCTATTGCTGTGGAGAGACCTCCACGACCATGGGAACTGTTAAGAAGGCAAAACGTTTAGTTGGTGTTGGCTTACAGTTTCAGATGTTGAGTCCATTAGCATCCTGGCAGGAAGCATGGCAGCATGCAGGCAGACCTGGTGCTGAAGAAGGAGTGGAATATTTTATAACTTGACCCACAGGTAGCAGGAACAGAACTGCGCGCCACCGAGCCTGGCCTTAAGTGTCTGAGAGTTCAAAGCACACCCTCACAGTGACACACTTTCTCTAACAAGGCCACACCTACTCCAACAAGAGGATACCTCCTAATAGTCCCATTTCCTATGGACCAAGCATTCAAATACACGAGTCTATGGGAGCCATTCCTACTCAGACCACCACAGCATTGTAATTGCTGGACAACGAAGTTCCATGGAGACTGAAGGAAACATGGCAAACACAACTGTGACTTGTCTAGGTTATTCAGGAGCGATACTTCTGACTTCCTAGTTGTCTTCTCCAGTGGAAGATCTTAGAGCCTCAACGCCTCCAAGTATGCGGCCCAGTTTTCAGGGTTGGGTGATTGTGTGGCGTTTGTCGTTCAGGTCAGGACACACTTCCAGGTCAGTAACGAGGTGAATCGCTGAGCTTCGGTTTCTACACTTTTAGTGTCAGCCAGAAACTCGCTGCAAGCCAATGAACAACTTGCTGGAGGAGATCAAGTTGTACAAATGCTTGATTTTTTTTAATTTAAAATAGTTTTTATATGCAGTATATTCTGATTAAATTCTCCTTTCCTCTTAGTCCTCCCAGATCCTTGCTACTGCCCCTCCTTTCTGGGTCAACAGCCTTTCTGTGTCTTCTTAGAAAACAGACATCTAAGGAATAACAATAAAATACAATATAATGAACAAATTAATATATATAATAACATTTAATATAATATTAAATATAATTATGTAATTAAAATAAATTAAAATATAATTATATAATTGAAATAATATAATAAATGAATAAATAAAACAAAAGCAAATTTGGAATAGGACAAAACAACCAAAGAAGAAAATAGCCATAGAAAAAGTCCAAGGAGCACATAAAGATACAGAGCCACAGAGGTTTGCACGTAGTTACCCCACAAAAAAACAAAGCCAGAAATCAAAATATATATGTAAAGGACCTATAAGGTTAAAACAGAAATAAACTCTGACTTAATCTTATGAGAAAAAGAATGTCCAAAGATGCCATTGAATCCATGTTCTTTTGGCCATCTACATGCATCTACTACATGGGGCCTGACCTTAGAGACTCCCTTGAGAGAAACTGCTTTTTCTCGTTGCAAGTGACTAGCAGTGGGACGGAGCTTCTGGGTTAGGGATGGGGTGTGCATCCACCTCTCCTTTCAGGTCTCGTACCCCGTCCAGTGCAGATCCATGCAGGCCCCGTGCATGCTGCCTCAGTCTCTGTGGGTCTTGAACGCCTTGGTTCCTCGGTGGCTTCCATGCTCTGGTTCTTACAATCTTCTCACCTCCTCTTTCACCAATTCACTGAGACCTGGGGGCCTTGGGGTAGGGATTAGATGGAGACATACAGTTTGAGGCAGAGTGTTCCAAGGTTTCTCCCATATTGTCCCGTGCTGGGTCTCAGTATTTGTGCCTATCTGCTGCATTAGAAAGCTTCTCTCATGATGGATGAGCAAGATACTTACCTATGGATATAAGGGATGCTGTTAGGAGTCAATTTTGTTGCTGTGTTCCTTTAGAAAAACAGCAGTGTTTTGTTTTTTCTCAGGTCTCTGGGTACCCAAGTGACAGTAGGCATGGGTTCTACCTCACAGAGTAGAAGGATACATATTGTTAATTCAAAATATATATTGGTTGGCTACTTCCACAATGTTTGGGCCACTCTTGCGCCAGCATATCCTGCAGGTAGGTGAACCATTGTATGTTGAAGGGTCTGTAGCTGGGTTGGTGTTTACCTTTCTCCTTTGGTAGCCTCTGTCTAGGTAGGCACCAGCTCAACTTCTCTGTGTTCAATGAATGTGTCGGGAATGTCTTCAGCAATAAGGCCTTACCATCTTTCTGTGGAGAGAAACCAATAGTCTGGGCCATAGACTGGGCTGTTTTGGGGTTCTCCACGAACTTAATTAGAGGTAACCTGTTCATAGTACTAGAGACTTCACATACTACATATCTGAGGTTAGGATATAAAATCACCAAGGTGTCCCTTGAGCCTCGATCATAGTCTCTTCAAAGCCCTTGTAGCAATTATCCTGGAGTCCAGTGTCTGTGACATAGGGTTCCCGAATCCAAAATCTCCTTGTCTCTGTACTTCTTGCATTTCTTAATGACATGGGGTCTACTCTATCCATCTGTCAAACTAAAAGTACATCTATGCACACGGTGACTTGATTGTTAAGTGTATTTCAACATGGGGAGTGCATCAGAGAAGATATCTTCCCCAAGACAAAAAGCATCCTCATTGCCAAACATAAAGACTTTAAAAATTGTTCTCAAGACAAAGATGAGTGCTGCAGCCTCTGCTGAGCTTCTCCCAAGTGCTTGGGGTCTAGGTAGGCACAGGGAGACCTAGCAAGTTTGACTATATAGGCAAGCTGAACAAGGCCAGAGTGAACTGGGAGCTGGAATGTTGGGTGACCAAGTAGCAGGCCAAAGAGCGGAGCTGGAAAGACCCTTCTTCAGGGTTTTAGGTAAAGGAATTCTGCTTTTCAGGGCTTGATTAACCTCAAAAGGTTAATCACAGAGGTCTGTGGGAAAGAAAGACAGCAAAGTTTGACCAAGGGGAATTAGTGGGCATTTTGCTCAATTGGTCAATGAGGACAGATGCCAGGTAGAATATCTTTTATGGGAATTCATAAAAATTCATAAGATCTGCACCTGACCTTTCCCTAGATAAACACAGAGATTATCTACGGGTTCTTTCTGGGAGCACTGCAGGGTGGGGGCAGTGGCCGTGTCTGTGTCCTCGGGGGTGGGTCAACAGTGCCACCTAAGCCGGTGCAGTGC